>NC_080540.1:137801919-138401919 GCF_028640845.1 Ahaetulla prasina
TTTTTCAGTATTGAGGGGGGTCTCATTCCAAAACGTACTGAACTGAGTCAGGATGAAAAAAAAAAAAAAAAAAAAAAAAAAAAAAAAAAAAAAAAAAAAAAAAAAAAAAAAAAAAAAAAAAAAAAAAAAAAAAAAAAAAAAAAAAAAAAAAAAAAAAAAAAAAAAAAAAAAAAAAAAAAAAAAAAAAAAAAAAAAAAAAAAAAAAAAAAAAAAAAAAAAAAAAAAAAAAAAAAAAAAAAAAAAAAAAAAAAAAAAAAAAAAAAAAAAAAAAAAAAAAAAAAAAAAAAAAAAAAAAAAAAAAAAAAAAAAAAAAAAAAAAAAAAAAAAAAAAAAAAAAAAAAAAAAAAAAAAAAAAAAAAAAAAAAAAAAAAAAAAAAAAAAAAAAAAAAAAAAAAAAAAAAAAAAAAAAAAAAAAAAAAAAAAAAAAAAAAAAAAAAAAAAAAAAAAAAAAAAAAAAAAAAAAAAAAAAAAAAAAAAAAAAAAAAAAAAAAAAAAAAAAAAAAAAAAAAAAAAAAAAAAAAAAAAAAAAAAAAAAAAAAAAAAAAAAAAAAAAAAAAAAAAAAAAAAAAAAAAAAAAAAAAAAAAAAAAAAAAAAAAAAAAAAAAAAAAAAAAAAAAAAAAAAAAAAAAAAAAAAAAAAAAAAAAAAAAAAAAAAAAAAAAAAAAAAAAAAAAAAAAAAAAAAAAAAAAAAAAAAAAAAAAAAAAAAAAAAAAAAAAAAAAAAAAAAAAAAAAAAAAAAAAAAAAAAAAAAAAAAAAAAAAAAAAAAAAAAAAAAAAAAAAAAAAAAAAAAAAAAAAAAAAAAAAAAAAAAAAAAAAAAAAAAAAAAAAAAAAAAAAAAAAAAAAAAAAAAAAAAAAAAAAAAAAAAAAAAAAAAAAAAAAAAAAAAAAAAAAAAAAAAAAAAAAAAAAAAAAAAAAAAAAAAAAAAAAAAAAAAAAAAAAAAAAAAAAAAAAAAAAAAAAAAAAAAAAAAAAAAAAAAAAAAAAAAAAAAAAAAAAAAAAAAAAAAAAAAAAAAAAAAAAAAAAAAAAAAAAAAAAAAAAAAAAAAAAAAAAAAAAAAAAAAAAAAAAAAAAAAAAAAAAAAAAAAAAAAAAAAAAAAAAAAAAAAAAAAAAAAAAAAAAAAAAAAAAAAAAAAAAAAAAAAAAAAAAAAAAAAAAAAAAAAAAAAAAAAAAAAAAAAAAAAAAAAAAAAAAAAAAAAAAAAAAAAAAAAAAAAAAAAAAAAAAAAAAAAAAAAAAAAAAAAAAAAAAAAAAAAAAAAAAAAAAAAAAAAAAAAAAAAAAAAAAAAAAAAAAAAAAAAAAAAAAAAAAAAAAAAAAAAAAAAAAAAAAAAAAAAAAAAAAAAAAAAAAAAAAAAAAAAAAAAAAAAAAAAAAAAAAAAAAAAAAAAAAAAAAAAAAAAAAAAAAAAAAAAAAAAAAAAAAAAAAAAAAAAAAAAAAAAAAAAAAAAAAAAAAAAAAAAAAAAAAAAAAAAAAAAAAAAAAAAAAAAAAAAAAAAAAAAAAAAAAAAAAAAAAAAAAAAAAAAAAAAAAAAAAAAAAAAAAAAAAAAAAAAAAAAAAAAAAAAAAAAAAAAAAAAAAAAAAAAAAAAAAAAAAAAAAAAAAAAAAAAAAAAAAAAAAAAAAAAAAAAAAAAAAAAAAAAAAAAAAAAAAAAAAAAAAAAAAAAAAAAAAAAAAAAAAAAAAAAAAAAAAAAAAAAAAAAAAAAAAAAAAAAAAAAAAAAAAAAAAAAAAAAAAAAAAAAAAAAAAAAAAAAAAAAAAAAAAAAAAAAAAAAAAAAAAAAAAAAAAAAAAAAAAAAAAAAAAAAAAAAAAAAAAAAAAAAAAAAAAAAAAAAAAAAAATCAGTTCACTGAAAGGCAATGAGGAAAATAGGATGTCAAAGTCATAATTTGTACTCTGAACAATTCCAGAGATTTGAGCCATTTCAAACCTTCTGTAGTAAGTTTCTCTTAATTTACTTTGACAGGAATTTGCATTGTCATCATCCAAAAGGTAATCACCCATGCCAGGCAGAAGAGCAAAGGAAATCAGCAAGGGTTGGAAAAAAGACAGCTTTAAAGAATCATGACCAGAACAAGCTTACAGTAGAGATCTTTTGTCTTTTTAACCATTCATTGCTTTAATTTCTAAGACCAAGAACAGTCCAACAGAATTCATCTTGTATCACTTAGGTGCAGTGGTTGGGGGGGAAATGCCACAATCCTCCTGCAGATGCATAAGTATTTACCCTTGTTTGCTGATCTGTCTGGCTCAAAACCAAAACCAATCTGCTACCCTTCCTCATTCCCTGGGGTTTTTGTTCTTTTTTTGAAAAACATAATTTCCATCAAATTTTCACCAGTTTTTAAAGGCCCATGTTTTAAAAAAATTCCAATAACACTCTATTCATACTTATCCAATGCTTCAATAAAAGTCTAAACTAATGAATTGACATCACTTATTCAAATTTATCTTGTACCAGGAGAACATACTTTTTGACTACCTCAGTCATACTAATAATGACTGGTAGGTCACTCATGACCTGGTCATCTCCCATTTGGACTACTGCAATGTACTCTATGTGGAACTACCTTTGAAAAATATCCAGAAGCTTCAGCTGGTGCAAAATGCAGCTGCACAAGCTATACCGGGCACCTAAAGAAGGACATACATAAAAACTCTGCTCTGCGAGCTACACTGTGTGCGCGCCAGAAACCTAGAAGAGGAACGGCGGACAACACATGTGCTAGGTGACATGGCTCCGTGTGCCACTTTGGGCACACATGCTGTCCCGGGCCTAGTAGCTTCATCTCTGCTGGAGAACATATGGAAGGAGTATAGTATAAAGAAAAGCAGTGAGGATCCAGTTTACCACTCATGTTCCCGATTTTCTCTTTTTGCAATTCCTGATCAGTAATGATCACTGCAATAATTAGTAGTAAGCAGGGGTGTGTGATGTGTGTTTGTGTGTGTGTGTATTCATTCAATCATGCTAAAATACATTGCATGTACTGGACTGCAAATAAATAAAAACCTTCTATTTTTTAAATATTGGTAATATTGTTATCTGAGTAGAATATTAGGCTACTTAAAATGGATTGGCCAAGTTCAAACAATGGCAACATTCTTTGTCAGGTTGATTCACATAGTGGCATGTCTTTCTATAGTACTTGTTCCAATGTTATTTAATTAAGGAGTGCTCCAGCCACCTTTTCCCTGACAAGGAAACATACATTTTGCTTATTAGCAAAGAAACAACAATGCTTTAAGAAGTGAAGATAGTTTAAAAACACTTTCATGGATAAAATAAACGTATGTAACTTCCCTTGAATGAAAAGCTGCCTTTTTCATTCTTAATCTTATAATTATTTTTGTTATCAAAACAGTAACACGTTTGAACACATTCTATACCGATCATGCAGGTGGAAGAATTACACTGTGAAGGAAGCAATAAAAAGGGTTTCCTCTTAAAGAGATGCTTTATTCTCTAATTGGAAGTTCTTGAACTTCCTGCTTGGAACTCAGGCTACTATTGTACCTTTGAGATGCTAAACCTGTTTTTTCATGTGTTGAAAAAAATACTGTTTGACTTTCTTCAAAGACTTTTACATATTTCAGACTTATTCATTTTAATTTAACATTGCACCTAGAAAGCACTGTGGATTTCCAAGCATTTTGAATTCCAAAAGTGATTTTCCAAAAGGCAATTGGACTTTCTTGGTTTTTTTCCCCTTGAAAACATTTCTCCTTCTCATCTAAAAAGCTTTTTCAGTTCTGACTAAATGGTGGGGAATGGAAGGATTTATATTTTTCCAGTCATCTGAATATAAATCCTCTTAATCAGAATTGAAGAAGCTTCTTACAGTAGATGGGAAGAGAACGTTTTTAAGGGGAAAAAACCCCCAAGAAAGTCCAATTGCTTTTTGGAAATGCACCTTTGGGACAACCATGATCTTAGATGATTGAGAATCTCCATAGAGATCAAGCATTTTGAATGTTTGCAATAATATGGTAGACCGGTACTTCATATAGCTGAAAATGAGGACTGTACTCCACAAAATATCTATCTATCTATCTATCTATCTATCTATCTATCCATCCATCCATCTATCATTTATTTATCTAGAAGCCTGGCACTCTGACAAATAGCCATCGATAAAGACATGGACATAAACAACATCTACATACTATGCAAAAGAGTCCATCAATAAACCAAAAAGGGAACAAAAAGAGCAAAAAACTTCCCCACCAGCAATCAACACCCAGATGAGCATAGATTAATATCATTAACATCAGACCAACATCAAGAACTGAATACCCCAAACAAAGAACTGCCAAGCAAGCTAACAGTAACAGCCTAATGCAGTGCTTCTCAATTATTTTCTGTCATGCCCCCCTAGGAAGAAGAAAACATTTTTCGCGCTCCCCGTGCGACTGTAAATACGGGGCTTAGCTTGTTATGACAGTGTTTGCCGAGGTCAAACGCGCCCCCCTTTATGGAGCCTCGCGCCCCCCCTGGGGGGCACGCCCCACTATTTGAGAAGCACTGGCCTAATGAAAGAACCTCCAAGACCACTCCTACCAACACTGACAGGAAAGCCACTAGAACAGTGGTGGATTTCAAATTTTTTTACTACCGGTTCTGTGGGTGTGGCTTGGTGGGCATGGCTTAGTGGGCGTGACAGGGGAAGGATACTGTAAACTCTCCATTCCCACCCCACTCCAGGGGAAGGATACTGTAAAATCCCCATTTCTTCCTGATCAGCTGGGACTCGGGAGGCAGAGAATAGATAGGGGTGGGGCCACTCAGAGATGGTATTTACCGGCTCTCCAAACTATTCAAAATTTCCGCTACCGGTTCTCCAGAACTGGTCAGAACCTGCTGAAACTCATCTCTGCACTATAATATATAGATTGAGAACAAATATAGATTGAGAGCAAATATAGATTGAGAGTAAATCCCATTCCCTAATAGCACTGATGATGTTATTTAGTTTGGGTAATGAAATTTCTACAAGAAAACAACCAAGCATCAAGGACCCACCCCCCACTCTTTTTCTTTCTTCCTCCCTCCTCCTCCTCCTCCTCCTCCTCCTCCTCCTCCTCCTCCTCCTCCTCCTCCTCCTCCTCCTCCTCCTCCTCCTCCTCCTCCTCCTCCTCCTCCTCCTCCTCCTCCTCCTCCTCCTCCTCCTCCTCCTCCTCCTCCTCCTCCTCCTCCTCCTCCTCCTCCTCCTCCTCCTCCTCCTCCTCCTCCTCCTCCTCCTCCTCCTCCTCCTCCTCCTCCTCCTCCTCCTCCTCCTCCTCCTCCTCCTCCTCCTCCTCCTCCTCCTCCTCCTCCTCCTCCTCCTCCTCCTCCTCCTCCTCCTCCTCCTCCTCCTCCTCCTCCTCCTCCTCCTCCTCCTCCTCCTCCTCCTCCTCCTCCTCCTCCTCCTCCTCCTCCTCCTCCTCCTCCTCCTCCTCCTCCTCCTCCTCCTCCTCCTCCTCCTCCTCCTCCTCCTCCTCCTCCTCCTCCTCCTCCTCCTCCTCCTCCTCCTCCTCCTCCTCCTCCTCCTCCTCCTCCTCCTCCTCCTCCTCCTCCTCCTCCTCCTCCTCCTCCTCCTCCTCCTCCTCCTCCTCCTCCTCCTCCTCCTCCTCCTCCTCCTCCTCCTCCTCCTCCTCCTCCTCCTCCTCCTCCTCCTCCTCCTCCTCCTCCTCCTCCTCCTCCTCCTCCTCCTCCTCCTCCTCCTCCTCCTCCTCCTCCTCCTCCTCCTCCTCCTCCTCCTCCTCCTCCTCCTCCTCCTCCTCCTCCTCCTCCTCCTCCTCCTCCTCCTCCTCCTCCTCCTCCTCCTCCTCCTCCTCCTCCTCCTCCTCCTCCTCCTCCTCCTCCTCCTCCTCCTCCTCCTCCTCCTCCTCCTCCTCCTCCTCCTCCTCCTCCTCCTCCTCCTCCTCCTCCTCCTCCTCCTCCTCCTCCTCCTCCTCCTCCTCCTCCTCCTCCTCCTCCTCCTCCTCCTCCTCCTCCTCCTCCTCCTCCTCCTCCTCCTCCTCCTCCTCCTCCTCCTCCTCCTCCTCCTCCTCCTCCTCCTCCTCCTCCTCCTCCTCCTCCTCCTCCTCCTCCTCCTCCTCCTCCTCCTCCTCCTCCTCCTCCTCCTCCTCCTCCTCCTCCTCCTCCTCCTCCTCCTCCTCCTCCTCCTCCTCCTCCTCCTCCTCCTCCTCCTCCTCCTCCTCCTCCTCCTCCTCCTCCTCCTCCTCCTCCTCCTCCTCCTCCTCCTCCTCCTCCTCCTCCTCCTCCTCCTCCTCCTCCTCCTCCTCCTCCTCCTCCTCCTCCTCCTCCTCCTCCTCCTCCTCCTCCTCCTCCTCCTCCTCCTCCTCCTCCTCCTCCTCCTCCTCCTCCTCCTCCTCCTCCTCCTCCTCCTCCTCCTCCTCCTCCTCCTCCTCCTCCTCCTCCTCCTCCTCCTCCTCCTCCTCCTCCTCCTCCTCCTCCTCCTCCTCCTCCTCCTCCTCCTCCTCCTCCTCCTCCTCCTCCTCCTCCTCCTCCTCCTCCTCCTCCTCCTCCTCCTCCTCCTCCTCCTCCTCCTCCTCCTCCTCCTCCTCCTCCTCCTCCTCCTCCTCCTCCTCCTCCTCCTCCTCCTCCTCCTCCTCCTCCTCCTCCTCCTCCTCCTCCTCCTCCTCCTCCTCCTCCTCCTCCTCCTCCTCCTCCTCCTCCTCCTCCTCCTCCTCCTCCTCCTCCTCCTCCTCCTCCTCCTCCTCCTCCTCCTCCTCCTCCTCCTCCTCCTCCTCCTCCTCCTCCTCCTCCTCCTCCTCCTCCTCCTCCTCCTCCTCCTCCTCCTCCTCCTCCTCCTCCTCCTCCTCCTCCTCCTCCTCCTCCTCCTCCTCCTCCTCCTCCTCCTCCTCCTCCTCCTCCTCCTCCTCCTCCTCCTCCTCCTCCTCCTCCTCCTCCTCCTCCTCCTCCTCCTCCTCCTCCTCCTCCTCCTCCTCCTCCTCCTCCTCCTCCTCCTCCTCCTCCTCCTCCTCCTCCTCCTCCTCCTCCTCCTCCTCCTCCTCCTCCTCCTCCTCCTCCTCCTCCTCCTCCTCCTCCTCCTCCTCCTCCTCCTCCTCCTCCTCCTCCTCCTCCTCCTCCTCCTCCTCCTCCTCCTCCTCCTCCTCCTCCTCCTCCTCCTCCTCCTCCTCCTCAACAAAGCACTAGTTTTGTGTAGTTTTCATCTGGATTTTTGCAGCTCAGATACGATAACCCTACAATCAAATCATTACAGTAAACAGAGATAATAGGACTTCAAGAAAATGCATATACTGTAAATTCTAGGTAAAGTTTATTGTTAAACTGAAGTACAGTAAATCTTTACATCCATTTTATTGTTACATTAATAACAACAACCAATTTCCTTTTAATAAACATGTAGGGCATGCTTTAATTCAGGTTTTCAACCTCCATCAGACTAATATTCCAATATAAGAAGTCTTTCTGAATGCTGACAATAAAGACAACAGTTTTTTCTAGATATCTAAAATTCTAAACCTTGTTTAACATCTGAAGCCACAAAATAATCAAACAGAAAAACACTAAGCAAATCCCACTGCTATTAATACATCAAACTTCCTGCCTGGAAAAACCGTACGAACTTTGAAGGAAGCAGAGTGTTCTTAACTTAATAAGAACTGTGCACAATCTCTATAGTTTAAAGCACATAATGCAAGTTTTCCGAAGCTTAGACCATCTCAGGTTTGCCACCAGTATTTTAGAAATCTTTCTCAACCTAGAATTCTTCTCTTTACCTGTTTTACTAGTTGCTCAGATCCATCTTATCCTATTGTTTCTGGGAAAAGACTCTGATCAGATTTTAAAGACCATACATGTAGTCCTCAGTGTATGATAATAATTGAGCCAAAATTTTCCATTGCTAAGCAAGACAGTTGTTAAATGAATTTTTGCCCCATTTTACAGCCTTTCTTGCCACAGTTGTTAAGTGAATCTCTGCAGGTGTTAAGTGAATCTGACTTCCCCATTGACTTTACTTCTCAGAAAGCTGCAAAAAGTGATCACATGATCCCGGGACACTGCAACTGTCATAAATACATGACAGTTCCCAAGTGTCCGAATTTTGATCACATGATTGTGGTGATGCTGCAATGGTCCTAAATGTGAAAAATGGTGGTAAGTTACTTTTTTTCGTGCCATTGTAACCTTGGTTGTAAGCAAAGGACTACCTGTAGAACCACAGCACCAACCTTTATAAGTTCCTAAAAATCAGTAAGATTGCCTACACAACCTATCCAGATCAGAATAATTCCTCCACAATCATCAGAACATCTAATTCGCTAATATTGCCTTCCTGGGCACCACATAACAGTTCTCTCGAATCACCAGAAACTTTCATCATCTTGTGATTATGAATGAATATGGAAAAGACTCTAACTCCTTGGAAAAATAGTGAGATACAAATAACCAAGAAAATCCTCGAAAGGAATCATCTCTGGTCTGGTGCTCTCTAAAATTTCAAATTGTAACTCCCATAATACCCCAAGCATCATAGACATGGAACAATAATTTTAATAGCTGCTTTTCATATATCCAATTCCTTCACACCAAGCCTTGCTAAAGTCTTTCAGTGCTTACTCTTACTCTGGCTTGTCTTTCTCAGGCTTTCATATTCTATATAAGACAATAATTTAACAGCAGACATAATTTTGATGCATCATTATTATTATACTATACTGTATGATAAAGATGCATAAAGCTTCACAACTGCCTAAGGCAGGTATTACCTTAATATGATTTATTTCGATGGCCAGCCCATGCCCGCCTGTCTCTTACAGAAGACACAACAGGCCTAACATGACAGGCAATATATTAAGCATGCTCAGACTTGTAGGGCCCTTAGGCAATCTGTATCTCAGCCTCCAGCTCTATATTCTTGGCCAAATCTGGAGAAAAGTATGTATGACCTTTCAAAACTATTCTGCAATAGATGTATAGAGATGTATAGAAACCTAGCCTGGATTTGGGAGCAGAAGACTAGTAAGAAACAGAAGACTGCTTTCTGAAGCAATCTTTACCTGACCCCAGGTGGGATTAACATGCAGGGTACACTTTTGCTTGTAAAATCAAAATTCAGGCAAACTTGAAAAGAGACAGATAATTATATAATATCCTTAAGTTGGTTAACCAACACCTCCTCTTTTTCCCTCCCCCCCCAAAAAAAACTGCAAAGAACAACTGCTTTGCATTTGGAGTAAGAAATATAGTTGAGCAATCTTCTCAACCATGAGTTCTTCAAATATGTAGAGGCTAGAGTTCTAAACCAAAAGGTAAGCTAGATAGGAAGTCTGGGAGCTTTAGCCTTAACACATCTGGAGGGTACAATGAAATGTAGGTTTTGATGGTGAAATGGCTGTAGTCAACTAAAAGGCTACACAAAGGCCAATATGTATAACTTGATGTGATTGGTAGGAGATAGAGATTCTTTGGTTAGAGACTCATCCATATAGACATATTAGAAGAAAACAAGACTATGTGAAAAATGAAATGTAGTACTAACATTTGAACAACAAGGTTCTCTGAGAATTAACTTTATGAGCAAAGAGAACTTGGTGCCCCTACAACTCCAACTCTGTTCTTAATGGCTCCTAATGAATGTAGCTTAAAGGCTAAAGCTAAAGGCCAATTTTGGCAGGTTTCCTCTCACAGGCTCTCACTGGTCAATCAAATAAAAGTATTTCTTGGTTCTGGCAGGGAGGATGTGGCATGTACCAGAGGAGAAGGCTTTTGAATTTTTCCAGACACTCCCTTTACGACAGGAAGAATCCTAAATGAGTGGCCAGAGAAGGAGCTGATGACTCATGCTGAATCCATTAGTATCCTGTAGTCATCCTGTCCTGTGCAGCAGCTGCCATTATAACTAAAGAAAGAAAACCTCACCTGGTAGGCCTGACAATGCTGCTTGATATAGCTAGTTTGGGAGAAAGAGCAAAATCAACCTCCAGACTTAACCTGCACGTTTTGAGCATCTTTGCATTCTTCAAGTTTAATTCTTTTTTTATTTATTTATTTACTATTGTCTTAGTTACTACTATTGCTATAGTGTCAGATCATTACTGGTTAATGTTACATTACTACTGTTCTGCTCTCCATTAGTGCTCTCTGAAATGAGTTAACATGGTTCAAATTTTTCATCCATTTAGTCAATTCGGTTGTCTACATAAACTTTCAGCATCCACAGAAATTGTGGAGAAGTACTATCAATATATAAAATGGTGCCCAGCAGTTTATTCCTTTACAGGGTGCTTGAAAAGGACTCAGGAGCCTAGATTAAACTGAAACCCTCTCCATATAAGCCAGATAGTTAAAATATGAAACCTAACCAATAAGGAAATGAATGTTTGGGGCTCACATAAACATGTAGATATGTAGAATTTTTTTGTGATCCCCAAATGGACAGGACTGTCACAGTGGAGTTCCTATGACATCAAGGCCACAATCGATGCACAATATTCTACCAGGATAAGTTATCATTTAAACATACCAAAAACAATCAAAAGAATATCCAGTGCCAGTAACTATGGACTACAGTTGCTAAGCAAGACAGTTGTCAAGTGACGGGTTTTTTAATGATTTTTCTTGCCACAATTTTTAAGTAAATCACTTCAGTTATTAAGTTTGTAACACAGTTGTTAACTGAATCTGGATTCCCCATTGACTCTGCTTGTCAGAAGGTCGCAAAAGGTGATCACATGACCCCGAGACACTGCAACCATCATAAATACAGTCCATGCCAATTGCCAAGTGTGACCATGGGGATGCTGCAACAGTCGTAAGTGTGAAAAACGGCCACTGTAACTTCAAATAGTCATTAAACAAATTGTAATTTGAGGACTAACTGTACACTGTATAAAACCTGACACGCTATAGACGCAATTCCGTATTTTCATTAAGCAGGTTGATGTTGACTAAATCATGTACTTTTCCCTCAGCTTCCCACATGCTTTTTTCTTTTATCTTGTTTCTTTTCCTGTGATTGTTGTTGGGCTGGCATACTCGCCACTATTGTATAAACCTGAAACCACCAACCAATATTCCTAATAACAGCATAAATTCTGCATTGGGCATGTCTATGTATTTCATTGGATTTATGCACACTATATGTGCACAATGGTAACTAGTCAGTCAGGTTCAATTATTTTACACTGTTTCCCCTTTTTGTTTCCCTCATGTTACATCACTAATGAGAAGTGGATTGTCACAGCTCCTTAAAAAAACAGCAGCCTTCCAAGAGCGCCATGCCTCTGAAAAAGCATACACAATCAATTTCAAGACAATCAAGGAAAGAATCAACCTAGAACCTAGAAGAAATTTCCTGAATTGAGAACAATTAATCAGTGAAATGGCTTGCCTGCAGAACCTGTGGGTACTCTATCATTGGAGATTTTTAAGAAGAGATTGGACAGCCATTTGTCTGAACTGGTAGTGTCTCTTGCTTAAATAGGGGGTTAGACTAGAAGACCTCCAAGGTCCATTCCAGCTCTATTATTATATCAATCATCTCTGATTTATCACACACATGTCCTCCATCCCATGTCTCAACTGAGGGGCCTGAAATCCTTTAGGAAATTGTTGTGTTGTTCATAAATATATTAGCAGTATTTGCATGTATGCAAGGAATCCAGTCACAATTTGGTTCCAGGGTTTTGAAGATTCTTAGATAAAATATTCCTAGTGGTTCCAATCACAAATTTTCTAAAGCAGTCCCATTTCCTCCCACTTCGGGGGGACCCAACTTTCTGTGGCACCCAACTTATAAAATTCCTTTAATAAGGAAAGTAGGGTTTTATCTTTGCTTATTTATTAGAAAGTGTAGATGAATCCGTAGAAAGAGAATGAAAAAGGAGAAGAAGCAAGATCAAAAAATTCTAGAATTTAATTAGGGATCCTTTCTGAATCCCAAATGTCAACAAATGCCTCAGTTAGTCCTGATACCAACTTTAACTGGAGATTTGTAAGAACATAAAACATAATTGCATTGCATCAAACTAAAAAGGCCAATGTACCTGCCCCAATATCAACCAGAAGTTTTAATGGACCAAGGAAATGGTTCATGCCTTGCCATACACATCTACAAAAGATCCACAGGTTGCTAACCAGTTCTTTTTAGGTCCTTTATAATAAAATTAAACATACTGTAAAATGTGGTGTTGTGCAAACTTCATAGGTTTTTTAGAAGTTAGGGTACCTAAACTTTCAGTAGTGTTACTGTTATTACCATATGCTGCACTAAACCTGTAGAGATTTTGCTCAAGAGTGCTATGAATCTAAAAATCTACCAAGTCTAGCCACTTTTCTATAAAGCAGGACAATCCACATATCAAGCAATTCTCTTCTCTGGTCCTAAATCATAATCATGGCTATATTGTATGCTATAATCACAGAATAGCAGCTCAGTGAAAAATATCTCCAGCTGATTCAGGCAAGAAACTCAAATCACGCTCAAAGAAAAACAAAAACAGGAATCATTAGCTCAAGATGTTTTCTTAGCAATGAAGACAACTTGTCTACTCCAATGATGGCAATGGATCAGGTTTGATTTGAAGAATGTTACTTACCACATTTCCTTGTGTGATATTTAACTGAGGACAGTCAATAGCATTTAAGAACTGTTCCACAACTGTTCCACACATATCCCCCCAATAATGATGAAGCATGGAAAAATACAAAGTAACACTATTGATGTTTTTTTATAAAAATCAGAAAAAAAATGTTGTCCACAACACTAAAACTATAAGATAATGCAGAACTGATATTACAACTAATCCAGAACACATTACAGTTTCTAGTTGGCAGGTCACCTGCATGTTGGTGTATGGCCTAAATAAAGTTAATTTGCAGAAAATCCAATACAAACTCAGTCTGGCCATTCATCTTCTTTGGTTACTAATATCGACTAAGCTTTAATATAGAATAGGTTTTGCAAGTTAGGGATAAAGTTGTAAAGTAACTTCTTGACATGTTTCTTTGAAGGATTATATATAATTAAATAACTCTTTCCTATTTTTTTTTCGATTTATGTGTTAAAAAATGAAAACAAGTCTCTTTCTCTCACTTCCTAATATGGTAAACGTTCCATTTTCCAAGGCGATTTTTTTTAAAAAGCACCCAAAGTTTAATTTATTATTCAAGAAACAAGCAGAGATCATACTAAGGGAAAAAAGCATAACTAAAGTATCTACTCTTATCTTTTCTATATGGCCTTTCCCCCTTTTTTCTCATCAGCCTTACAATGTTCATCCGTACAATGAACAAATGCTTCTTGGATACTTTTTATAAATTATGCCAATATATTTTTCTTCTCCTTGAATATGAAAGTTCACAATATAGAAAAAGAATATAATATAATGTTTCTCCTTAATGTGTGCCTGACATTATTAAAGATTGAATATTTATATTGCTTTTAGCAAAGAGCTCTAGCCAAAGACATTTTGAAATTCCAGTTGACCCTTATGTTTAGAATTCATGAGAGATGGGAAGCAAAAACATAATTATTTCACACTCAATTTGTCAACTTCCTTTGGTAACTAGATGGATGGAGTATAATTCTGAAACACACTCAGCCAAAGAGTTCCATTTTTATATGTGGTCTGTTCTACATATTTAACACAAAACCTGAAGTATAATTACCTATACAACACAAAGTTTTTCTCTTACCTCCATGATGGACCTGCATGCTCTTAGATGTTAACTCTATATTTTATCCAATGGCCTTGTCACAGATTCTCACTAAAGATAATACCAGGCAAAGTATGGTTCAAAAATGGCCAGAGGAAATACACATGTTTAATAAACATAACGTCATGACCCCATCAGATCCCAGTTTGGAGGAAAAGGAGGCATTGGAACTGGGAACATCCGATAAGGATGGTGCATCTCCTTTGGAGTGTTTGGAGAGACCAGGGGCTGAAGATGATGCTGTCCCCGGCACCTCAGACATTGGGAGAGGTAGTTAACTGGACAGAGGGATATCTATCCTTTCAGACACAGGGAAGGGATCGGCTGTAGAAGGTAATGGTGTTGAGAGGCAGCAGATCCCCTCTGATGAGGAACAGCTGCCCCTCCCCATCCAAGGGCAGCTAGAGTAGAGAGCAGGCAAGCTCAAAGGAATTGTGTGAGGCTGCTTAGGAGAAGGTCACCCCTTCCCCTCCTCACAAGGAACACCTGGCTTGGGCTGATTTAAACAGAGGCCAGGAGAGATTATCTTTCTCAGGAACAATTGTTTGCTTTGCATACACTCCCCTGGCTTTGCAGGGTGAGGGGGATCTCAGCCTTGATTTGTGTTTCTGCCTGTGCCTTGTCTTGTGCCTTTGCCCTGTGGATTTGTCTTTGCCCCATGGACTTGCCTTGCTTGCCCTGTGAATCTTGACTCTAGACCTTGCCCAGTGAGCTTGCACCTTGCCTTTGGGTTTCCTCTCTGCCTTTGCAAATTGGTTTTGTTGCTTACTGGCTTTTGTTGTGGGATTGTGGGTGGCTGCCTTCATGGAAGTGTGGGATGGAGCCTTATTCATTGTTGTGCACTGTAGGGCCGTTTGTTGTGGAATTTAACAGAGCAATAAAGGACTCAAATCAAATCGGAACAAATAAATCAAGTCATAACAAATAAAGTGCTGTTTGTTTATAATTCCTTCACCCCCACCTCCAAATATACACACATTTTTAATACCCAATCAATGACTTTAAGGAGATCTTTCAATCCATAATAGAGCCCAAAACCTCACTCCAGGCCTGCCAGATACAACTGCAGTGGAATCTAGAAAAATGTACCAATTTTTTTTAACCATAGCAGAACAAGGCAGTTTGTTTTCACTTGAAGATTGCACTGGAGGGTAGAAAAGTGACATTTGAGGGTGTTAAAAGCCAAATTCATCTTTTATTCATACCCGTTTCTAAGTCAGTTGAACAGTTTATACGGATAAGGTCTATGAAACCAACAAATCAGTGAAGAGAGATGAAGAGCCAAGGTATGAGGGTGGGAGGGAGTGATATGAAAACCACAGAAACTTGGAAGTTTATTTCAATAATCATAAGCAAAAAGAATTCAGAAAATGGGTACAAAACCCCTCTAGGAAGAAACTGGAAAATTGAATACGTTTCTACCTTTGAGGATATCTGGTTGGAAAAAGCAGAGAAACCCACTACCAGAAGATGTAAGTCAGGGACTGCAACACAACCTGGTCTTTGCCAAGACAACATACTGCTTTTCCACAAATCAAGGACTACCAATTACCCAGCCAAAAGGTTGATGGCTGACTAAGGTAAATCAATCATTCCACCAGGGGGATATTAATTCAGTCTGCCATCCACCACAGAGAAGGCCCAGTCCCAGGTGAATAACTACCCTTTTCCTTCTTTTTTTTGACTTTATTCAAAGCAACCATGTCAAGAATGCAGAGACACATCTCTGACCCCAAACCTGTCTACAATTCTACCTCTTTGAAATTCAAAGCAACTTTCCAGGCAAGAAAAAGGCAATTCACAGCTTGTTACACAAGCCATCTATGTTTAAACAGCTGGTATGGTCAACATCTTGTTACATGCAAGGATACTTGCACATCTATCAGGAACAACTAGGTCTCCATATCTACTTACTTCCTACCAAAATGCCCAAGAATTCTTTTTACATTCTCTCAATTGCCAAAAAGACCAGTGAGAAGGAAAGGGTGGAATAGCTGATTATTGGTGATGTAACTTTGCAGGAAAGAGCTGTTCTTCTGGAACCTTTCTAAAAACATTACACCCAAACCGAAAGCAGTGTGTGAGGGTTTTGTTGTTTGCTCCCTTTATTGCCATCAACTATTATATAAGCTGGAACAGTTTCAGCAAAGGGTTAAAACAATGCAAAGAAGTGCCGCAAGGATCAGGGCTGGGGGTGGGGGGAGCACAGGTAACCTGCAAGACAAATAACATGCTACAAAATTCAACTCCTTTTTGGTGGCAGAGATGAAAAGCAAGGATAGGAAAACCAAATCGCAGAGGAAAATAGGAAGGCCAGTGGAACATACTAATTTTGCAAAGTGAAAAAAGTCATCTGAGCATCTGGGGGATTTTTTTTTTTTTACTCCAAAGCTCCAGAAGTAAATCAACTTACCAGGGTCGAAGTGCGAACTGAAGGCAAAGCTGGGGTTGAAAAATGAAGCCGACATGACAATAGCCAAGAGATTTGCCACCATTCCCATGGCAAAAGCAGAAAAGTGGGGAGGGGGGTTGTGGGAAGTACGAAGACGAGAGAACGAAAAGTAGATTAAAAAAACAAATAAATAAATAAATAGCAAAGGCGGTGGGCACCAGGCAGGTGAGGCGGTGGGATGCAGGGGAGATTAAAAGCTCTCACAACTCCAGAAGTTGCACGGGTGTCACATTAAAAATCACCATCTCCTCTCTTCTTGACAGCATAGCCAGGGAATTCAAGACTGCAGCTCCTCCTCTTCCTCCATGTTATTATCCCGATGCGTCTCCTTCAGGTATCCACGGGATGAAGTGGGCTCGGCTAGAAATTGCCACACTTGCAAAGGGTAGCATTAGAGACAGTCACTTAAAGAACTACCACCACCACGACGATAAGGGGCTGTTTTTTGAGGCAAAAAAAAAATTAATTAATTAATAGTGCAATCGCCCTGGTAATTCGGGGCTGCAGCGCCAAATGAAAACAAAAGACGATGCCAACAGCAAAATAAAATTGTGCCGGGTCGGACTGCTTGCCGTCACCCAAAGAATGCACACAGCCTCGCGAGCGCCTGCAAGAGTCCAAAATATACGGTCTCACGCTCGGCTCACCACCACCACCCCTTTCCCCCCCAACGTCCGGCTGCCACAGAGGGAAGCTTTGCACCAAAACAGGAGCCCTCCACAGTAGCGAAGAAGCTAGAGCGGCGAAACGAAACGACCAGAGGGCAGCAATAACGCCCAGGCGGGAAAGAACCTTCCGAGCGACTGCAGAACTTCAGAGCCGCTGTCGCCGGCTCTAATGGGAAAGCAAAGGCGGGAGCTGTTCCAGTGCTGACCCTGGGAGAAACTGCAACAGCAGCAACGCCATCTTGGTCCAGATCTGCCCTCCCCCCAACACTGCAGTAAGCAGCAGGAAAGGAGCGGAGCGGGGCCGGGCAGGCGGGCGGGCGGTGGGGGGGGGTGCGGGAGCGCGAGAAAAGGCGGCCGGGCAGCGCTTGTCCAGGTGCCACGGTTTGGCGCGCGCCGGGGCGAAGAAGGGGCGTCGCTGCACGTGCAGTCAAGTGTGACCCGGCTGAGCTCGCGCGCTCGCGCTCTCTCGGCCGCGCGCTCGCGTCCTTCATTCCCGCACCAGCGGGGCATCGGCTGCGGGGGCGCGCCTTGCCCAATTTACGGCGGCCGGCCGCCCGGCCAAGGCAAGCGAGCCTCGGTTCCCCCTCACGCGCTCCCTCATTCCCGGACGCGCTAGCGCGGCGGGCTTCCCGCTCGGAGCAAGGCTTCGAACCGCCTGGACCGGGGCCACGGCACGTCCGCTTGCGCGCTTCGAGCCATTTGGAGCCTGAGCGGCGCCCTTGACTAATACCGGCCTCACCCAACGGGTCGTGGTTTTTCGGGTGACGCTGGTCTAAGCGGGAGATTTTTTATTTTATTTTATTTTATTTTATTTATTTTGCAAAATCGGCGCAAGGCGAATCTTAAGAGCGACGCCCCCCGCGCTCGCCTCTGTTTCTGGCGCTCTTCTAGATAGCAAGAGTTATAGCGGGAAAGGGGTATGGGACTCTCGTGAAAATCGCAAGGCCGATCTCCCACACCCTCCACGCAGCGTTCATATCTAGCCCCCACCTCCCCCAGTTCCCCATGGTAGATATGCTAGTGGGCTGCTGGGGTGCTTTTTTGTTTCTGCGGTGTGATGCATGCATGGCACACAGTCATCAGGTTGAGGCGACCCTCTTGCTATTAATTCATGATGCGAGAACACCCTCTCCCCCGCCAAAGCTTTGAAATGGTGTCAGATGGCAATTTTCGCCCACAGGCCTGGCATACACCAAATCTTTTACAGACTAATGTGTCTGAATCCATCTCCCATTGCTGGCAGCCAACACCGGGTCAAAGTGGCTAGGGATTATGGGAAGTTCACCAGGTTAAGAAAAGCAGGCATATATGCCCTCCCTAGCTCCACATACTCAGAATAGGCAACTTGACGCTTTAACATGATGTCATGATGTAGAATGTTCACTTATGCTTTAATTGCACCGCTTTTGATGTATTTTTAAATCTTTATCTTATCAGGCATCTTGCATGCCTACTTGGACAGAGAAACAGCATAGTAATGGAATAAATCAATAACAACATAGAGTGTTTAGACCATCAGGATAGCATAAGGATGGAGAAGAAAGCACACAATACACAGAAAATCCAAAAATAGCATTGAAAAAGACAAGCAATTCCCCTGTCCCCAGTGTCCCTGGAAACACTATCAAGGCACACCAATCAGTGGGAGAGTTTTTTCAGCAGTAGACAGTTCAAATAAGTTCTAGCACATACACACATACATACAGCAAAAAGGGAGAAGGGGCAGAGATCTGCAGCCTTTCTATTTTGTAAATGAAATTCCATCCCCTTTGCTAACCTCTGTGGATGAGCTTTGCCAAGGGATGAGAGTGGAACTGCTGCTTAGAGGCCCAAGGCAAAGTGCTTGTTGGAGTCCTAAGCAGGAAGGTGTTAGAAATGTATTCAATGTATCATGTATATTGAAAAGCCAGGCTTGTTTTGCACAAAACACTTTCTTCTTCTACAAAGTCCCCTTCCCCATTGTTATTCCCATCAGAAATAGAGGACAGGGAGCATGTATTACACAATCTTATACCAGTGGCCGGGAACTTACATACAGGTGCTATCATACATGGCATGATAGTCAAGCCTAGCAACCTGGATTCTGATACAAGTGGGGCAATTCTGAATTTGTAGGCAATTTAAAAAGAAAACAAAAAGGGTTTCCACGTGAAGTAATTCTGTCTTCACCAATAATCCAGTAATAAGGCTTAGAAATACTGAAGATTGCCAATGACCTTCAAGATAGAATGGATTTAAACACAAATCGCCACATCCAGTTGCATTCAGTAACTGCTACCATCAGTCAGATGATGAAATCCAAGGTTTTTTGGTTCCGTGAGATGTTGTTAACATACAACTGCTTCTAATTTACCAAACTACAATTGTCACCATTTTGAATTTCCCATGCCATTAGGGCAGATTCCATGGAAGTTACGATGAACATACCTTCTGCTGCTCATCTTTGTGGATGGCAGTATTATGTTGGTCTAAAAGTAGATTGCAGAACTGGATGTTCTCAGATGAAAAGAGAAATGATCAGTGCGGAAAATGAGGGCTCAAGACACAGTTAAAATAGTTATAAAAGCTGATTAAGAGTTGTCTGTCTTGAGAGCTACTTTATTTAAAGCCCAACGCCAGAATGTTTTCAACAAAGTATGCATCATATGCTGAAAATGTGATGAAATCTAGCAAGGAGGCTGTATCTTCTCACGGTCTGTTTTAATGTTTAAAGTTTGGGCTTCTAGTATATACTATTAATTTTTCAGAGGATCAGACTCGCAAAGAACATGATGCTGCAGATGTCATCTTACCATAAATAGATCTTACGTTAGAAGATGGGGGTAATAAAGGTCTCCTTGTGAACAAATGTTCTCTGAAAGGCTACCCCTGATGCTTTTCAAGCTTACTCTTTTTTTCTTCCTGGGGTACAAGATAATATTGCATTGTATGCAGCTACAATTCCCACTTGTAAAAATCAGAATGCAGAACTCTTAATGGGTGGTTATTGAAGCAGTTTGCCTGAGTGGGAGCAGAAATGCTTAGCACACAATCTGCTTTTAAATAATATCCCTTTTCATCAGTAAGAAAGCAGCTGCCTCTTCAAAGTTAAGAAAAACGGATTTTATTCTTCTTTGGAGACCTCCAAGGAAAAAAAGGGAGAACGAATCCCAGAAAACTATTGACAACTTCAGAGAGAGCTAGATTCTTAATTTGGTTTATTGAGCTGTCTCTGTTGTCTGTAAGGATTTCTTGAGGGACCTCGAATTCTACAGCCTCCATCTCAGCTGGTTAATAATGGAACTTTATGTCCCTGAACCTACTCCACTGGGGGCTTTTCCAAATAGTGTGGATATAAAATATGGGGTAAATTTTGAAGACAGTTAAATGTCTATAAGAATCCAGCCCAGCCTAAAACTCCCCCTCTCAAACCAACCCAAAAACTAAGCTGACCAAAGAGCAGGCATAATAAATTCCCTCCCACTGTGGAGGCTGAAGGGGAGGATACACCTTAAACCACAATTTCTGTTGTTAAGTGAGACTTTTGTTAAACGGGTTTTGGCCCATTTTACAACCTTTCTTGCCACTGTTGTTGAGTGAATCACTGCAGTTGTTAAATTAATACCACAGTTGTTAAGTGAATCTGGCTTCCCCATTGACTGCTTGTCAGAAGGTCCAAAAGTTGGGGACATGTCTTCCCGGATACTGCAACCGTCATAAATATGAGTCAGTTGCCAAGCATCTGAATTTTGATCACATGACCATAAGGATGCTGCAATGGTCGTAAGTGTGCCAAATGGCCGTAAGTAACTTCTTTCAGTGTTATTGTAACTTTGAATGGTCATTAAACAAACAGTTGTAAGTCAAGGACTACCTGTATTGATTCCATGTTCTGTCTGACAGCACAGTCAACAGCACCTAAAGTTCTTTGTCATAGCTCTCTGAGCATCACCTGAAAATACACCATAAGCATGTTTAAATATCATGTCTTTATGACTTTTTCATTTCATCTCCAGCCCATTGCAAAGGCTCATTAGAATCATTATTTTGCAGTTTGAGTTTTAAAGACTAGTTTTTCTATCTCAGCCAACATTTTTGTACTTGACATACCAGTGGGGGGCATCCCCTTTGCTCTGGTTGCTGAGCATTTCCTCAACAGCAATTTTGGCTCACACTCTAGGAAAGTTGGAATTACTGCATCAGATGCATCTGCCATGTAATCTTCAATTATACAGATTTAGCACCATTTTGAAGGAGCACCTAATCTCAAATCTATTGCAGCAACTGATAGAGGCACAGAAGGAGGAGCTGTGATGGAAAGGAGAGCTATCTTGATGTATCAAAAACACTCCACTCCTACACCCCACCCCCCAAATATACTCCACAGATCTCCATTCTGTCAATCAAATTACTTTTGGACTAGGAGTAAAGCCAAAAGACTGCAACACATTCCCTGTAGCAGCGCTCAGTCAGATAAGCAGGGATTAGCACTAGACAAACAATCAGGAAGAAAACAGCAATGAAGGAACCTGCTTCCTTCTTCTAATGAAGGAAATCACCCCCACCAAAACTGGCAGGGGAAGTTCCTTCATATAAAAAGGCAGCAAAGGTTACCTACCAGTTGAGTAATGAAACACTGAAAGAAAAAAACAAGCTCAGAGATCACCAAGACTCCATAATTTAACCCTGTGCTACAGATATTTTCTTCTACTGGAGCTCCTCCACTACTTAAGAATTGGTCTGTATGTTTTACACAAACACAAGCCCTGCTCTAGATACAGTAGTAGTGTGTCATGTCCTGACTGCAGAGCTGGCCTCCCATCAAGCTGAGTAGGCAGCTGTTTCAGGCAGCCTCTTTTGGATGTCACAAAAAATGGTGCTTTTAATCACAGAAAAACAGGGTGTATTTGCATGCATGTTGTGTCAAAATAACCTGAACCTTCTTAGGAATTAAGATATGGAAAGGAAAACCCTTTGCTGTTCCAGCTGAGAGCATTTTTTCCCCCAGGGCATCAAGCAGAGGGCAGGTTGTTGCAAGGGGAGAGGGGTGAGAATATAGCTCCTCTGATATATATATATGAAGGAAGAGGTGTACTGAATTGGAGCAAGAATCTGGAACCAAGGGGAATAAAATGATCAAATGGTGAGGCACTGCTGCAAAGGAAAGTGTGTTTTTTTTCCCATCTGTTCAATCCTGTCCAATTCAAGTCTGCAGGGTTTTTTGGCAAGGCTTTTCCAGAGTGGCTTGCCATTGCTTTGTTTCTAGGGCTGAGAGAAAATGACTGGACCAAGAGCACATAACTGGCTTCCTGCCCAGGCAGGACTAGAACTCTCAGTCTCCCAGTTTCTACCCTGATGCCTTAACTGCTACACCAAGCTGGCTCTCGCCAAAGGAAAGCAGTGTAATTTTAATAACACTTAACATCTTTGTTTACTTTCTCTTTTCTGCCCTGAAAACAGCTTATAAATTTTGTCCCTCTGGATTAGTAGAGAAATAGCCATGCAGGCTTTAAGCAAATAATTAATAACATAATAATAATGTTCAAAGTTCACATGTTTTGTCTGAGCAAGTTGTTGTGCGTAACACTAATGTAACCCATACTTCCAATCACTCCCCAGACCACAAAAAAGACGTGCTAAATGATAATGGCTTTGGCATCAATATGTTCCCTTTGGTACCCAATTCATTCTCTTGAAGAAAAACGAATGCGTGCATTTTGTCAATACAGCAGGCACCAGCAAAGACAGCCTCTATTTTAGGCTGTTGCCCTGGATATTCAGCATGCCTGTAAAATCTATATCTATCAAGCCTGCATGCATCAATTTACCAGCCTCGCGTGCAATACAGAAAGAGATCTCACATGTGTTTATTTGCAATTTGTTCTGGATATTACCCGCACTCATAGTACACAAGCTGCTTCCCACATGCAAAATACACATTCCCACAAAAGAGAGTTCTGTTTCATATTATGAATACTTCAGCCCCTCCCTTTATTCTATGGGTAGAAAACTGATTCCTTAAAAAAACAAAGGCAGAACTGGGAAATTAAATAAGATGGGAAACGAAGCTGGGAAAAGACAAGACTAACATCATTTCATATAGCCTCTGATTAAAGTTTGAACTTGTCAGAAATCTGGAAGACGATAATTGATCCAGATGGAACCTGGGTTCTCAAGAAAATTATCATTTTAGAGCAATAGCTAAACAGTCTAGCTACAGACATGTATTAGGATAATTTTATTTTTCTCAGCTTTGTGCTCAAGGTTGACTCAGCCTTCCATCCTTTATAAGGTAGGTAAAATGAGGACCCAGATTGTTGGGGGGGCAATAAGTTGACTTTGTAAAAATATACAAATAGGATGAGACTATTGCCTTACACAATGTAAGCCGCCCTGAGTCTTCGGAGAAGGGCGGGATATAAATTCAATTTTTTTAAAAAAAAAATGATTCCTATTTCTCCGTATAAATGAGGACATAGGCATTATAATCTGGGCCTTGCATTCCTGACTTCAGGTTGGCGGGGAAAATATTATTCTGGTAGTCTGTGATCTTAAACTGCAACATTGTCTGTCTCTTTTGTAACAGACCAGCATCATCCTGTGGCTGGCCTGGATCACCGCATTCTCTCTTTTTTTAAAATTCACAGACTTTTATCTCCGATTATCTTTTCAAAATAAAATTTGATTTTGTTAACACTGGTGAGTTTGATCTTTTTCCCAAAAGGGCAAGATGAGCTGAAACTCCTAATCACATATCTATATGTTAATAAACAGGAAATTGCATTATAGAAATCATAATCATTATTATATACATAACAATGTGAAATCAAAACTGCCAATTCTTTAGCTGGTGTTGGCTTTCATACACATCAAGAACCCTGGATGTCATAAAATATTGATGTGGTATATGTACAGGATCCAAGCAGTATTGCTTTTTGTAATTGACACATTATCTAAGAACCATCCAAGATTGTTTGGTATGGTCCAGTGTGCCACTAAACACAGATCACCAGAGTCAGTTTATGCCTTAATCTTTCAAGTTCAATTTTCAGATACTTTCTGATCTTCTCCAATTCTTTCTTTTCTATTCTACTATCTCCTGGTATTGCCATATCAATTACTTACATTCTTCTTTTGAACAATAGCTACTGTGATGTATTTTGAGCCAAAACTTCATCAGTTTATATTCAGAAATCCCACACTATTTTAACCTGTTCACATTTTAATTACTTTTTCAACTCCGTGTTCCCACCAATTTTTCAATTTATCGGCACATGATAATTTCTACAGAAGTTCCAGGAAATCATTTTGGCAACTGTGTCATGTCATTGTTTATAACCAGTTTGTGAAATCTTCTAGACTGACCTGAGTATATAATCTACTATGCAAGGAGATTATTATTATGGTTTTCACCCATAATAATATGGGTGGTTTCCATCCATCCATCTATTGAGTCCTTCCCAAGGACATGAGATAGGTAGATGTTTTTGTTTGATGGTGTTAAACTGTTCCAAGTAAAACTGTCTTTTGCAATTGACTGATGGGAATTTTTCACTGCCAATTCAGACTGGACCTGGCACCCCCATTCACCCACTGAGTCCTTCCCAAGGACAGGGAATGTTAAGCTGTTCCAATTAAACAGCTGACTTTTGCAGTTGACTGATGGAGATTTTGTCAATGCTGATAGAGTTTAAGTGGTGATCCAAATGTTTTGGAATTGCATTCAAGACATTATTGATTCTATCTTTTCTTTCTATTGCCACGGTCATTCTACTTCTGATTTGCAGATGTTTGTATTTTGTTATTTTTTTCTGGTTCTTTCTCTTCTCTCTTGTTGTCTCCGTATACTACAATGTCCACTATTCAGACTTTTTTGTCTTACCAACAATTGTTAAGTCTGGGTTGTTATGTGGCAAGTGCCTGTTTAAATTCTAAATACCCAGAGCACTGTAGTTTTCCTCATTTTCTATTGCTTTGTCTACTTCAGGGGTGTCAAACCAGGGGTGAAATGCTCCCGGTTCGGACCAGATTTCCTAATCCTGTAGCAATGGCAGCGGGTGATTCGGAGAACTGGTAGCAAAAATCCCTGAGCCCCCCTCCCCCTCCCCCGCCCACACCCAGCTGAGCTGCGCAATCATCAGAGGTTTGGTTGTTGTTTTTTACTTTTAAAAGCATTTTTTCTTCGGCCGAAAAATGCTTTTAAAAATAAAAAAAAAGCTTCTGATGATCACGTGGCTCAGCTGGGATTGTCAGAACCCTTTAGAAGCATTTTTCGTACAGCCTCTTTGGCTGAAGAGGCTGTAAAAAAAATGCTTCTAAAGGGTTCTGGCTACTCAAGCTGAGTAGCCTGATCCCTTTAAAACTAATTTTTTTTTACAGCCTCTTTGGCCGAAATTGCTTTTAAAGGGATCAGGCAACTCAGCTGGGATCGCCAGAACGCTTTAGAAGCATTTTTTCTACAGCCTCTTCAGCTGAAGAGGTTGTAGGAAAAATGCTTTTAAAAGTTTAAAAAAAAAGGTTGGCCACACCCACCCAGTCACATTACCATCCACCAAGCCACGCCCACAGAACCGGTAGTAACAAATTTTACATTTCACCCCATGTCAAACTCACGTCATCATGGCGGCATCACATGACATGTCGGGACTTTTTCCCCCTTTGCTAAACCAGATGTGGGCGTGGCCGGCGCATGACACATCCAGCCCGTGGGCCAGGAGTTTGACAGCCCCGGTCTACTTTATAGTCCTACCAGTTCTTGCTTGCAGGCAAGCAATATTTCTTACAGATAGTCCAATGCTACTTTGCATGCAGTTGTTTGTCATATATCATTGTTGTTACTTTGTCATTTTGCTGTTTGTAGTCAGTCTGTGCACTGCTTGCAGCAACTAACTAGGTCGGGTGTCGGCAACCTGCAGCTCCAAAGCCGCATGTAGCTCTTTGACCCCTCTCCTGTGGCTCCCTGCCGACCCAATTGTGCAACCTGCTCTCTGCCCTGAGGCACTGGCCCAACCTGGCTGCGCAACCTGCTCTCCACCTCGAGAAGGTGCAAGCCTTGGGCTGAAGCACCCCAAGCGTTTTTTCCTGCATCCTGCCTGCGACCGGCTGCTTTTTGCAGTTCCGTGTCCTTTGTGGACAGCTCAGCACCAGTCGCGGTCCCCTTCGTGTTGGCTCAGGAAGGAGGGGAACGGGGAGGCGCAGCCACCACCACCAGATGCAGGGAGGGAAGAGCTCCAGCTCTCCTGTACAGCGTGACCAGATACTCATAGGAGTGTGCAGTGGCGGCAGCGGGAAGAGAAGTCGCCGTCGCTGCCACAGCCCTGATCCCGGCACAAGAGAGTATCCCGCTTGTACATGTGTGTGTGTGTGTGCAAGAGAGAGAGAGATGAGAGAGAGAAAAGGGGAGAAAAAGAGAGAAAGAGAAATGAGAAAATATGGCGGGAAATGAGAGCGAGGAAAGAGAGAGAGAGAAACAATTGTGAGAGAGAGAAGGGGAGAGAGGGAGAGGAAGAGAGAAATGAGAGATAGCTTGAGAGAGAGAATGAGAGGGGGCAAAGAAAGGGAAACAAATGAGAGAGAGGGAGAGAGAGAGAAGGAAGGAAGAAAGAAAGAAAGAAAGAAAGAAAGAAAGAAAGAAAGAAAGAAAGAGAAAGAAAGAAAAGAGGGAGAGGGAGAGGAAAAAGAGAGAAAAACAGAAATGAGAGGGAGGGAGAGACCCATTTCAAACAGAAGCCACCGGGAGCCACAAAAGGTAGACATGACTGAGAGGGTGTGTGTCATGTGACTGGGTAAGAGTGCCATTGAGTTGGCCATGCCATCCAGGTTTTGTGGCTCCTAGTGTACTGGCCGTGTAATACTTTGCCTTGCCATGTTTCTTTTCTAATCTTCATTTAGTCTTTCTTGTAGGCCAGTTTGGTTTCTTCAGCATTCAGTTAGCCTCCCTGGTATACTAACTTCAGTGCCTCTTCTTCACTGTCCTTCTGACATTCTTCCAAGCCCTTTTTCCTTCTTCAAGTGTCTGATATACTTGCAATATTCCACGCCCACCTATTTTTCCTTGATAAGTAAAGTCCGTCAACATTGCTACATGGATGAATTCATTTTTATTTTATTTTTATCATTATTTATATTCCACCCAGCTCCCAATGACTCTTACCTTTTAATAGACCTGTGAAACCCAACACTGCTGGGCAAATCAAGGAAGCAAAGACCACTTAGACTTTGTTAAGGTATTTTTAATGACAGTCATAAGATAAATAAAACAAAAATCTCAGAAACTATAGGAAATAACTCCAACCGTTACTTATAGAAAAATTCTCTTTGAATTATTTGAAATGTTTCTACCCAGGTATCTTGCCACCTGGCTAGAGCTGTTATTTATAACAGGTTTGCCTCCTGTGTTTTGATTGTATACACCTACTGTCTCTTTTTCATTCTTTTTCTATTTTCACCACAATGTCTCACATACCAGAATGACAGCGCAGGTTGTGAAGGCCCTCTCTCTCTCTCTCTCTCTCCCATTTCAAAGTTAAGGAGATAATGTCTGCTGAGATCACCAGCAGAAGTCAACACCAGCAACTAGCAAGTTGCTATCCAAAAGGAGAAATCAGGGCCATGATGTGAAGACATAGAATGCTTGTGAAAAAAGAGGACTGAGACCTCCAGACTTTGGCCCTTACAGCTGTTCTCCTTTACATGGAGACAGTAATGGAATCAAGTGAACCTGGGAGGACAATTGAGGGTTATGCATATTTTTCCTCCTATCTTGCATGTCTTAAGGACTCTGCAACCAAACAAGACAAACACAGACTTCAAGGGATAATTAGAGATGCAGAAAAAACAATTGCTACCAACCTGCCTTCCATTGAGCACCTGTATACTGCACGAGTCAAAAAGAGGGCTGTGAAAATATCTACAGACCAGGGGTGGGTTCTACTTACCTTTACTACCGGTTAGCATCGTGCCCCCCCATGCACGCTTGCTCCGCTCACATGCGCACGTTCTCCTGCACATGCGCAGAAGCTTCTGCACATGCGCAGAAGAGTTTTGATGACGTTTGGGTCAGTGGGCGGAGCCTCCCGCCAGTTTTACTACCAGTTGTATAGAACCGGTCCGAACCGGGGGCAACCCACCACTGCTACAGACCCCTCACATCCTGGACATAAAAGGCGCTATACGGCACTGCACTTCAAAACAACTAGACACAAGGACACTTTTTCCCCGAATGCCTTCACTCTGCTTAACAACTAATTCCCACAACACTGTCAAATAATTTACTAAGACTGTATTACTATTATTCTTCTCTTCCTTACTAGTATCTATCTCTTCCCACTTACTACTATAACCATGTTGCTTGTAGCTTTCAATTATATTGTTTTTATTTGTTTCCTAGTATGATTTTGTTATGTCCTCGGAGTTACGACCCGAGGAACCTTTGCCTTTTGCTAGCCGCCTCTGATTGGTCCAGGCGCGGCTAGCCCGAAAGCGGGAAACCGGCTGCCTTCTGATCGGTTCTTCAGACTTGACAGCTAGCTATTTAAGCTGCTGTCAAGGCAAGGAATGTTGTTGTTCTGTGGAGCATGTTGGCTCTGATAGTTATTCTTGAATGTTGGCTTCCCAAATAAAGCCTGTTAATACTTGAACTCTCGGACTTCATTATTGTTCATGAAAATAGAACACTGGCGACGAGGACGGGGGCCGGACACCCATCGCCGCCGAAATGACAACTACGCTTCCCACATTCTCACCGTTCGAGCCAGCTAACGAGGCTTGGGACGCATATCTAGAGCGCTTTGAATGCTTCCTTCAAGCTAACGATTTGTCAGATCTGTCAAGCACCACGAAGCGGGATTTCTTCTTGAGCTCCTGCGGCTGTGAGATCTTTGCCACAGCTAGGGCTCTAACCGCCCCTCAACAGGTCTCCTCTGTTCCTTGGGAGATGCTGCTAGATAAATTACGAGCTCATTTTTCTCCGGCTCCTTCCCGCATCGCAAGGCGACACACTTTCAGACAGCGTTTTCAGAAGGTGGGGAAATCCATTAACGAATACATGGCTTCCCTACGTGTCGCCGCGCTAGAGTGCGAATTTCGGGAATTGGATGAAATGTTATTGGACCAACTGGTCACCGGGGTTCGAGACCTGCGGCTGCAGCACCGCCTTCTAGCCCGCACAGACGTAAGCCTGCAAGTGGCCATGGATGAGGTGCGAGCCTCTGAGATGTCTGAAAGATCGGCAGCCGAGATCCAGAGGTCCCATGCTGGGACTGCTGCCGAAGGCAAGCCTCAAACAGTCCACCATGAGACCATAGCTGACGAAATACCGTCCGACGAAGAAGACGAAGTGAGCCGCCTCAAGGCGACTCGGAAAAATGTGTGGAGCAGTGACGGGAAAGGCCTTCAGGGAGGTGCCTCGGATGCGGTGGAAACCACCACCGTTCGGACTGCCGGTTTAAAACAGCGATTTGCTGCCACTGCGGCCGGAAGGGCCATCTTTCGCGGGTCTGGCGGGCGTCCCTCCCCGCCTACCAGGGTACCATCCCCCAAGTGAAGCCCAAGCAAGGTGCCAAGAAGATGCCACGCCGCCTTGACGAGTGCCATGCTGTTGATCGCAAGGTGATCATCGCTGAAACCGCTGTCAGCCACGCCTCCGCCGCAGTTCCCGCCAACAAGATTTACCTCAGGGTACATCTGGAAGGTGTCCCTCTCAAGATGGAGGTTGACACCGGCTCTTCGAGGTCCCTCATTGCTTGGCATACCCTGCGGCGCCTACTACCTAAGTTTACAAAGCGGTGCCTCCAGCCCTGTCAAATTAATTTAAGGGACTATCAGGGAAACCCAATTCCTATTGCGGGTTGCACCTCTCTTCATGTCTCCTTTGGGTCCTTTGCGGGTCACTTACCCCTCATAGTAGTTAGAGACAACCTTCCAAGCCTCCTGGGTTTAGACTGGTTTGCTGCTCTACACCTTGACGTATTGGGGGTCCATACCACTGACCTAGACACCCCGGCCCAACTCTTCTCCGAATTTGACGATGTATTTGAGGGCCGGTTAGGCAAATACACAGGACAACCAATTTCTTTTAATTTGGATCCTCAGGTTGCCCCAATCCGCCTAAAGCCGCGGAGGGTGCCGCTAGCGCTCCATCCCAAAGTAGATAAGGAGCTTGATAAACTCATTGCCCAAGGAGTCCTAGAACCCATTGAGTATTCACACTGGGAGACCCCTATTGTGATCCCCCTAAAACCGGACGGATCCATTAGGATCTGTGCCGATTATAAATGTACTATTAATAAGGCCCTGCAAGCAAATCAGTACCCCCTTCCGGTGGTACAGCAATTGCTTCACTCATTAGGGCCTGGGCGGGTGTTTGCTAAACTGGACCTCGCCCAGGCGTATCAGCAGCTCCCGGTGGATGACTTGACCGCCATGGCCCAGGCGATTGTCACCCACCGGGGCGCTTTCAGGTGCAACCGCCTACAGTTCGGGGTCAGCATAGCTCCCGGGTTGTTCCAGGGTTTGATGGAGCGGTTGCTCCAGGGGCTTCCGGGGGTTGTGCCCTACTTCGACGACATTCTGATCTCGGCCATCGACCGATCAGAACTCATCGAACGGCTACGGGCCATCCTCAGCCGCTTCCGGACTGCGGGGTTGAAGCTAAAAAAAGATAAGTGCCACATAGGGGTGCCACAAGTAGAGTTTCTAGGATTCCTGGTGGATTCCAAGGGAATCCACCCCGCGCCTTCTAAGATCGAGGCAATTAGGAACGCCCCAACTCCAACTAATAAGGTGGAACTACAAGTGTTCCTGGGGCTCCTTAACTTCTATTCCGTATTCTTGCCCCATAAGGCTACCTTAGCTGAGCCCCTCCACAGACTCTTGATGTCCAAGGCCCCTTGGCACTGGAACCAGGCCGCTGCTAACGCATTTCAGGCTGTCAAAGACATCCTCACGTCGGCGGCTGTGCTTGTTCAATACGACCCCTGTTTGCCGCTGTCCTTGACATGCGACGCCTCCCCCTATGGTTTGGGGGCCGTTTTGAGCCATCTACTCCCTGATGGCTCGGAGGCCCCTATCGCGTTCTACTCACGCACCTTATCGGCTGCCGAATGAAATTATAGCCAGCTAGATCGGGAAGCCCTAGCCGCGGTAGCTGGAATCAAGAGATTCCACGACTACCTCTATGGTCGGTTCTTCTCCCATAAGCCTTTATTGGGGTTATTGTCGGGGAACAGACAAACACCCCAAATCCTATCCCCGCGTATGTCCCGTTGGGTGGAATTCCTGGCTGCCTACTCCTATCAGCTAATATATAAGCCAGGAAAGTTTATTGGGAACGCGGACGCGCTTAGTTGTTGCCCCCTCCCTATGACAGATTCGGACCCTGCCCCAACATCCCCTATCTTCTTGTTGAGGACTGGGACGTCCCCATCTCCGCCACCTCTATATGTGACCTTTCTGCAAGGGATCCTATTCTCTCTACAGTTTTGGACTGGGTGCGCCGGGGGTGGCCACGGGGACTGGTGGCCCCCAGTTTCCAGCCTTTTGCCCGTCGGCAGCATGAGCTGTCCGTCCTTAAGGGATGCCTATTGTGGGGGAATCGGGTAGTAGTTCCCCCCAACCTTAGACGGCGCATCTTGGCTTGTCTGCACGATGCCCACCCTGGCATTGTGTGAATGAAAACCCTGGGTCGTAGCTACGTCTGGTGGCCGGGCATGGATCAGGAGATCGAGGCCTGGGTGACTAGATGCCCCCAATGCCAGACCTCCAGACCTGCTCCGGCCGCTGCACCAGTTAGGAACTGGGAGCTTCCCAAGACCCCTTGGGCGCGGGTCCATGTGGACTTCGCGGGACCCTTCCTAGGCCAGACTTTTCTGATTCTAGTCGATGCCTACTTGAAGTGGGTAGACATCGTCCTCACACCCTCCCCCACGGCGGGGGAAGTCATCTGAGCTTTAGACGGTCTATTCGCTACCCATGGGCTACCCGACGTTATCGTTACCGATAACGGAGCCCAGTTCACCTCGGCACCTTTCCGGCAGTTTTTGACAAGGCTGGGCATTCGCCACGCCCCCACGGCCCCGTTCCATCCGGCTGGGAATGGCCGGGCAGAAAGGGCCATACGCTCAGCCAAGGAGGCTTTGGGCTGCCTGAGTTCCGCAAATTGGCACCAAAAGATATGCCAATATCTCCTAGCGCAACATACCACCCCTTGCCCAGAGACTAACCGAAGCCCGGCTGAAATGTTAATGGGTCGGCGCTTACGGACCACTCTAGATCGCCTACACCCGAATTTTGCCCCTGACACACCTACAACTGCAAGTTCCCCTTACAGAACATTCCAGGCAGGGGACTTAGTATACACGGAAAATTATGGGACTGGCAACCGATGGCTCTCAGGCCAAATCACCCAACTAACCGGGCCCTATTCTTATAGGGTCCAACTGGAGGATGGTCGCCAGTGGCGCCGCCATGTGAACCAGCTACGTCGCAGGGTCCCTGGAGTGAGTGAGCCACCCCCTGACCAAATCAACTGTCGTGTCCCACTCCTCCGCTGACGACCGGGTCAGGGAAATCCGAATCAGGCGTGCCTCTGCAGCTCTGCCAAAGTCCTAGCAAAGTTCTCAAGGCAGGCAGGAGACCAGAAAGTGACTTCAGCAAGATATGTTCGACTTTGCCTGACTCAGAGAATGCCAGAAAGCAGATCCTTTATATAGGCCATGGGGTGTGGCTCCATGACTCAGCACTTATCCAGGCCTGCCCCTCCCTTCCTTCTGTCGCCGCCGCCTATCAATTCTTCTGAAGCAAGGGTCACTCCAGTCTGCAGCTGTTGGTAATTGACCTTCCTCAGGCTCACATGCTGTGGGGGAGGGGGAGGGGTCTAGTTGCTCCGTTTGCCTGGGCATGGAGCCAGAGCTGGGGGCTGGAGGTACTTCTTCCTCCTCAGCCTGTCTGGGCATGGAGCCAGGGCTGGGGCTGGGAGGCATACTAGGACATTCCTCAGCGTTCAGAAGCAGATAAGAAGGCCCCGGCTGCGGTGAAAGCGGGTGAGACACAACATCAACCCATCTTCAACAACTGGTGCCATCCCTAACCAAACCACCCCCACTACAACGAACGGCGCCACGCCTGAGTTCTCGGGTATCCAGCCGGAACCCGCAGAAGTTTCTATTCCCGTTGCGATCTCGGCGGCTGCCTTACCTGGGGTCTCAGGCCCTCCAGCGACGCTCCAGCCGGCTTATAGTCCACAGGCGCAGTCTCCAGCCGCGCGCAGAGATGACAGCCCCGCTCCTCCTACTCCTACAACGCCGGCCCCTATACTAAGAAAATCGGGGCGGAGCCGACGTCGTCCGGCGTACCTTGCTGACTACGCTTGCGCTGTCTGGGGGGTGAGGGGTGTTATGTCCTCGGAGTTACGACCCAAGGAACCTTTGCCTGTTGCTAGCTGCCTCTAATTGGTCCAGGCGCGGCTAGCCCGAAAGCGGGAAACCGGCTGCCTTCTGATTGGTTCTTCAGACTTGACAGCTAGCTATTTAAGCTGCTGTCAAGGCAAGGAATGTTGTTGTTCTGTGGAGCATGTTGGCTCTGATAGTTATTCTTGAATGTTGGCTTCCCAAATAAAGCCTGTTAATACTTAAACTCTCGGACTTCATTATTGTTCGTGAAAATAGAACAGATTTGATAGCTTATTAGTAACCTTGACTATTACTAAATGTTGTATCTTTTTATTCTTGATGAATGTATTTTATTCTCCTTATGTACACTGAGAGCAAATGTACCTAAGACAAATTTCTTGTGTGTCCAATCACACTTGGCCAATAAAGAATTCTATTCTATTCTATTCTATTCTATTCTATTCTATTCTATTCTATTCTATTCTATTCTATTCTATTCTATTCTATTCTATTCATTTGTTTCACTCCTGGAACACAGGTAGGAGCAGGTTGGTGGACAATTTTTCTCCCTAAATTGTTTTTTTTCCTTTTTGGTGGAGAAATAAAAGGGATATGCACATACAAAAGTTATTCTTATTTCTGGATTTGAAAAGCTAGCTAGGTTAGTATTAGGAGACAGATCTCCCCAGTATGGTCTTCATCTATGGGAAGTCTTTTTGCTTTTTGGTCCAGCTAGCATAGACATCTCAAAGTACAAAATACATGCCCAAATCTGTTCCAGCAGGGGCTGAAGCCCAATCACCCCAGTGGGACCAAATCAATCCATTTGAATTGAAGTAATTAAAAATCCAACTCCAATTAGAAAGATTGGAACTCAAAGTGGTAAGGTAGAAGGACAGGTTCTCCTACTTAAGTCTACAAAACAATAGTGTGTGTTGTGTGTGTATATTTGTGTACATAATAGGAATAGCAGTCACATCTCAATTAGATCAATCCAGTTTACAAAAGTATTTCATCAGCCACATCTTTGTTGACTGTTTGAGGTCATTCTCAGGTTACTGTATTTTTCTCAAGACATGGAATTTCCTTGTTCCAAAGACAACCTTTTATATTACTATTTACCTTAGTTCTTTACAGTCAATATACTTGCAACATACACATAGAACTGAAACAATAAATGTTTATTAAAACAATTAATAGTACTAAAAAATCAATGAACATAAAGCTAAAATAACAAAAATAAAAATGCAGATTACAAATCCATGAGGTAAATATATGCAGTGATGGGATTCAACCAGTTTGCACCACTTCGGGAGAACCGGTTGTTAACTTTCTGGGCAGTTTGGTGAACTGGTTGTTGGAAGAAATCATTAGGGCAGAGAACCGGTTGTTAAATTATTTGAATCCCATCACTGGATATATGTGATGGATTGGGATGGGCTTATATCTATCTATTTCTATCTTTCTCTATGTCAGATAGGTAGACAGGTAGATTTTCTCTCTCCCGCTCGCTCCCTCCCTCTCCCCCCCTTCTCTCTCTCTCTCTCTCTCTCTCTCTCTGTCAACTCATATAAATTTACATACTTTCTTAGGCTTCAACGCTATTTCAGTCTATTAGATTCTGAGTAGTTAGTAATTCCCATGTATAGTATTTAAAATAAGAAAAAACATGTACAATACCACACAAATTCAATACTCCATACAACAATGAACCCTCATCAATATAAATCTTTCATGTTCCTATATAAAAAGGCATAAAAAGTTGCCTGTTATTTTGACAAGCTGCAAGTTTCTTAAAAATTGTTTGCTTTCAGAAGCAATGATAAGGCACATCCTTTAATACAGGGGATCTCCAACCTTGGCAACTTTAAGCCTGGTGGACTTCAACTCCCAGAATTCTGGGAGTTGAAGTCCTCCAGGCTTAAAGTTGCCAAGGATGGAAACCCCTTCTTTAATATATATTTTATGATGCTTGTCTTTAGTGAAATAGGTCTGACGTGTATGAATATGTGGCTGAACCTGTGGAACCCAAAATTTCTATTGGGTTCCTCAATTCTAAGAATATCTTTCCAGAAAATGCTATTAACATTTAATGAGCGAGGATTTTTGTTCTGAATCTGGAGCTATATCATCATGCTTACCTATTGTCAGATATTAAATAGTGTAGCCCAACAACTAGTGTCAACTGTCCAACTTGGGCAACTTTGGAATACACATATATAGCACCTTTGGTTGGATAGCTAATATTAGGACCAAAATACACTAGAACTCTCATATCTCCAGAAATAATTATACCAGTTAAAAAAAACCCCACAGAATGTAATGTCTAAGAAAAGAAGATTTGACCTCTTTTCCCATGCTAAATTGATTTTATGAGGAAACCCAATTTTAAAATTAGGAAACAGATGGTGATATGGAAAAAAAATGGATGGAGTTGGAGATATTGACTTTGGACCAACTGATAGACAATAAAGATGAATTTTAACATATGCTGTGTTAAGAGATAAGTATCATCTATCAGATGTAACCCAATGGCAATATTTATAGCTACCACATTTGTCAACAATATTGTCTAAACCAGCAACAATTTCAGCATACACGCTATCCAAGATACTGGAACAATTTGTTAAATCCTTTAAAACTCGAAAAAGCATTTTATTTTTTTGACTACTGTTTCTACCAGGGGTAAAATTCACCTACTGGTTTGCAAATGTGCGTGCGCTTCGCTCACATGTGACGTCTTCTGCGCATGTGCAAAAGCTTCTGCGCATTAATTGAACGCCATATAAAAAAGGACTAAGAAAGCATTCTGTTAGAAGTATAATAAGGATAATCAGAATCAAGGATAATTAGAATCAAGATTGCATGAACTGTTAATACCACTTTATAATGCCTTGATAAGGCCATACTTGGAATACTGCATTCAATTTTGGTTGTCATGATGTAAAAAAGGTGTTGAGACTAGAAAGAATGCAGAGAAGAGCAACAAAGATGATTAGGGGATTCAAGGATAAAACATATAAAGAACGGTTGCTGGAATTGGATATGTCTAGTCTTATGAAAAGAAGAACTAGGGGTGACATGATAGCACTGTTCCAATATCTCAGGGGTTGCCACAAAGAAGAGGGAGTCAAACTATTCTCCAGAGCACCTGAGGGTAGAACAAGAAGCAATGGGTGGAAACTAATCAAGGAGAGAAGCAACTTAGAACTAAGGAGAAATTTCCTGACAGTTTCCTTACAGAACAATTGATCAGTGGAACATGGAATTTGACAAATTGACAACATAAATGGATTCTCTATGCCCTTACTATAATGATAACAACAGAGTTGGAAGGGACCTTGGAGGCCTTCTGGTCCAACCCCCTGCCCAGGCAGGAAACCCTACACCATCTCAGACAGATGGTTATCCAACATTTTCTTAAAAATTTCCAGTGTTGGAGCATTCACAACTTCTGCAGGCAAGTCGTTCCACTTATTAATTGTTCTGTCAGGAAATTTCTCTTTAGTTCTAAGTTGCTTCTTTCCTTGATCAGTTTCCACCCATTGCTTCTTGTTCTACCCTCAGGTGCTTTGGAGAACAGCCTGACTCCCTCTTCTTTGTGGCAACCCCTGAGATATTGGAACACAGCTATCATGTCTCCCCTAGTCCTTCTTTTTATTAAACTAGACATACCCAGTTCCTGCAACCATTCTTCATATATTTTAGCCTCCAGTCCCCCAATCATCTTTGTTGGTCTTCTCTGCGCTCTTTCTAGAGTCTATGAGCAAAATAGTACTATGAGCAAAAGATTAATATTGCAACATTGGAAAGATAAATGTATGGGACTTTTTACTCAATGACTGAAAATCTGAGCATACTTGCCATCTATGAGTGGATTGCCTATAGATGTAGGCTTTGTAGGGATCACTGTAATAAAATATGGGATTTATTTCTACAAAATATAGCAGGTCAAAAATAATTATAGTTATATAAATGTATTAGAAATAAATATATAGCACTTCAATCATATTTGCACTAGATAAATATATAGAAAACTGTATATGTTAACTGTTATAATGATATGTTATACTTTGGGAGGTTCATCTTTTGAAGCACTTTTATGCAGTTTTTCTTGATAATACTGTATATGTATTTTTCTGTGTCTTTTTTTTCTTCTATTATTACTTAATTAAAAATAAAAAGATAAAAAATAGGTACTATTCAGTTAAGAAGAAAATTATTATTCAGGAGGAGGAGGAGGAACCTGAAGCCCATAATCAGCTCTGGTGCTCAGAACTCTTTTTATTTCTGCTGTATGCCTAGAACACAAATCAAGACAAGGAAGCAATCCTACGCTCTAATTATGCTGAAGATGTAACATCTGTCATTTCACCCAGCCTAAAGAAAGTGCTGAAAAACACACCCGTGCAAAGGATACGCTGCTTGAATTGGTGTGCTGGAATAGCACTTTGCAGGCAAATGGGAATCACTGCAGAGATAACAGCAGGGCATCTCTTGATTTGCAGGGCTGCACCCTGAGGTGAGTTTAGGATCTGCTGTCCTGGAACATCTGCTCAGTGGTGCAGAACCACTGTGCTGTTGTACATCAAATTCTGAGATGTGCCTTATCAAGGGTAATTGATTAAAGAAAGGATCCCTTGCTTTGTCAGGCTCATGAAAAAGCCACCTATGTGCCAATTCAAATAATACATTTAAGTTTATCCTTAAGTCGCTTTAAATATGCACAGAAAAGATATAGGAACACTCTGGCAGATATTTTTGCCACCTGGCAGCAGAGATTTCTTTAGAATTTATACAAAGTTTTGCCTTAGCAAAAGAAATAGCTTAAACAGAAATAGATTGGGACACTTGACTCATCTTTGAAATGTATACAACATTTTCAGTTCTGAATATTTTTCCCCAGAAACCCTACACTTATGTAACACTTATGTCCTACTTATATTATTATCTCAACCCCCATGGCTGCAATATAAGGCAAGAAACAGGTCTCTCTAATTTATAGATTTAGAAATGATGCCTAGTTATTCAAGGTGACTTGCCTGAAGGTGAAGAGGTGAAATAAGTGTCCTTTTAATATCCTGACAATGAGGGAATATCCAGGCATATTTAACCTGGTCAAGGAAAAAATCTGCTCTCTAGATGCACACAACACTTTGACCGATATTAACTAAAGAGCTGGATTCACACAACTGACCTAACACACATAAATCTAAACCAAGGTGAGCTCTACCGAAACTCAACATGTTTTATAAATGCAACCATTAGATTTCCAACTGATCTGATATAAGTATATTGCATGAACGCAACCATAACTGATTTTTGGAAAATACATGAAATATTAAAGGAGGTAGAAAGCAGACATAAGCAACCTTCAAAGATTTGATTCAGTAGATAAGGAAGCTCCAGGAACAGAGAATGATGAAGAACAGGAAGTCTCGTACTGATTTTAACTCACCCACCTCTATATCTCACAAGTTATTGTCCACTAATGTCTTGATAACATTGGCTGAAATCTAAGACCATGCCTTTGGTATTATTTTACTCTTTCAAATTTCACATATAAAATTGAGTGAAGATTTCCCTAAATAAAATTAATATTTAACCGTCCTTTGGCAAAACTGATCAGGTAAAAAGCAAATTACCAAACAGCAATATAGAAGATTTTTAAAGCCAGGATGGATATCGGTTTCAGAAAGAAAACGAGAAACTGGGGCAGAAAAAGAGTTAAATAGTGAATAGATCACAGTGAAGGGCTGTTTGTTGATCTCTTAAATTAAAGAAACACAAATTTGACATGGTGCAGAGCAAAACTTTAGTCTTAAGCACAGAGAGCCAATTTGGTGTAGTGGTGAAGGTGCTGGCCTAGAGGCCCGGAGACTGTGAGTTCTAGTCCTGCTTTAGGCATGAAACCTGGCTGGGTAACCTTGAGCCAGTCACAATCTCTTAGCCAAACTCCCCTCACAGAGTACCAGTAGTTGTGGGGAAATAGGAGGATGGAGTTGTTATGCAGGTTTACTGTCTTAATTTAGTCATAAAGAAGGAATGAAAAATCTAATAAATAATATTCTGCATATCCCAGCCCATTTCAGCGCCCAAAGTATTCTTAGAAAGAAAAATAAGGGAAGGGAGAGAAGTAACTCAACAATTTTGCTTTCTGCTAAATAGATTCTGCTCCATGCCTATCATGGCAGCTGCTTAATATCCCAAAGTTCCCCCCCAAATAAAGAACAGGACAACTCTAGCATAGGTCATATTCAAATCTTTGTTTTTATTTTTGTGTAACTGATATTGTATTTTCTATTGCAGGCCCTTTGGGAATGAGTGAAGATAAAGATGAAACACACTTGCAGGAAAATAACACTATTTGAAACAAACATTTGCAACTGTTCTTGTCTGTTCTTTTATTGTGAAATTGGCCCACCTTAAAAAACACTGAAAACTAAAAAAAAAGGAAATGAATACAAGGGTGACACATATATCCTCTTCCAATTTTTTGGGAAGAGGCTCCATCGCATCACATAATAGAGAAGAGCTTTTGGGGTGGGGTGGGGGTATCATATGGAGTCCATGCTAAAGAGTTTGCCCTGCCCAAGATGATATTCGATGCTGGGCATCCAAGTGCCAGTGACAACTGATAACACCACAACCCACCAAGATGATCCAATGGTGTCTTGAAAGGGCTCAGGAGAATTACAGGATGTATTCCTGACAGGTGCACCTTCCCTTAAATAGCAAAGCTGAGCAAGGGGCCATATAAAAGCCAGAGACATGGTTTAGGTTTTCAACAAGAATCTTGCCAGCTTCAAGCAGAGGACATTTGGGGCAGGTAAGTACCTGCTGGGATATGCAATGCCTAAAAAAGACACAACCTGAATGGGGTTGTCATCAAGAGAAGACCAGCGCAGTTAAGTTTTCCCCAAAGCACTGAAGTTGTAATCAGGGAATGTTCTGGTTATTGACGAAGGGGACTCCTGAAACCAGGGAACTAAGTCAGTCAGTTAAGTTCTAGAAGAAACTTATGGTCCTTAATTAACAGGTTAGGGGGCGCCATCCTAGTGATGTTTCAGAAGCAAAAAAGAAAGATGTTTGATGGGATGAAATCAGTGATTTTGGATATAATTAAATCAGTAATATTTACATCCATTCCTTTACTGTGTGGCAACAATTCTGACAAGGCTATGGACAGCTAGAAGTTTACTTTCCTAGGAAAGACAGTGAACAGAAAACAAGCTATTACTTAAAGCCAAAATCATTGTCTGAAAGCTGTATTTCATGGGTTAATAATAACATCGCCATTAGAAGGAATGGCATGAAAACGTAGTGATTAATTCATATTGAATTTTTAATTTTAAAGTTTTGAGCAGGTGAATATACTGTATATCCTATTCTTTGAATCCAGCTTTCCCCAACCCTGCTTTCTGGGATGATAGGAGTTGTAATCCAACACATCTTGAAGCAACCAGGTTGGGGGAAGGCTGGATTATACATACCCATGAGTTCAAGACTCCAGATCTGTCTTTTCTTTTAGCTTACTGCAGCTCTGGCTGCTACTTCTGGTGATCCTGTGCCAACAGCTTGCTAAGTGCAGTTTTTTAATTAAGGCAGAATAAATCAAGGCTGGCGAGGGGGTGGAAAATACTATTTTATATTTATTGTGCAGATAAATGTCAATGCTGCCTCGGAAAGAATTTTGGGAGAGAGTGATTTGCAAAAATGTGGGTGTGGAGAAAATACAGCTAAAATGCTTATGATAATGAAGGAAAAGTTTGATGAAGCAAAAAGACAGGGAAAGTACAATCCAACCAAGTGGTGGGGTTGGGGGTCTGCTGAAAGCCATTAGATCCAAGCAAAACTGTTTTGTTTTGTTTTCTGATGGCCCTAAAGCCAATAAACCCTCCAAAGGATAGGAAAATGTAGAATTCTGGGAAAAAATGCATATTAGATACGATGACTAACAATATATAACGGAGCCTTGGCCTCGTACACATAATCATGTCACGAGGGAACAATATTTTTCAGCAGGTTGTCTTATTTTGATGACCAGGACTGGTGGCTTCTGTTTAAACACTGGACCAAATAGCAGAACTCACATATCCCCATATCATGCTTTCACCTGGGCTGTTTCCCTCTGCCTTTTTCCTGAGCAGTGAACAGCCTACCTTCCAAGCCAAACACGTCCTCTGAGAATGCCTGTTTTTTCCAAATTCAGAGAGAGAATTGCTTTCCTAAATAAACTCTTGGCAGGCAGATCAGGGGGTCCATGGGGAAACCTGAGTTATTTAGACTGAGTGTAATCCTAGAACAGGCTCACATCACAAGTTGTTGCCTTGTGAATATAAGACTCCCTAAGAGGAAGAAATGGAAGGGTCACAATGTAATGTAGAGAGGAGGGCCAGCGTTCTTCAGAGCACATTGAGCTCCAGGACCAAACAACATTCTTGCCAGCAAAGAGCATTAGACGCCACAGCTCATGTTATTTGGCATTAAAATAAGAGAGTAAACTTGAGACAGAGCTTCAGTCTTCTCCATCCCCATTTTATAATTACAGATTTGGAGGAGTTGATGCTAGGCTGATGGCACAGGAGTTAAAGTGCAGTATTGCAGGCAAACTCTGCCCACAGCCTGGAGTTAGATCCTGGTGAGGCACAAGGTTGACTCAGCCTTCCATCCTTCCAAGGTCGGTAAAATGAGGACCCAGATTGTTGGGGGGCAATGTGCTGACTCTGTAAACCCCTTAGAGAGGGCTGTAAAAGAATATGGAGTGGTATATAAGCCTAAGTGCTATTGCTATTCCTAAATTCACGTCATACTTGCAGGTGGCCCACACTACATTATAATTAAATGACCCTGTTCAGGGTCTGCTTGTTCTCAATCTTCAATTATCTCGCCGTCCTGAAGCACAGCACTGGGTGTGGGGGGACAACTGGGACAGGCAACCAAGCATTGGGTAATCTTTTTCCCCAATGGCTCTCGAAAGAGCTCATGTAGAAGGTTTACTCTGTAAAGGTCGCTTGTAAACAAACCAACTGATCTCATTGCCATTATGAACACCTCGGTGCCCTTTAAGGAGCGGCCTGGGGACAGCTGCCATGGTTGCGCCAGCTTGGCAGCCTCTCACCACAATGTCTTTGGATTGCCAGATTGAATCACTGTTTTTCTGATTTTTTTCCATCCGACAAGCCACAATGGATGCAGCCCTGTTTCTGATCTGCTTTTTCTGGTCTGTTGCTTTTCCAACCTCTTTTTTAGGGCCCCGTAAAGATGTTTGCAACCAGCCATTATTCCTTTTGTTTGCTATCAACCATTACTCCTAGTTGCATTTGCAACCTGCACAGTATTCTTCAAAAGCTGAATGATCTTGGTGGCCTCAGTCAAACAAACTATAGGTGATGATTCTTCTGTCATAACAATCTGATCGCAGCTCTTCTGGCTTCTGCTCCCCATCTTCCACTTGTAATATTATGCTGAAAACGCAGCTTAGAAAAGTTTGGGAGGAAGATTGGATGGCTGGGTTTGCCTGAGAAATAAATACCAGTGTGTTTAGAATGTTAACTTCTCCAATTATTCATAAACAGGAATTTGAAAAGACTTTTTAAATGACGTCTGTGCAATCTAGAATAAGAATGACTTATAAGGGCTGCCAGAAAATACAAATTACTTACAGAGTAGTTTATTTTGTGGAAGAGGAAGCAGGCACTGCTAAATCACAATATTTATTCCTTGAATTAATCAATGAAGAAAAGACTGGAGACCCAACCTTAGCTTGCCCATACTTAAGAAAGAACAGAATTTTAGAAATTTTCTCAGATACATACCACTTTGGTTATCAGATATTCCTTGCATTGAAACCAAGAGTGATTGATGGATGGCATGGCTAACTGACAGCTTGTGAATCTGCATGCAGTTTCATCAGGCCTCCGAAGAACAAGGCAGAGATGTGGCAAGATACCATTTTACATTTACAAATATGATTAAATAAATAAAAATACTTGAAAGAGAACTTTAGCAATATTAAGGGACTTTCCTCATTGATATGTGTAAATGATTTTTCCTGCTGACAAAGGAAAATATTTGTAGCTCAGGGTTGAAATAGAATAGAATAGAATAGAACAGAATTTTTTTATTGGCCAAGTGTGATTGGACACACAAGGAATTTGTCTTGGTGCATATGCTCTCAGTGTGCACTCAATATGCACTCAATGAGGGGTCTTTGGTGCTCTCCGAGTTTGGTTGTTTTCTCGCAGACATTTCATTACCCAAACTCACATCATCAGTGCAACAAGGACACCCTGCCCTGATTTTTCTGCTCTACAAGAGCCCAAATATTCCAATATTAGATATACCTCTTTCATAATTTTTGGTTGCGAGAGACTATCCCTTTTAAACATGGCCTTCCTAGATCCCCTGTCCCACCGCACAGATTAGGCTACCCCACCCCTGGTCTTTTACCTCTTTTTCCATACATATCATTAGCAATCTTCCCTTTGCTCATTCATGCCCCTTTGCCATCCAACTGTTGGGTAGAGATTTCCATTTGTGTTATTAATTGAAGAATATGATGCAAAGTCTGGGAAGAAAGCATGACTCACATCAAAGTTCACCTCGGCTATCAGACACTTGGCTGCTGGCGATGGGGAAGGAGCCAGGGAGAATAAACTGCTGACCGCGTCATTGGCAAGATCAGTAGCTAGCTCAGTGCAACAGGATTTACTGGAATTTGAAATCTGCCTGTGGTTTTAGCAGGCAATCGAAAGCTTCTTTCTTTTGGATTAAATGGAAGATAATCACAGTAACCAATACTGTCCCTTCACTTAGGGCTGAAATCTACTTTGGATTAATGGATTTTATCTGTGGAAATTGGTAGGAATTCCTGTTGTGAATGGGAATGAAAGCTGAAGGGCCTAGTGCTAGATTTTCCAGGCTGTGCTTTCTTTCAAAGTTTATCTGGAAAATAGTCTCACCCCCACCCCCACATCTCTGCTTGGCCATCGACAGCGTCAGAAGAATCTCATCCAGGGGTGGGCTTCAAAAATTTTAGCAAGGGATTCTCTGCCCAGTTGCTGGGAGGGCGTGGCCATGGTGGGCGTGACTTAGTCAGCCTCCTGCACCATGGAGGGGCGTTTTTGCCTTCCCCGGGTTCCAGAGGCTTTCCTCGAACCCCAGGCTCCAGAGGCCCTTTTCCAGCCTTCCAGAACTTTCAGTAGGCCAATTTTTTGCCCTCCCTAAGCCTCCACGTGCTCCCTGCACTTACCTGCATCCAAAACAGGCTGCGTGGGGACCCCTGAGAGGGGAGGGGCAGGGTGAGCGGGGCGAGCCAGGACTGGGATTTGGGGGTGCTCCGAACTGCACAGAATCTTAGCTAGAGGTTCTCCCGAACCCCTGCGAACCCCCAGCAGCCCACCCCTGATTTCATCCCATAATTCTGTCACTTCAGGTTGGAAAAATCCTTCTCAGTAGTAACTCCCAGTTATCAGAACTTCCCATCAAGGGAGGCAATCTATTTCTATAGCAAAAATATTTGTATTTGGGCAGGACTTTGGTGTAAAAACAGATTTTTAGTTGTTGAAGTGGAGGCCAGGGGTGGGTGGGGGTTTAGGGTACATTTTTATCATTTCTATACCTGCTTTTTAAAATGAATTTGTTTGCTGCCTTGATACCATCCACTGACGGGGGAAAATGAACATGGATTCCATAAATAAATAACAAATAAATGTTAATCCCAGCCAGCCACAAAGCCAAAAAGATAAGTTGGGAAGGCTGACCTAGGGAATTGTCATATGAAGACACAAACAGGTCTGAACAAGGTTTTAAATATATAACCTGACTCGAGGCAAGCAAACATGGGCAGCATCTGCATTCCTCATAAATACAATCAGTGACAGAAATTATGCCCCTTCTCTAAAAAACAGAATATCAGCTCCTTTATTATGCTTGAAAGCAAGATACTCAAATCTCTGTAGTTCTAGTACTTTGTCCTCTGGGATATTATAACCCTAGTGCTAAATCGAAAAGATATTATATGTGACTTTTTGTCAAAAAAAATCTTGATATGTTTATAAGAATATGAAAACAACAGAAACCATGGCAATAGTAGCGGCAGGAGCCTCACTCGGAATGCTAAATTATGGATTAGCATTACAAAATGGAATTATTCTCTTCCTTCTTATCAGGATGGTTGAAATTAAAAGGTTGGAAACTTTTCCATTCAGGATTTACCAGAATTTTGCATGAAGTCCAAAACTGGAGATGCTCATTAAATCATCATGCCATAATTCAAGCTCATTTGGTTTCCGAGAAAAGTATCACATTAGGACACAGCTATGTTGTTTCCTGAACATAATCGTAGTGACACATGTTGAAATGTGTTGTGCTCCAGTGTTCTAATCAACCAGCCATGCCTTCTTCTCTGCTACTCCTTTTTCCAGCCCAATTTATTTTTCTCACTCTTGCTTTGGTCATTTCCTACCAGTATTATGTGCCCCCCACCCTTTCCTGAGCAAACTTATTTCTCATTGGATTGTTTTTGGAAGTTTTGCACAACAGATTTTTCCTCCCTAAAGTTATTCAAATTTCTATAAACTGCTATATCTCTTGTTAGGATGAATAATATCACCTGATTATTTTAGAGGGGTGCTACCAATAAAACTGAACTGGAACAGTATCTTTTGGAAGTACAGGTGGTCCTCAACTTACGACCACAATTGACCCCAAAATTTGTTAAGTGAGACATTTGCTTTGCCCCATTTTATGATCTTTCTTACCACAGTTGTTAAATGAATCATTGCAGTTGTTAAGTTAGTAACATTGTTGTTAGTTAAATGAAACGGGCTTCCCTATTGATTTTACTTGTCAGAAGGTCGCAAAAGAGGATCACGTGACCTCGGGACATTGCAATCATCATAAATATGAACCAGTTGCCAAGCGTCTGAATTTTGATCAAGTAATCATGGGGATGATGCCATTGGTCATAAATGTGAAAAATGATCACAAGTCACTTTTTTCCACTGCTGTTATAACTTTGAACAGTCACTGAACAAATTGTTGTAAATCGAGGACTGGCTGTACTGTTTTAAAAGAATCTTGTTTAGAATTGGTTAGGATGTGTCCGGCTACCATTGCGGATGTGCAAGAGAGAAACTGCCACATTTTTCAGCACTCACATAAATTCTTTTTTTTTCAATCAATAGCAGCATGGAAGATGATTTTGCTTGCCAACTCAAAAAAATGGCCTTGGCCATGGGGGCATCCCTGACGGACAAAGAACTTGACATGTTGCCCTCAGAAATGAGGCACCACGGTAAGGAACAAAAGAAACTAAAATTGTTGAATTTGCAGTAGATTCCTACAGAATAGCAGATATCACATTCAGATTAGTTGATAACCTGCATTTGCATATGCAGATAGTCCTTGACCTAAGACCACAACGGAGCCCAAAATTTCTGTCTCTAAGCGAAACAGTTGTTAAGTGAGTTTTGCCCCATTTTTATGACCTTTCTTGTCATACTTGTTAAGTGAATCACTAAAGTTGCTGAGTTAGTAACACGGTTGGTAAGTGAATCTGGCTTCCTCCTTGACTTTGCTCATCAGAAAATGATCACATGAATGCTAGGACATGCAACCGTCATAAATACATACCAGTTGCCAAGTGTCCGAGTTTTGATCACATGACCATGGGGATGCTGCAAGAGTCATCAGTGTGAAAAAAGATCACGAGTCACTTTTTAAAGCGCCATTGTAAATTCAAACGATCTAAATGAATGGTTATCCCATAGAAATAGAGAATCTCCATAGACATTTAAATGAATGGTTGAAGGTCACAGACTACTAGTAATATGGTTTTCAATGTTAAATCTGGGCTGGTGTCAGTCTGAGATGTGAAGTGAGTCATAGTTATGTTCTACATTATGAAAAATAAAAGAGCTTCCACATACAGTGTCAAAAATGTTCTGCAGACCATATTTATAACACGCTAACAATGTAATTCATCAATTAAAAATTATCCATTCTGTTGCAGCTTCATTCAATTACATCAAGTTCCTTGAATACATGCAGCAGTTTCTGACATCGGACGAGAGGGAGACTCAGTTGCGTAAAGCCTTCAAATTGCTTGACAAGGATGACAGTGGTTTCATTGAATGGAATGAAATCAAGTAAGATAAAGTTGCTGTCTATTGCTGTGAAACATAGGGGGAAAGTTAATAAGGGCAGATGTGGCCGATTGCTTTATTTACAGACGGAGAGGTACAAAATGTTGGAGTGGCATCACCTCACTATTTCACTTTTAACTTCACAAGCTAAATTTGTTGATTTCTGAAGACCTAGGTTCAGCTGGATTCAGCCGACTCCTGGACTTACCCGTTTTTAGAAGCTACTACAATCATGTTGGGAGCATCAAAGCACTTCTGGGTTGAAAGGATTAGCCAGTGTCATTACCGATGCCTTGAGGACACCTAGTTGGGGACTCCTTTCATGTCCCTGCTAAGCCACCCACCAATGTGGTATCGATCTATCTATTCATGGTCACCTGCTATCAAACTGCTGGGTTGGCAGGAGCTGGACGAATGACGGGAACTCACCCTATCCTGCAGCAGCAACCAGGTCTCGAATGCCAGCCTGCCAATCATACTAGCCTCCTAACCACATGAGCCACTGCACTAATTCTCTTCAAGGTTCTTTACAGGTGTTTCAAGCCATTTTGTTTTGATGTTTCAGGACTTATCTTTTCCAAGTTTTTTAAGGATTCTTGAAGCCATTTTTCCAGAACTAATCTGGTTCTTCACATGATGACGTTCTAGAGCTTTCTAGAGATCCTTGAAGCCATTGTAATATATTTTGCACATGTCCTTCAAAGCATTGATTTTTTGAGGTCTTCTATTGGTTTTTCTCAAGCCAACTATTATACTTAGGGCATCTCAAAACTCTACAGTTCTGCATATCTTTTAATACATGTATTAAGCCATGTTTACAAATTAAATGACTCCTATTACTAGATGAGTGTTTAGAAATAGTCAGTCTGGCAACAAAAGTGGCCATTAGCGCTCTCTCTCTCTCCCCCTCCCTCCCTCCCTGAACTTTTGAAATCACATCAATAGCTACATAAAATTAGTCTGAGTCATAACTTGACAGCTTTGCCTGAGATTATACAGCTATGACAGTGCATTTAGCATAAGAGTTAATCCTTATATTAAGTAATGAATATGGCCAATCCTGTTTTCTGTGGATTCTCTTATATTTCTTATCCCAGAATTAAGTGGATTGAAAAGCAGAATTGGAACTTCCTATCAAGACTGTTCCTACCTCCTGCGTTAAGAGTCGATTAAATGGAACAGAATTCTGGCTGTAACAATTACGGAGAAAAGGTTAACAGATGCAACCTTTGCCAACTCATCATGTCCACTGTGTGTGTTGAATCCCGTTACACGTGCCTGTTCAAATTTTGTCTTCTGTTGCCTCTGATTACCTTACATAGGACTTGATCCAACGTGCCTTCTCCGCTAAGAAAGTGCCTTGTGTCTCATCATTATATTCTGTTATATTTTTAGTCCATCTGCTAAATAGGAACAGAATTCTGGCTGTAACAATTACGGAGAAAAGGTTAACAGATGCAACCTTTGCCAACTCATCATGTCCACTGTGTGTGTTGAATCCCGTTACACGTGCCTGTTCAAATTTTGTCTTAAAATGAGGACCCAGATTGTTGGGGGGGCAATAAGTTGACTTTGTAAACATACAAATAGAATGAGACTATTGCCTTATACACTGTAAGCCGCCCTGAGTCTTCGGAAAAGGGCGGGATATAAATGTAAATAAATAAATAAATAATAATAATAAATAATAATCACAATCTTAATTTCATATGACTTGATATATTTTCCAAAGCCCACTCTATCCACATTTGCGGACCATTTAGTTTTCCCATTTTTGCTTAAATCCTTTCCCGAGGCCAAGAGGAAAAGATAAATAAGGTGAGCAGGAATCCAGGGCAGGGAGAATAGCAAATCCCTATGAAAGACACCACAGCATCCCTCAAAAACATGTTCCTTGTGATTATAGTTCTTGTCATCCTGCCAACCCATATAGCTGGGGACAGCAAGAGTCATCATTCCACCCTTAGAGCAGGGGTCTCCAACCTTGTCAACTTTAAGACTTGTGGACTTCAACTCCCAGAGTTCCTCAGCCAGCAAAGCTGGCTGAGGTACTCTGGGAGTTGAAATCCACAAGTCTTAAAGTTGACAAGGTTGGAGATCCCTGCCTTAGAGGACATCAGGTTGGGGGGAGGGGGGGAGAAATGAAATTAGATTATCCAGCCAAGTCAGAAATTTATTTTTGCAACTGCTTTGTTCCTGGCTAATCTCAGTAAAAATGGGCAAGAAGGAAGAGAGGAGAGGAGGAGGTGGCAAAGATTGTGCACGGGGAGTCACTAAGCCCAATGTATCTCTCCTTGCTGTGCCTCAATTTCCACCTCTCTCACCCACAGGTACATCCTAGCCACGGTGCCCAGTAACATGCCAATTGTCCCCTTGTCAGACGAAGAAGCAGAAGCTGTGATCCAGGCAGCAGATGCAGACGGCGATGGGAGGATTGATTTTCAAGGTGGGGAGAAACAGAGCTTAAGAACAAAAGTAACACCTTTTTCAGAGAGAAGAGACACTCTTTCTTCTTAGACAGAAGGCCACACAGAAAGCAGGCAGGGCTAGAACAAAAGCCAAATTTGATTTAGCTCAAAATTAAATTAAACATTATCTGTGTGATTGTTCCCCGCAGCATAAGTACAAATGCAGCTTCGTCATATTTACAAAGAATAATTTATACTTTCAGATAGACTCCATGTGATGGGCCCAACTTTTCTGAGACCGTTCTGGCCTTCAATTGCTGCGACAAGCTTCTAAAGGAAAATGTGGCTATTTAGAGGCAAATAATAAAGTATCAGAGTAGCCACTGTTATGCAAAGCCCACCTCTAGGACAGGGGGCAATATTAGAACCAGAAAGTCAGAAGAACTTGTAACTAAGTTGGTTCAATTAAAAAGCAAGGATCCTGGAATGAGCAGGATGTAGGCAGAAAAGAGCAACATCAAAATGGAGGGTGTGACCGGCTACAGAAAGAAAGAAAAGAGGCTTTCACACACCTCCAAAAAGATGTTCTAAGTTCCCATGAAACAAATGGAGCTCGGAACTACAGCATAATGCAGACCTTCCCAAAAGCATGGCTATATTAATACCCACTTTTAATGATCTAAGCTACTGCATATTTTACGTTTTTAGATTAGAGCCAATTGTTTATTTCTTGGCACATTTCCATCCAATTGACTTAAAACAGGGGTGTCAAACTGGCGGCCCGCAGCCTGGATGCATCATGCACAGGCCATGCCCACCCCAACTCCGCAAAGGCAAAAAAGTCACCATACGTCACGTGACACGAGTTTGAAAAGAACCATACACAAGCTAGTCCTTCTTTACTTACAAAACAAGTATAGCCCAGACTGATGTTTGAGGGCTACTATACCACACTACTTACTTGCTGAAAACCTTTGAAACAGCTGTGTCAAATGATTGTGGTAAAATTGCCACAACTGAAGTCATTTTCTGTAGAAATAAAGCATTGTAGGGTCCCTGGGGCTCTCTGAACTTCATTCTTTGCTAGTAGACATTTAATTACCCAACTATGTAACATCATCAGTGCAAGTGAATGAGGACTTTGCTTCCTGTTTATACAAGCAGCTTGCCCTGCCAGCTTTGGTGCTAAGGTAAAGGTTCCCCTCGCACATACGTGCTAGTCGTTGCTGACTCTAGGGCGCGGTGCTCATCTCCGTTTCAAAGCCGAAGAGCCAGCGCTGTCCAAAGACGTCTCCGTGATCATGTGGCCGGCATGACTCAATGCCAAAGGCGCACGGAACACTGTTACCTTCCCACCAAAGGTGGTCCCTATTTTTTCTACTTTCATTTTTACGTGCTTTCAAAACTGCTAGGTTGGCAGAAGCTGGGACAAGTAACAGGAGCTCACCCCATTACATGGCAGCACTAGGGATTCGAACCGCCGAGCTGCCGACCTTTCGATCGACCAGCTCAACATCCTAGCCCCTGAGCCACCGCGTCCCTTCTAGCTTTGATGCTAGTGGTGGGCAAATAAAACGTGCCACACCGTAACAGATTTGTTCTTATATTTGGGGTAGGGTAGAAGAAAGTGGGGAATTATTGCCTTATATAATTTTTTTTAATGCAAAACCTACTCACTCTGATTATCTTATTGCATTACAGAGTTTTCTGATATGATCACGAAGGAGAAGATTCCAAAGAAAAAATAGAGAAAAATAAAACCACCTCTTACTTCTCTACTCAAAACTGTGTGCTGGGCTGGGATGGTTGTTGGGATCTGCTGGTACTTTTATCTCTGATCATTTTTTTCCCCTTGAAGTACCAATTTTTTTTTTGGCAGGAAGATTTTTGGAGGGGGGCGCACATCTGCAGCTTGCTGAATGACCTCTGTAGTGCTCCAGAAACAATTCAAAGCATTCATTGTATTTCTCTTTGTGACATCTTTTGGGGCAAGCAGTTTGTTATGAAATGCCCTGCCCGATCTTTTGAATAGGTTCTTTCTTGGCTATGCTACATGAGAAGGGGAATCATTTCCTTAGCCTATACTTGCCCGGTGGAAGACATGTAGTTGTGGTAACAGAACGAGATCAGCTTTTTTTAGAACAATGATGAACAGAAGGTCTAGCCTTCCCTAGTCTTTGCTGCAACCTGCCCCCCTCTCTAGTCTTTATTCATTAAATTTATCTATGCCCTGACTGCTCCCTTTGCCTTGAGGATTAAATCCTGTTTTCCTTGGCTCTGCCTTTTGGGGAAGTGGAGACCAGTCCGTGTGCAAAATATGCAGTGGGGACAGTTCCGGTTACAGAGAACATGGGACTGAATGACATCTGGATGAACATGTTCTGAAGCCCCACCTCCTCCTAATGCCATGTTTTCCTCGCCTCTAAATCCTTTGCTGGCCTTGCAATACGGAACTAGAAATGCTTGCTTAGGTTTTATGCCACGTAAACAAAATGCTCCTGAGGCAAGTAAATGCCATATGTTTTCACCACATTGGCTGTAGCATACCTTTCTTTGACGATGCATTTGATCGCAGTGAAGAAAAGAGGTAAGGGGAAAGCGAAGATAGATGCGTGCATGAAACCCTCTGAAGATCTATTCTGTCACAAAAGAGTCCTGAAATGGTGACTCTTGTTTTCCTTTGCAAACCAAGTGTCAACAAGGGGCATCGTGGATTAGCTCTGAATACCAGAGTTGCTATTGAATTTAGCATCCAGGGGGAGGAGGAATCTTTCCGATGTACGGCACTCATTCAGAGAAAGAGATTTCTTGAGGAATGTGATACGGGAGGAAAGCTTTCTGCATCTGGGTTTGTCCCAATGGGCTAACTCAGTCCTTCTAGATTCTGGTCACTGCTACGTCACTTGGAAAAGCCCATCTGCCTGAAAACACCCTCCCGTGGAATCTGCCAGGCGTTTTTATTTTTTAAATATTCACCTTTTATTTTTAAAATGAGGAGCTTACAAAGAGGCAAGGAAAACTTAACTCCAGTGCATAAATTGCATTTCCAAAAACGTCTCTGTGCCCACATTCATTTCATAGGCATGGTTAGAAAACAAGGAGGGGGCCTGTACCCCAATGCTTCATTTGGATAGGTGCCCTTTGTACAGGGGGAAAAAAGACCATGAGAAGATGGAGTGGTAAGACAGCAACCTGGTGGCTGTAATTCTTTGACTGGCCATGCCAATTGTGGAAGCCTTGCAAGTACGATTTGCTACCAGAAGTTGTGAGTGCCCCCACATTGGAGATTTTTAAGAGATTAGACAACCGTTTGTTTGAAATGGTATAGGGCAGGGGTCTACAAACTTGGCTCTTTTAAGACTTGTGGACTTCAACTCCCAGCTTTGCTGGCTGAGGAACTCTGGGAGTTGAAGTCCACAAGTCTTAAAAGAGCCAAGTTTGCAGACCCCTGGTATTGGGTTTCCTGCTTGAGCAGAGGATTGGAGTAGAAGACCTCCAAGGTCCCTTCCAGCTCTGTTATTCTATTAAGTACCCACACATTGAGACCAAAATTCCAAGTCTGCACACAGGTTTTCCCCCCTCCCCCCTTTTTTTAGTTCCTGAATTTAAAGAGTAGCTTTAGAAACCTGTATAAATGGTTTCCTTGGGAAAGCACACAATGAACATCTATCCCCCAAGCCCCATTCTTTGACACAGCACCAATAGTCCAATATGAGGGCAGCAGGCAACAAAGCCAGTTGCCCATTTAAAAGAACAAAACCTTTGAACCTATGCAGTTTTACCCTTGACTTAAATCAAAACATTTTAAGAATAAGCCACCTTGACGTTAAACCATTTGGTTAAGAATTAGGATTCTGTTCTTGCGTAAAAGGATAATACAGTACATAAAAAATATAATAGATACATACCATAGAAAGTCTGTAGAGATTCTGAGTCATCCAGATCATGGTTGTCCCAAAGGTGCTATTTCAGAAGGCAAGAAAGTTCAGTTGCTTCCCACTGTGGGAATACCTGATAAAGCAACTATCCTAAAATATTCAAAATATTTCTGATAACGATAAAAAAAAAAAGAGTAGCAGCCACCTGAACACATTACTATTTTCCACTGTGCCAATCTCTTGTTGCTGTCTAGATAATTTTAGAGAGCTCCACAGGTTTTGTAACTCCTCAAATGACATCATCTGACCAAGTTCAAGCTGGGAAACTCAGCATGTTTGAACAAGGTTAATATGTGGATGGGAAACCTCCAGGAAATACCAAGTTTGTAGGTTAGGCTGGGAAGTTTGGTTTTTATTTTGAAGTCCAAAAGATAACAATGGCTGCTGGATGCAATGAGAATGACAGTCCTAACAGCTTCATTCTCATTGCATCCAGCAGCTGATGCAATTTGCATTCTTAAAAAGCTTCCAGTGCTGAATACAACTTTGCGTTCACTTTTCTACACTTTGGTATTGCTTTGGAAGTGTTGGGCTACAATTTCCAAATTTCTAGTACAGGCAGTCCTTGCTTAGTAACCACAGTTGGGAACAACAACTCCATTGCTAAGTGCTGTGGTCCCTAAGTGAAGCATCACATGACCACAGTTTAGGATTTTACTTCTGCCTTCTCTATTAACTCTGCTTCTTGTGAGCCAATGGTGAAGCATCAGAACGGTGTTCATATGATTGTGGGACACTGCGATGGTCAGAAATTCAAGGAATGGTCACAAAGCTTTTTTTTTAACATCATCATCATTTTGAATGGTAATTAAATGAGGCAAAATTCCAATTACTGTATTTAGAGGATACCATGTCTTTCACTGAAAGTAAAGGATGGTTTTTAGCCCTTTTCAGCACAGCCTTTTATTACAACAACGCTGCTGCAACAGTATTGCTAAGTTCACTTCCCAATAGGACAGGGGTGTCAAACTTGTGGCATCACGTCATCACGTGATGTGACTTTTCCCCCCTTCCCTAAACTGGGGGTGGGCATGGCCAGGGTGTGATACATCCAGCCCACGAGCCGTGAATTTGACACTTCTACTGTAGGAGATACCCACTTCTGGGAAGAACCTAACATTATAGAGCCAAGCCAACACCATTTGCAACCAGGGGATACATTAGTCTTCCCAAACTATTATTACCCTGCAATTCCTTCCTATAAGTGCTTTGCAGCAGAGGATTATGGAGTTAAAGCACCTCTGTAGGGGAACAGGATGGGGAAAGAGTGTGTCCCATCTCACATTAATTTGTTAGAAGAGTTTGAGCTTCCTATTCAGAAGAAAAAGCTCAAGGAGGTTATCTCATGGTGGTTTTGAGAGCTGCAAGCTGCAACTGCAGCAGCTGAAGTCATGCTAGTAAAGAACTCTGAAAGACAATGGCTTCTGAGTTTTTTTTATGCAGAAGAGGTTTTTCTGGAACCGTGACAGTTGTCAGTTCAGGTAGAGGCTCCTGTCAAGCTGAGATAGAGGTATAATTGCTACAGAAGGGGAGGGGGGGGAATGATTAAATACAAGAACTGCCATGAATGTGCAAAGCCAAATGAGTGGCACAGCCAAAGAAATAATCCAGCTTCTGCAATACACAGAACAGCGTCACCTGCTGCCACTACAACAGGCTTAGAAATACTCCAAGCACAAACACAAAAGAAATATTGGAAAGGTCATTGATTGTATACTGGACCTCTTCAGAAAATGCTTAATAAGGTACAGGAAGCCCTTGAATTACAACAGCTCATTTAGCTGACTGTTTGAAGTTACAATGGGACTGAAAAAAGTGACTTCTGGCTGTTTTTCACACTTACAACCATTGCAGCATCCCTGTGGTCACGTGATCAAAATTCAGACGCTTGGCAACTGACTCATATTTATGACGGTTGCAGTGTCCTGGGGTCATGTGATCACCTTTTGCAACCTTCTGACAAGCAGGGGAAGCCAGATAACAACCGTATTACTAACTTAGCAACTGTAGTGATCCGCTTAACATCTGTGGCAAGAAAGGTCATAAAACGGGGTCATAACTCACTTTAACAAAGGTCTTAGCAACAGAAATGTTGGGCTCAATTCTGGCTGTAAGCCGAGGACTACCTGTATAGCAATGACTCTTTGTAAACCATGTACTGAGCCGATCACCTTGTGGCTAAAGCAGGGGTGTCAAACTGGCTGCCCCCCCGGGCCGGATGCGTCACGTGCAGGCCACGCCCACCCCAACCGTCACAAAAGTCACGTGACACGATTTTGACACCCATGGGCTAAAGGCTCATGGAGATTTTCCAGAATGCAGTGACCACGATGGCAACGTAAGCCAGTACATTAGAAGGCCATTCATGATGATCATGATGAAGGATAACCAATATCCTCCATGGGACAGTGGAGAAAGAAATCGGGGACAAGGCCCTCATCACCTTTTGCCACTTTTCCAGCAATTCCTGAGGCTCCAGGAAATATTCCATTTGCATTCAAACTATGGGATGTTTGTTCCAGCTTGAGAAATAGCATGTATTTGGGATATACTAAAAATACTTACAACATTGCTACTGGAGCAGCCTCTTCTTTTTAGCTTTCCAAAGTCATGTGAACAGTTTGTTGCCATGGAAATTTGCTACCCTCAAAATTACCAAAACCAACCAATGTTCTATGAGATACTGTAGCTTTGCATCGTGCATTTAAATGCCAGAAAATTGCAGTTCACCAGATCTCTGGATGATAAATAACAAAATTTTGAGATGAATTTGTTGTTCAGCAACACTCGATCTAGGATTATAGTGGATAATGTGAATCCCAACTCAAGCTTAATCAGAGTTATAGGTTCTGGGCTGCTACCCAAGATAAACTCTCTATAATTGATTATATAACACAAGCCATTTTGGGAGGGGAGATTAAGCTTTGTTGTCTAGAGCTGAAGCAGCCTAGGCTTTTTTGAAGCCCAAATGAGAAAATACTGTGAAAAGAGGCAGCAATGCTGTCCTAAGAATACCTCAGAAACTTTTAGGTGTTGGATTGGAAGCTGCTGCTGTGTCTGACTGATCCAGTTTTAGGAGCTTTGTGCTGCCTTGCCAGTAGTTTTAATACAACTCTGCCTTTAAAAAGTGTTTCTGAGGTTGCAGATGGAAGAATTCATCAGATGTTCTATACTTGGTCCTTGTAGAATTGACCACTGAGGAGGGCTTTGAGAACATATTTTTTGTTGTTGTTTAGGGATGAAGGTACAACTGTAGGTCCATGGAGTTGTTTGGGGTGGGTTGTATTGATCAGACTTCCTTTCCTGACTAAATCTTCCTTTTCCTCCAGAACCTTATCTGCGTATCCTCACTCCTGCTTTGCTGAACTGAGTAGTACTAGAAAAGGAAGAGTCACAGAATCGTACAGTTGAGTGAATCCATTAAGATAATCAGAGTAGAATCTAAATTAAAAGTTTCGGTTCAAATTAAAGCATATCACAGAAGATGAAAAGTAGGTTGCATAATGGGTCTTATTTCCTTTTCCCATTATTTTCCTTTTTGTGCGCACATTTAAAAATGTTCTCTGTTCTCCAGCAAAACTGAGGTTAAAAGCCCTTTTGTACGTGGCCTGTCTTCAAGAGGAAGTTAGCGTCAAAGTTACTCTGATCTTCCATTTGTGAGAGGCTTGGTACAAGACAGCTGGCAAAGCCAATCACCCTTGTAAGCCACCCTCCTCCTCCTCCTCAGATGAATCACTATGGTTACTACTTCTGTAGAATTCCTTAGCGACTTAAATTAAAAGTAATCTGAAATAATACATGATGGAATTTAAGTGACTGAAGAATTTAGGAATAAAATATTCACTAGTTAGGAACTGGGAATCCTCCCAAAGGACAAAAGTGAGGTGAACAAATTTGCAAAACCTTATTTGTATTCTTTCTGCATGTTCCTTTATCCAGAACAATTTTTTCGTTGCCTCAGATCTTATTCACCATTTGGTGAGCCAAAAATAGAAATCGAATTTACGTCTTGCAAATCTCAGCTTTCTATTTCATTTTAATTCCATTTAAGAAGCAGCTTCTAGCTCTTGTGTTTTCTCCTTCTGGAATCTCAGAAGAGGGAATTGCTAAGCAGGACATTCAGTTAATGCTTTGATGAGTAATATTCCCTAGCATATTTATAGTGTCTAGAAAATAGTCTCCTCTATTTTTGTGAGCTGTTCAAAACATGAAATAGAATGTTCATTTAATTCCCTCGTTCCTTTATAATGTGTAAATTATGGAGATCATAGCATCACTGGAATACCCTATACTACAACATTCATGTTACTGTATTTCTATTTTATTTAAATTATTTTTGTACGAGATGACAAGGTTGAGCCGGAGGGCATGGTCAAACACACCATCAGTTTGGAGTCCCTATGCCCTTCTGTAAGAGACCTAAGTCCCCTTGCAGTCAGTTGCCAATTTGCCTTTACCCTTGTGCATAGGTTGCATGAAATAATCTCGTACTGCTTTTGAACTCTTTCCTGGCTCCTGATTTCTCACACCTGACATTTTTCATAATACCAAATCAGTGTCCATAATTGGAACCTGTGTCAAAAAACTTGTATGTTATGGTTTTAAACCATCACGTAAAGAAACTGATATTGTATCCAAAAAGAATACTCATAGTATATAGGTAAACAAAAAAGAAACAACTTATACTTCAAAGGTTAGAGATATCTTACATATCAATATGTGAACTCTTTTGAATTTTCAATATTCCTGCACAAACGAGCTAAAATGTGATTTGTTCTTCACACAAACCCTAAAACTAGACACTGGTAGTCCTTGACTTGTCTGGTTGATTAAATTACTATTATAAGGATGATATTGTCTTTTATAGGGACTTTGTGTAAAAATGAAAAAAAAATGGCCTTCTGATTTATGGTTTTCATGGTTAGATAGAGAAGATTATAAAAAACATTAGATGAGTATTAAGAAGTATTAAAAAGTTACTATTATATTCTGACCAAAGGAAGAGAAAAACACAGTTCTAGACAATCAATTTACAAATTAGCTGTATTTTACTTTTAAAATACAATGTCAAGAAATGGAATATCATCTTTTTCCAGATATTTTCTTCAGGACAGATCTCAGAACAAGTTAAAAAAATAATCAGAGGGGGGGAAAAAAACACCTTACCCCTATCCCCACCAACAAACAGATTAGTGTTCATTTTGACTTCATATTTTTTGAACTGCAACAAGCAATTTTCTTTTGCTATTTTGCACCATCATTTGGCTCAACCCCACTGGTTAGGGTTAGTTCAGTTGCTACTTGGTCGCTAGCAACTGCTTACGCTGCTGCTCCAAGAGGGATTCCAGATGCTCTGCCCTCTTCATGGCTGCCTGCAATGAGAAGAGAACTCACTTAAAGGGTGATAACTCTGAGAGCTCTACTATATCTAAAGAGCCCTACACTTCAGAGAAGATGTTGTTGCAACAAAGACCTTCTAAGGCAGGGATGTCAAACTCTATTTCATTGAGGGACGCATCAGGACACATCGGGAAACGGGGTGGGGGGCATGGCCAGCTTGACATCAGTTTTCGGCCGTGACGGTCTCATGCCAGCAAAAATGGAGCTTGGGGGGTTTTGCACAGCCCTCCAGGGCTCCATTTTTGGCCGCGACAGCCTCCTATAGCCCTCTGCCAGCGAAAACAGATCTCAGGGTGGCCATGTGTGGCTCTCCTGGGGTCTGTTTTCGACTGCGACGGCCACCTGCAACCCTCTGCTAATGAAAATGGAGCTCGGAGGCCGCGCCCGGCTCTCCTGAGCTCCATTTTTGCTGGCAGAGGCCCCGCGGGCCAGTCTTTCGCTGTTTCCAGGGTGGCCTTGCGAGCCAAATCTAAGCACCCTGCGGGCCGGATCCAGGCCACGGGCCTGGAGTTTGACACTCCTGTTCTAAGGTGTCCTTTCCAAAACTGACACTTTTAATAATTATTAGTGACAAAATAGACTGAGGTAGCCTGTGTTCTTCCCAGATATTTACACTTCTTGGCAAATAAAGACATCTAAGTTTGCATTCCTTCTTCCAATGATCTCAAACTATATTTTTGTGGGATTAAACCCTTTTTTTAATTTATTTTATTTTGTCACAACAGTATATATAAGCATAAGCATGAAGTAACTATATAATATATAAGCATATATATGAGTATAAGTATGTAATAACTATATAAATTGGATATAATGAAAGGAAACAGTAGGACAGGAACGGTAGGCACATTTGTGCTCTTATGCACGCCCCTTACAGACCTCTTAGGAATGGGGTGAGGTCAACAGTAGACAGTTTTCGGTTAAAGCTTTGGGGATTTTGAGTAGATACCACAGAGTCCGATAGTGTGTACCAAGCATTAATAACTCTGTTACTGAAGTCATATTTTCTGCAATCAAGACTGAAGCGGTTAACACTAAGTTTAAATCTATTGTTTGTTCTTGTATTGTTGTGATTGAAGCTGAAGTAATCCTCAACAGGAAGGACATTGCAATAGATGATTCTTTGAGTTAAACATAGGTCCTGTCGAAGGCGGTGGAGTTCTAAGTTTTCTAAAAACTTCAAGATTTCAAGTCTGGTGGCATAAGGTATTTTGTTATATTCAGAGGAACGGAGAACTCTTCTTGTAAAATATTTCTGGACACGTTCAATTGTATTGATGTCTGAAATGTGATATGGGTTCCAGACATGGAATGTTCCTTTTGTGACCAGGCTTGTCTGCAATCATATTGCTGATGCAAATATACTGAAAAACTTTCTGTTATGCTCTCATGAGATTTGATTTGATTATTTTAATTTTACTATATTTTGTAAATCTTATGATTTACAAAATATAGTAAAATTAAAATAATCAAATCAAATCTCATAAGAATAGAATAGAATAGAATAGAATAGAATAGAATAGAATAGAATAGAATAGAATAGAATAGAATAAAATTTTTATTGGCCAAGTGTGATTGGACACACAAGGAATTTGTCTTGGTGCATACGCTCTCAGTGTACATAAAAGATACCTTCATCAAGGTACAACATTTACAATACAAATGATGGTCAATATATCAATATAAATCATAAGGATCACCAGCAACAAAGTTACAGTCATACAGTCATAAGTGGAAAGAGATTGGTGATGAGAATGATGAGAAGATTAATAGTAGTGCAGATTTAGTAAATAGTTTGACAGTGTTGAGGGAATTATTTGTTTAGCAGAGTGATGGCCTTCGGGAAAAAACTGTTCTTGTGTCTAGTTGTTCTGGTGTGCAGTGCTCTATAGCATCGTTTTGAGGGTAGGAGTTGAAACAGTTTATGTCCAGGATGTGAGGGATCTGTAAATATTTTCATGGCCCTCTTCTTGATTCGTGCAGTATACAGGTCCTCAATGGAAGGCAGGTTGGTAGCAATTATTTTTTCTGCAGTTCTAATTATCCTCTGAAGTCTGTGTCTTTCTTGTTGGGTTGCAGAACCGAACCAGACAGTTATAGAGGTGCAAATGACAGACTCAATAATTCCTCTGTAGAACTGAATCAGCAGCTCCTTGGGCAGTTTGAGCTTACTGAGTTGGCGCAGAAAGAACATTCTTTGCTGTCCTTTTTTAATGATGTGTTTGATGTTAGCTGTCCATTTTAGATCTTGCGATATGATAGAACCTAGAAATTTGAAGGTTTCTACTGTTGATACTGTGTTGTCTAGTATTGTGAGAGGTGGAAGTATGGAAGGGTTTCTCCTAAAGTCTACCACCATTTCTACGGTTTTGAGTGTGTTCAGTTCCAGATTGTTTTGGTTGCACCACAAGGCTAGTCGTTCAACCTCTCGTCTATATGCGGATTCGTCATTGTCTCGAATGAGACCAATCACTGTTGTGTCATCTGCGAACTTCAGTAGCTTAACAGATGGATCATTGGAGATGCAGTCATTGGTATACAGAGAGAAGAGAAGTGGGGAGAGCACACAGCCTTGGGGGGCCCCTGTGCTAATTGTACAGGTATTTGATGTGATCTTGCTTAGCTTCACCTGCTGCTTCCTGTTTGTTAGGAAGCTTGTGATCCACTTACAAGTCTGTTCCGGTACCTGTAGCTGGTTTAGCTTAGTTAGAAGAGTGTCTGGAATGATGTATTGAATGCTGAACTAAAGTCTACAAAGAGGACCCTTGAATAGGTCTTTGGAGACTCAAGATGTTTTAGGATGTAGTGCAGAGCATAACAGAACGTTTTTCAGTATATTTGTATCAGCAATATATGATTATAATCTGACTGAACCTTAAAATTCAGAACCAGGAATATGAAACATTGGTATAAACTTTGGTAGGGGGGAAAAACACCGTATGGCCATCAAAACAAAACAGTGAAAGGGTGGGAGGGGGGGAGAGAGAAACCCCAATTCATCCAATTTCTGCCTTTCTGTAATGAGCCAGTTTCACGAGCTTCTTTCTCCTTAATGGAACACTCTCCATTTGTTTTTTTGGAATTCTCCTACCTTAAAACCATTATTATTCTTCACAAGAACTGGCAGGGCTTACAGAACCTCACCTCATACTGCTTTCGAAAGCTGTTCACAGCCTCCTCTTTCTTCACAATTGCTGTCTTCACTCTACATGGAAGGTCAGATGAGATGACATGAGGATAACTGAGCAACAACTTCTTCATTAACATAATCATTAAATGTATACGCCACCTTTCTGCTTACATAAGCACTACATGTAGCTTACAAGAACAAGCAAAAAACTAACAGTCTATTATATCCCTGAGCAGATTTTTTTTTTTTGGCTGGTCATACTCCTCAGAACAGCATAAAGATTGGAATCTTTGGTCAAAACTAGGACTGGAGACACTCCAGATAGGACTCTTGCAATTCAGCTCTCTTAAGTTTGGGCTGCTTTGTGTCTTTCTTCTTTGGGAAGAAAGTACAAGGAGGCTTAAATAGGATTGTGCTTGGAAGTGTTCCATCTGGGACACATAACAATAAGCTTTCAGAAGAAATGCCTTCACTTCAGATCCTGCAGGCCAGAGGGTCTCCATTCAAGCCCTACAGCTTTCATATTCCTCCTAAGTCTATGAATGAATCACTCCTATATAAATTTAATAGGGTTCATTCACACATGAGAAGCAATGAAACCCCAAAGTGTGTAAAATAGGAGTTAAGCAGTTAGCTTCATTCTTTGCTTTGACTGAAAGTTCAATAAGTAAGGGAAACAGACACATTTGATTTTAAATTAACTGGGAAGCTTTCATTCTCTACTTTACACACAAACACGCTTCATTTGTTAAAACTGCATCGTGGCACACAGCTTGCCAAATGCACAATGCCATCATTTATGCTTTGTGCATGTTGCTTGGGAGGAATGGGAATGTAACTCAGGTGGCATAGACCAGTGCTAGACTCCACTAGGATCTTGGGTCAGAACTAAGCTTCTGTACAGAAGATAAGTAGAGCTGTTGTTACCTTTTATGCACCTCTTCCAGCTCCTCCTCTTTGTCTCGCATCACTCTGTCCAGCTCCAAGCGCTGACGGGCACGAAGTTCAGCCATTTCTATCTTGAGATGTTTGTTGTCTTCTTCTGTGGTCACCAGTCGGTCTGCAAACTCTTGCCGAATAACCTCAGAAAGGCTGCTGCGCTCCTGAGCTAATTGGTCCTTCACCTGTTACAGTAAGCATATGAAAAGCAGTAGCGCTTAGCCTTATATACCACTTCACAGTGCTTTCCATCCTCCTCTAAGAGATTTACAAAGTCAGCATATTGCCCCCAACAATCTGGGTCCTCATTTTACCGACCTCCAAAATGCTGATTATTGCTGTGAGAAAGCTTAAAATTAGCATGCATGCTCTCTTCATTCAGTTCTAGCATTTCTTTCTGTCCTTAGAATATGGACCAATGCTAGATCAATGCCAGTTATCCAGAAAGGTATATCATGGGATTCACAGGTTCTGAAGCTTTATCTAAAAGTTAAGAATACTGGGGGGAAAGGAGTTCATCGGAACAAAACTACACAGTTAGAAGCCCTCTTTCCTTTGTCAGCTCACCTTTCGGATGTCCTCAACTTCCTGTTCCTTCTGGCGTAGAAGACCCTGGAGACGAACAGTCTCACTTTCTGCTTCCAGCAAACGCCCCTTCAGCTCATTGCAGCGTTCTTGAAACTTTCGTTCCGACAGCTCCAATTCCCGCAGCTCTAATTCATATTTGTCTCGCATTCTCTTTATTCTGAATAGAGAAAGGAATATTATTTGATTAATCGCTCTCTGGAGCAATAGTGGTATAGAGTCCAAGTTCTTTTTATGTGCAGCATTGTTTTTAGCACCATTTTTCTGAATTTACAAATTGCGAAGAATACAATGGCACGATGGCAAATTATTCAGCTACTGGGATCAGATCTGGGCTGCAGTATAAGTTCAGACAACTTTCTCTTTATAGGACTTACCATGGCATGAAAAAAATTAGATATGGAAAATGAGAGGCTTTATTTGAGGTTGCAGCCACAATTTGCATCTTTTTAAATCCTGAAAATGTCAGCCGTATTAAGATAGACCAGATCAAGAATGCAATTCCACAGAAGGCTAAAACTATTCAGTGAGATAGCAGAATCCTGCAATTCTGATTGTGCTCTTCTTGCTTTCCTTTCATAAACTTCAATGAATGAGGGAGGTGACTGCCTGAGCCACTTCCAAAAGCAATCTGGTCTTATACTACCATACTTCCACTGCTCACAATGAATTTCTTTATAGTCTTAGGGCAAAGAGCTCAAGATGTTCACGCGTATCCATGCCATGATTCAAGTACAAAAAGTGTATCACCACCATCAGCCTCCTGTTAAGAACTTTACAAAGCACAACCTCATTACAGTGCTTTATTACAAATTCTACCAAATGCCATTCTGAATAGTCACTCTCAGAATAGCAATAGCACTTAGACTTATATACTGCTTCACGGTGCTCTCCAGCCCTCTCTAAGAAGTTTACAGAGTCAGCCTATTGCGCCCAACAATCTGGGTCTTCATTTTACCGAACTCGGAAGGATTGTAGGATCAACCTTGAGCCGGTCAGGATCGAACTGCTGACAGTGGAAAGCACAATTAGCCTGCAATAAATACTGCATTCCAACCACGGAGGCTCTTGAAAATGCTTGGTTCTTTGGCCATCATCTCTGACTTTCCTCTACCTGCATCTTACCTGTTCTCTGCAATCCTCTCACATTCATCCTTGGCAGAAGACATGTCAGCTTCTAGCTTCTGGATGACTAGCTCAATCTCCTTGTCCCTTTCTTTCCGGACTTCTTCTCTTAGCTCCCGTTCTCGAGTTAGCAACCAGGCCTCCTGAAGAGGACACAAAAGAAGCCCCCCACACCCTTTTGTTACAACAGTCTTCTGTTGAAAGGCATTCTACTTTGATAAAGGTGCAACTGGATATCAAGCAGAATGATGTACCAGTATGTCCCCAAGCTTCTGCCAGCACCTTTGATGGGTTATGTTGCCATACTTCAATGCTTCCACAATCCCCTATAAAATCCTCTGAAATGGCAGACATTGCTTAAGGGCAAAGAAATAGAAATAGTGTTAAGTTATATTTATGCTGACTCGAACCTTCTTATTTAAGCCAAAAAGGAGAGATGGGTTGTTTTGTTGTGCGTAAGCATCAATTTGTGCCAGTGCAGCTTTATTTTTCTGATCTTATATTTGAAAGAAAGACTAAATCAATTCACATCCTGCTGATGTAGCCACATCTGGTTGCCTCAATAAAACACTTTGTTTAGGATTATCTTTGAGGTATCCTGTCTCTTGCAGGTTGAAGTTGAATACATTGTATGAAGTTAATATCTAAAATATTCTTGCTCTTTCTCCTTTCCCTAGTCCAAACGAAAAAGCAATTTCCTTCTCTTCTTTCTGCTTCCACTTTTTCATCCTTTTTCCAAAAATGCTAAGCCAACTTCCACAGAGTGGAGAGCGTGCATTTTTTTTTAAAATAACTCCTATTCCTTCCAATTAATCTTCAATAAACCAAATAACATCTTCTCTGTGTATCTTTTCAAAGGTTTTTTTGGGGTGGGGCCACAAATCCAATCTCTGCAAGGCCTCTTAAAACTTGCATTCAATATTTATCCTTATCATTTTTCCTTAGGAATTATTTCCAAATCTGCTTTTAGGTCACTCCTATTCTTCCTATTTCACCCCTCCCCCTCCATCCCAAATATCTGCAATTCTTATCTTTCTTTCTTTTTTTGTTACAATTCTCTCCTTTCCAAAAACAGTACTGAAAGAAATGGTACAGGTGCACTGTAGCATTGTCTCAGATGAAAATAGCATTTTCTTTGGCTCTTACTTTATTACAGGTAGTCCTTGACTCACAACCATTCATTTAATGACCATGCAAAGTTATGATGACACTGACTTATGACCATTTTTCACACTTATGTATGTTGCAACATCCCCATGATCAAAATTGGGAAGCTTGGCAACGGGCATGTTTTTATGATGGTTGCAGTGTGCCAAGGTCATTTGATCACCTTTTGTGACTTTCTGTCAAGCAAAATCAATGGGGAAGCCAGATTTACTTAACCATGTTACTAACTTAACAATTGCAGTGATTCACTTAACAACCGTGGTAAAAAAAATTGCAAAATGGAGCAAAACCCACTTAACTTGCTTAGCAACAGAAATGTTGGGCTCAATTGTGGTCATAGTTCAAGGACTATCTGTACTGGCTTTTTCATGTTTATTGTATATTGTTAAACTGTTTTCTAATCAGTATGATTTATGATTCCAAGTCCCCTGATACACATATTTTGAATTTGTTTTAGTTCTGTAATGAACCATGCTAACTTTTCAAAGCTTTGTCTTTGGGCTCACATTTCCTATAAGCAATCATGAAAAGTTTCACAAGTCCTTGCAAATGAGAGATCAATTTGTAAATCAATATTTAACAAGTGTGCATGTATATCGTTGGGAATATTTTGTCAACACCAGGAAGGTTCCCCTGAGCCACTGATGGATGATGAGTGTGTGGCTTAGCAATAGCACTTAGACTTATATACCATTTTATAGTGCTTTTACAGCCCTCTCTAAGCGTTTTACAGAGTCAGCATATTGCCCCCCCAACAATTTGGGTCCTCATTTTACCCACCTCGGAAGGATGGAAGGCTGAGTCAACCCTGAGCCTGGTGAAATTTGAACTGCCAAATTGCAGTCAGCTGGCAGTCAGCAGAAGTACTGCACTCTAACTACTGCGCCACCGAGGCTTAGGAAAGGAAGCTACAAATATTACCTCTTTTTTCAGGTAAGAGGCCTCCCAGGCCTGCTTCTCCATATCCAGTTGCATCTTCAAGGTCTGTATTTCTACCTTGAGGGGGAAGGAAAAAAGCATATAAAAAAAGAAAGGGACCAGATTTTTACTGTCTCTTTCCAATCTCCAGTACACAAAGCCTGACCGATCTAAGGAATCCAAGCTGTAAGTCTGAAGAGGATGTTATCAATTTACTCACTAAGGGGCACATAGTGAATTGGGCTCACTCTGCAAAAGTCATGAATCTGAGAATAGCCTTGGTCTGTAGCTACGTGGGAGCAGATACTTGCTTCTTAAACTAGATAAGGCTGACACTGATAAGAGAGGGAGTGGGGAGGGGAGGGGAGAGAGAGAGAGGGACAGAGACAGGGAGATTAAAGTTTCCTAAATTGTTCTGGTTAGAAAGAATAAGTGAGAATAAACCAAAGGAAGCGAGTGATCTAAAATCAAATGGCTTACAGCTATATCTCCAGCTTCACCTTTCTAGTTCCAGAGTCTTCAAACCCACATGGTCAAACTGATGAGGTAATATGCCACTCCATATGTAGCCTCATCAAGCTGCAATTCCCTCCCTCAAGAAGAAAAGGGCTGGGGCAGGTTTGTGGGGGAAAAGCAAAACAGCCAAACCTCAAAACAATTAATCTGGATTCAAATTTCAGTCACAGATTATGAAAAGAGTTTCCTGTGGCCTACACTGATATATGAATTATCTTTTTCAGCCTCCCCCCATACCCTCCGAAAAAGCTTGACATGATCTAGTTCTATCTTGCTTGCCTTACACATCCCTCTTCTATTCTATCCATTTAATATGTGCTGAAGTAATGAGAATAAACCCAGGTTACATAACCTTTCCGAGTAACACATTACTTCAGAGAGCAGCCCTACATAACCAACAAGACCTCAGGATATTGTGAAAAAAGAACTACTCAGATCATCAGCTACAAATGACACAAACCAGAGATCAAACTAGAACCTTGCAAGAACGCAGAAAGCAAAAAAAATATGTACACATAAATAAACAAGCATTGCACTGATTTGCAATAAAAGTAATGATGTAGATATTTAAAAAGGGCCCCCAGCCTGCTCAAATAACACTTTTTCCAAAGTTCTCACAAGAGTTCATCTAAGAACATACATGTTCTTATATGTATGACAAGAGATATTTCAATGTGGCTGCTCAGGCTGAAAAAGGCTGTGTGACCCCAAATGTAAGTTTACCTCAAATGCTAGCAATGAAGAGGACAGCAAAATTATGTAGAAAGTCTAGAAATAACACAGACCTGATGCCGTCGCTCCTGTTCTTCCTTCCCTTTCTCATATTCTTCCTTTAAAGCCTTGGTAACAATCGAATTGTTCTCTTCCAATTGCTTTCGCAAATCCTCCAGTTGAGCTCTTTGCCTGGCAATCAGAGATGAATGCCACAGAATAGGACGGTTGAAATTCAGGCACCAGTGCATACATTTCCCACAGTCTTAATGCGGCTCCCACCAACACTCTAAAGTTATTAATTGAAATATTTCCCATACACTGGAAGTAATCAAGTTAACAGTATTATTTCAATTTAACCTGTGCATTAGCCACTTGGTGTGTAGCTCCAAGCATGTTAGAATAACTGTAGCCTTTAGACTGAAAAAATGCTGCATACAAGGTGGAGGGAAAAAAAAATACTCTTGAAACAGGCTATAAAGTTCATGCATCACTGCCACCTGAATTGGTCATCTGCAAATTCTCCAAGCCCCAGGACTAAAGAAGATATATGTGGGAACAATATATGTGCTTTTTACCTTTGGGATTTCAAGATGTTGTATTTCTTTTTTCCTGAACACTGCCTTGTCAATGCAAATGGTCAATACCTACTTGCTCAGCATACCCACCAGTTCTGAACCCAACAAGCTCTCTCTCACCTGGCAGCCTGTTGGTTTAGCCTCTCCTTCTCCTCAGCCACTTCATTGTAGAGTCGGCGCCGCTGTTGCTGTAGAGACTGCTCCTCCTGCTCCAGCTGCTTCTCATACCTGTTCAGAGGGAGCCTTTCAAAGGAAGTCTTAGCAAGATTTCAGTATCCTTGCCTTGACCCGACATTATAGAAAGCATAAAGCCAAAGATTTCCTCACGTGGGAGGGGAACCTTTGAGGACTGCAAAATCATTATTTAAAAAAAACCTCAAAGACGTCAAAGAGGAGAAACCAAATTTATCATAAGGGATGTGGAAGTTGCAAAATGGAAAAGCCCTACAATAGACAGGATGGAATAAACTGGCAAAAAGGCTCAGTTACAAACGCATGAGCCAGCGCATAAAAACATTTTTCAGAGAATGGTATCCAAACTGCACTGTTTGCCTATTACTTTCCTCCCACAGTACGGTATTAGGTACTTGATTAAGCCCTCTGACATCAGCAGTTAGCAATCAAGACTGCATTATATTCCTGTTTCTAAACCAAGAAAACACACACAGCTTTATGATGCCTCTCCGTGGGCATATGAACTCTCCTCTCTCTCCATTCTGCCCTTAGAAAACCAATGACGTACACTCAGGACTGCTACCTTTTCTAACCGAACGCACAAAGTCATCTTGTTATCAGGTATGAAGACACATTCAGTGCCTCACTTTCTTCTACGCCATCACAGTGTTCCCATTACACAATATTACACACGTATTTTCCTCCTGTTGTCGTTGTCCCCACCCCCCTCCCGGCTTGCTGGGTAATTTTGCCCCTTTTTCTCCCTCTTTGCACATCTGAAATAGCTTTTTCAAGATCCTCATTCTCCTGCTGGACATCTTCCTACTTCCTACTCCTCCCTTCATACCGCTGCCTTGCCAGTTCTCTCTCTCGCTGCCCCTGCTCTTCCTTCTCATGCTCCAGCATCTCTTTCAGTTCTTCTGTCTGTCGAATGTAGCGCTGAGCTGCACGCTCATCCGACTGCAGTAGTTCTACTTCATGCAGCGATTTCAGCTTTTTGATCTCTAGCTTGTGTTTAGCAATGAGCTTCTGGATTTCAGGCTCCAAGCCTGAATGGGGAAGAAGGAAAATGGGAGGTTATAGACTGCAAGTGTTGGTGTGAAAGCAAGAATTTCCACTCTGTAAACCCGCCTCTCCTTCCTGCAGATTCAGTTGTTGTAATAATAAAAGATGACAAAAGGTGAAGGGAGCTATTAAAATTTATTAAAAGCATTGTACAGTCCTGACATAGTCATCACATTACTTGGGAGCCAAGCTTAATTGGAATGAAATTGTATCTTTATCATTAGTAAAATACACCAGAGAGCATATAATGTAAATGTCCCACTACATTTAATGAAAAAGAACTACAGTAAATTGTTCCTTGCCATAACTAGTTATAAAAATGTTGCCATTTCAAAACATATTTGCCTTTAATAATGAACCTGATACCTGACAGTTCAGGTATCAGAGCCGAAGCAAAGAAAGGAAACTGGGAAAAATAATCAGACCTACAATCCTACCTAAAAGGTCAAAGCAAAAATAACATGCTCATGAAATAGTTCTACCTGGGGGCAGTTCCACTAAAAAGTCTGCTATCAGGACAAGAACCTGAACAAATAACGAAAGCTCAACAGTACCTTTAACAGTGATCTCTTTGATCTTCTTGGTCTTTTCATCAATCCATTTCTCTCGGCGGATTTTTTCTGTGGCAGTCATCAGTTGTTTCAGCTTCTTTATTTCCTTCATGTGAATTAAAAAGGGGAAAAAGCAAGATGTATATCAGATTTTCATTAAATTCCATCTTGTATCTATGAAAGAAAGCAATTCTTCAATAAATCTGCAATGCATGAGAATTGCTTTAGAAGAGGAGAATTGTTTGCAAGGGATAAAAAGAATCCAGTAAGATAGCCAACTGAACTTCCTGGAATTTTCTGAAATTGAATTTCAAGGCATGCAAAGCATTGGTTGACATTACTTATAAATAATTCACTATAGAACCCTAACCCAAACATATCCCACAACACACACAGGTGGTTTATATAGCAATAGCACTTAGAATTATATACCGCTTCACAGTGCTTTGCAGCCCTCTCTAAGCGGTTTACAGAATCAGCATATTGCCCCCAACAGTCTGGGTCCTCATTTTACCCACCTCAGAAGGATGGAAGGATGGTACTTTATATTATTTGTGTATGTCTCTCTGCATGTAATTTATATACTTAATTATTTATATTATACATCCATATAATAAATAAAACCTTGATTGATTGATTGATTCATTTTAAATAAATATTTAAAATAAAAACCTAATTCAGAATATCATTTTTTAATAATGCCACATAAATGGTATTTTCTTCGGCTCCAATTTTAGAAGACAAATTTCAAGATATGAATTCCGAATAACAACTAAAATGTTTTAGCTCTAAATTTACATACCCAAAATGATTAAACAACAGAGCTTCTAGTGAATCTCCTTTCTCCATTGCAATAGTTTGGGCCAAGAAAATTAAGAGAATCTAAGCTTTTTATTCCTAAAATTTGGGAGGCAAAGAATACTGAACAAACCACAACAGCCTCAAATGATTGTGCCCAGCCTTTTATTTTGTAAGGGTCAATCTATTTGGAGCTCTGGAAAAGATCAAGTCTGATCTGTATCACTCTGGAGAGAGTCTTAACGATAAATCAATATTCAGATTAGGAGCAAGATAGGAAAATGAAGCTCCATTATCTTGCAGACTAATCATTTTAAAACCAAAGCTAAGTTAAATGGGACATTTCTGAAGAGATGGAATGTGCCAAATTCAGTGCAGCTGATTGTTTTCTCAGGAGCTGTTTTGGAAAAGAATGATATATATCTTGCTGCAGCATTAAATGAAGGGCATGTGTGCAAAGGGAAGGGCATGCATAAGGAATTATGTGTTTTTCAATCAGTTTATCAGTTCTTTTTGAGACTGATAAAGAAATAAACAGATTTTCCTTGTAAATAATTATTAGGTCAGGTCAACTAACAAGATAATATTGCCATTCAGGACGGAAGACTGGAAGACAAGAAAGTGAAACAACAGGCAAAACTAAGAATGTCTCTCAACAGACAAGATACCTCTGCCCTTAACATTACTACGGCAATAACCATAAATGTAGTTCTTGGTTTATCACAAATGGAACCTGAATTTCAGTTGCTAAGCAAAGCATTCATAAAGTGCAAAACCACATGACCGTATCGCTTAGCAACTGCAGTCCCGGCACTCCTTGGTGGCAGTCACAAAGCACATTCCATTGGTCGTTAACTGAAGCCCCTTCCCAGTACAAACCATTCGAAGGCTTGGTCGCTTCCAGCACAAACTTTGGTAGGGTAAGGAAGTGCTTTCAACTCCTCCAACCTGCCTATCTCTCCTCCTCCCCAAACCATCACTGCCCTTTAGGCTGCCCTGTATGATGCCTTATGGGCTGGCAAGCACCTCCAGAAGTGTACACACTGAGGCTGTAAGAAGCTCCTGAGCCATACAGAGTGTGAAGCCCCAGCTATATGCCCTAGGAAGTCCAAACAGCATGACGCAAAGCCAGTGTTCCAGGAAGTCCTAAGAGCCAGGGCAAAGTTGCAGCATCCTGGGAAGCCTCAACATTATGACGCAAAGCCATCCCGGGAAACCACTGCCACCTCAGCAGCACAACACAAAACCTTAGCCTCCCCAGGAAGCCCTGAGAACCCTGCAGCCCTGCACTGGCTATCCCAGGTGATGTTTGCTATCTTCTTGTTCCCTATACGGATGAGGTGTGTCTGCCCTGGCCCTTCACAAAGCAGCTGTTGGCCACACTTCTCCAAAATCTCATAAGGAAACTGGCATGCACAATCTTGAGAAGAAAGCGTCATGAGGCCAGCAGTTGACTCGTGAAGAGCCAAAGCAGGGCAACTGTGAAGAGCAAGAAGATGGCAAAAATCAGCTAGAGTCAATAGGAGTGCTGGAGGCCAAAAGGGCACAGATGGGAGAAGATAGATGAGTTGCAGCACCCCTACAGCCGTAAGTATGGATGGGCTGCCAAACACTCAAATTTTGGTCACATGACCACAGGAGCAGTCCAATGGTCATAACTTTGGGAACAGATTGTAAATCCCTTCATCCAACAACACAATAACTTTGAACAGTTGCTGAATGAAAAGTTGACTAGCTGTATCTGAAGAACAATGCTACTATTTTACTCCAAAAGGTTATATAGTGCCACACAGAACTAGTATTTGTACTTTTCTATAATGCAAAGTTATATCATTTTATCCCTTTCACAAGCCATCTTTAATGCCTTTCAAAATTATTTATTTATAAAATTTATTGGCTGCCTATCTTACCGTATGTTAACTCTGGGCAGCTTACAGTCATAAAATATATGTATGGGACGGGCCAATCCCAGTGGGGTTGGTCTCTCAAGTGACTGGATCCATGCCATGAAAACAATCAATATCTATAATCTACCTCCACATCTATACACCGAAATTTAAAAACAGGCTGGTATGTGACGCTGGATCTATCCACTTTCCTACACCAATCAAAACAACGTGCATGTTGGTAATAATGAATTGCAAAAGCATTTAGGAAATACTGCCTTTGCTTCATAAACACCAGAGCCTGTTCAGCTGGGTACTAGATACGGAAGCTGAAGAGGGCATTATTATCAAAGTCAAGGAATAGCAAGCACTTTGCACCAAATTGCAATGTTTGCCATACCTATACCCCAAGAGAGATATAGGCACAGCACCCTCTAAGAAATTCATGAAAAAATCACATTTAAAGGATCTAGACCAGCAAAAAGGACAAAAGCTGAAGTTAACAGCATGCACAAAGTTTACCTCACAGAGGGGGCCCAGAGTGCGCCAGACCTAAACAGAAAGAGGAAAGATGAGAGAAATGGGGAAATAGAAGGAGTGTGAAATAAGAGATTTGGAGCAGGGGAAGAAGCAAGGATACAGCTTAAGCAGAGTGTAGATTACTTCTTAGCACAGGGATCAAACAAATTGACCAAGGGAAAGAGCTAACATTTGGGAATATTGCATCTGTTCAAAGTGCTTCTCAAGGCAGGAATAATCCTAACATACCTTTAATTTTACTGGGGTCATGTTAAAAAAAAATCTACCACTCTTCTCAGTACCTGCTAGTTTAGGTTACTTGGCCCAAATTAATATTTATAGCAAATCCTAGCTGAAGTTGTCTGTCTGTCTGTCTGTCCATCCACCCGTCTCAATCTTGGCAACCTTAAGACATATGGATTTGAACTTCTGGGAGTTGAAATTCTTCAAGTATGTCAAAGTTAACAAAGTTGAGAAATATTGAGAGATGATAGAAGAAAAACCATAATGATATAAAAGATTGTATTTCGGTCTTCTCATGTTACTAACATTCAAGTGGCTTCCAATGTTCTCTTGGTTGATGTTCTCCAGAGTGGATCAAACACTGCTTTCTTTGCATTATGCAAAATTCACTCCAACTTAAGTCCAGTTATATGTTTTATCTAGTTGCTCTGTAGCTCCCCCAACCCTTATATCAATGTCATTTCCTCACCAACTCATGCTGCTCTTGCATCTGGGCAATTTTCTTTGTATATTTCTGATCCACAAGCTTCAATTCAGATACCACTGCTTCACATTTCTGATTCAGAGCTCTTTTGTCATCGATGAGCTGTAGAGATTCAGGCAAGATAGTATTACTAACAGTACAACACTGTTTGTACTAATGTGACGCATTAGCTAGCTAGCAGAAGGTACCTGGAATCAAGCTGCCGTCTTATTCAGGTAGAAATGGATACAAAACTTCCCCCTCCCAACAGAGTATTTCCATTTAGAATGCTAACTGCTCTAGCTGATGCCCACGGAAATTTTTGAAGAGCTATGCCAGCAATACAAGTGATATTAGGTAGAAGGTGAAAGATAAGAAAGCAAGATAGTCCCAAGTCCTATATGGAAAAGAAAGGAAAGGAAAGGAAAGGAAAGGAAAAGGAAAAGATTACCTGGTCAATGAAGGCTAGGTGCCGTTGGATTGCAGCTTCATACTGCTCCCTCTGCATAGTCAGTTGGTGAGTCAGCTCTTTCTGTACATCTTTAACATGCTGCCCAGTTAACTCCTGCTGTTGAGCCTACCAGGACAAAGAGCAAAACCAGGGCAATTAAGGAAACCTAAAAGTTATGCTATCTGGTCAGTCAACAAGCAAAAAGAAAGGACATGTAAATATAGCCATTGAGATTCCCAAACAGATCATTTGCTGATATGGATTGTTCATTACCAAGAACACTGCTGAAACCTGAAAAGGCAGATAAAGACAGACACTGCCTCTTTGGCAGTTGAGGTTTTAATTTCATGCAACCTTCCACACAACAGAGCGAAAGATTGGGTTGTGTAATACAGACTTTCCTGCCCTCCTTCCTGTAGCATATACAGAACTAGAAGAATCAGGTTCTGGTCACCCACCAGTGCTCTTTGTAGAAAAGCAACAGCTCTCTTCTTTTCTTCTACTTCCAACTTCAGCTTCTGGATAGAGCTGGTGACTTCTGTGGCAACTGCTGAGACCTGATCCAAGTGGGCGAGTTCTTCTTCTGGCAATAATCCCTAGCAGGTGCGGTAAACAGCAAAGGATTAGTCAAGCTGAGGTACAACTTCCATCCTTTAAGGATGGAAATTAAAGTGTGCATTAATATACCAGTACTGAAAGCTTTGCTTGTCATAAGAAGCATCCATCATAAAATAGCTATTTTACTATGTTCTTCATTTCCTGAGGCAGATCTAAGTATCTGAAGCTTCTCAACTCTATCTTAAGAATAGATTATTGGAAGCCATAATGCCAATACCAACTTAATAGCTTTTAACCTCAAATACTTTTGTTTCCAATTAGTGAAGGCAAATGCTCATTGCTTGAAACAGCCATCTGCCCTGCCCTCTCCCCCCACCCAGCAGTCCATCCACCCGCATCAATAAAATTTAAATGTGCCATATTCACCTCTTGCTGTGAAGCTGAGGCAACAGACCTGGGTCGTTCCTGCTCAGATTTTTCCATCTCATCCAAAAAGCTCATTATATTCTGAAGTTTTGTTTCTGACAATAATGTTCCTTCTTCAGGGGCTCCCAGGGAGCAGTTCAATTTTCCAAACTTCTCTACGTTATCAGTGGTTAGAGAAATTGAGTCCAAGTCCTGTATTGCAGGGAAAAATTATTGGGCTCAATAGATGTAGACTATTGTAGCAGTACTAAACAGAAGGATTTCAACCTGCAACAGTTTGGGGGGGAAGGAGAATTGATATATGATCTCATTGATTAAAAATAATATTTTAATAAGTTTTCTCTTGGGGGATTAACTGTAAATGTTTGGAAAACAATTACGAATGTCTTGAGTTTATAAAAAATATTCCAGCTCACAACTCTCAAAAGTTTGCTCTAAGCAGAGTATGTAACATAAAGCAAAAAGCAACGGTTGGTATGTGCTTCTCATTTCCAGGATTTCTTCCCTAAAACTACTTTCACGCCAGCCCAAACAAATTCTGTACAATTTCATCCAAAGCTGTAAAAAAGGATCTACAGAGAAAAGACATCATAGTATCATAGTTCAATTACCCCATCTATCCAAGCATATTTGTAATCCTTGAAAACCTTTGTTTGATACGGTAGCAGTGGCAGAAATTCTGGATCCGCTTCCAAAAGCTTCAGGGTGTCTAGTAGGTCATGAAAGGTTATTTTGGAATGCATCCTACTGGCTGTGCTCATCATACCATCCAAATCTTCACTGGGCATTTTTCCCGAACTCCCATCCTGGGAAACAGAGAAAATCCATGTGATGAAATTTTGTGAAGAATTCTAAATAGGCATTATCAGTATATTTCACTGACATAGGGAGGGCTCATCCATCTCATCTCTAAGGTTTGCAAGACCTTATACTTCCCAGTCAATAAAAACATTTAAAGGTACAGAAATTGGAAACTATACTAGTCATGAGGGAAGAGTAAAAGAAAAAAAGTATTTAGACTTTCAGGAACATTAGAAAAAGGCAATACCTGTGGCTGTTCTTCAAGTCCTTTGTTTTGTGCTGAACGACAAAGAGATGGCATGGCAGAAGCTTCTTCTAAATCTATTCCCGCAAAGTGGAAGTTGGCCCCTGCAATAGCAACAAAAAGCATTTGCTTCAGATAGAATAAGAATTCAGAATTGGTCTTTTTGTTAAACGTGAACAAGTATGTTTTTCATTTCGAGAACTGGAGTATAAGACTTTAAGATGTCAAGTCCAAGTTGGTTTTTGAAATAATTTTTCTGGGTTTTCCAAGCAATTCTAAAGTGTAGCGGTTCAGCTTTTCACTACAAGTCTATGAGGATACATCGGCTGGCCATATTTTTCCACTATCATTATTTGCCTCTGTGAACTTTCTGAACTTATTCCTTATTTCCAGCATGTTATTTGTTGCTCCTCACTGCCTTGTACGATCAAATAATACCCATGTTGCCATGGGTTTCAATGCTATAGAAATGTTTTGTATTGAAACAGATTCTCTATGTGTGCTGAATTTAGAGAAATGCAGTTCAGGAGACCTCTAGGCCAAATGTTCCAAGACCTCCCATGATTTCTCACCTGCATTGTTGGCTTTGATGATGCTGTTAGCAGGACTGCTATTTTTCAAAGAGCTGGCTTTCTCACTTTTCCTTCTTCTGGCTTTCTTGCCTTCTTTAATTACTGCCAGCTCCTCCTCCACCAAACGCTGTGTCTCTAAAGCTTTTTGGGTTCGTTTTTGTTGCAGCTCCTAAAACAAAACACCAACTCACATTTCTGTTCTGTTAGGGCCCACTTCGTAGTCCACCAATAAACATATGCGGCCTAACTTTTAACCCAAATAAATCAAACAAGACAATCCTGTTTTCTAATGCCAAGGACTAGCACTATCAACAAGCAAATGGCTACCTGGATAGCTGCTCTTCGGGCAAGGCGAGCTTTCTCCTCTCGTATTTTTTTCCTCTCCTCATCTCGTCTCTGCTGCAAATCCAAGATGTTGCCCTCATCTGTCTGCTGCTGCTGCTGCTGCTTTTCCTTAAAAACATACAGCACAAGCATTATAAAGCTACACGATCATAATCCTATCTCTAGGACCAAAAAAAAAAAAAGCCAACTAACTTCCCTAAACTCTAACTAGAACCACATCTCATGCATTTAAAGCTTATGCAAAACAAACATTCGAAACAAAACATTCTTTCAGCATGTTCAGAAGTTTTTTATACAATATATACATAAGACAAACCTCTCTTTTGGAAGCTAACAATCGCTCAAGCTGAGCTACACCTTCCTTGTGCCTCTGAGAATGCCACCGGTACCAGCGCTGGATTGTCACAGCAGCCGAATTGACTTGGTTAACAAATCTAAAACAGGAGGAAAAATCATGCAAGTTGACTATTGCTTTCCAACTACCACTGTCAAGCAAAACAGTTCCTGATAAGAAAGGCACAGAAAAACATCCCTGAAAAACGGATCTTAACCACAGGGCTTCTATATTCAAACACTCCTCCCTCCTGTTTTTAGAAATCCAGAAGCACTGTTCAAAAATACACTGTTCTAGGAAAGTATGAAAATATACCATTTAGTAACTACAAGTAACTTTCTGTAATTCATAGTCTAACTAAATTGCTTCTGTCATCCTTCAAAACGCTGGGAGGCTGAGTTGCAACTTTTACTGCCCAAAATTTACCTGGTTGCTGTAAAAGAACCAGGCTATTAACTGGAAATTGCCAAACCAGATATGGCAATTAACTAGTAACCCAGTTATATGCCCTCATTTCACTTCCTCTGATTTTTTTCTGCACAATTTATTACTTCTTCCTGTCAGTTTTCTCAGGCTTACCGCTCAGCCTCCTCCTCAGACACTTCTTGTATCCTAGCTGGGGGACTGCTACTACTGGTGTTATTGTTCCAAGCCAGGATGTTGCTGCTGGAAAAGTTCTTCTGAGATTTCATGTAACTGCTGCTGTCTGTGTCTTCATTAGAGGTAGCTTTGATGATGTTGCTAAGGAAAGAGACAATAATATGCTGCTCAGTGGGATCCTATGGAATGCTGCAAGTCTCTTCAATTTAGGATACACTAAAGAATGTTTCCCATTTTTCATATTAGCTTGTACTGTGATTTCTCAGGGATTGCTGTCCTTGAGAACTACTTCTATATACAACATATACTCTAGCAGTTGCTGGGCATTCTCTATTTGCTCACATTTAGTCCAGTGACTGCCGATATGAAACACTGTATTAACATTAAAAAAAAGGACTAAAAGTGCAACTTTGTTATTAAACTAAGCATGAGATAGTTCAGGAGATCTGGAAGTGTGGTCTGTTTATGCTTTTCTTCTTGAAAACAAGCCTTCCCTCCCATCTCCTCCTAACTCGCCACTGAAGGAAAGCTGTCACAGGAATATACAAAAGACTTACTTGAGCGAAGTTGTAGCTTGATTGGAGCTCTTTGGCACAGATACTTTGTCCGTAGTGGAGTAATTGTTATGCACCATAGTGGTGACGCAGTTGCCCATGGCACCTTTGTTACTCCTCATAAAATAGAAGGAAAATGTGTCAGCATGCTTCCAGAATAATTTCTCCAATATATTATCAACACAGTCCAGACTTCTGGAGCCTCACCATTAAATAACTGTCTCATGTTCAGTAAGATAGCCAGATTTTTGGAATCAGCTGCATTCAGGATACTGCCCTAGACGCTGACCTAAATGCTGTCTCTCTCAAATAATGAAAACCAAAATGAACTTAACAAGGATGGAAGTTCTCAAATTTCAGAATTCACAATTCTGCCAATAATATACCCTTTTTTAAGGTTCTAGCAGTGTTTGCTGTTCAGGATCTGATATTGTTACGTGTGTTCCCAGGTTCAATTTATGGCCACTCATTCATACACTCACAGCCCTAGAAAAACACTCAAATCACTTTCAACAAAACACTCAGTTACAATATATCTATATATGCTCTTTCTCACATGTATAACACCCCCACACACACACACAGTCTTCTATACTTACTCAGGTCTTTCTGCCAGGTTCTGGCTGTAGGGATGGAAGTCTAGATCCAAAGACAACTCCAAGAATGGGCAACCTTAAAGGAGGCTGTTTAGCCCTCAAAATCCTTGCTTGCTTTGTGGATCAACAAGACTGGCAGCTATTCTCTTGTTAATTTACAAATCTAGTAGCTGATGGTGAAATTTGGGGAGGGGTTTCTCATGTGCTCAGGCCCAACTTCTTTTGTTTGGCTCAAGTGACATTTTTCCTTTTGTCTCCTTAAGGACTCAGTTCCTCCTTATCTACTTCCCCCCCCGGAGGGATCTTTTAAACAAGATTTCTTTTGTGGCTTTTCTCCACCTTGCTTAAGCGCCTACGTGCCTCCTTCACCTTTAGATATGGCAGTTTCAGACTAGGCTCAAAGTATCATCCATATTCAACTATTAAATCAAAGTGGTAGTATAGCAATAGCAACAGCAATAAGACTTAATATATTGCTTTATAGTGCTTTACAGTCCTCTCTACGCGGTTTACAGAGTCAGCATATTGCTCCCAACTATCTGGATCTTCATTTTACCCACCACGGAAGGATGGAAGGCTGAGTCAACCTTGAGCCAGTGAGATTTGAACTGCAGCTAGCAGTCAGCTGAAGTACTGCACTCTAACCACTGTGCCACCTGGGCTCTTCGCTACTATCAAAGCTATGGGAATTTTTCTGCAACTTCATGTAAGCACTTTAGCTGAATGCCCAGACATTAAGCCCTACACATATTTCTTACCTATTATTGGCAGTGAAATTAGCTGCAAGGGGTACACAGATTTCTTTCTTCCTCATGCTTCCAGGAGTGCTGGATGAGGCAGGAAATATCCTGGGCTGCTCATCCTGACCAGATAACCAAAAATAAGTATACATGGAAGTAACAGTACACAGATCTTCACTACATATATTTTAGCAAGATCTCTTAATTCCTCCTCAAGCAAAAAATTGCTCAATCTTATCGAGAGTTTTTACTACAAACCAGTGAAATAAATGTAATAGATTTGAAAACTTTGGAGATAGATGCTAGTATTTTTATCCAATTAAGTGTGCTTCAAAATGAACAGATTGGTGCTGAGTGTGGAAGTTTCTGGAGAGAATCAGATATGCCTAAATCAAAGCAGAGTCAAAGGAACTTCAAAAGCAGAGACAGGAATCAAAAGCACCCACACCATAGCCCCTATATAGCTTTTGGGGAATTGCAGTGCTGATGACAGCTAAACCAGATACAAAGCAAAGAATAATAAGATGCTGAAAATGTAAAAACAGTTTAAATTTTTCTTGTCAGGAGGAAAGCTTTGGTAAAAGCCTGCTCATCTGTGGTATAATATTTTTTTTTCTGGATTTTCTAACCCAGGTTTGACTCTTCCTGCTCCACCAGCACTTAGCTCCAGAAAGCCTATGAAGAAGTGATGGCAGAAGTCTTTTTGTAGAGTGCAGCTTTCCCACCACTTTTTATTTTATTTTTTTATGGAGAGAAGTATATTCTTGCCCAGAGGGAAGCGCAAACTTTACTCAACAGCTGTATGCGATAGTCACTTAGGCATATTGTATACATTGCTCATTACTGTGGCATGTGTGATAAGTACATAGGGGTATCTTGTATTTTCCCAACAGTAAAATGGCAATGTTCTTGTCCTAAGGGAAATATAATTTTAACACAGCAGATGAGCTAACGATTTGGGAATATGATTATTTTTTGCAACATGGATTTTTGACATAATAAATCTAGACAAATCCTGAATGCATTTACAGAGGAATTATCAGGCTTAACAACATAAAGCTAAGTTTTGGGACTGGCTTTGGAAGCTTTTCTAATGAATGTGCATGCACTTCAGCCCTTACTAGGATGTTCCAGGTAGTTTTCTTTTCTGGGGAATCTTTGCTTAGACTTGCTAGTTTTTTTCTTCCAGTGGAGCTGCTATTGAACAACGTGAGGAAGTCATCATGGTGATCTGCACTGCTAAAAAGGAAAATGACAAGATTAATTTGGAATCCTGCAGAAGTCTACACATGGCATTGCTTTGAGCTTTTCTGAAAGGTAATTTATTCCTATAAACTACTCCAATATTTTATGTTCAGTCTAAAGTATCCCAAAACAAAGATACTCAGCTTTCCCAGAATACTCAAAGGAACAAAAGACACCTCCTAGGCCAGGGGTCTCCAACCTTGGCAACTTCAACTCCCAGAATCCCCCAGGCTTAAAGTTGCCAAGATTGGAGACCCCTGGCCTAGGCTAGTTTATTTTTCAGTAAGAAGTGTTTTAATACTCACATGATGGCATCATTCATTTGCTGATTAACCTGCGTTGTACTGTTGGATCTTCGTAAATTGTTCATAGCTCTAGAGGTGGCAAGCCCTGCATCTTCCTGAAAGACAAGTTATAACAAAGCAAAATACATCTGGTATTTTATCAAGGCAAAAATTATCTTAATTCTGCCTCATTTCTACCATTCTAGCCTCATTAAGGACAAAGGACAGAACAGCATTGTCTTCAGATAAGAATTCATTTGGAGGAACTGCATGTCACCAGTCCTTTAAAAAAAAACTAAAACACGCACTATACAAAGAATTATACCCATGCAACTGCATTTAGCCAAATTATATTCAGACATGCACATTATATTGAGAAAAATGCCATCTTGTATTTGATTATTTTTTCTACTATACATCTTACAGTTTACTGTATATTTGAATATCAGGAGGAGCACCTTTCAGACTAATAATTAAAAGGTTTGGTGAATTACAGCACATTTCATCAGCTACAATGTATGGTTACACTGATATAGGATTTTAAATGGGATGAGGAGCAAGGAGGGAAGAAGGGAAAGACAGATTTGATTATGCAGATGCAAATTACACAAGGACTTTATCAACTGTAACAATTGTAAAGTGTTAAACATCCATTGTTTGTTGAAGCCTTCAGAGCAATTTCTTGCACAATTATACTGGCAAAGTTTCTTTGTTCTTCAAATGGCTACTCTGGGATTTGTAATGGAGCGTCCTAGAATGCTGAAATGCTCTAATATTACTTTGCCCTTATTCTGAGGCCCAATGTCATACTAGTTGTATTGTTTCCCATTCCCTTGAGAATATGTTTTGCTGTGCAAGCAGTTGGGGAACAGATTCTCTACTCATGGCCCACTTCTAGGTTTCATTTACCTCTGCGACCCTTTTCATTGTCCCTGTTAGCTATAAAGAAGGTACTTAAACTTGTTTAATGTTTATTAATCTAAACTGTATCGTGTAGAGACTATTGGCTCCTAGAAATATTTTATGATACCTTTTGTGGGGGGAGTGGCCTTATGATCCATGTTGAGAACGATTGTTAGTGTAATTCTAATGGAAGGTAGAAGCATGTAGGCATTGATAATGGTCTATAGGCTTTCGGTATAAAGTGCTGTTCATGTGCTCATTATGTACTTTGACCATTACATTCAGAAATTGTTCAGCAGATAAGCTGAGGTTGTTGGTGGGATTAAAAACTGTTGAAATCATAATGGAATTTGATTATTCTTTTCCAAGGCCTAGTTAGTGAAAACATAACCAATGCATCCCAAGGAAAGGAGAGGTTAAAGGAGGTAGAAGTTGAGAAAGCATTATTCTAGATCAGCCAAAAAAACGTTGGCATATAGTAGAGCTATGTGTATAGGTATGAATGGGTATGAAAGCAAAATACGGTATGTTGGCATGACGAAGTCCCTGTTGGTATATAGTGCCTCAACATCCATGGTAGATAAAAATAAGGAGATTGCCCATAGAAATCAATCTTTTTAGGAAGCTGCAGTCTCTTATGTAAGCTGGGAAGTTCCTGGCATAAAATTGAAGTCCTCCATGTAACCTGATATTCCAGCATGTAATGTTGACAAACAACAGCCCAAGAGTTCTGTATCAGATACAGAGAAAATATTTGGTCTGGGCTCCTGGGGTGCCTCTACATAAACATGGCCTTGTGTGTCCCAGTAACTTTTCATCAAATCGCATTGTTTTGTCTAATATACTGCCATTTGGATACGAAGATAAAAGTTAGTACAAGGTAGCGTTGGATGGCTGTCTCTCACTTTTCTTAAAATAATCCAGTTTATTCAACATGACTCTTATCAGCTTGCTGATGATATTGTTCTTGAGACCTTGGATGGCATCTTGTTCTGCCATACTAGCAATGTTGTTTTATCCATTTTTACTGATAAATAGAAAAAGTAAAAATTTGCCAATAAGCTTATGGGCAAAAACATTCAATATAATGATCTGATTCAGGGTTACATCTACCTGGGGGATGTTCACGTGGTGTTATTTTTATGCATCTGGAATTAGGTATAATCTACAGTATTTTAGATTGAATTAATAACTAAATGTGTTCTTTTGTCTTGAATGTATTCCTTAAGTTTTAAGCAGCAAAAAAAATGTTTTTAAATTTCCCACAGAGTTGTATATTTTGTGTAGATTTAGTGAGGCAAAAAGCCTTGCCTCAGAACAGACCCATCAGCTTGGTCAAGTGGCTGGCAATATAGATTCACAATATTGGCCAAGGCTGGGGAAGAAGGGATTGTTTAAGATTAATTAGATTGTTTTTGTAGTCAATGGTACTCTTGGTAACCATCTCCAGGTCAACAATTTAAATGTCTCTCTTTTTCTCTCTCTTTTTCAGAATCTGTACTTCATGTCAACTTTATTTGGTTTTTTAATATTTTCCATCTTTACAAACATTTATATATATCATTCAGTAATCCTATTTGAACACCTTCAGTATTGTCTTTATTTAACCCAATTTGCCTCTACAAGACTCCTTCTGAAATAACTATTCAATATTCCCATGTTAGCTATAGATTTTCTCATATTTTCTTTATTTTTTTTAAACAACTATGTTTTATCTTCTTATTTTACTCTATTTGTCAATTTCCTTGGTTTTTGGTTTTTGCTTGTCTCTAGAAATCTATGTTCAGCTGTCATGCTTTCTTCTTGCTGTACAACCTTTTCATTCTGTCTTTGACTATTATGACAGCTTGTTCTGAAAGCTGTTTGATCCTTTCCGTTTTGAAATTTTGGAAAATTTCCCCACTGATGGTCATGAAGTGCGCCCCATAGTTTTTTCTGTACTCTCTAGCATGAATGGAAGGTTTTAATATAGTAAAAAAAAAGAATTGATAGAATGTCACACATCCCTATAAACTCTGCATAATCCCTATCTATTGTTGAGCAGAGCAACAGACTGCTTTTATAACACTGATGGCTTATTTCTCAAACACATTTATTTCTTTCATGCGTTTCCTGTGTGTTAGTATCTCACAATTCCATCAAATGACTTTAATAATTTACACCTAGGGTTCTGCTCTACCCCCAACCCAATTTACAGGTCTAATTGATTGAATTTGTTAGTACATTGTTATAATCCAAAATAATGCTTTCCTGTCAAACAGACAACAAGTGGTCAAAATTGGCAATGCTCTATCAAATCCTGTCCCTGTCAAAAGTGGCGTTTCCCAAGGTAGTGTTCTTGGACCAACGCTCTTCATACTATACATATATGATCTCTATGACCATATCTCAAGTTATTGTGTTCTCTTTGCTGACAATGTCAAACTATTTAACACCACCAACAATACTACTACCCTTCAAAAAGACCTTGATTTTGTATCCGATTGGTCTAAAATTTGGCAACTCCAAATCTCAACCAGCAAATGCTCAGTCTTACATATTGGAAAAAAGAACCCAAACACGAAGTACAAGTTTAATGGACATTATCTTACAGATGACCCCTACCCTGTTAAGGACCTTGGAGTTTTCATATCAAATTGTAGGAATTTAGCACCCACCCCCTTCCTAGAAGAATGAAATATTTTAGAAAATATTTAAAAAGGCAGAATATATTTCCCTGGATGAGAAATGGAGAAACATGTTTTAAAGGCAAAGCAGCTTCCTGCCTCCCCGCCCCCCTTTGTCAGTGGGTCAGAGACAGAAACTCACTCCCCCCCACCTTTGTCAATGGGCCATTAAGGCCTGAGCCAGTCCATTGTCTACATGACAAAGATAGGATTAGCCCCTACCCATCTAGCAACAGAATCTTACCACATGGCAAGGCTCAAGCAAGCTTGAGAGACAACCTACAACATTAGCTAAGACTCCCACCCCCTGGGAGTCTTGACAGCCAATCAGGATACTCTTCCTGTGCCCCAGAAAGTTCAAAGCTCAGAAAAAGCATAAAACCAGGGAGCACACAGGATCTCAGCCCTTTTCTGTTCAGGATCTCAAGCCATGTGATCCTGACCACCATTAAACCATCTTTCCAAGCAGCCTCCATGTTTCCAGTGTCTTTGTCCCCACTTGGAACTGAACCCAGATGGATATTTCTTCCAACAAAATGATCTAAGTGCCAAAGCCCACTGCAACTATATAGCAAAAAAGGCTCTAAGAGTTGTAAACCTAATTCTGCGTAGCTTCTTTTCCAAAAACTCTATACTAACCAGAGCATTCAAACCAGAGCATTCTTCAATACAGCTCATCTGTCTGGAACCCATACCACGTCTCTGACATTAATACAATTGAACGAGTCCAGAAATATTTTACAAGAAGAGTTCTCCGCTCCTCTAAACAACAAAATATCTTATTCCACCAGACTTGAAATCCTGGGATTAGAAAACTTAGAACTCCGCCGACTCCGACAAGACCTGTGTTTAACACACAGAATCATCTATTCCAATGTCCTTCCTGTTAAAGACTACTTCAGCTTCAATAGCAATAATACAAGAGCAAACAACAGATTCAGACTTAATGTTAACCACTTCAATCTTGATTGCAGAAAATATGACTTTTGTAACAGAGTTGTTAATGCTTGGAATACACTACCTGACTCTGTGGTCTCTTCTCCAACTCCCAAAAACTTTAACCAAAAACTCTCTACCATTGACCTCACCCCATTCCTAAGAGGACTATAAGGGGCATGCATAAGTGCACAAAAGTGCCTATCGTCCCTGTCCCATTGTTTCCTTTCAATATATGTTCTTGTATATAATGTTGTGACAAAATAAATGTAAAAAAATATGTAACTGCAACTTCCTTTGGCTATAAGGCATACAGTACATGAATGAAACATTTTCTATAGAGGGATGTTTATTATAGAGGGATACTGCAATTCTGTAGTAAAATTCTCTTGTGATCTCTTATGATTCTGTAGTTTTCTCCCAGACTGATGTTTTCAAAGTGGGTTACAGATGGGAAACAAGTGGGGTTAGAGAAGGATTTTAAATGCATTCTACCATCTGCTCCTGCTTTGGTACTGAAATTCAAGGGTTGTTTTTTACATTAGAAATATTAATTTTGCATTTTCTTTTCATTTTATTGCCAATTTTCTGTCCATAGTGCTTTGCCACTTGAGGAAGGAGGGGAGGGAGGGAGGGATAACATAAAGATAGATAAATGATTATTAAGCTATTAAGTTTCTGCCATTGAAAATGTTTGAAAATTAGACTGTCCAGCATTTGGAGCTTTGCCAGACTCTGAAGGAATGTTCATTTCAAGGAAGATCTGAGGAAAGCACCATCTTCAAAGTGTTTTGTGAAACATGGCCTTCTTGCATCTTAACAGAAAAGAACAACACTACTTCACCTTCTTCTGCTTCACACATCTCCCTCAGCATCCTGTAAAATTTGCAAAAAGCAGAAACTTCCCCATGGTCAAAACCCCTGCAGGGAAGCATCTTCTGGTTCTGATTAGTGCTGGGGAAAACTAACCAAAGATTGGAAGGCAATGCTTTCTCCACGTTCTCCAGCATTTCTAAGAGAAGCTTCTTTTGCCTTTTGTGGCAGAGGTAAGAGAGACTAAGGTCTCTAGACAATGTGAAATATTTTGTCAGGGCAACTATTGTTCTTTTTGTTGGATGTAGATCCTGCCTTTCATTTGGTAGCTCCAAATGTTAAAAAAAGCAAGTTAGTCCCAAAGGTGCTTTTTCAGGAGGCAACTGGACTTCTCTGTCTTTTTCTTTTGAAGATGTTTCACTTCTCATCCAAGAAACTTCTTCAGCTCTGACAGGATAGTGGGGAATGGAAGGATTTATATTCCTTGCACAGAGCTGGTAATGTGCATCCTTTTAGAAGGTCATTGAAGCACTTGGAATTTTATCTATGTCTTCAGGGTCACCTGAGTAGTGCTCCTAGTTCCTGTACTCTGCAATTTTTTCTCTGGAAATCCATTCCTACTCCCACACCTCATTCAAAGGGTGTTCATCCCAAATTGTATAGCTAAAAGTCTGTAGCAATTCTCAGTCATCCAGGTCATGGTTGCCCCCAAGCTGCTTTTTGGGATAACCAAGGCAAGGTACATAATGCTTCCTTCTTTTTCGCCACAAAAACACTACTAGTAAGATAGGTGGGGCTGGGACAATGACTGGCCCACCCCAAAGTTACAGCCTCCGAGGTTGAAAGTGAAGAGAATCTGGGTTTCTCCACTGCTAATACAACCTCTTATCTGCTATACCACTGGTTTTTCTCTCTCTCTCTCTCATCTGACCAAAAGAATCACAGGGTGCAAAGCTCTTCATCCAGACAAATTGAAGACACAGTATTACTTTGTATATCAATAGAAGTTAAAGATTACATTTAAACATCCAGTGCACCTGAGGGTAGAACAAGAAACAATGGGTGGAAACTAATCAAGGAGAGAAGCAACCTAGAACTAAGGAGAAATTTCCTGACAATTAGAACAATTAATCAGTGGAACAACTTGCCTGCAGAAGTTGTGAATGCTCCAACACTGGAAATTTTTAAAAAAATGTTGGATAGCCATTTGTCTGATATGGTGTAGGGTTTCCTGCCTGGGCAGGGGGTTGGACTAGAAGACCTCCAAGGTCCCTTCCAACTCTGATATTATGATGATGATGATGATTAATCAAATCTATTCCCTAGAAATGAAATGAATATAAATTATAAGCTTTAGAAGAATAGTGCTTGTTACAACATCAGTACTCACCAGGATATTCCTCTTGGGTTTGTTTTCCGTAATGACAGAAATGGAACGAGCAATGTGTTTGCCTGGGGAGGCACTGCTGGGGCGCTGAAGCACTTGCATAGGCAGCCCTGTAAGAATGAGGTCCACACCATTGACACTGTTTCCCTGAAAGGAAGAACTGCTGCCACGGGCACTCTTCATTTTGAATTAGAGCAGCTCTGTAAATAAAAGGAAAAATAACGAGTAAATTGACCCATATGTCTTGCTTATTTCAGGTGCTTAAATGCATTATTCCACATTGTAGTAAGAACTTCCTCATGCCTTGGAATTACTACAATCTCATGCCACTGGTCATACTAGCTGGATCTAATGGGAGTTAGAAAAAAGAAAAAAAAAAGCAGGGTGGCAACATCAAATTCTCATCCTTTGAATTATATTAACCATTTGCTAAGCCCACAGAGGAGACCAATCCCAATATCTAAAAGGTCAAACTCAATAAAGCATGGGCACTTTGCATTGGTTGCCGGAGGCAATTCATTTGTTGCAATACAAATGTTTTGTTTTCCCAATTGAAAAGGGAAATAGGCAAGGGTTTTGCACCTAGTTCTTTGCAAACAAAAAAGTTCCATCAATGTAATTTTGAGTGGACAAAGGTGAAAAAGGAAGATAGTTACCAGAAATAGGTTTATTTGTTTTAGTAAAACTCACAAAATGAAATCTGAACGTTGGAATGTAGGGTCATCCAGTTTTGCCCTGAAGTTCACTCATCTAATGCTAAGCAAATCATCCTTGTTCAATGAGACTAACCACTTCTTGAGTCAGAATTCTTAAGAATACAAATTAGACAAGTACAGTACTACTACAGCAGCTATTCCTTCTGCCTGACAGTTCCAATTATCTGAAAAATCTACACAATTAAAGGGAACTTACCACCTTTATGCCAAAACTGCTTTTCAAAAGAGTGACTATAGTATCAGACTTAAACTCATGCAAGTTTTTGTACTGAACACCAGCTCTCATGCATTAATCCCAAACTGTTGTTTATTTATTGCAAGCGATCTGTTCAGACTTTAGAGAGAAGCTATTTATCCCATTTAGGGGTTTAAAAGAAAAATATCAGGAGAAAAAAAAACACATTTAACTTCAGCTCTGCCCCCCTCCTTCATTCTTGCCCACCATGTCTTTCTTCAAAATGATTTCCTATGGGAATGATGCTCTCAATAGAAAAAATATTACAGTTACAATCTTAAGTGTTTTTTCAGCTATTCTGGGGGATATTTACATTTTTGAAAGATATCATGTTTCTAATTCTTTTTTTTTTTGAGATAAGTGTTTAACTTTTGATAACTTTTGAGATAAGTGTTTTCAAACAAGGCAATCTTTATGTGAGCTTATCAGGTCACATGAGCAACATACACTGAAATCTGGCTTTGAGAAACATATTGTATTTACCAGAAAAAATGAATCATCCTTGAAATTCCACAAAGACATAAACATAGATTCAGCCACCATACATAGTGAAATATTTGCAATCTACAGAGACATTTATTATTCCTGTGGTTGGTTCTGTGACCCCAATCACATCAAGTGTGAAAACCACGTATCAGTAAGTATTATAAGTTTACTAGATCTAGGCTGCAAAAAATATTTGCTACCATATGATGGCCATATGGATTTTTGCAACCTAAGGATTTTTGGACACACTTATAACCAAATTTATGCACCTGACAATGCATACAGGAGCAAGAGTAATTTCTCATTCTCAGTTATGTGTTCACTTAGTGATCATATCGCTTCCAACTTGGTTGCTAAATAAGGAAACTTCTACATTTAATGTAGCAAAGCATTGAAAGGATGTACTTTTATGTATTAATTTGGCAAAATGATTTGCGCCTGTTGGACAGAAAAATAAAAGCACAGAACTTGAACAAAAAAGAAAAGACATTGGATTTTTAAAATATTAGCATGCATTTTTCCCCAAGCCTGCCAATATACATATTTAACAAATTACTGTAAGCATTCATATAATAGTGATGTTTTTTTAAAAAAAGTTAGTATGGACGCCAATACTATACTTAAATACAGATTCTTGAGTATTGTAATTATGAGGACTATCAAGTGGCCTTAATTTCCAGTTCTTTTGCAGAAAAACATTAATAGCATTTTAAAAACAAAAATGATCATTGTCCACTTTACGCACGGTGTACTGTATGATTGGTAAAGTTCTGCACAAATAAATTTAGCCAACTTTCAAACGTTGGGTCAGGAGGCAATAATCTTTGATAGATGGTCTTTGGGGATACCAACAATAAAGCAGCTTGAAGCAACGCTTTGAAAGTTCCCGAATTTCTCAAACTGCTGAAAGGAGGCCAGGGAGAACAGATGGGAAAAGTAAAGCAGGACCCTTCCCTCTTTTTAAGGAGACTTTGTCTAATCGCGGGGAGAAAGCATCTTGGGTCCCCTTTAAAAGAACGAAGCCTTGCAAGGAAAGCTCTGCAAAAAGCTTCGGCAAAAACAAGGAGACGAGGCTGCAGCATCCAGGGAAAAAAGTGGGGGAACCCACTCACCCCCACAAACACAAATGGGGGAACCGGGTAGGCTTCCCCTCCATATCGCAGATAAGAGGGAATTAGGAAGGGTGGGGGAATCTTTTATACCCTTCATCTGGCACACATACACACTTACCAGCGACAGGCGCGTGGTTCCTTCCCCGGCGGACCCTTTTGGGAGGTTCAAGGGATGGAGGGGCTGCTTTATCTTTCTTCCTGGGCTTTGGCGGTGGAAGTAGGGAGAGGGGCTCCTCGTTTAGCTCGGTGCCCACGTCCACAAGGGACAGCTCCCCTCCTTCCCGAGCAAGGAGGCTTAGCGCCTAAGGGGAAGGGGAGGTCATTCCTCCTTCCTCTCCCCCACCCCGCCCCACCAAAACCAAAACGGGGAGGAGGCGTCGATGGAGGGTGGGGGCGCTTCCCGTCGCTGTTGCCGACACCGCAGCTCCCTCCTTCCCTCCGAGCCACAACAAAAGTGAGAAGGGCGGGGGGGGGGGGGTTAGAGGGGGAAGCGCCGCTAGCAACCATCCGCACGCGCACTTGACTCTGGCCGAGCTTCCCGCCCCTCCTCGATGCTCCTATTGGCCGGTTTTGGGAGACGCGGCCTCCTCATCGGCTAATCTCCGTGTCCTTCAGTTGCCGGAGCTAGGTTGACAGAGCAAGGAGAAGCGGAGAGGGAGGGACGGTAGTGGTGGAGATGGTGGGAGTGGAGTGGAGGGAGGGGGGCAGCGGTGGGAGCCGAAAGCGCGTGCCGAGGAGGAGCCTCCCCTAAAGACCCGCCTCTTCTCCCTCTCGGAACCACCCCCCCCTTTTTGGGGCCGCTTTTAGCTTGCAAAAAAAAACAAAAACCAGGGACCAAGCCGAGCGTTTGTTTCGAAGCTCCGGTTATGGATGGGGTGGGCGGCGCTAAGCAGTGGGTCCTCCGCGGTGGTGTTGCATCTCAGCTCCCCTCCCCTCGCTACTTTACCCTTTGGGGGAGAAATATTAGTGCGAAGGCACTTCAAAGCAAAACTCCCCTCCCCCCAAGTACTGTAGAGAGGGGGGGGGGATGGGGCGAGATAACACCCGGCAGGCATGCTGGCGCCTCTTCCTCATCCCCCGATTGTCTCCTAGTATTTGAGCGTTGTTGCACCGAAACTACGCGGCTGGGTCCTACTAATCGAATCGAGTAACTAAACCGGCTTTGCTACATCCATTGCTTCCCCCGCTTGTTTCATTTCGCAATGGGCTTAGTCGTAATTGCAAACGAAGTGTTGAAAAGGGCAAGGAAGAAACCAGTTATTATTCGAAGGCAATCGCGAGAGCTGCGAATTGTAGCCTAAATTCCACAGAAACTGGCGTTAGGTACACATAACCACGAAACATAAATATGATTCAGACTATTCTTCCCAGTTTTGGTAGACGAGACAACGCTCGGTGCTTTATCTGTTCTACTATCTGCTGTTCGGCTAGCCTGAGTTCAACCATTTCTTTCTAGGGATTTATGTTACCCAGTCACCGTTGTGGAAATACAGTATCGAGGCTATTCTCTTTCTCTACCCAGCAGTGCATATGCATCAGTAATTGATATTATACTGTGAATTGCAAAAAAAAAAAAATCCTCCACAAAGAAACTATCTCAACAGCCATACAACCAACCACATGCTGGAAATAATAGGTGTCATTTGTTTGCAGTAACCATTTGTTCATTAGCCACCAATATGAAGCTGCCTGTAACTAGGTTCTAAAATAGCAACCAATTGTACTAAGGGTCACAAGAAGTAGTTGTAAATACGAAAATACATGGTGACACTGCAGAGCAAAAAAAAACCAAACAACCCACCTAAAATGATAGGATTTAGGTACATAAAAATAAAATGTTCTGTAATTTTAATCAGATTTATGCTGGCTTACTTTTTACTGAAGTCTGTCAGATCTGGCTATCAGATCTGGGTTGTAAAAATCCAAATGAGTATTACAGCAAAAAGAAAAAAAGACACCAAGTACTAAAAAGAAATAACCACGACATATTACTTATGAGAAATATAAATTCACCCCAATTTTAAGCAAATAAAGAGATGCAAGATAACATATTTTGATTATAAAAGCTATCCCATAAACAAAACATGTTATCCAAAACTAATTGGGGTAGCTCTCTTTTCAAGATCAATCTTCCTTTAGTAAATCCATAGTTTCTCTTGTAGCTATTGTTTTTGGAACATAATTTAAAAATGCTTTTAAATACATGCAATAATGTTTGTCATTCCATATTAACGTCTAAGGCAGTGCTTCCCAAACCTGTGTACATTACCCCAAATTGGATAAAAGTGGTTTATCTTTGGGTAAAGACACAGGAACCCATTACCCAATCACAACAGGGTGTGGAAGAATAAGCTGCTGAGAAAATTGCAGGCACCTGGAATACTTTCCTCCCCTCCTATTGAAGCCTTTTGGCCCAGTGTCAGCACTGCAAAATTGCTTATGAAAGCTGCAACCTTGAAACAGATGGAGGAGGGATGTGTGGGTTTGGAAGAGCCATAGCTATAAAAAGTAGACCAATAAAAGAAGGAATTTTCTTCACAGAGATTGAAGGGTCTGGGGGAAGTGGGGGGGGGGAGAAGAAGAGGCACAATCAAGGCCAACCTTGGGAAGGTGCCAGTGGTTTATCAGCTGCCCATTAATAAAAAAGAAAATAGCAATAGAAGGAAATCCCAGAGAAGGAGAGGGAAGGATTTAAAAGACAGACCAGGGTCTATAAGTGTGGAAACACCCTTCTATACTAATAGTGGAGGAAATTTTACTTTTTGTAGAAAAAAAAAATCTGGGAAGAATTTTAATAATTGGTAATTATAGATGATTCTTTCTTCCACTGCTACAAATAATTCACGAAGACTTGAAATTATGTTGCAATCAAATAGGTACATTATAACAAAGATTGGTTGCAAAGATTGTTCAATCAACTGATAAATAGTAAAACCAATTACATGGACTAATAATTAGAATAGAATAATTAGAATTAGAATAGAATAATTAGCCAAAGAACTCATTCATACCTACTTCCTCAAACCCACAAAGAGGCTGCCCAGACACCATCTACACAACAAAGACAAGCCAAAAGGCATAAGGACAATTAAAATTGCCCTTGTGACAGAGGCACACACTATAACCAACAGGAACACACACACACACACACACACACACCTCTCAAGCACATATCAACTGGGGCTTTTTCAATGGCCTGTAGAATCAAACTTGTTTCTAAAACCTGAGATCAGACTCCTAGTCCACTAGTTTTAAGATTAAGGCCGAGCCTTAATACTTTGGCATGTTGGCTTCAAGATGCACTACAGGTAATCTTTGAATTACAGCTACAATTGAGCCCAAAATTTCTGTTGCTAAGTGAAACATTTGTTAAGTGAGTTTTGCCTCATTTTACGACCTTTCTTGCCACAGTTGTTAAGTGAATCACTGCAGTTAAGTTAGTAACGCTGTTATTAAGTGAATCTGGCTTCCCCATTGACTTTGCTTGTCAGAAGGTTGCAAAAACAGAAAACAAGATGCCAGCACATTGTAACTGTCATAAATATGAACCAGTTGCCAAGCGTCTGAATTTTGATCATGTGACCATAAGGATGCTGCAACAGTCGTAAGTGTGCAAACTCTCATAAGTCACTTTTTTTAGTGCTGTAACTTTGAACAATCACTAAATGAACTGTTGTAAATTCAAGGATTACCTGTGCTGCATTTAGTATTTAGGATTATATAAAGCATATTCCAATATTGATAATAATTAAGGTAGTTTAAATGCTCCTAATATATCCTAGTCAATCTGAAAAATAGGATGTTTAGTTACAATTGTAGGCAATACGAATTCCTACAATAAAAAGTTTGAATACTTGATTAGCCTTAAGGGGAATTAAAGTATTAAATCACCCTTCCTGATGTGAGTGCAGCAGATGATGAGCAAAATAATTGAAGGATCTCTTAGCTTTGCTATCCTTTCTGATCTGCACATCATCAGTCAATAGGAAAAACATCATCCTATCATGGTGCTGCAGTGGGAAGAAGATAAGTTTACAGGACTTGGTCCTGCTGTGAATCATTACATTCCATAATATATAGTATAAGCACAATAAATATAATTTCCTCATAGATGGAAAAGAATGTTTTTTAAAAACATGCAGATAAAAAGAAACATATCTTCCTCAACGTAATGCGATTCCTTGGATTCAGACTTGCTTGCTTGATAGTTTTAAAAGGCATTTTCTAAAAACTGAATTGCTTCTGTCTCAAAATAAACATCCCATGTAATGTGGCAATTCTTGAAATTAGATTGCTAGGCAAAGTACAGATGTGTTACTGCCCCAAATCTCAAAAATGCTGATTTTATGTGATTTATTGCCAGATTGACCATGTTACTCAATCACTAAAGAGAGAAAGAGATCCTAAACATAACTATGTCCTGAAATGCTTTTCAGCTTTGAACAGAACTCAATCGTAAAACTTTGTTTTGTCCAGGAACCATTTAAAGGAGCAAATAGAGGATTATTGGACTCTGTGTAGACTGTTTTGAAAAATAAAGACTAATTCATTTCTGGTGTGAACTGAAGTCCAAGGTCCTTGATTTCAGACAATAAAAGTGACTAGGCAGATTGCCCAGCCATCAAAACTCCATGGCAACACCACAGTTACAGAAACTGTTCTCAGAAACCCAGTCTCCCCCACCTCACCCACTCAAATAACTAATAACAATTACTGGGAAATTAATTCCTTGATACAGCAGGCATATTTTTCTATATGAAGGTTAGCTGCCTCAAAGTCATGAGCATCCATTTACCATAGACATACCAACCAGCCACCATATTACAGATAGTCCTTAACTTATAACCAAAGTCACAACTGCCCTGAAAAGTGACCATGACCATTTTTCACATGACTGTTGCAGCATCCCTGTGGTTACATGATCAAAATTCAGTTGCTTGGAAATTGGTATTTATGAGAGTTGCTGTGTCCCGGGGCCATGTGGTCACCTTTTGTGGCCTGGCAATCAAAATCAACGGAGGAAGCTACATTCACTTAAGAACCATGTTACTAACTTAACAATCCGCAGGGTGGCAAGAAAAGTCATAAAATGAGGAAGACCTCATTTAACAGCTGTCTTGCTTAGCATTGGAAATTTTGGGCTCAATTGTAGTCATAAATCAAGGACTACTTGTGCCATTCTCTCTTGCTATACTGTGTCCTGTTTAGAAATGGCCAGACAAAAATATTTGACTTGGGGTCCTACAAAACCAGATGAACTATTCTGAATATACCGGTAAGTATTTTACCATTAACAGTTACCATTCTTCTGGTGCTTGTTCAAATTATTGGGATTACAATTATCATCACCTTCAACATAGAAGTGCTTGGTGATGGAAGCTGTGATCCATCACATCCATTAGGGGTGCTGATCTATAGAAAACTGTCTACGAAACAGTCTCAGTAGTGTTGGCTATTTCTACTGTGTAGGCACTGTGTAACTAGTAGGGCACAATCGTATTTCAGGGCTTGAGCTCAGTCCTATACTATAATGTACAAATACACAATGCATGAAAATGCAGGAATATTCCCTCAGCACTGACTAACTCATTTGAATCCAACAAATTATCAGCTATTAGACCAGGTTTCTGAACTTTGACAAGTTGAAGATATGTGGACTTCAACACCCAGAATTCATCAGCCAGCTTTTGGAGTTGAAGTCCACACATCTTCAAGCTGTCAAGGTTGAGAAATATTGCAATTAAACAAATACAATGTAATTTGTATTGTCTATCAGATTTGTGGCAAGATTCTCAATATATTTTTAAATATAAGAATCCTTAAATAAAAAATGAATGCAAGACCTCAGGAGAAAAAAGCACAATTTATTTAGAGTACCCGACTTTTTATTTAAAATATATATATTTTTTGCATGACCAGTAGCCCTTTAAATCTTGTATGCTGTCTTGCCATGTCATGTGATAACCACAGTTTTGGAGGGCTATTTGGGGGACAATCGATACCATGGTACGCAGTCTCAACCAGCTCCTTGGTTTTCCGAGGAGCTGAGGGAGATGAAGCGCCGGAGAAGACGCCTAGAGAGTGCCTGGAGATCCAGCCGCTCTGAGGCTGACCGGACACTAGTTAGGTCCTATAGTAGGACCTACCTAGTGGCAATGAGGGCTGCGGTTGCCCCACGCTTCCTCCTCATTGCGCCGGCAGATAACCGCCCGCCGCCCTGTTTCGGTGACCCGCCGCCCTCCAACAGGAGGGGCGGGAGGACCCCCTACAAGGGCGTGCCGAGGAGTTTAACGGTTATCTATACGACAAAATCGTTCAGCTTCGGGACGGATTGGATCAAAATTGGGTAGATCCAGGCGAGGGTTCCGAGGACCGTCTTGTTGAGGTGGTTTGGGATGACTTTGATCCTGTGACTCCCGAGGACATGGACAGGTTGCTGGGCAGGCTGAACGCCACCACATGTTTATTGGATCCGTGCCTCCTGGTTAGTACTGGCTACTCAGGAGGTGACACGAGGCTGGCTCCAGGGATTACAAATGCTTCTCTGCGGAGGGGTCTTTCCGCTGCCTTGAAAGAGGCTGTGGTGAGACCCTCCTCAAGAAGCCTTCCTGACCCAGCTGTTTTAGGAACTACCGGCCAGTCTCCAATCTTCGCCACGGCGAAGGTTGTAGAGAGTGTGGTGGCATGTCAGCTACCCCAGTACCTGGATGAAGCTGTCTATCTAGACCTGCTCCAGTCCGCTTCCGCCCGGATACAGTACGGAGACAGCTTTGGTCGCACTGGTGGATGATCTCTGGAGGGCCAGGATAGGGGTTACCTCTGCCCTGGTCCTATTAGACCTCTCAGCGGCTTTTGATACCATCGACCATGGTATCCTGCTGCGCCGGTTGGAGGGTTGGGAGTGGAGGCACCGCTTATCGGTGGTTCTCCTCCTACCTCTCTGATCGGACGAGACGGTGTTGACAGGGGGCAGAGATCGACCCAAGGTGCCTCATGTGGGGTGCCTCAGGGGTCGATTCTCTCACCCCTCCTGTTCAACATCTATATGAAGCCGCTGGGTGAGATCATCAGTGGCTTTGGGGTGAGATACCAACTGTACGCTGATGACACCCAGCTGTACTTTTCCACCCCGGGCCACCCCAGTGAAGCTGTCAAGTGTTGTCCCGGTGTCTGGAAGCCGACGGGTCTGGTTGGGGAGGAACAGCCCCAAACTTAATCCTCCCAAGACGGAGTGGCTGTGGATGCCGGCACCTCGGTACAGTCAGCTGCAGATGCGGCTGTCTGTCGGGGGTGAATCATTGGCCCCGATGGAGAAGGTACGCAACTTGGGCGTGCTCCTGGATGGTCGGTTGTCCTTTGAAGACCATTTGGCGACCGTCTCCAGGAGAGCATTTTATCAGGTTCGCCTGATCCGCCAGTTGCGCCCTTCCTGGACCGGGATGCCTTATGCACAGTCACTCATGCCCTTGTTACCTCGCCTGGACTACTGCAATGCTCTCTACTTGGGGCTCCCCTTGAAGAGCACCCGGAGACTTCAGCTAGTTCAGAATGCGGCTGCGCGGGTTATTGAGGGAGCGACACGGAGCTCCCACATAACACCTATCCTGCGCAGACTGCACTGGCTACCTGTTGTTTTCGGTGCGCTTCAAGGTATTGGTTACCACCTTTAAAGCGCCCATGGCTTAGGACCGGGCTATCTACGGGACCGTCTACTGCCGGCTTCTATCTCCCATCGTCCGATGCGCTCCCACAGAGAGGACTCCTCAGGGTGCCGTCAGCCAAACAGTGTCGACTGGCGGCCCCCAGGGGGAGGGCCTTCTCTGTGGGAGCTCCGACCCTGTGGAACGAACTTCCCCTCGGACTCCGACAATTACCTGACCTTAAGACCTTTCGCCGCGAACTTAAAACTTATTTATTTCATATGGCTGGACTAGCCTGATTTTTATTTTTATTAGATGGGTTTTTAAAATTGTGTTATTTTATAGGGGAGTATGTTTTTAACGTTTTGGGCATTTAAATCAGTTTTTTAAGGGTTGTTTTAAATTATTGTGTGTATTTATATTTTATCTGCCTGTTCACCGCCCTGAGTCCTTCGGGAGAAGGGCGGTATACAAATTAAAATATTATTATTATTATTATTATTATTATTATGATGAGTCCTGTGTTTGGAATTCCTGCCCAATCAAGAGATTTTACTTCTTCTGGTCAAAGTTTTAGAAGAGTCTGTGGGCTACCAGGTAAAATAAAATCTGGATATTGACCCACATAATACCATTTATAATTTTCTGTTGATCTGAGTGTTGAAAACTCCACCTAAGCTTCTGACAACAACTTTATTCAAGTCTTCCTGTTTGCAGGGGGAATGGTTAGAGACAAGGGAAGGCTGGGTGCAAAGCAGGGCTACCTGTGTTTCAAGTAGCAGTAGGATCACAAAGTTCACAAAGCCACCCAACTAGGCAACTTGTGAGGATGCTTAAGAGCCACAGTGGTTTTATGTGGACCATAATTAGCTTTCCTTCCCAGAACAGGCAGCAGAGGTCACTAGCACAGTCAGTAACCTTTATTCTTCTAGACCAGTGATGGTGAACCTTTTAAACACCGAGTGCCCAAACTGCGCGTGCACGCATGCCCAAACTGAAAGGTGCGCGACAGAGCATGCATAGACATGCATGTGCAGCACAGACCTGAAGACCGGTCAGCTGGCAGGAGGTAGGGCATCCCAACACCAACAGTGTGGCAAGAGGCAAGTTCTTTTTCTTTCGTGAGCTTCTGTTTCATTGTTTCCAGGGAAACAGAAGCTCACAAAAGAAACACCACAGAGATCTGACCTGGGGCGATGGCGCACGTACGCCATCGCCCCAGGTCATGGGGGTTCTACGTGCCACCTCTGGCATACGTGTCATAGGTTTGCCATCACAGTTCTAGACTTTCTTCTCCATTTGTTACATGCAGAATTTCAAACAATGGCCTTTGACACTTGACTTAGGCAAGAGGTTTTAGCATGTTGTGTGAATGCTCTAACGCTAGCTAATAGAGTGCAGGTTGGAAGGAATTAACTAACTGTCCTCAGTTAGCTATATTGCCTAAGGATGACAGCATTGACAAATGTTGTCCCCTTGTTTAGTGGCTGGAACTGCCACAAAATCCCACAGAAGGAAAATGGGGCTTCTCTCGGTATTTTGTCCCAGTTTTGCTTTATTTCATACTTTAGCGGCATGTGGTGAGATGAACAAGGAACAGAAAATGGTAGGGAGTAGGCAAACTCCTCCAGTTCATTTCCAATTCATTTTAATTTTTTTCAGTTTTAAGAATTTTGACAGCCTTAACACCTCAAGTGAGGAGCTGCCTCTGTCAGGGGAAAGAAGTGAGATAAGAGGGGCCTGAATAACATAATCTGCAAGAAGAAATAATGGAACTCAATTTTAGTAATGAAAGAGAGTAACATTTTTCATAAGGACCAATTATATTGTTCATCACGAGAACATATGATTGTCTTTATTCTCCACTCAATAAAAATAACCCACTTAAGAGACAGCAGCAAGGATTCAAGTCTTCTCTCTCCTTCTCACGGATGGTTCAGTAAGAATATAAATTAGTGGGACATATCAACCTTAACCTTTTTCAGAATAGAATGGCAAGAAACCAGCCTTTCCCCCTCCTGATCTGTCAAGAATAAAAATGATAAAATTCCTGGTAAGATCGGAAAAACTACTGTACTGTACAGCAGCCCCTAACTAGACCAATTGCTTATCCTACAAGAAGACTTCTCTCCCCACTCTATTCCAGGATGAAAAGAGCTAGAAAGATAGTTGGTTTGTTGCTCATGTTCCCCACAACTAAAATTGCATCAAGGGATCGCTATACATGAAGGAAGGGAAAAGCAGAGAGTTGCTGGTTGTCCTCACTATCCCTAGTATTCCCAGAGAGAGATGATGTCTGTGGCACTGGAGAAATACAACCCTGCCCAGATGCTGCTAGTGCCATGCTTGAAGGTGCAATTAGTTCCATGCCAGCAAATAAAGAAACGGTGCCATCTGGATCACCCCTTGGGGGCCTTTCTTCTTGGGGGTCAGAGTCTGGCAGTCTGCCTTCTGCCCTCTGCTGGGTGAGATCAGGTGGCAAGATATCCAATTGGCCACAGGACAGAGACTCTGGCATCTGCCCTGCTGGTTGGAACATGATACTCGTGATGAGCTTAGGGGCTTGGGAGGGCTGCAAGGACAGGTTAATGGGCTTCAGGAAGGAATCTTCTGAGAAGGGCACGGTATTTGTCAGCAGGTCATCGGCATGCTCCAAGGTGGTCTTGGCAGACAAAGAGGAGGCAGCAACCGGTGGTGGATTCTTGGAAATGGAATGGCTTTGGCAGAGGGCTTCGAACTGACGCAATATCTGTTTAAGTGGGATAGAAGAGAAAAACAAAGAACTTGACAAGAACAAGGGCAATGGTAGTAAGAAGAGTTTCCACCCAACGCTTAAGAAAGCAACCACATTCAAGGAACTTACAGAGAAACTTTCCCACACTGGATTTATTTTCACTCGGCATAGACTTTTGTCGTCGTTCAGTTGCTAAGTCATGTCTGATATCGTAACCCCACGGCCCATAGCACGCCAAACTCCCCTGTCCTCTCCTGTCTCCTGGAGTTTGCCCAAATTCACGTTCATTGCATTGATGACACTTTCTAATCATCTCATCCTTCACTATTTATTCTCTCCTCCTTTTGCCTTCAGTCTTTTCCCCAAATCAGGACCTTTTTCGAGGAGTCCTCGCTTGTCATTAGGTGGCCAAAATATTTGAGCCTCAGAATCCGTCCTTCCAAACAACCGGCAGGGCTGATTTCCTTTAGGACAGCATGATCTACATTATTTTATTTTCAGTTTGAGCATCGAGCTTGGAAAGTGCATGTATCAGTAGACTCCCATCCAGGGACTATGAAATCCATCCCTGTTTAGTTGCAACAAAGCAACAGCAGTAGGTGTTCCCATTTTACTAATTGGGAGGCAAGCACTGTCTATGATGCCTTAGCCTTGTGTGTATGGGTGTGTCTGAAACTCAAGAGCATCATTTGTAGTGAACGCTATTGCTTCTGTTAAAGCTAATGTGCATTACCTATAAGAGCAAAACTATCTTTAGGATGCTTGCCCCTCCAAAGCAAAGTCTCCTTGAGTATATTAAATATGAATAGAGATAGAAGATACTCAGGTTTTTTTGTTTCCTTGCCTTCAAGTCAATCTTGAGATTTCTGGTGGCTAGATGAGTGAATCCTTGCTGTTTTTGGCAACATTTTCCAAAGTGGTTTGCCCTTACCTTCTTCCTAGAGCTAAGAGAATGTGTCTGGCCTAAGGCTATCGTGCTGGCTTCTGCGTCTAAAGCAAGACTAGAACTCAGGTTTTTCTGCAGATGGTCCAGTATACTTGGACCAAACTGGCTTTTTATTCAGTTCCTTACCCACTGAAAAGCTGCAGAATCAAAAAAAAGGTGCACATATGCAACCACACACTATATGCCAGGGATGTCAAACTTGATTTCATTGAGGGCTTGTTTTTGACCTAGGGGGCCGGGTGGGCCTGGCCAGGGTGGACGTAGCCAGCTAAGACGTCACTTGTGTCAGGAGTACATGTGTGGCCCGAGTACTCTGCCAGCAGCCCTCCCAAGCTCCGTTTTCGCTGGCAGAGGCATCGCGGGCCAGTCCTTTGCTGCTTCCAGGGCGGCCTTGTGGGCCAGATCTAAGCAACCCGTGGGCCGAATCCGGCCTGCGAGCCTTGAGTTTGACACCCCTGCTATATGGCAACCCACAAAGACCTATTTAGAATGCAGAAATGCCATATAATGCCAAAGTACAAGGGGCATACAGCCCGGTGTTCTAGAAAGTGGACATTTTAAAAACAGGATTTACCTTTGTTGCTTTGTTGGCTACACATCCTGGGTTCCCTTCGCTAAGTTCCTGCAAGTGTTTCTGGGTTACAGCAAAGATATGATCCTGGGAGAGCAAGTCAGAACACATAAGGGAAGAGATGGCACACATTGCCCTCTGTGCAAGGAAGAAAAAAAGACACATGATTAGGGAGTTAAATGGCTGGTATGTTCCAAAAGTACTGTTGTGCCTCGTCCGCTTTCCCCGCAGCTGGGGCCTTCTTATCTGCTTCCGAATGCTGAGGAATGTCCTAGCATGCCTCCCGGCCCCAACCCTGGCTCCATGCCCAGACAGGCTGAAGAGGAGGAAATATCTCCAGCCCCCAGCTCTGGCTCCATGCCCAGGCAAACGGAGCAACTAGACCCCTCCCCCTCCCCCACAGCATGTGAGCCTGAGGAAGGTCAATTACCAACAGCTGCAGACTGGAGTGACCCTCGCTTCAGGAGAATTGATAAGCGGCGTCAACAGAAGGAAGGGAGGGGCAGGCCGGGATAAGTGCTGAGTCATGGAGCCACACCCCATGGCCTATATAAAGCATCTGCTTTCTGGCATTCTCTGAGTCAGGCAAAGTCTACCATATCTTGCTGAAATCACTTTCTGGTCTCCTGCCAGCCTTGAGAACTTTGCTAGGACTTTGGCAAAGCTGCAGAGGCACGCCTGATTCGGATTTCCCTGACCCGGCCGTCAGCGGAGGAGTGGGACACGACAAGTACATAGCCACAATGGCAGAAAGAAGGGAGGGGTCACTGCTGACTTCTGAGATTTATTCATTTTTTACTTCCGTCTAGCCTGCAAGCCTTAGCATTGCACCAGTCAAGTACTGAATTTTGAGATCAGCTTAATTGCTTAACTTTTCAGTGATCAGCTAAAGACAGACAGATGCTGCCACCTGTTGTGATGGTATAAAAAGGCTTGCTATGAGGAACACAAGCCTGAGTCTTTGCTTAATGCGTTGCCCTAAAAATGAATAAGCCCAGGCAGCTGTTGTTCCACATTACACTAGTATGAGTATACTGATAAAACTGATAAGAAAGAAAGCCTACCCTTGCTGTTAGCCCTAAAGGAGACAGCTGCAAAAAACGGAGTTCTATGGCTGCAGTTTCAGAAAACGATGCTTAACAGACAAACTGAAGATAAGATTTCATGCAACCTGCTGAAGTAGATAGTTTCCTAGGAGTTTCCTCACCATACAGATGCACTCACTGGGGTCCTTCAGAGTTTGGTTAAGCAAAGCCAAGACGACCTCACAGTTCAGCAGTCCGCACCTGTGGAGTGGGATATAGCATGGAGCCCAACAAGGGAGAGAAGAAAAAGAAACAATTTTGTGGGGTGGGGCAAGGAAGAAGGCCAGCCCTTTTCTCTCAGATCTCTGGAGATCCCCAAGCAACCCTATGCAAAAGGGGAATGTTTGTGACTGTTTTACGCAGCCAGCAGAGATCTTTCAGAAGGAGATGCGCTCTATTCAGTTGAAGCATCTCTCGTCCTCTTCATATGAAAATCAGGCAGGACAAAGTGAGGTGGAATATCCTTATGAAGTGTCAAGATGGCAAGTTACTCATTTGTTGTACAGGTAGACCTCGACTTACAAGAGTTCGCTCAGTGACCATTGAAACTTAACAATGGCACTGAAAAAAATGACTTTTTAAATTTATTTATTTGCATTTATATCCCGCCCTTCTCCGAAGACTCAGGGCGGCTTACATTGTGTTAAGCAATAGTCTTCATCCATTTGTATATTATATACAAAGTCCACTTATTGCCCCCAACAATCTGGGTCCTCATTTTACCTACCTTATAAAGGATGGAAGGCTGAGTCAACCTTGGGCCTAGTGGGGCTTGAACCTGCAGTAATTGCAAGCAGCTGCTGTTAATAACAGACTGTCTTACCAGTCTGAGCCACAGAGGCCCCTGTGGCTTATGACCATTTTTCACACTTATGACAGTTGCATTATCCCCCTGGTCATGTGATTTACATTCAGATGCTTGACAACTGACTCACTTTTATGACGGTTGCAGTGTCCCAGGGTCATGGGATCACCTTATGCACCCTTCTGACAAGCAAAGTCAATGGGGAAACCAGATTCACTTAACAATCGTGTTACTAAATTAACAACTGCAGTGATTCACTTAACATATATGGCAAGGAAAAATGTAAAATGGGGCAAAACTCACTTAACAAATTTCTCACTTTTGCAATGTAAATTTTGGGCTCAATGGTGGTTGTAAGTTGAGGACTATTTGTACTTCTAATAAACAGAGGACAGGCTCCATTGGGATTTTCTGTTTCAGCCTTAGCCCTTGAAAACAAGGACTAAGTTGCAACAATTTACAAAACGTGATACAAAGTCGTTGAAAGATAAGGGTAAGTATATGGATACCATACGCTATCCAGGAGTGCAGAAAAAGTGGGAATGAACAGGGATGAGCCCTATTTTGGGACATGGAGAGCATGTGGGGTTCTTACTCTTTGATGAAGTGCTGGGTTTCCTCACGAGTCAGGAAGACTTTGGAGCCCCTGGTTAATCCAGTGACTAGACTCATTTCTTGAAGACAATCGTTCAGATTTTCAGCTTCCATCCTAAAAACAATTGGGGAGAAATTAACGTTGAGACTTCTTTTCCTTCCCTTCCTCTGCCTCACAAGAGATCCCACCTTCCAACTGACCTCCGCATTGTGAACATGTATTTATTAATTGCATAACATGCTTTTCCTCTCAAGGAGGGGGATGGGGTGTCTCCCTTCATTTTGTCACCACCACCCGGGTGAGTACTGGACTGAGAGATAATGACTAGCCCAAAGTTCTCCAGCAAATTGCAGAAAGTATGACTTCTGTAACAGAGTTGTTAACGCTTGGAACTCATTACCTGACTCTATAGTCTCTACTCAAAATCCCAAAATCTTCAACCAAAAACTGTCTACTATTGACCTCACCCCATTCCTAAGAGGACTATAAGGGGCGTGCATAAGAGCACAAAAGTGCCTACCGTTCCTGTCCTATTGTTCCCGTCATTATATCGAATTAACATAGCTGTTGCATACTTTTACTTATATATATATATATTTTCCTTTCATGATGTGTTGTTTTTATTTATGACGATGTTTGTGTATACTGTTATGACAAAATAAAATAAAACAAAAAAAAAAGTCAAGAGAAGACCTATACCAGATTCTTCCCCAGTCCAAATCAAAAAATCATATCTCTCTCCCAAAAAATCATCTTTCTCTCTGCTATCTTCCCCTTGGCTTAGGTCCAGCCATTAGCTCCCCCAGCTTCTTCTCTTACCTGTCAGCAGCACTGCCTGGCTCCAAGGCGCTGGAGTGATTATCACTGCTTGCTTTGCTGCTGGATTCTGAAGTTCTGCTCGGGTCACTATTCTCTTGCAAGGAATTCTGGGAGCTGAGCCCCATGTCCAGGTCCTCCCACCCACCTCCTGCTTGCCCAGGTTGATGGTTCACTGCGAGAGAATTTGCAAAGGAACCGGGTGATAGGACTGATAGGACCTTCTTCCAAAGCCAAGAAAGACATTCGTTCATCACTGCAGACAGTCTGTCACGAACAACAGTTCGTTTAGTGACTGCAAAGTCACAATGGCACTGAAAAATGCGACTCACGACCGTTATTTGTAGTTACCATCTTTGCGGCATCCCTATGATTATGTGATCAAAATTCAGATGGCTGGCAACTGGTACATATTTATGACTGTTTCTGTGCCCCCAAGGTCACATGGTCATCTTTTACGACCTTCTGACAAGCAAAGTCAATTCACTGAACAATCGGGTTACTAACTTACCAGCTGCAGTGATTCACTTAACGACTGTGGCAAGAAAGGTTGTAAAATGGGGCACAAAACTCACTTAACAGATGTCTCATTTAATAACAGAAATTTGCAGCTCAATTGTGATCGTAAGTCAAGGACTACCTGTTTTGCTATGCCTCAAAATCTACAAGGAGTCAAGCAACCTTAGCTGGTGCCTCAAGGTTGGTTTCAGTTTAGGAAATACGTTCAGCAACATTTCCTGTCCTTCAGGAGCAAAAAGGCCACCAAAGGATAGCGAGGTGTTACTCAGAAAGCGGGCAGGGCCAGCCAGAAAAACCCCTGTGTCCAAGGCAACCTATGACTATAGTTATGGCATTAAAAAAATCCAAAACAGCTGAAATCACCCTCAACTCCCAAACAAAATACAGAGAAATTAGTTTAAAAGTACTGTACCTTTAAGCACTGGAAAATGTGTGGATGTTGACTTAGGGCAGGGGTATCCAAACTTGGCAACTTTAAGACTTGTGGACTTCAACTCCCAGAATTCCTCAGCCAGCTTTTGGAGACCCCTGACCTAGGGGTTCGCCAAGGAGCACTTAGATAAGGAACGTATATGGACCATGATATGCCCCCCTCTCGCTGCACTTACGGAAATTATCTACAGGTAGTCCTTGACTTACAACAGTTCGTTTAGTGACTGTTCAAAGTTACAATGGCACTGGGGAAAAAAACCCTACGACCATTTTTCACACTTAGGACCGTTGCAGTAATCTCCATGGTCACATGGTCAAAATTCAGACGCTTGGCAACTGGTTCGTATTCATTCATGTGATCACCTTTTGCGACCTTCTGATAAGCAAATGAGGAAGCCAGATTTACTTAATAACCGTGGCAAGAAAGGTCGTACAATGGGGCAAAACTCACTTAACAACTGTCTCGCTTAGCAATGGAAATCTGGGGCTCAATTGCGGCAGTATGTCAAGGACTACCTGTATACCTTTTCTTTTTCTCAAAAACAGCACTGTACAACAAGGTTTAACATCTGCTGAATGGAAGATGTCTCCTACCTCGCATCTTCTTGGCTAGGGTTACTGGTGGTTTAGTGAGTAAGGCGGGGCTTTTGCCAGAGGAAGGTGCCACCACTGGCTCGTAGACATTGTCTGCCATCTCCCTCTGAGGGGGACATGGGAGTTCCTGACCAGGAAGCACCACATTGGCAACCACCTCAGCTGCCTTCTGGATGGTAGCCAGCAGACTTTTGCCAGGGGATACTGAAAAAGCAATAAAAGGAAACCGTTTATACAAATTCAAGGTTTGTTGTGTTACATTAGGGAAGTAACTATGGGGGAGAAAAATGCCGGACCAAAAAAAAAAAACTTCTAATGGGCATGAATTTATATCAATTTGTTCAGAAAACAGATGGGCTAAGCCACAGAGTCCAAAATAAGGGCCTTGACTAGAGATGAGAAAGCCTGGACAAAAAAACAGAAAAAAATTTCTTCAGCTTTGGGGAAAAAATGGAAAAAACCCTGTTTCCCCCCCAATTTTTTCAGCTTTTTTCCCCAGGCGTTCCCATCTATAGACTTGACATTATGTTCTATGTAGAAATAGAACAGAACAGAACAGAACAGAACAGAACAGAACAGAATAGGAATTTTTTTAGTGTGTGATTGGACACACAAGGAATTTGTCTTGGTGCATACGCTCAGTTATGTATCTATAACGCTCTATCTCCATTGGCATATGTTGACGGCTGAAATTTCTGTGCTTCATAACAAAACAAATTTATCCTTCCCAACTACAAAATTATCAGGTGAAGCCACGGGATCTCTTCTCTGGCAATTCCTTCAACTGATTTCTTTTGAACAGCTCAACTTGCTTTAGTGCTCAGACTGGCTTTGAGCCCAAGCAATACTGCTGGATACTGCTAGGAACCAGGAGAGGAAAGGTTCTGAATATGATAAATAGCAAAGTTCTGGAAGCAAGGTAGAAGAAGCAGATGACTAGGAGGCAGGCAGAAGGTTCTTGCCCAAAGAGGTGGGGGTATCGTAGAAATCATGTCCCTTCAGCTCTTGAACCCAACGCTTACCAGAGCTGTTCTTTTCAAAACCAAAGCCTTCGAGGGAGCCATGGGGGCTAGACCTGTTTCCCATACCTAGGAAGAGAGACATGAAAAGAACTTCACAAAAGGAGTCTGAATCCAGCACGGTGCTGCTGCAGGCAGCTCACATGCTTTTCTCCACTTTCTCAGCATCATATTAAAATAACTTTATCAGCAATTATTTTTATTCTACCATCATTATTTTATAAATAAGGCAGCAAACATATCTAATATTCCTTCCTCCTTCTATTTCCCCCACAACAACCTTGTAAGGTAAGTTGGGCTTAGAGAGAGAAAATGGCTCAAAGTCATCCAGCTACCTTTCCTGCCTAAGGCAGGACTAGAACTCACAGTCTCCTGGTTTCTAGGCCAGCACCTTAACCACTACCCCAAACAATTTACATTCTATTCATTCAAATAAAGAAATGGTCACAAACTGATAAGAAGGCTCAGATATTTTGAGAACTGCTTCCTCTCAGAAAATACTGAACAGGAACTGCTTCCTCTCAGATTGTACATATGCAAATGAATTGCTGGAAGCAGATTATTGGATCTGAAGACAAATTGCCTGAAACCATGAGGCCGAGTTCTTCCAGTGTCAGGGTGAGGTTGTAGCAACTGACTTACTTCTTGGCTAAAGAGAGGCACAGAAGCAGAATAAACTTTACGTCCATCATCCTAATAACAAAGGCCGCATGGAAATCGAAATGGAAGGAGCATATCCATTCTTGCTCTCAACTCTGTTCTTTCAATTCAGTTGAAGATTTGCTATAAGTGCCCTTCAAAGTGAAATTATTCTCACTTGGCCACAATAATTTGGCCTAGAATTATAATTCTGCTATAGCTCTAATGCGAGGCTTTATTCTGGAATATTTGAAAAAGGCAAAATAGATGGTTCAACACAGGGGTGAAATCTAAAAATTTTCCCTACCGGTTCTGTGGGTGTGGCTTTGGTGGTCAGGTGACTGAATTGGTGGTGTGACTTGGTGGTCAGGTGACTGAATGGCCATGGTCAATAATAATAAATAATAAAAATAATAAAGTATACAAAACTTGGGAGGCACCAGTCTACTTTCTTTAAAAATAGAGGCCCCGGTCTACCAATTGCCTTTTACTGACAGGCCCCGGTCTACCAATTGCCTTTTACTGACAGGCCCCGGTCTACCTTCTTTAAAAATACTACAGCGCTGATCAGCTGTAGTGCGGCCCTTTGAAGTGCCGCGGCAGTCATTTAAGGCCGTTTGCAGCTATATCACCACCGAGCGCTTCAGGGACAGAGAAGAAGAACAGCGAGGCGTGGGCAGTGGGGGGGAGCCAGGGATTTTTGCTACCGGTTCTCCGAACTACCGGCCCTCATCGCTACCGGATCGCGCAATCCGGTCCGAACCGGGAGCATTTCACCCCTGGTTCAACACCCCCAAACCAGAAGTAATTGGACAGGTTCATTCTCAAAGATAGTATTCTCTTCCCTCTGTTACTGAGGGTCAGAAAGTCATGCTCACCTTAGCATGGAAGGAAAGGAGGCAACATGAGAAAAGGGAAAATAAAATTACATATTTTTTTGAACTGAAAAAGGTAATACAGGGGATCTACACAGGCATTACGATCTTATCTTGGCAGTATTGATTTACCTGATGAAGGCAGCTCTTTAGGTGTCTGAGTAACACATTGAGGCAACAGAACATCTGAAAATAAAGTGCCTGCCAGGTCCTACAAGGAGAGAGGCAAGAAAAGGGCAATGTGATGAATGGTCATACAGAAAGTCCATCTACACAGTAGGCTTTGAGAGTATTGAGATCTCATGACTGGGTCTTGTCACTCACCTGCGCAGTCATCCGCACCTTCTGATACAAACTGTTGCCATGAAGAGGATCAGGAGGCCCTGTGAACCCTATAAGGTAGAGGAGAGAGATGGTGAGGCAGCAAGAGAGCAGAATCCATGCATGCTTTGTATAGGTTTCACTCCTTACAGACTCCTAAAAACAGCACCAGCTAAAGCAGCTGAGTCTCTTTTGCAGCAATGAAAACTATCCTATACAACAAGTTCCATACCAACAATCCTAGTACAAAACATGCCCCCAACAGAGAAAGTAATAGCAATAGCAGTTGGGCTTATCTACCACTTCATAATGCTTTACAGCACTCTCTAAGCAGTTTACAATGTCAGCATATTGCCCCCCAATAATCTGGGTTCTTATTTTACTGACGAATGGAAGGTTGAGTCAATCGTGAGCCAATTAGGATCAAACTTCTGGTCGTGGGTAGAGTTAGCCTGCAATACTGCATTCTAACCACTGCGCCACCATGGCTCCTAAGTATCACAATCACAAAGAGTTATATAATAAAGATCACTTGTGACTTTCATGTTGATTCAGAATAATAAATGAGGTTTGATGCATGCAAATGTGCGCGGGAACTACAATACCCAGAAACAGTTGCCAATCCATCTCCACCTCCCTCTTCCCTATGCCATAGAAAATAAAGTGAGCAAGAGAGATATCTATAGTCAAAGTCATCCACTAGGAGCAACACCTTCAACTTATCTGACAAATTAAAATAATTAAAATGTTTATTTTATTGGAGCAGTCTTCTTGGCAGGGAAAGATATTTTAGAACGGATAGTACAATGACAGCTCTGTTCTCCTCATGGACTACTGATGACAAGATCTGGAGAAGGGAAAATTATTTTCTCCCATTTGCTTCTAGTGTAGTGTCAAGGGGCATTTTTTCATGTATGCCGAACCTAGGAGATCAGTGGGACCTTTTCCCAGATGATTATATAACTAATAGTTATATTTGAGCTGTGAATCAAGAGGCATTTTCTTACCCAAACTTACTAACTAGTCTTAGGCAAACCTATCTTTTCTCAGTATCAATTCTTTCAGTTGTAATGTATGACAATAACATTAACCCTGCTGCTGTTTTTATCAGTTTGTGTAAAAGAGATCACATAGGTGCTGAACGAACATTATATAACTATTATTAGGAAGACAGTTATTCTTGTTGGAATCTCTGACCTACCTATGGCTTCCTGAATGAACGAAGAATTCCTCTTAAGCTGCAGAAGGAAAGGTGACGAGCCATGGGTACACATATAGAGCAGGATCTTAAGCACCTAAGAATGCAGAAGCTAAGTTGGGATTGTGAAAATAGATTTAAAAGTATAAATCTTTGCTTTTGTTTCAAAGTTAAGGATGCCTACTCCAAAGAGCAACTCTAGTTTTGGCCACATTCTTTCAAGCCACTTTTTTTACCTTTAGCTTGATATGACATGAGTTGCTCTGAAGACGATTGAGGAGGTATTCAAGAAGACAGTGACTGCTTCCTGTTGATTCATGGGAGATCTCTGGAAGTTTATGTTAAAGAGTTAGCAAAATAAAGAGATTGCTAGACAAGCATCACTCAAACTTTTGTGCCAGTCTGCCTTCCAAGTCCTACATTTCTTGTATTGCTAGAATAAGATTTTTTTTTAATACAATGGGTTTTCGGTATATAGGTTTGGAATTAAGGAGATGGGGGAATGCAACTGAAAAAATGTAGCTGCTGGTCTCCCAATCTGTTGCAAAATTCCAGAACATTAGATGTATTAGGCTCTGTTATAGCCACACATTTTTGCTATTAACAAAAGTGAGTAATGCATAATTAAAATTATTTCATGGATAGATCACATACAGATAATCCAACTGTTCTAAAGATCAAAGGATACTGGCAATCTCTTCAAGCAGATAACCTGGGCATGGAACTTCATCATCTGAGGTGCCTTTGATTAAAGTGGGTAGCTGAAGAAAAGAACACACATATACAAAAAAGTCACTTTTTCCTAATATATAATTGTTAGTATCAACAATCAATGGCACTATGAGGCAATAGAAACAAGAGAGAGACATAGCAATGAGAAAATACAGGTAGCCTAATAGTATCCTTTCACAAATAAAGAAGCATTACTATCAGACTTCATTCTTTGTAGTAGAATGTGGCACACCCTGATAGTAGAAAAAAGTATTTTATGTTTTACAATATTTACAAATATCTTTTACAAATTTTAGTTAGTATAAGAAAAGAATGAAGCCTGTATTTTCTCTGCCCAAAAAGGGCAAAAAAACCCCAAAAAATCTCTAAATGCAGACAGAAAAAAAATGATCTTCTTTGCTTCCAAATGCTTAAATGATTATTTCATTTCAAGCAAACTTAACCTAATACAATACATTACAGTGTGACTTCCCTGCATACTAGCTGACATCTCTTCAAGTTATCACTGGTTATTTTTGATACAGCTGGTAACACTTCTTTTTACAAGTAAGTGTCATCCTATGTTTGCACTGCTAAGTGGAACTTTAATATCATCACTTGTGGCTTGTGCCTTGCTGGATTTACTATCTGGCTAGTATAATTTATCCAGCTTCAACAATCTTCTTCAAAAACGTTTATTTCAATTAAATTCTCAGGTAGCATCACACTGCTAGTGTAAGTGTAAGCCACTATCCATGTATCACTGACATACAGCATAGCAACTGTAAAAGTAAAGTATTGATGCTGGGATGAAAACAATTGGCATCTTCATTTTTTATCCCAATGCACATATGCTGCTGGTTTCATAGCCCTTTATAGACTGCATTACTTCAGTGTTAGTAAATATATCGCATGTTTTAATGCTTTACAAATAAACCAAGGCCTGATAATTATTGAAAACAAAGAAACAAGCCTCCATGGAAAGAATGATTCTGCAAGCCTTTTCAATGGCGCAGCATGCAACATACAAGCTCTACGTCTACACTTTGCACCAATAAAATAGTCCATAATCTATATTAATTTTCTTCTCTGCCTTATACTGCTAAAGTATCGAGCTATCAAAAGAACTGAAGCATCTAATACACCTCTAGGAGAAAAATCATAGCTTCATCTGGCTCCTTGACCTTCACCCTACTGCAGAGATTTTAGAGGAAATTACTACTCTAAAACTCCACAGGCCCCGTCCCTAAGCAAGTATCGTATTATCCACGCTAACCCGAGTCAAGAAACTCAACCGATCTCGCAAAGGGACAGCCGCCATGGTGACTTCCGGGTTCAGCCATACGCTTCAACACCCCGCCTCCTGGGACGCTGGGTACGCCAATCGAACGACGACCCTGTCCCGATCCAGCCAATCACGTGCTTCGGTAAACAGCTGTCTCTGTCGTCATCGGACGCCGCCAGCGAACGGCGAGAGCCAAGACCCGCGGTTTTCCATTTCTCGTCCAATTGGAAGCGCCTGGCGCAGAACGGGACCCAATCAGGGGAGAGGGAGCGTGGAGCCGTTTCCCCAGTCGGAAAGCGGGGTCGTGTTTAAGGCCCGGCTTGAGGCCGACGGCGGTTAAGAGAGCGCTGCTTCAGGGAAGCTGCTTCGAGCCTGGTTATGTCCGCTCCCAGCCGATAACTAGGGAGGCTGGCTTTTACTCTTCCGATTATGTCCAGTCGAGCAGTCTGGGAACGCGTCCGAGCGAGGGTGCAGCGCTTCCCTGAGCTGCTGGCGAGTTGTGGGGAGCAGGTAGGGGGTCCGGAAGGGGCAGATTGCAGGGGCAGCATCCCAGTCGCCTCAATCAGTATATATAAGCATAAGTATGTAATAACTATAAGAAATTGGATACAATCACAGGGAACATTAGGACAGGAACGGTAGGCACGTTGGTGCTCTTATGCATGCCCCTTACAGACACACAGTCAGCATTTATTAAATATAATAAATAAATAAAAATATTAAATATTAAATAATAATAAATAGCATTTATTATTATTATTAACAATATTAATATTAATATTAAAAATAAAAATAACACCAGCGGAACTGCAAAAAACTACACTACTTGGAACATCGTACAACTTAAGGTACTTGGTTGATACCTAGGATGCTGGCAGCAACCCGTATCAACCATTAGCACCAGTCAATGGTATTTGTGATATATTTTTGAACGTTCAGTTGACTGAGTTGCATGTTTAATAAACATAATAATAATAATAATAATAATAATAATAATAATACATAGTACATCTTAAGAAGCTATTTGGTTGATACCTAGGATGCTGGCAGCAACCCGTATCAACCATCAGCGCCAGTGATATTTGAGATACATTTTTAAATGTTCAGTTGATTGAGTTTCATGTTTAAAGAATAAAAGTTTAATAATAATAATACAATAATAGTTTCCATCCTGTAACAGCATCAAACATCCAAATCTGCCTATCCCAGATCCTTGGTAAGGACTCGATAGGTAAACAAAAAATGCCAAACCCAGTCTGAATATCTGGCTGACTGTGCAATGATCAGTAATAACAACAGCAACAATAATAATATAGGAAAGGGAAGCTAGATGGGTTGCGCTCCTGGTGGGAAGGGAGTAAAGAGTTTTAGGTAGTGTCAATCACCTATTTAACATCCCGATGTTTTTCAAACTTGTCAACTTTTGAGACGTGTGAACTTCAGCTCCCAGAATTCTCCAGCTATGGAGCCCCAGAATTTCCCATAATGTCTGGGAATTGTGGGAGTTGAAGCCTACACATCTTAAAACTTGACAAGTTTAACTAATAAAAGAAAACATTTATTGACAAGTTCGAAAAACATTGACTTACAGAACTAAGCTGCATGGGTCTTGGGATCATCGATATGCTGTTCCTACTCAATTCTACGTCTCTTCCATGTTAGGGAAGTGAGGCTGTTCAAAGGGTGGCTCAGTGCCCTAGAAGCTATAAGGTCTTGGATGGGGAGGAGCTGACTGCAATTCAACCGTAGCAAGACAGAAGGGTTGTGGGTCTTTGTGTTCCTCCCCCCTGCCCCCACTGGACTAGAGAGTTGACATTTCTGACTCTGGATGGGGTAACATTTAGGGGCCCTCCTGGAAGAGCAGGTGACAGCTGTGCTGGAAGGGAGGACTTTACACAAATTTTGAGCACCAATTGCACCCATTCATACCTTAGTCACTTCCCATTTGGATTACTGCAACACATTTTATATGGGGCTGCACTTGAAGACCATTTGGAAGCTGCAACTGGTTCAGAATGCAGGGGCACACAGTTTAGGATGCCCTGCACCTGATTAACACTGTGGTTGCGTGAGCTGCAGTAGCTCCCAGTTACTTTCTGGATGCACTTTAAAGTGCTGGTTATCATCATCTTTAATACACTGTATATGGCCCAAAGATGGATTATTGGAAGAACTGCCTCTCTCTGCCCATCCTACTAGGATGGATGGATGGATGAATGGATGGGCGGACGGACGGACAGACCCACCCACCCAATCTTACACAATGTAAGCCACCCTGAGTCTTCGGAGAAGGGCGGGATATAAATGTAAATAAATAAATAAAAAATCTAGATTCCCTCCCTTAAATGTTGTCAGTTGATGGGCCCTCAAAGGTACACCTCAGTGGCCACTACATAGCTGCCTATATGAGAGATTCCTACCCTTTTAGCCTTCCAGAAGGTCATGAAGCGCTTATTGTTGCTCTGACAATTGGACCAAGATGGGGTTGAATTGGGAGGCTGTTTGGTCTGGAACCTGAAGGGAAGGGTATTTTTGTTTTATCAGTGTTTTTATGGATTGTGAACTGCCTAAAGTCATGAAAAGCAACCACATAATAATTCCCAAAAGTAAGGAAGTAAATAAAATAAATGTCAGAAAGAGAGAGAGAGAGTGTGTGTGTGTGTTAGTCCTTTAAGGTGTGACTGCTGTCTGTTCAGGATCCTGTCCCTTTCTGAACTGGTGCATGCAGGCATGTATTTGTATGTATTCCCTTTTTTTAAAGGGAGAGCACTGCACAGTTTGCCTTTGCTGTGCTGGGGAAAAGATCCTCCTATCAGGGTGAATTGTCTTGCAAGGTCTGAATAAAACAGAACAGTATGAATTAATCCTATTCCTTTGAGTAAAATTTGGCAGATTAGAAATCTCTAGGTGGCTTAAAAGCCAAAGTGGAACAAATTGGAAAAACCAAATACCCGTATATACTCGAGTATAAGCCGAGTTTTTCAGCACGTTTTTTGTGCTGAAAAACGTCCCCTCGGCTTATACTCGAGTATATACGGCTTATACTCGAGTTTTTTTTTTTCTTCTTTTTTTCACATTATACCGGATGGTGCAAACTTGGCGGGCTTTTGCATTAGCGCGGGGAAGCCCTGCCGGTGCAGTGAGAGGGCGGGGCGGGGGAGCCGCCAGCCTTCTCGGCTGAGGGAGGGAGGCTTTCCCTGACCGGTAGCTGCCTCATTTCCCTCCCTCGGCTTATACTCGAGTCCCCAGTTTACCCCAGTTTTTTGGGGTAAAATTGGGGACCTCGGCTTATACTCTGATCGGCTTATATTCGAGTATATACGGTACATACCCAGACCAGAATAGTACATTATTATGTCCATGGTATCTCATAAGCACTGTGCCTGGGGACTATTAAACTTTTGTTATTAATAAAAAAATATTTTAAGCTACAAACAAAAACCTCCAAAACCAGGACATGTGAAAAGTAACAGTAAAATAAAATTCCATATAGCCTAAAATTGAGATAATATTTATTAAACATGTACTTACTTATAACTCCTAGTGACTTATTAAAGAATATAGGTCTCTGGTTATATCTTTGTATTCTTAAGCATCTGGATTATTACTGCAGTAAAGGCCTACAAAGATAAAACTTGCTTAGGGTTTACCAGAGTTTTAATGTGCTTTTACAGTCTGCATCTAATTAGAGCTGATATTTGCAGGCCTCAGTTTATGGCAAATGTGTTGCTTCCAATACTACTGAACATGGAAACTTGAAAAAGGATGTGTGTGCCAAGGAATTTGCAATGTTGATGGATTGCTTCACAGAGGCTGTGAGTTGTTTGCATTTTGTTTTTCATTTCACATGGTTAACTTTTCATTTGGGATCCGGTTTGGAGCAAAACATGTTATAAATAAAGAGGTATATAAAGTAAATACACAATAAAAATGTACTGTTGTCCTCTTTTCTATTTTTGGTAGCTGGAAATGTAGAAAGCTGATCAAGAAATCATGGAAACAATCTTAGTTTACAGGCATAGGACGTTAAAGTTCTCTCCATTTCCCCCTCCCCCTTATTAAAATAAAAGTTCACTTACTGCAAAGAATTTATAGCACCTACAAATTGAAAGGAAGTTCAGTAGTAAATGGCATCAGCAGCTGCCAGAACTTTTCTTTTAGGATTACCACACTGAATTGTTCTTTCTTGTCTGTTGTACATTTTTACAGCTTTTAGGATGTAGCGTCTTTCAGAGTGTCCAAAAACTTCAGACTTGTAAGAAGGCATCTGTTTATACAGATAGTCCTTGGGTTACAACCATAACTGACCCATTTAATGACCTAGATAGTCCTTGGGTTACAACCATAACTGACCCATTTAATGACCTTCCTTGCCACATTTAAGTGAATCACTGCAGATGTTAAGCTAGTTACGTGGTTATAAAGTGAAGCTGGCTTCCCCCTTGACTTTGCTTGTCAGAAGGTCGCAAAAGGGGATCACATGACCCCGGGAGACTGCGACCATCATAAATACATGTCAGTTGCTAAGCATCCAGATTTTGATCACATCACTATGGGGATGCTGCAATGGTCTTAAAGGTGAAAAACAGTCAAAAGTCACTTTTTTTTCTGTTGTAACTTCAAACAGTCACTAAGGGCCTCTGGTGGCTCAGACTGCTAAGACAGTCTGTTATTAACAGCAGCTGCTTGCAATTACTGCAGGTTCAAGCCCCACCAGGCCCAAGGTTGACTCAACCTTCCATCCTTTATAAGGTAGGTAAAATGAGGACCCAGATTGTTGGGGGCAATAAAAAGTTGACTTTGTATATAATATACAAATGGATGAAGACTATTGCTTGACATAGTGTAAGCCGCCCTGAGTCTTCGGAGAAGGGCGGGATATAAATGCAAATAATAAAAAGTGAATGGTTGTAAGTTGAGGACTACCTGTATTTGAAATTCAGGGGTTGGTAAGACTACCCCTGACTACCTGTATTTGAAATTCAGGGGTCTGCTAATCAGTCCTGTTGCTAGAAAACCACATTACCCAACAGAAACATGTGAACTTATCTGAAACTTACTGGTGCTATCGTGGGATTGTGTTCATTTAGTTATATCTTAGTTTGACCAAAAAAATTTCTGAAAGAAACTACCAGAGATAAAAAAAACTCTCTGTGATTTTCTTTGGGACAAGCTTATCCCTCTTAATATGGAAGTTAGGAGAATCTATGTATTTAGATATACAGGTAGTCTGTGACTTACAACCACCATTGCTAAGCATGGCAGTTTTTCAGTGAGTTGTGCCGTTTCACTTTTTTTTGCCATGATTGTTAAGCAAATCACTGCAGTTGTTAAGTGAATCTGATTTTCCGCCATTGACTTTGCTTGTCGGAAGCCAGCTGGGAAGGTTACGTGACCCTGGGACACTGCAACTGTCGTAAATACATGCCAGTTGCCAAGCGCTCCAATTTTGATTGCATGACTAGGGGGATGCTGGAATGATTCTAAGTGTAAAAACTGATCATGTCACTTTTTTTCAATGCCATTATAACTTCAAATGATCATTAAATGAATGGTTGTAAGTCAAGAACTACCTGTACCATATTTGCATTACATATTAAAGTATTATAAGAATGATAGCAGACAACTGATCCGTTTCAAAATCTCATTGGCCTTATGCTACAGGATATATTGATAGGAATATATTTACATAATTCTTAATATTTATTCTAACAAAATTGATCTTTCTTTGCAGGCAAAAAAGAATGTAAAGACTTGAAATGGATACTGATGGCAAATCTGGGATTTATAGTTATTTTCAGCACAGAAGAATAAAGAACTTTCCATCTGTCGTTATATTGAGGTCCAGAAATGGAATATTTCCCAATGTGCCAAGAGCTAATGGCTTTTCAATTTATGCATGTGTGTACTATAAGCACATTCTGGAAAACTTTTTTAAAATGTAAAATTCAGTGTGTGGGGGTTTTAATTTAAACATGGGATGAGCAGTATAATTTTTCAGAGTGGCAAGAGGCAAAGTTCAAGGCTGAGAATTATAAAGCCAGAAAATATATAAATACCATTTAATTCAGATTTTTGTAATGTTAGAATTTCTATTAGCAAATATGTCAGGTTCCCTTTGGTAAAATATGACATTAATATACCAGCGGCCTTTTCCTATCAGTGGAATGTCTGTTAAATTAGCTACTTATACCAATTTTGCCCTGAGGATTTACTAATTCCCTTCTTATTTACAGGAATAAAATAAGATACTCCTGTAGATCTTGCTTAAGCTACTTTATATTGTTAATTCCAGCTCCTGAAAATCTGGGGCAAAGAAAGCCCAAAGTGGCCAACTCTCTAACAGTCATTGGTCATTTACCCAAAAATATCCAGTTATGGTATATAAAAAATCCTGATATTTGCAACTTTGAATATTTGATTTCCCTTTGGAATATGAATTTCCTCACTAAAGCTTTGGGGAAAAAAATCTAATCAGTGAAATTGCCTAAGGACCAAAATGTGTTTGCGTATATGTGCCAAGGTTCCACAGAACAGCTCAAAATCTGACTAGTAATAATATGAAGATTGGGACAAAGCTGTTCCTCTTGGTTGACTAGGAACGTTAGGCCTCCATGTTAAGGTTCCAGACTTTTCTAAAACTCCTAAGGGATTTGTCGGACTCTGCTCAGATCTAGAGACAAATATCAACTAGATGGATTTCTAAAATGTAACTTTGGTCACAAAACACAAATGTTTATCTTTGTATTGTTTGTGGAAATATTAAATGGAAGCAGTTTGGTCTAGTTATTAAGGCCCCAGGCTAGAAATCTGGAAATTGTGAATTCTAAATTGTGCATTTTAAATTCTAAATTGTGAATTTCACGCCCTACGCATGAAAGCCAGCTGGCTGATCTTGGGTCAGTCACTCTTGGCCCATAATGTCAGGCTCAGGCAACAAGCTGGTTCATTGGTCAATTCCTGTCGCAACCAATGTACCAACATTAGTTGATCTGGGGGGGAAAGGGTGGGGGTGTGTGGAAACACTGCCCTTGTGGGAAAAAAGTTTATGAAACTATTAAATATCATATATCAGTATCTTTTACAAATCTGTCAGTTCATTATGACCATGTCTCAGAAAATAATTGGATTGTACTCTGGCTGGGAACAAGTACAGTAGTTTTCATGAGGGTGATTAATAATATTACTTGAAGCTAGTAGTGAGCTAGTTTTGTTGATGGCATCCAAAATGAAACCAGAGTGTAAAAGCTAGAAAATGCATCAAGATCAACAGATATTTCCTCAACTGTCTATACTGTCTGCAACTAAACAGTCTTGGTGTCCTGTGTTGCGTAAACAGCTATTTTCAATAAGAAAAAAATAGAGGCTCCGGTAAAATGCTTCAGGATTTTTTTTTTATTGATTTGTGCAGGTTAGCCATAAACCCTGGGACTAGTCATTGTACAACACTGCAAATTGGACGTTTGCTGTGGCAGCAAGTGAGGAATTCCAGATGAAATCCAGGGCTGCCGCCTTCAGTCTTGTGTCTTTCTTTGTAATTGCTAGGAGATGGATTGTTTTAAAAACTTGAGTCGTTCTATGGAGGAATGCCAGAAGTATCTTTGGTCCTTCGATTATAACAGACGGTCACACTGTGGCCACAGAAAGCATGACAGGGCGTTCACAGCCCTTCGCATTAAAGCAATTTGGCTGATATTTACAAAAAAAAATAATCTTATTTACATATTGAAGTAACAGTGATCCAACCACAAACTACTGTAATTGTGCTTTGGGCAGCACTGTTCAATGGTTGTGTGGAATATCATACTAAATCTGTCTTTCCCCAACTAACCCCACCCCCTCTTTAATTCCAAGATTTCCAGCCAAGTCAGAGAATAGCAAAACATCTGGGGATTTTGGGTTAGGAAATGTTGCTCTCAGCCACAATTAAACTCAGCAATAAACAAGCTGATGTCTTGCAAGTTTTTTTGGACTATAACACCTGTAATCACTGGTCATGCTGATTAAGTGTATGGGTTTTGTAGTCCAAAATGACTAAAACAATCAGCTTGGCTATTCCCGGTTTAGTACAGTGATAATGAATCTACCACACATATATTGCTCTCAAATATAGCTTGCAAGGAGTTTGAAATTTCTAGTTTCTGTTGAGCCATGACAACGCTAACCATAGCTTGATACACAAAGACCATAATTTTTTTCTAAAACTAACTGACCAAACAGAAGCTCAAGCTTCCAAACACCATGTGGCCTTTGGTGGTGGAGGCTTGGGAGGGGGTTATAGGTAAACTGAAGGCCCTTTGTAGCTTATTACAATCATCTAAAATCACAGTTTAATATGATGGTCAAACAGGACCGATGAGATGCCTGAGGAAAATGTAACAAGGAAAAATGCCCCTTGCAATAGTCAAGTGGTACCAGCCACATTTCTGTCTCCCTGAATGTAAATATAGCAAATACACTTGGCAGGAAAGATACAATGGCATTGCCCTCCCCAATCTCAATTTCACATTGTAGGCCAAGCTACACTCCAGAAGCAACATCTGCTTTATTTTTTTCCCCTTCTTGTTCTAGGAACATAAACTGATAACTGACTTTGATAGTTAAGTGTTTATAGCCAAATTCCAAATACCTTTGGATATTAGTGACAATCAAATGTCAAGAGCTTAAATTTGCTGTATCATTTGTTAACAATCCTTGGGATGGTTAAGGACACCTAGAACAAATCAATTGTGTTCAAATGTTGAAGCTTGCCAACTCTTAAGACAGGACTAACAGATTTCACATACTAGAGTCTCCCAAAAAACTGGACAAGCTTTAAGTTACCCTATATGTGCTCATAAAATGGAGGAAAGAGGTAGATGGCCTACTCTGATAGTGTCCCCTTGAAATAATTTCATCTAAACAAGCATTTTGCAAGGCTTTTATGCACAGTATGGTTCCCTAATGCACTTAAGACAGGTATGGTTTTTTTTAAAACAGACCTATATTTTGATAACCAAAAAAAAAAAAAGGTTACTTTTATTATTGCTAATACTGGACCCGGTTGAAGAAGATCAGAGCAGTTTGTAAGTCACCGTAAAAATGCACTTGTTACCAATCAAGTCCATATTAAAGATTTATCTTTGAAGAGATGCTCCCTTTTCAGACATTTACAGAACTTCTTTCATCTTCTTGCAACCATTTCCAAAAGCCAAATCAACCCATTTAACAAATGGCAGAACACAAAAATCCAAACAATTTAAGGGAGGGTAACATCCACATACCCGATTAAGGGATTTTTCAACGAGATAAAATAACAGATAAGTCAACAGACTAATCCTAGACACAGAAATTAAACAAAAGTATCTGAGCAGGGACAAAAATGTACATGCTTCTTTGGAAAGATGGTGAGCGTAAAGCGTTTTCAGAACCCAGAAGATAGATTAACTTGGCTTTTGCACACAAGCTACCAGCAGCGTGAGGAGAGACCATTTCGAAGAATGAAATTGGCTGGCAGCATGGAAATTCCTCTTTCCTCCAGAGCGAACAATGCTCAGTCACTGGGGCTCAGTTCAGATCGAGCCAGTTGACCTGGGCTGCCAACGGTTATATACCAATGGCAGTTAGCCGCGTAACAGACAGTTTTAAGCAGCTGGTGGATTCCTACATTTCCTCAGAGTGCGGAGACTTTCATGCCTCTTCTTCTTCTGGTATCTGTTTAATCTGTCGGCTGTGAAGGGCTTGCTGGGCACCTTCTGCTGCCTGATTGAACCTAGTGTCTAATGCACTACGGAGATCATTGACTTTCACATCTGGGACGGGGTTAAGTCCAAATATTACACCTCCCACCTCTTCTTCCAGATCTCGCCTTTTGCGGCGGAGGTCCAGGTCTGCTTGTAGCTTGAGGTCTCTGTTGGGTTTGGCCTTTTCATAATCCCTGGACTCAGGCCTAACTATGTCTGCCTGTAAGATATGGTCGCTGTCAGCTTCTTGCAAGCTCTCTGGGATCCTTTGCTCTCTCTTTGAATCATGCCCTTCATTGTTGGCATTATTCAGCTGTGGATGATGGGTTCCAGTGGCCGTCCTCTCTTTACTCTTGACCCCCTGGCCCTGTAATCTGTCAACCTGGTCCAAAGGTAAGCTCTGTTTTTCCCTACCTTTCACAGTTTCCTGGGCCTCTAATTTCTCTGGTATGTTATTAGCAATCTTTGGTTTAAGTGGAATGTCTGGATCATGGAAATCTTTTTTGACCTCCTTGGCAAGGGACTCGCTGTCAGCAGCTCTGTGAGGAATCTTTCCCTCAGCACCATGGATGTTGGCTACCTCTGGTATCTCTCTTTGGCTTTCAGCCCTTTTCATAGCCTCCTTTCTTTTCTCAACATTGTCTGCCACCTGAATCACCTGCCCTTTCAAATCTTCAGCCTTGCCTTGCTTTTCCTGGTGTGGTCCATCAGGCCTAGCTATCTGTGAATCACTCCTGACTGGCTCTAACTCCTCTTTGGGGTTTGCATTAGCTTGGTGGTGTACGATTTTCTCATCATTGTTTATTTGAGCCATAAGATTTTTAGGAGGAATTTCAGGTAATTTGTTTTGTATAGGCTTTAAATCTCCTGGACCAGTGTCCTGCTGTCTTTTAATTTCATCAGGATCTTGGGGCTGATTCTCAGGCAGATGCAAAGGATGACCCAGGTTATCGCTTGGTATATTCTTTGGAGCATTTTCAATTTTGTTGTCAAGGTGATCTCTCTCTTTACTCTTGGTCAAAGCTAGGCCATGTTCCAGCTGGATTTCTATTGCAAAGAGAAGTGGAGAGCTCTCAGTTACTGTATACGCAATTTAGCAAACTAGAAAATGCTTATTACCAACAAAATAGTTTACCCAGAGGCCCCTGGAGAGTCACTGAGTACCCTCCCCACTACATCTGACTACCAAAATTACTGCATTAATTGTGAAATTATAAATAAGCATGTAAGCATGTGTCTTAAGCAGTACCTTCTGTTTTATAGTTTATAGTCTTCCTATAGTTTTGAAACAAGTGCTGGGATGCATGGAGATTTCATCAAACTCTAATATCATTTTCCTTCTACTTCACTAACTCCCCAACTCCTAGCAAGTATATACTATATATGCTAGCATGTTCAGATCATGAAGCAGGCTGCTTACTTAAGCTTCCATAATTAAGATAGTTTTTAACCTATTGCTTGGAGAGGGCACTGAAGAAGGGACATTTCTCTGAGCAGATTTTATAACAGCTCCACGAGCAACTTTCTACAATACTTGTGTATGGGTATGTGTGTGTTACCTTGCTTTGGCTTTTCTTCACCTCCATCCTCTTGCCTTTGTTGGTGGATCTCTTTGTGTTGTTCCTCAATCACTGCTAACAATTTTGCCTGCTGATCTAAGAGTTGCTTTTGCTGAACCTGCTGTTCCTTTATCACTTGCAACAGGACGGCATGGTCTAGCTGCTTCTCCTCATCTCCTGGAGGGGAGGAAGAAACTGAGGCTAGACGGACTCTATCCATGTGGTCTACTGTACATCTTCAAGGAGAAAATCAGGAAGGCCCCCCTTGCCTATTATGGTCTGTGCCATATTTGCTTATATACTCTGTGCTTCTTTCATCTAGAGGTAACATGTTCTTACTTAAGCACGGGCCTCAAGAAAGTCTGATTTTCCAATCACTTTCTAGAAAGACTTTGCCGGAAAGGATAATTATTATGGCATTCCTGAATCGTTTTGCATCTATGCCATGAAGATCAACAACATACTATGCAAATAAGCAGAAAAGGAACTCTTGTCCCAAAGTGAAATCAAGTAATAATCACAGCAAACTATACCTCCTGGCATGATGCAAAGTAAAAACCGGCAAAGTGCAAATTTAAAAACAAAAGGATTCTCACAGTCACACAGTCAAAAGAATTGGACTTAGAAAGAAATACGCCTTTAAGTAAGACGTTCACATATGGTTATACAGACACCCACATCTATAGAGGCATGGGCATCCCTACATTTCATTATTGCAGTATGGCATCATTTTTTTTCCTTTTTGTTATTTTATAATTTTACCTTTTACTATCTGTTCTGATTTATTAAATAAGCAAAGCAACTATAGGGAAAGAAGTAGACTTAAAAGGGGCAGTCCTGCCCTCCCAAACAGTCTAGGAATATTTCCTGTTTTACTTGGATATTATTTAGAGCAATTTTATGTTCTTAGATAATGTGGTCACTACTGTTTCATAGGAAGCAAGTGAGAATGTATATAGATATCCTAAGCAGCTTTCTAGAGCAGCTTTCCCTCAAATTGGTGTCCTCCACGAGTTAGGATCGCAGCTCCCAAAATTCTCACTAACCATGATGAAAGGTGAGAATCATCCTGGAAGCCAGAAGAGTGTGAATCCTGCCTTAGACACAAAACCAGCTGAATGACTTTGGGCCAGTCTCTCTCACAGCCTTAGGAAGAAGAAGGCAAACCACTTCCCAAAAAGTTGCCAAGAAACCTACATGGAGTTTTCCATGTGTGGCACAAATCAAAACTCTTGAAGGCAAAATGTCTATGGAGATACTCAATCATCCAGGTCACGTTTGTCCCAAAGGTGCTTCCCCCCCACCCCCAAAAAAGACAAATGGAATGGACTTTCTTGTTTCCCCTCCCCCCCTTTGAAATTTTTTTGCTTCTCATCCAAGAAACTTCTTTGGTTTTAAGTGGTGGGGAATGGAAGGATTTGTATTCTTAGCACTCTAAGGATTGGTTGTTAGCGCTCTGAGACTCCTTGAGGCCATTTGGGGGTTCATCTGTATCCTGAGTCACCTGAGTCAGAGTGGAAACAGGTGTGGGACCTTGGGACTGCTGAAAAGACTGCATTGTAAACAGGAAATAGGTGGTATCTTGAAGGCAACGAAAAACACAAAAAGGCTAGGAATTCTAGGAACTATAACTTCAGCATATCTGGAAATCAATTTGGGGGAAATCTGCCCTCTTGCTTTCATCAAGTTTTCACATCTTTTAAATGCAGCTTTTTCTCTTTACTACAGGGACATCTGCTTCTTTTTTAATCTTTCTTTTCTCCTCAGAGTTCACAACCATTTTATTCTTAGCATACATACTCCATACATAAGATATAATGCACCCAAGAGTTCTTAAAACCCACTGGAAGAGTCCTGGTTGTTACCTACACTAAACTAAATGGAAATGCTTACTTTAGAATACAAGTGCTCCATTGAACATCATAGGCATTACTTAGTTCAGAACAGTTTCAGGCCCCACAAGGCAGTTCAGAAAGAATTATTCTTTTCCAGAACAAGAAAATGTATTTTGGAACAACCGGTTATATATCAGCAACCTGGCGATCTCTTGCTTATAAACATGAAATGTTATCAAGACAATGGGGAAGAAATTAATGTAAAGTTAATTGCCAGTAGGGGTACAGATTAGAGAAAAGGGATATAAGGTAATAATCAGTTTGTCTTAGCATTAACCCCAATGGCAAACAGTCTAGGGAAATCAGGAGATTTTGACTGGCAAGGGGACAAAATCATTTTTATATGCCTGGAGGATTGCTGAACAAAATGTATATAGGAATGTTCAAAACACAAGAGAACTGGCAAGACCAAAACTATTTTTAGGAAATCTACTGCTATGGCCTTCACAGTCATACAGTATATAAAACAAGAATTTGAGGATGTCTAACAGGCACCTGCTTTGAGGTTATGCTTTAAGTTGTCAGACTGGCAGGCACTGTGTTTTGACTGAAATGGGAAGAGCGTCTGAAGCCCAACAGCTCTCCTAATCGGGAGACTTTTGAAGAGTTGGGGGAAAAGAAATAAAAAAAGAAGAGAGAGGTGAGGCTGCTCTGTTTTATTAAAACTGCCTAATCAGATGCACCCCCAATATAATCATGTCTATTTGGAGGAACTGGGGGCCCTGGTTGAGAAGGCTCTTTCTTCACTTAGCTGTTGTTTTAAATGGAATGGGGTTCCGTTACAAGCAAATGGCTTTACGAGAGCTGCTTATTTGCCCTTCACCAAAATGACAAGGACTGCATTGCTCTGGTGCTTGTAGCCTCAGATTACATGTTCTGGGATTATCTCAAGACAAGATTGCCTGGCCTTGCAGTTTAGCTTTTATCTAGTTTCTCCTTCACAGTACGATTAAAGAATTTGGCCTAGGCATAACACCCACACACCAAAGGCTGCCAGGGAAGCAGATGGTAACCTCAGTGTGTGCGTGTATGTGTGTGTGTGCACACGTGCATATGTATACACATCTGCTCTGTGGAGGAAGGACAATGCTTACCCTCGATCTTGCTCTCGGACTTCTCTTCTGCATTACGAACCTCTCTCGGCTCAGTCTGGGCTGGACCAAACTTCTCTGAAGAAACTACCTCTTTTTTATCATCTGAAAAGAAGAAACACACAGGTATTTCCTGGATGGAGCAAAGAAAATGACAGATGTTCTCTGCCCCTGCCCCCCGCCCCATTCTCTTTGCAGTTTCTATCCAACTTGATTGCCGAAGAAAAAGTCATAAAAAAAATATTTAACAGCATTATAGCCTGTTGGCAAGAAACCACTGCTAACTGCCTAAGCCTATTAAAATGCAAGCCCTAGCCCTGGAGAGCTATGCAATGGGACACTTATGCAATGAGGCACCTGTCAAGATCTGGCTCTGACTCCCCAATGATCAGAATGGTGTAGCACCTGATGCTTCGCAAAGAAGTGAAGAACTGCACAAGAGCCAAGCCACAGGATCTACCATGGCCAATAATTCAGTGCACCCCCTTTCCCAAATGACTCTTCAGTGGCATCCCCACACAAAGAAAAATTATGATTTTAGATCAGGGCAAGCAGAAACTTGGGAATTCATCGGTATAAGAATTTCCTCTTACACATAAGGTTTTTTTTTAAGTGCAATCGAAGCAATTCATAATTATTTTTCTTGGGATATAAAATCCACTTTTTTTATTGCAAGACTTCTTTCTTTCAGTAACAGCTAGGATGTGACTGTGTGAGAGAAAACACTGGCACAAGGTGGACATTGTAAATAAAAAGATAGAAGCCTTATGGCAAAGAAACAGCTGTGAACAGGGCAGGTTGAGAGAGTAGGAATTTTGAAAAATTCCTGAAAAGCCCAGCTCAAGACTTTAGCAGTTCAGGCTGGGTGTGGCTTTAATTGTTTCTGCAGTTCTTCCAGGCGTTCTATGGCACAAATCAATTTCTGTAATAATTTATGTCAAGTGTATAAATGCAAAATCTCAGAAGACCAAATAATACATTAAACTTCCCTGGAACCAAAAGAAGCAGAGAAAAGTACATACGTGCTTCATTTTCCTTCTCCATGGATTTTATTCTTTCTTTGCCACGTTCAACTACTTGCAAATTGGCACCGTTCTTCCCACCCACGGCCTTGTCTCTCTTCTCATCCTGCTTTTCTAGCTCACCATCTCTGTGAGGAGACTGATCATCCTTGTGTGCAACCCCCTCTGGCGCTGGCTTGGGGTCTTTTATGGGATGGTCTTCCAGCTTTTTCTGACCATTCTCTTCATCGGCTTGTTTAGGAACATTTTTAATTTCTTCCTTCTCCACCACAGCATTCTTCTCTACCAGGACATCCTTGTCTGCTGGTGGCCGATTCTGTTCAGATTCTTCCCGGTCCTGACCCTCATCCACTGCTACCCCATCACGTGGTACTGGTGGCTCATGGCGATGGGCTTCTCCCACAGGTTGTGCAATGCCTGTATGAAAAGAAACACAGACTCTCAATCAAGAACAGCATAGAAAGCAACACATTTGGTGAAGTACAATTCACACATGTTTATAAAGTGGTGTCTACAGTGTTCTCTGACCAAATAAATGGGAACCAAAAGTTAGAACAAGTTGTGGAGCTGTTGCTTCTCTGAATTCAATATTTCTAGCCTCTTTCCAGTTCTAATTCTACGCTACCTTGATCAGGCCGGTCCAGTTGTACCTCCTCCTTTGGCTTCTCTTTGTCTTCTCTCTTAGGCATATCCATGGGAACTTTGATCTGTGGCTGTTCCACCTCTTCTTTCTCATTCACCAATTTGGGTCTGTCACGGTTATCAGCCACTTCTAGAACTGGAGGATCTTGATCTGAAAAGCACGGTTAGAAATGATTAAGAAAACAGATTCCCCATGTGGCATACAAACAAGCTCCCCATTCTCTCTCGTGGCTGTATCTCCTGTTGTGTTCAATTTTTAATAAAGTGCAACTGCTGTGGAAAGCAGATTGTTACTTTGATGGTATCAGTTATGCATGGGAAGAGGCAACCTTCCCTTTTACCCCGTGCCATCTTCCCCATCTATACACCACCGTACTGCCATTTTCTTCCACAAGGAAAAGGAGAAATATGAGCGCGAGTGCAAACGCAAGAGACTCTTTAGGTGTAAGAAGTGACACTAATCAAATTCTCTCTCTCTCTCTCTCTCAAACACAACCCCCATTCCATTTTATAGTAGAAGAGAGAAGTTAGGAACAGTAATCACAGCTGTCCTTTTTATACACACACACACACACACACACACACACACGCAAAAATAATTGTGCTGGATTGTTAGAAGAAACAAAATGCTGCTGTTTGGGATGAGTGGACACTAGATGGCAGCATTGCTCTTGCTCATTTACATGCTATGCATGACAAGCAGTGTGTGAAGATGCTAGGCATGGCCAAGGGAAGTTACCTGCTGGAATTAGCAAACCTAGAAGAAACATACTAAGGAGTTGGTTTATAATAGAAGCGAAAGAGGTAGAGAGCAAAGAGAAATCCCCAGAAGGGAGAAAACCAAGAAAGAAAGGCAGAGTGAAGAAAGGAGGCAGCTGAAGGCTGTCTGGGGCCTGTTTATTCAGGCCTCTTGCTGTAGGAATTGCCAGCATCCCTCCCTGCTTGCAGATACAGGCAGAGCTCTCTGCTAAAACCAGAATTAACAGGAGGCAGGGTGTCACAGATGAGGCTTCAGGGTTTCTCAATTATGCCTCCAGTTTAAAAGCCTGACACTGCTCTCTGCAGGAAAGCAGCCTGCAGCAAGGAGGAAGAGTGACAGTCCTACTCCTGGGCTTTGAAATTCTGCAGGTGGATGGGGCAGAGCCTTCTCACCTCCAGCTGCTTTACTGACTAAACGGTTAAGAATACATGCGACCTCTCCCCCATCCGTTCATCTTAAAAGTCATTTTTAAAAAAGAGTGAGTAAACGAGAACAAAAAGAGTCAATCTCCCATGATCAGGGGCCTACACTGCAAAAGGACCTGAGGAGTTAGCTTTACAAAAGAAAAAAAGGAAAGGAAAAAAAGCAGGGCAGTTCAGACTGTTCCCTCACTTCTGGCAGCTGAAGTCACGCCAAGCATTTCCTGCAGAGTTGAAGTCTGAAATAGTCGTTCTCACACTTACGTGAACACCTTTCTCCACCCTGTCCCATTTTCATTTTCAACTAACATTAACTTTGCCTCCACCCACACACCTTCCAAGTGGGGCAGATGGTCTTCAGCAGGTACACAAGGTAGCCCACGGGTGCCAGGAACAGAATGGGGGGGGGGAGGAAGAGAAGACAGGAGGGCTTGGCTTCACGCAGCTGCCTCAGCATTGTCAGGGAGACCAAATGCAAGAGAAAGCAAAGCAGCTGAAGAATTACAGCCAACGTCCTACTTCCAAGCCAAGCTGGCTCCATGTTCCACAGAGCCCTGGGGAAAGATGTTCTCCATTCAAGCTGCATCCTCCTCATTCCTCTCTCACTCACTTTCTTGTTCACAACTTAGTCTAAAAGAACACAGTTACTCCATTTTGGGGGGAGGGGAGCCTAGCCTTCTCTAACCTGGGGCTCTTGCTATGTGTCTGGATTTCAAGTCCCAGAATTTTCAACAATGGCTTCCCTGGCTGGAAAATTTTGAAATCCATACTTCTGGAGAGAATCCAGATTAGGGAAGGCTGGTTTAGTCATCAGAGGCTCAGATTAGCTAGAGACCAACAGGCAACGAGGAGCAAATGAATGAGCAATCTCAAACTATAGCCCCTTTTTTTGTTCAAAGGAACCTATCAGGGAAAGAGGAAGGGTAAAAGAAAACATTACCTAGGTTACATATGATTAGCAACCTTTGGGTTTCTAAAACTGTTTGAACATTGTCAGGGACCACAACTAAACTAGAACCCACAGTCCTTTGGAACCTGGCAGATTAACAAAGCACCAGCACAGGGCACAATTAAAATGACTTCAGAGACTTTTTTGATACTTGCAAGTTAATAGAAACTGACTGACTGACTGATTTAGACAGTATGAATGTCTGGCAGCCACGATATAAGAAAGGTAACCAGTATTTCCAGAAATGCAAGAGGAAGCAAATACAAAACAAAGTCTGCAGCTACAATTCCCCAAAGTCTCCTGCTGAAATTAGTGTGACTAGTTGTCCCTGGGTCCCAGAATATGTTGGGGATGTTGTGATTTCAATGGCTTTTAACAGTGATGGCGAATCTTTGACATCACCGTGTGCCGGCCTGCGTGCCGGAAGTGGCACGCGAAACCATCCTGTGAGGTATGTGCGGCCCTGCTGGCCTTCGCGTGTGCGGGAGCACCGATACCCGGAAGAGCAGCAGTCCATCGTGCTTGCACGAGCCGGCACCCAAACACCCGGATACCAGCATGGATGCACGCCCGACAAACAGCTGGCCATCGCACATGCACGCGACATCAACCCGGAAATTTGGGTGCCGGCCTGCGCATGCGTGATAGCACACCGCTCTTCCCTGTTCTGCTGCTCCCACGTATGCGATGGCCAGATAACTGGCGCACATGTGATCACAGTAATGTGGAATAGGAGCCAGCGAGACCGCACATTTTTCATGGGATGGTTTTGTGTGCCACTTCCGGCATGCGTGCCATATGTTCGCCGACACAGTCATATATTGTAGATCAGAGGGAGTGCAATGGCTCAGCGGTTAAAAATGCTGAGCTTGTCTGCTGGAAAGCTGACAGCCCAGGTTCGGGACCCAAACATTGTACAACAGGATGAACTCCCACTATTTGGCCAAGCTCCTGCTGACATGGCGGTTCGAAAGCATGCAAATGCAAGTAGATAAATGGGTACCACTTTGGTGGAAAGGTAACAGTGTTCCATGTGCCTCGGCATATAGTCATGCTGGCCACATGATTATGGAAAATATCTTTGGAAAACGCTAGCTCCCTCGGCTAAGAAATGGAGATCAGCACCGCTCCCTACACATGACTGGACATAGGAAGGCTTTACCTTTATAATCAAGACTAGAAGTGGGCATTTTACAGACCCTGGATATATTCGGCCCTTTGGCTGTCCCTGTTTGGCTGATTTGGATTGTTTTTATTTTGAAAGTGACTACTTTTTTCTCTCAATTTATGTATGTACGATAAGATAACTGGCCCACATTAAAAATGAAATTCTATTGCCTGCTCTCAAGAGAAAGTGTATATGTACCCAGACACATACACAAACACACAAATGCACATGCTATACATACATAAATATATACCGTGCATGTGTGTGCATGCCTATGCACCTTGACAAGCCCTGTTGGTTCGGCCTTCCACAACAGTCCCAGTTTCTCATGGGGTGCCTTGAGAAAATTAATTGCCCATTCCTGATTTAGATAAATTGACAACCAGAAGTAAGACAATGTAGGCTTAAGGCCTGGTATGGCTCGTTGCCCAGATTATTTGGGAAACTTTCCCCAAAAGCACAGTGGCTTCTGAATGCTGGATCCGATGCTAAATATATGTCAAATCTGATTTCTCAAGGCAAGGCCACTCTTTACCTACTGCAAGATTCAGGAAAGCAAGTCAGAGCACTTGTCTCACACATCCACTCACCAGAATACCAAGTGCTGCGAGTCAGATCCCTTCCCGCTTTAAGCTCGAGATTCTTCAGAGAAAATGTGGACAGAATCCTGTAGGGCTCTGCTTAATGTCCTTAAACCGGGGAGCTTTTATGTGACAACATGAGGATATGATACATTTTGTTTCAAATATGAAATCACTGTGTTTCCATTATCCTTGCTAGACAGGCTGCTGAGTTCTATCCATACCGTTTAGGGACCATATAGGAGTGGGCACCCTACAGCCCTTGAGTCACTTATGAAATATTTTTGCAGTTCCCAGAACTCGGCAACATCAGCAACAAAGTGGTAATTTTCAACAGGGCAACGTCTACCTCTTTTACAATTTGCTGTGAAAAGCAAACGCATTAAGTCACCGGGAATACCTGTCACACCTATTTCCATAAACCTTCCCAAACCCTAAACAGAAACTAAAAACATCCTCAAATTTCATTCGCTTCGGTGAGGCAATCATCATATGCCCCAATGGCAGCACCCAGCTAAAAAAAAGTTGCCCGCATCTGGACTTGGGGAATAGAAAGAAAAGAAAAAAAGGATGGAGACAAATATTAATGGGCAATAAGACTGGCACTGCTTAGCATAAGATTGAAAAGTTGCTCTCTGACCCGAGAAGTCCAACCCAGACTAAGAAGGCTAAACCACACATGGGATTGGGAGGTGGGGGGAGGAAACCACGTACATCAATCTTTCCCAAGTTGGTACTTTCCAAATATACACTGGGTCTAGATAAGTGGTGTGCTGGTAAATGTTTAGCAACTGGCTCTCCAGATCCATTGCCGCCACAGTGTTTGCGCTACTAGCCACTGAACAGCTAATCAGCAGGCTCCATTGTGACTCAGCTCTGCTCTCAAGTGGCTCACAGAATTCCAGAAAATTTAACAATCAGCTCTTGCAAGCCTATATGAGCTGTGGCTCCAGCATACCACTGGGTCTACAGTTCCCAGAAAATCAAACTAGCATGGCCTTTACGAATGGCCAATTGAAACCCTACCTTGAAAACCCTACTTTTCAAACCATACATGTATATTTGGGTGTTTCTGGGAATACTGTTGTTTCATAACTCTTAGCATGCAGTTCTCGATCACAGTGGCATATGCTTTACCTTCGATGGGCCATATAGAGAAAAAACAAACAAACCCCAGAGTGAAGCAGTTTTGAGCCATTAAAATGCATTGCATACAAACCTCCAAGTTTTCTTCATCCCCACTCTGTCTAAAGGAAATTACTTTAAACAAAAATAGCGGATTTGGTGTAATACGTGTCAAAATTTGTAGTTGTGCAGATTTACAAGGACACTGTCTCTCCCCAAAACCCTGATTACCAATAACTCGGGGAAAAATACAGCTGCAAAGCCAGAAGTTTAGATACAAGCTTGCTAGTTGCATTCCACACTGGAAAAACCCAGGGTTGAAGCATTTAACGAATTAATGCCAGAGACTCCCACCTTATCAGAGGGGAATAGAAAGGCGAAAGAAACAGGGAATGGACACTATCTTTCCTGTTTTTCACAGCATGACTGCTGTGAAGCCAAATGACCTGGACCAGCTTTCAGGCACAGTCAGCGAGTTGCAGATTTAAAAGGGAACACATGTTACATGTATGTTTCCCCTTTTAAATTCAGGACTTAGTGGCAAGCCCTGGATTAATCGTTATTTCAGCAGCTTCTGAAATAACCCTGGCAGCTTCTACCAGGAATTTAACTTTATCACCTGAACCGTGATCCTTTCACCTGGCCTAGAATGTTGGTCTGTCACAAGCTGATTTTCTCCAGGTCATTTGGCTAAACGGCAGCTACGCTGGGAAAAGCAGAATAGATACAGCACATTCCTTGTTTATTTCAGCTTTCTATTCCCCTCTGATAAGGTGGAGGGGTTTTGGCATTAATTTATTAATGCTCCAGTTGTGTTCAACAGTGTGGAACATAACTAGTAAGCTTGTATCTAAACCTCTGGCTTTGCATATATAACACACACACAAACGCGCGCGCGCACACACACACACACACACAAATGTATGCAGTGCAGACACTCAGAGCAAAACAAAAGGGGAAAAAAAGAGATTAAAAAAAAAAGTCTCCACTCTGTAATAAGACAAAGTTGCCTCAAAGCCGTCATTTTCTCAGCAGGAAGCAAAATTAAGTTCATCATCAGGGCGTGAATTAACGGCCTCTCATGCTGCTCGGAAATCTATAAGGGGCTATATGTGGTTTGGAGAGAAACATTTTGCCCAGGATGTGTAATAATCACTGAAACTGTAGAGTCGCCCTTGTGGTCCCTTTGGATAATGTTACAGTAATGTTGTGCCTCTTAATGTTTTATGAGGGGTGCTGGGCTTGACAGGAAAAAAGGCGAAGAGGCTGTAAAAGCTTCTTAGCTTACAAAAACAGCAGGGGAAAAAAAAAGATCTCGGGGCTCAGGAAGAGTTAGGCAGAAAGAGGGAGGAGGGAGGGCAAAGAGATGAAAAACCCCAAATATTGGGAGTGCACCCAAGGACCGGTGGCTGAATAATAGCTCACACACTGAGCCAACCCAAGCTACTCCTCTGACTGCATTAGGGCTGGGTGAGGGAAGGACTTTTCCCACAGGGTTTTTTGAAGCATCCACTTTTATTTTAATGGCCCACCAACCCCGTCCCTCTGGGCTGCAATAAAATCTCATCATGAGTGAGCAACCCTAAAAGCTTTTCCAATCCTCTCTCCAAGAAATTTGACAAGGGGAGCACCTCTGCTCCCGGGAAGATGAGGATTGCGCTACCTGGCCCAGTTGCATTGCAATCGATTCAGATCTGCGGGAGAAAAATCTTTGGATGCTCTTTGAGGCCTCCAAAGCCACAATGGCAGCTGATTTTATTTTGGACTATCCCATGTAAAAGAGCTCTCTGCGAGAAAAATATAATATTGCCCCATTTCTTGCCACGGTTGTTAAATGAATCCCCTGCCATTGTTAAGTTAGTAACACGGTTGCGAAGGGATTCTGGCTTCCCAAGGGACTTTGCGTATCAGTAGGTCGCAAAAGGGGATTGATCACATGACCCTGGGACACTGCAACCGTCATAAGTACAAGCCAGTTGCCAAATGTCCGGATTTTGATCACGTGACCTTTGATCACGGGATATTGCAACAGTCTTAAGTGTGATAAACTGTCATAAGTCACTTTTTTTCAGTGCCATTGTAATGGTCACATGGCTGTAAGTTGAGGACTAACTGTAAGCTGGAGCAGGGGTCTCCAACCTTGGCAACTTTAAGACTTGTGGACTTCAACTCCCAGAGTTCCTCAGCCAGCAAAGCTTTGCTGGTTGAGGAACTCTGGGAGTTGAAGTCCACAAGTCTTAAAGTTGCCAAGGTTGGAGACCCCTGAGCTGGAGAATGTAAATGGAACATTGAGTGGAAAGACTTTTCACCAAATACATAATTTAAAGAAACAACTAAGCAAAAAACAACGCAACTGTGTTGGCCCCAGAAATTATCTTTTGTTATAAAGCAAGGTAAATCAGGCTGGCTAGTACAAGCAGCGATTTATCAGTTTGCACTGGAAAAGATGTTAAGGACAAGGTAAGACGAGGAGGAAGAAAAACTATAGGCCCGCTCCTTTCTCACAATCAATTCCCTATAAAACATGTTTTTACTGTTTTAAAATGTTTTTGGTATTTTTAATTGTATTATATTTTTGAATTATAAGCCACCCAGAGTCATTGACTGAGAGGGGCGCCTATAGAAATTGAATGAATGAATGAAGCAAAACTACAGCATATGTGCCAGAGATAAAGATACCTATCCCACAATATCAACCAACATCGCCTCTTCTCTGACATTATCAATGCTCTGGTTTCTATGAAAGGAGAGAAACAATATGTTTCTTCTTAATATAAGCTTTTACTCTTTTCAAACTTTGAGGAAAATAAAAAGGGATACACAGCCATTGTTAATTGGAAAGCATACATATGCTTATTTTTAAGTAGCAAAGGGAAAGAAGTAGCACCATTTTTGATGCTTGTTTATTGAGAAAAGATGCTGTCGAAAACACCGATGAAGTTTATTGTTTGCTCTAGGTGTGCATATGCATACATGTATTTTCTGCAATCTGTTGCCACTCTTGGTCTGGTGGTAATTTTTAGAGTTAAAATTGAAGACATTAGACATACATTCCTTCAGCTTTCCCCAAGCTGCTTTCTTTTGAATTTGGTGGACTCTTTACAGCCATTATCTCCCAATTCATAAATTAAGGAAAGCTCAATATCAATTATAGGATATGTAACTTGATATATTTGGATGGCATCAAGTTGGGAAACATTGTTCTAGATTAGGGGGGTCAAAATCAAGGCCCGTAGGCTGGATCCGGCCCGTGGGGTGCTTAAATCTGGCCCATGGGGCTGGCCTGGAAATATCAAAGGACCAGCCCACGGTACTTCTGCTGGCCAAAATGTCCTGCAGGGGGGCTGTGTGCGGCCCCCACGTGGCCCGTTTTTGGCCTCCCTGGCCTCCTGCAGCACTCTGCCAGCGGAAAATGGGCCATGCGGAGCCTTCGCACGGCCCATTTTCACCCAGCAGAGTGCTGTAGGAGGACTGGATTGGACTAGATTACAATTACGTGGCCTCAAGTAAGTGCCTGATCTGGATAGAGAACAAGCAACATCCTATGCTAATACTACAGTTTAATGCCAGATTTTATATACTGTAGATCAGGGGTGAAATCTAAATTTTTTTGCTACTGGTTCTGTGGGCGTGGCTTGGTGGGGTGTGTGGCTATGTAACCATGTGACTAGGGGATCAAAAGACAGAAACTCACTAACAATGTCCTGCTGGAGCAGGGTTGGACTAGATGACCTCCAGGTCCCATCTAGCCCTGGATAATCATCTGAAGCTGCATCTAGTGCCAAGTTTGTACTCCTTCCTTCCCTGCCTCCCTCCCTCCTTTCTTTCTCTCTCTCTCAAAAACGAAACCCCCCCACATCCCATTTTTCATCCCAGCAGGCTTTTCCTCCTGCTGGGAGGAAAAACGGACCCCCCCCCATTTTTTGGTTTGGCTAGCAGGCGTTAGGGAAGACTGCTGGGAGGAAAAACGGACTTCCTCCCTGAGCCGCGCAATCATCAGAGGTTTTGGTTTTTTTACTTTTAAAAGTAAAAAAACTTTTTACTCAAAAAAGTTTTGAGCCTCTGGTGGCTCAACAGACTAAGCAGTCTGTTATTAACACAGCTGCTTGCAATTACTGCAAGTTCAAGTCCCACCAGGCCCAAGGTTGACTCAGCCTTCCATCCTTTATAAGGTAGGTAAAATGAGGACCCAGATTGTTGGGGGCAATTAAAGTTGACTTTGTATATAATATACAAATGGATGAAGACTATTGCTTAACACAATATAAGCCGCCCTGAGTCTTCGGAGAAGGGCGGGATATAAATTAAAAAAAAAAAAAAGCATTTTTTCAGCTGAAGAAAAGATGCTTTTAAAAGAAAAAAAAAAACTTCTGATGATCATGCAGCTCAGCTGGGCATGGGGGGTGGGACGGATTTTTGCTACCGGTTCTCCGAACCACCCGCGATTAGGTCCAAACCAGGAGCATTTCACCCCTGCTGTAGATCCATTTAATCTACAATCAACAATCTATAATTGACAGCCATTTCTATTTACTATCCTGGAAATTTACCTCTGCTATTAGATCTTGTATTATCATGTTATTTATGCTATTGTATTTTTATTATATTATGTACTTGAATAATAAAACTACAATGGTATAAATAGCTTTTCTGCCTGGAAAAGCAATTTACTATTAAACAATGGGGTATAAATTTAGAAATAAAAAATTAGGTGGAGTATGAAGAATAAGTAATAAACATTTGCCAGTAATATCTGGTAGAAGAGATAGGAAAAAGGTTATAGTAAAGAACTGTGGAAAGAAAGAAGAGAAGGGGAAAAAATCCATCTTGAGCCTGTATCAAACGCCCACCATGGTCATGGCCACCCCAGCCACGCCCACCCCCCCTCCCCAGCCCTCCAAGATCAATACAACCCTGATGCAGCCCTCAATGAAATCGAGTTTGACACCCCTGTTCTAGGCCAACCTATTGTACACACTGTTTCATTACTCTTGCCATGCTTCTGAAGATCATGAAAGAAGAAAATCCAACAATTTAAAAAAAATGGATTATTTTAAAGTAGCAAAATCTTTTCTTGTGGTAATGGACAAATATGAGGCTGTTGACATTCAGTAAAGAAACAATTAAAGTAAAATTTCAGCAGCATGCACAATGCCAACTGGTAATCACTTGTGCTATTAGACAATAAATACAGAGTTATAGCTAAGGACATGAAGATAATGGCATAATTATTGGTAGAGAGAAGGAATTAATTCATCTGATGTTACCCCAGGCTTCTGAATTAATATATCTCACAGTATCTAAAAAAGATGGTCTTGACATGATCACCAACACAAATCTCTCGCCACCGACAAGAGAAATCCATAAGAACTAAGAAAATCCATAGGTACCACATCATCTGTTACTTCTGTCATTCCAAATGGGAACAAGTTCGGGGGAAAAAACCCGCTACTCAGATCCTATCTCAACTCTGGAAGGAGATAGTCACGTGGCAGGCGTTTTAAAAAGGAAAAAAATATGTTCCCAATCCTTCCCTAATGTATGCAGAAAAGTCATCACGTCACATAGGACATTTAGCTGACCCAAATCCTTGATTCTGTGCAGGTATATAGTCTGGGCCCAAACCCAAGAACAGACAACAACAACAAAAAAAAGTGGGGGGGGGGAGGAAATAAATCTGCAAAGGCTTGCCCAATGAGAGAGAGGGAGGGAGAGAGGGAGGGAGGGAGAGCACATACTTTCACGAAGAACATCTGTAAATGGTAACTATTAACACTTTTACAAGGTGACTGAATGGCATCGGGGAAACTAGTTCACTGTTTTCTCCTGACATGCAGACTGTAAAACTGAACAAAAAATGACAGCAGGGCAATAGCTCCTTTTTCTGTGTCATAGGAGCTATTAAAAGATTGTTCTCCCAAAGCACCAGGGAGTGCTCCAACAAGCCAAGCTGTTCCAGCAGTTATTAGAAGCTAAGGGAGGAATGGGGGGTAATCCATTTCACAAAGAGCTCCAGCTTCTTCTCTGCATAGCCAACAAGCTGGGGGGGGGGAGGGTGGAGGAGAGGAGGAGAAGGCAGAGCGAGACAGGAATGACAAAGTAAGTGCATCCAAAACGCCTATTACAGGTGTAACCTTTGAAGCTCGCAAGGCCTCCCTGTGCTTTTTCCCCCAAATCCCTTGCCTGTAACACAGATGTCAGAACGGTGGGCGTTTGCACATGATGACCGTAAGTGGAACAGACTGACAGCACACACCAGACACCAAGACGCAGCCACATCTCATCAGAGGCAAAAAATGGTAAATCTGAATGGATAGATATTTTAAAAAAAAAGATGGCAACGGTGCATCACGGGGACCAAATTGTCTTCATTTCTGGACTAGCTGGGAAGAAGGTAGAGAAACGGCGTTATGAGACCTTTGATATGGAAAAACCATTGAGGAATGGAACAGAAAGAAGGCTCTGAGCAACGATTTTAAAACAGGGAACTGCAAAATATTAAAAAAACATAATCTACCCAGGGGGACCCTCTGGGCTGGGGAGGGGGTGGTATCTTTCAAAAGCAAAAAAGAAATTGCTTAATTAGATTTTTTTTTAAAAAAAAAATGGATAATTGCCTTCATGTGCTTTCAAAAGCAGTTTAGCAACCTCTTAACATCCGCATGCCCTGTAATAGCAACCTTGTTCTGGAAGGAGTTTTTATACCTTCACAAGCAGTGGCTGACAGTAAACACCTATCGATACAGATGGGTGTGTGTGTAATGGGCATTTGGGAGTTGTTAATAAAAGCATGATTCAAAATTTCCTGTCAATATGTGTTCACATAAAAGGGCAGCATTCTAATATCCATAATCTCCAAACCCATGGGGCAGAGTTTAATGAAAGTCTGTACAATTCGGGGCTCTATATCCTCAAAAGCCACTGTTCCAACCCCCCCCCCAAAAAAAAACCCCACAAGCATCCTAGCATCTACTGATGGGCAAGGGGGTGTATGGTAAAGGCAGAAATCCAAAATGCACATTGTAGCAATGAAGACGGCCTTAACAAGCCAAACACGAATTAAACTTGCTGGTGGTTTTGAGGTGGGGGGGACTGGGACAAATTCATAAACAAGCTGGGAAAAGGGTCCCTCTGCACGCTGCCTAAAGAGGAAAGCCATGTGTTTCCGCAAGAGGCTCGTGCAAGAAATGAGAAACAGATGTGGGCTGAAAGAGGAGGTACTGGTGACAGCCAAGTAACCCAGAAGCCCCATACGTGGTTTGAATGACAGAATGCAGCTCCCTGGAAAGCAGGTTCTTTTTGCAAAATTGCTCCCAGCAGAGAGAGGGAAGATGGTGCATTTAGCACAGAAGCATCCCTTAAAAGATAACCATATAAGGTATGAAAGAAAGATGGCAGGCTCTGACACCATAGCAAGGAGATCTTCTAACGCTGCCTCAAGAATGGATTTGCTCACGGCCTTTGGGAACATTTTTCGTTCATACCTAGCTGAGGGCTTCAATGGATTGCACTTTCTTATGCATGGCTTAAATAGAGCTGTGCTTTCCATGGCTAGGATACGGCCCTTTGACCGCCATTTGCAAAAAGGCTACAATCTTTCCAATCAGAAAACCTTTCATGCCTTGAATACCTCAACACCTGTGCTTTGGAATATGGTTAATGTATCTACCTTCTAATAGGGACAGGTTGCCAAAATACATTAAAACAATACTCTGCAGTTCTCTAAACTATTCTGGACTTAAAGCAATGTTCTCCCCTCGTGTGTCTCTTATGATCTCCAAGATTCACCGAAGATTCCTTAAATGTTATCTTCTGTGGCTGTCAGATTGCCTCAGTAAAAGCATAGAGAGACACATGTTTGGCTATTTCCCACCTGTTGCAGCAGTTCATTCTGCTAAACCCTGGCATCACTAGGAATCACTCTAAGATCTACTTAAATAGAATTCCAGAAAAGTTAGAAAAAAGGGGAGAAATGCAATAATAATCCTATTCTGTTTCACTGGTTCTTCTTCCTAGACTAGCATTTGGAAGACTAGCATTTATAGATCTCCAGATGATTTGCAGTAGATTGGGAAAGGTTCCCAACACTCAAACAACTAAGAATAGGAACAGTTCAAAAATATTTTCCACTGAAAGTTACACAACTGAAAGAGAATGTTTGGGAGAGAAACCCAGGAGAGGAAAGAATTATATGGAATAATATGGAAAAGAAAAATATGGAAAATGTCCTTTTCCATTCATAACCTGGCTCTCTGTTCCTCTGTAATCCTTAGGAAATTTTGTTTCTTTAACAAGAAACAAAATAAATATGCATTTATTTTCCTCGAGAGATGTCACTCTCTTTATACAAGCTGGAATAATAGTTTTATATGGCCGCTTTCTCCATTAACACAGTGTCTCCTCCTTGTAATTTCAATATCATGAAAGAATGTTTGGGGGAAAACCAGGAGAGGAAAGAACTTTGAGGCTTGGTTTTTCTAACATCACAAACTGCCTAACTGAGCATATGCTCAAAGGCATCCTGTTTCTTAATTTGTAGCCTATGTCTAACCCCATGAGTATTTTTCACCAAGCTCTGATTCACCCTGCTAATCTAAACAACAACTGAATGAATGTATCCATCAGCCTGAATTATCAATTAAATAGTACAAAATCTACGGTGACTCACGTGAGCTCCTATGTTTTTGTTGGCCTGATAAACACGTATGCGTGGCATTAGCAATGCAAGAGAGATTCAATATTTTTTTCAGTTTTACTGGACTGTTTGTTTTCAAAGCTGACAAATGCTTCTTTTAAGGGTTAGCTGGTGATGGCCCAGAAATACGGCTGATGAACAAGCTTTTGGGACTAAAATGCATATCAGTGTATAAAAATGGCAGCAGAACAATTACATAGTTCCTTCTCCAAAGGAAAAACTATGATTGGCTGTTTTCCAACACAGCAAGCTTTCTTAATCAAAAAAAAAAAAAAGAATAAAAAGTTCAGATCTGAGGCCATACTATAAATAGGGCATGATCTAGAATAACTATTATTTGCACACTTTTCTTGCACATTACTGACAATGTGCATTCTATATTCTTTTATCAACCTGAAAACATCAAACTGTCAGGTGTATAAGCCAAATGCTGGTTTTGATAGATTATTTGCCACTTTTGACCAAAATATTGAAAATCACTATATATATATATTTGTGGAGGGGTTTGTATATCTGTTTATTTAAATAAAGCTAAACCTTTACCCTTTTTTAACAATAAATTTATGAAAGTTTACAAATACAAAGATAAAAGCCTAATACAAAGTAAGAAAAATGTAAAAAGTAAAAGAAAAGAAAAAAAATGGAAAGAGAAAAAAAAGAAAAAGAAATACAAAGATAAAAGCCTAATATAAAGTAAGAAAAATATAAAAAGAAAAAGAAAAGAAAAAAAAGGAAAGAAAAAAAAAGAAAAGGCCTTCTGGGAACAGCAATGACAATATGATCACTACCCTCTGTTTGCAGAGCCAACAAACATGGTGGAAATAGAAGCCAAAGAATAGATCAGCTCCTTGGAATTCCACTTCAGATTAAGGAGAGGACAAGGATGACCCATAAGTCATCCTTGCCCTCTCCCTGCAAAATTGCAATCTCCAACCGGTTTGAGAACTCTGGATGCTTTGGGGTGGGGGGAGAGGAATCATCCTCTGTAAGCTATGGTATAGAACCATAGAGACACCATAGAGACACAGGGTTTGCCTAATTCCTCTTTGCTACTTTAGGAAGCTGCAAACAATTTCATTTAAAGGGGAAGAGACCCATTAATACAATCTAGCAATACTATTTTACTATAAAAGAAATTAAGACTGTTTGGGAATGATGTACTCAAAAATTACTTAATTTTTTTTAATAATACTGCAAAGGATACAGACAAACAATATATTTCATTGGATAAAAAAGACTATATGAAAAAAGCTATACGGAAAAAGTTGCTGTGGATCTGAAAATAGTTTTAAAATGTCAGAGTAGAAAAATAATGTGGAAAAAGATGGCAAAATAGATTTAGAGATGAAACGGGTTGATTTCTTAAAAATTAAAGGGGACATACAACTAATAATTAAAAGAGTGGTTTGGAAAGCCGCCTTAGCTAGGATTTTAAAAAAGTATGAGTGAAACCAAGGAAATTGTTCATTTTGTTCAGACAAAGAGAAAATGATAAGAAGTCAACTTATGGACATTTGACATGTCAGGATTAAAGCTTTTAAAAAGTAAACAGGTGGTCTATGAAATGAATGTATGTCGTCAGAGTTAAAATATGTATGTTGTGGTTTCTGCTAACTACTAATGGGATTTCTTTTTGACCAGAACTGTATGAAACAGTTTTAAGAATCTGTTTACAAGCGGGATGAGAATTCTTTTGCTTTATTTCTTAAAGAAAGTGATGAGTTTGGATTACAAATGGATTTTTAAAATTAAGATTAAAATACAGTATATGTATTAATATTTCTGGTAGCTTTTAGTAGACTTTTGCTGATTAGGACTGAGTGATAGGTTTTTATAATTTGATTATTGATGAGGGATGGGAAAAAGATGTTTTTTAAAAAATGAAATACCAGAGAAGCTGTCTAGTCAATGTAATTGTTTGTAACTGTCTGCAGGGAGGAAGAGAATCATCTTTTATATACCTTATTTATTTTAAAATATACTTATTGCACTGTTATATAACAGACAAGATCAAGGTTCAGTTACTATGACTACACATTTGCTCTTGGGTTTTGAAAAACAGAAAAAGGAAAGGAAAGATTAGGGGCATATTACAACAGATATTTAACCATTTAAAGACTTGAGGTGGTATCATGTATATTAACTCCCCTACTAAAAATTTGCCTCCTAAGAAAAAGAATGACCCACCTTGTTAATTTTAAAAACAATTGTGAGGAAAACAAGATATTATAGTCATTACATTATCTTCCCTAAAAATACGATTTCTACTGTTTCAGCACTGTGATCTTATGAATGGATTGGAGTGCAACTATATTTAATGGAATTTATGCAGCATTTTGCAGCACCGTTTTCCAAGAACATGTCACATACCTGAAATTTTAGCAGAGTCCTGCTCCTTATTTATTTCTCTAGGCACGTTGTCTGGTTCCACAGCTTCCACTTTTACTGGAGTCTCTTGAGTTGCTGATAAAGTTGTGTAGGTGCTGATAATTAACACTCCCAAACCAATCCATAGTATGATCTGTGCAACAAAAATTCAGAATCATGAATGCAGGGTTGGACAATTCTTAGCTCCTAGGCCCCACACAATCCACAAATCTCTTTTGGGGGCCTCAGACCCTTCCCTGATTACTATTGCCAAATAGTGTTACTATTATTTTTTTTTAGAATTTTGAAGAGGCAACAATTCTCCACTTTGTTGAATAGTAAATATTATATACCGTGTTTCTCCAAAAAGAAGGCTGATTCTTATTTTCTTTTTTTTTATGAATAATTTTTTTATTTCCATTTTCCAACATCATATTTATGTACAAATTACTATCCATGATTAATCATTAATTTTTATTTATTACTGATTCAGGCCTGCCCGATTGCCACTTCCTTTCTTCACAACCTCCCTCTCTACCCTCTACTACTTTCACATCCTTCATCTCCTTCACTTTACTACTTCCTCTCCTCCTTCTCCACTCCTCCCTTCTTCCACCCTATCTAACCTTCTTATTCCCCTCCTCCTTCTCTACTCTTTCCTACCTACTTTCTTCCCTCCTTCTACTCCTCTCTCCTTTTCTTTCTGAAATGGCAGTCGAGCATCCCCAATATCATTTTAAATTTTAATTTCATATCTTCAAAAATTACTGTACATTAATAATCAATCCATGTATCATTTCCCCCCTTCCCCCGCCCCCAGACTTCCCAGAGCAAATACCGGGTATTATAACCAACAATCACAAGCTAAAGTATACAAAATATATATAACCTCCCACCTTTAAAAATTTAAAACTTTAGATCCCCTTCACAATAAAAATAAAGAGATAGGAAAGAATAATAAAAAGAAAAAAAGAAAAGAAGCAATACCAACTTCACATATTACTTCTTCTTACAGTCAATTTTTAAAATTAATCCATCTTCTCAAATTCAATTTTTTCCCCCACTTGTATATTCCTTCAAATTTCATAAGTTCATTTCTCAAATTACAGTCCATCTTCTCGAACTCAAATTTTCATCACTTATATATTTCTTCAATTGCCATAACATTTAATGTCCGTTCTTCTTACAGTCCATTTTAAAAATTAGTCCATCTTCTAAAATTCAATTTTTTTCACCCACCTGTATATTCCTTCAAATTTCATAAGTCCATTTCTTAAATTACAATCCAGCTTCCACCACTTCCTTAAAATCCAACATCTCTTTCTCTATTTCATCAAATTTTTGATCTATTTCTAAAAAATGACTCTCCAAAAACTCCTGTAAAGAATTTCTTAATTCCTTTTTGATTTCTTCTTTTAATTTTTGAATCTGAACTGAAGAAATTTCAAAGTTTTTAATGACTTTTGGTACCATTTGCTTAAAAGCCATTTTTTAAAAATATAACCTAATAACGGACCAAAAAAAGAAAAAAAGAAAAAAATTAAAAAAGAAAAATTCAAAAAACTTTTCTTCTAAATCACTATAATCCCAAAGAAGAAGAAAAAATATAAATCATAAAATTCTCGTTTCTTCCATTTAGTCAGTATCTTCCTATATATCTTCTAGTTCGACACTAGCTGTTAGTAAGCATTTCTTTAACTTTCGTTTCCAGTACACACATTCCACAAAACCGCCATTTGCTTTCTTCTCTCCTATCTTTGCAACAAATATATCCTCAAGGGCTTGCAGTCTTCTTACAAACAAGTGCTAGAACTCCAGTTTCTGCTCCGTCCATGTTACAATCCATCATAAATCAATTCCTGCCGTGGAAATTGGACGCTACGTTTTGTCTGCCATAAAAGGCAGATGCCTCCCCCAATCTGGAGCTTTTCAGGCTATGGAAGAACAGCTCCCCGCAAGCCTCAGAAGCTTTTTCTGTGGCTATATTTGGGTGTCTCAACTTCAGCCTGAATGCTCATCTCTCCCTCTTTGCCCGAGGGAAGAGATTTCCAAGCTGTCGGACCAGAATTACGATGTCCTGACAGCTCTACAGACTAGGGAGTTAGCAGCCTAATCAAAGCTGCTTCTCAACGAAGCAGAGCCATACCGGAAGCCCGCCGATTCTTATTTTCTATTGACCCCCGAAAAAATGGCTAGGACTTCTTTTTGGAGAGTTCTAATTGTTGGCTCACCTTGCGATGGTGGCACTGACAGCCCCGCCCAGCAGGAGCCTGCTGCTGGTCCACTTCTTTTGCAGCCGCTTGCCGCCACTTGTATGGATTGCCCTGGCCTCTGCTTCACCTTCAGATGCCTGCCGGAAGGCATCTGCAGCAGATAACAGAGCTCCGGATCAATCCAGAGCTTTGTTATCAGCTGTAGATGCCTTCCAGCAGGCATCTGAAAGCGAAACAGAGGCCAGGGCGATGTATGCGAATGGCTGCAAGCAACCGCAGAAGAAGCAGCTGCAGAAGAAGGCAAAGCAGGTGTCGGAGTGGCAGAGGCCTGGTAAGTAGGGCAGCTCCACCCACCCAAGCTTATTTTTTACCTGTGTGCCTCACTCCACCCCCTGCACCCCAGGGTGGGCGTGGTCTTAGTGGGTGGGGCTTAATTTGATCGCATGCGCTCAAAACATGACAGGGCTTCTTTTCAAGGTGAGTCGTCTTTTTGGAGAAACACGGTAGTTAAAAAGAAACTTCTCCAAGCAATCGTACAAATCAAGGAAACATGTTTTTGTGTGTGTGTGTGTATATGTGTGTGCATGAAAACCTACGTGTTAACATTCTTCCAAACATTTTGCGATATTGCTCTACTAAACATGGCCTGCATCAATTCTTTGATGCCAAATACAAAGGAAAGCAGAAAGCAAAATTGGGAGAGGGGAGAGGAAACAAAGGGGCTTTGAGATACGGTAGAGGCTTGTTTATGGGGAACAACTGGCATCTATTGTATACGGTTCTTATCTTTAGACTTCTTCAGCCTTACAGCTCTTGACAATATGCATTGTTCCTCTTTTATCTCCAGCTCTTCTTCCCTATATTTTCTTTGATCTTTCTTCCTTATCCTCATTTTTTCCCCTCAAAACTATTTTCTCCTATCCCCAATTGGTTTGTTTTCTACCTTTTTTTCCTTCCTTCTTTTCATTTCTTAAAGTTCTATTACTTCTATCAACAATTTCCCTCCTATCTCCCTTATCATTTACTGTAACCTACGTAATTCAGCCAGCAGCTGCTGGAGACCATTTTCCCCCCGTCCTGCAACATTTTTGTGACATTAAGGCAACCCAATCAATTGTATCACAACTAGAGGATTCATCAACACCAGCCAAAAACACCTAGTCTAAATTAAATTATGCAGTTAGCTCAACACGCTAACTGCATAATCCAGTAACAATTAAATAGGGTAAGTGCTTTAATATCAACAGGGTTGAAACTCAGTTAGATTGTACTGAAAGAACTCAACAAGCTAGTCCTGGATTGTACTGAGCTGCATTGTAAGGAATATATATTGTATGATATTAAAACAATTATGAAAACATGCTTTGGACTCTAAGCAAGCACAGCATCTATATACTATATACTTTTTCAGGCTTCCACTACCTTAATAAGACAATTAATAAGAACACAGAGCCTGCAATTACTGCAGGTTCGAGCCCGGCCCAAGGTTGACTCAGCCTTCCACCCTTTATAAGGTAGGTAAAATGAGGACCCAGATTGTTGGGGGGGCAATAAGTTGACTTTGTAAAAAAAATATACAAATAGAATGAGACTATTGCCTTATACATTGTAAGCCGCCCTGAGTCTTTGGAGAAGGGCGGGGTATAAATGTAAACAAAAAAAAAATTAATACAGGTCAATATAACTGGTAGTAGAAGCTTTTTCAGGCTCTCACATGCTTTAATGAGCAACATTCATACACAATCCAAAGCACATCTGTATCATATATGAAGCATGTGGAATTCTAAAACCCAATATTATCCATTTGTTAGTAGGGGGGAAAAACATTTGCAGAACTAACTGTCTTTTTGCCATTCACTGCTGTCAGCTATTTTGTTTTTTGTTTACATTTACATTTATATCCCACCCTTCTCCGAAGACTCAGGGCGGCTTACAGTGTATAAGGCAATAGTCTCATTCTATTTGTATATTTTTTACAAAGTCAACTTATTGCCCCCCCAACAATCTGGGTCCTCATTTTACCTACCTTATAAAGGATGGAAGGCTGAGTCAACCTTGGGCCGGGCTTGAACCTGCAGTAATTGCAGGCTACTGTGTTCTAATAATTTATTAAACAAAATCATTTAATCTGCCCTAAAGGTTTTACAAAATTTGTGATTCTCTTTTGAGTCTAGGCCTCGTACACATGAGTACAGATATAGCAACATCTAGTTAGATTTTTGAGAAAATGGAAATTCTACCCAAAAGAGAAGACCGAAAAGGAATCCAAACTTCCATATTGACAAGAAACAATATGAGATGTAAACAAAGATTTTAAAGAAACATATTTATAACAATAAGGCCAATATTAGATACGTATAGACAGACAGTCCCTGGTTTACAAAGACAACCCTTAGATATGAATGGAGCTAGATAGATAGGAATGAAAATCGAATTAAAAGATGGAGGAAGGAGATCATTGAGCAAGGAATAACATTAAAGGACGATATGGCTGAAGGATCTGACCTCTCTTATATTATTTGGAGAATCCTGAATAGGCACTGGAATGCTTAAGTGTAAAACCAATATGCTCAAGTGGAAGCTCTTAGCAGTTGACAACACACTGTGTGAATGTGGAGACACAAAATTCGGCCCATCTGCTGGTATGTCGGCTACTACCAGAAACAGGTACTGATAATGACTTATTTTTGGCCAATGACAAAGCCAAGAAGATGGCTTCATTCTGGCAGTTTAAAGTTTGATCTAGACACTGTACAAGAAAAAGACGGGGTTACCTGTTACAAAATGGAGGATGGCTGATCTGTTATAGTACTTAAAACGTATTCAACTTATTGAATATGACAAAGTGAGGAGAAGCACACTCTTATACATAGCCATTGTTACTTCTTTCAACACTGATTTCTTGCAGATTACCCATTACCTTTCTACCTGCATTTACCCACTGTAACAATTTTTCATCCATTTATCTAGCTTTGTAAATTTTCTAACAAAGTACTCTAGTTCTTCACCATTTGTGCATAACTTGCAATCACTCAATTTTCTTTGCTCAATGCATCTAGGTCACTGTTTTAATACATTCATTTTCAGATCCATATACTTCATTGAATTACACAATCTAATATTTACTGAAAACCTTCAAGTTCTCAGGCAGCAACCTAGCAATGTCTTCATACAAAAGTATATAGATAGTCCTAGTTTAGTGACCACAAATGGGAGAGGCAACTCAGCTATTAAGTGAAGCAGTGACCGTGCTTATTATTTTAATTCAGCTTTCCTGTTTTACAGATCTGCAAAGGTCATCAATGTAAGGATTAGTTGTAAATTTACTTTTTCGTCACTGTCATAACTACGAACGGTTGGTAAACAAGACTAGTGCTAAGTGAGGACTACCTGTACATACATTCAGTTCCCACATGCTAACTTCAAGTATTACTTAACACATTTTCTCCAAAAAATACATTAAACAACCAAAGGGACATCAGACATTCTTGTCTTACTCCTTTGCTCAGTGCTCAGCTATTAACTAATTCTTCATATCCATCATCCATTTACTACATTTTTGCAATTAATTTTCAGCTCCATATTCACAGAAAACATCCCATAATTCAAGCCTGTTCACTTCATTACATATTTACTCTAAATTAAGCAATAATCCCCCAAATGTCTTTGTCACATTCATACTTTTCTCAGTGCAGTTTGGGGAAAAAACAGACACAAAGCATTTCTCACACATTGCTCATTATCACCTCCTGTATCATTCCAGCTAGGATTTTGCCAAGCATCTTTCCAGGTCACAAGTCACATAGCCACTCTATAGGCAAACTACACTCGTATTTTAATATTCCTCCATTTACACATGCCATTTTTCAACATCCTCACACAGCAGCTACAATATATTCCATCAATTTTTACTTGGATATTATAGCAACCTAGCAGGATTGGGTCTAGACATCTTGGACCTCTAAGCAAAGTCATATTCTGGCAGCCTTTATGATTATACAGTATTTAATCCTCAAGCAGGTGTGCTACTGCACCAAGTGTGCCATTTCCGCTTCTCCAGATATAACTGTGATAAGTTGACAGTCGTGCAACTTGTTCACTCAGTACCTTCCTATTAGACCATTGTTTTGCTTTGATAATATTTTCAGTTTCCTGAGGTCCATAGCTATACAGTAATAATTTCTTTTTTGTGACTTGAACGTCTTGGTTAGTATACTATTTCATTATCACTAAACTGACTGTGGGTGTTTTTTAAAAGCGTGGAAAGAAAAAGCAACGAGGAAAGATCATCAGATTTTACATTCATATTGTATACTTCAGAAGTGTTTTCAGTTTTGGCACCTCCTAAAATTTAGTGCTCTAGGTGACTGTCTAGGTTGCTTAGTCTTAGAAGCGGCTCTAATTATAGCATTTCAATTCCATTTTTGACATATTGCTATCATTTGTACAGATTTCTAATATGTTCCTTCCAGCATTCCCTCACTTCAGTTTCATCCCACATCATGTCATAGTTTTTATTTTTAATTTCACTTACTCTGCTACAGGCTTCTTTGGGCCTTTTCATCTACTTCTAAGACAATATTTGAATTTCCATCAAAATTGCTCTGCATTCTCTCCACTTCTTTTAGCCTTAATTGTATCTTTCTCTTTAACAAGATTCTTTGCAACTATCTCTCTGTGGATATTAGACACACCTTTTATCATTCTCTCTTAGTGCATTTCTTTCTCATATACAGCCTCTTTCACTTCATCACTTTACAAAGCATGTTTTAAAAATTTTCAATAGCATAACTCTACATATTCTCACACACCTTGTAACATGACTCTTTTCATACTGTTCCAAGCAGCTTACTTGTCTTCTTTCTTTATCACTGTTTTTCATTAATTATGTTCAAAGTTTAATTTATTATGTAATCTTTTTCATACAGGACTTGTACTTTCTTTCTAATCATTTTAATTTCCGTCTGATTTCTTTTACTTTTTTCATTCTCTCCCCCACCCTAAACATACCAGTAATGAATCTGGATGTACATTTATTCTTTTGCCAGGTGTATTTATGAACAGACTTACCACATATTTGAAGCAGAGATTTTTCTAAGCAAGAACTCATTAAACAATTATCATTCTCTTTCATTCTTGAGTATCAGAATGGCTCGGTAACTCTTTTTTTTAATCCTCGTCTCGTTCCCACCCATCCATTCATGTCACCTAATTTTTTTCTCTAAATTGAATTCATTCAGAATAATGCACATTTTTGCCCAAACACGTTTTTGTTCTTTCCATTATCAATATTCAATGAAGTGTAACATGTAACTTTCACCACCCTGTTGATTCCCATTTCCATATGTAACCATGATAACCTACATGACATTGAGTCATACTTTCTAGTATGCTTTTCAGCCCATCTCACCCTTTCATTCATTATGAAACCCATCCATTCACTCCCCTGCATTTATTCATCAATTCCCCACACAAAATCAGACAATCTCCATTCAGATATATTACACATCCTGCTCTTTTCTCTGGGTTTCCTTCCTTTACATTTCAATCATCAGTTTTAGACTCTTCATCATTCACTCCTTTTGTATTACAAACTGCAATCTTCCATATGCTATGGCCATCACTAAGTAGGTCCACAGATATCAGGTTTTCACAGGACACATATGAAAACTGCAAATTAGATTACAGTCATCATCCATCAGTTTTGGCATATTTTTACCACAATGCCACAATCACAACCAATGTGCCTATGTACCGTAAGATTGATGACACCAATCAATGAAAAAGCATTCAATAAGATTAAGATATTTATGGAACCATTAAATAAATATTGGATGACAAAATATGTATTTTTACCATATGAAGACATGTCTATTGATAAGTGACCATTTTAGGCAGGAACCCAGAGGAATTGAGGCTAATAGATGGAAAGAGGCAAAGCTCTAGAACTTATTAACAAATTGGAAATAAAACAAACTTGTCAGGTCCAGACAACAAACATCAAACAGAACATTTAAAAATTCAAACGTGCAACAACTAATCTGACACTCTAAAAATGTACAAATGTTCATATAATCCTGCAAATTAAAAAGGGGACCAATGTAAGATTTTTATAAAATGAGGGTCCAGGTAAATCCAATAAATTACAGTTTAAAATCTGTTCCAACTATTTTGGTGGAAAATATTGTCAAATACAATGTGAACAAATATTGTATTGGAAGCACATTTTGCCAGCAAAACAGCAGCATGGCTTTGGCAAAGTTTAAGGTTTAAATTAAATTACTTAGAATTCTTTGAGTGCATCAGCAAACGTGAAACTAAGAGGAGAGATATGGCAGATATTGTTTACTTGATCCTGAAGAATTAAACTTCTTGAAAATGTTTTCTTGTGGTTCATAACTACCTTGTTAACATAAAACTGAGTAGGACAGAAGAATATTTCTTGCAATGGTTTTAGGAAAAAACTGAGCTATCCTAAAAAATCTTATCCAGACCAAACCTTTTTAAATAATCTGGAATTAAGGAAGAGAAGTGAGACATCTATCTTTGCAAATTATTTGGGATGCTTAAAACAAGAGCTGGTGAAGAGCCCTTCAAAAGACACCTCCAAGTTGGGGAAACAGGTTTACAAAAAGCAAATATGGTTCACATTACACAAGTACTGATTAGGTCTGAAAGAGGTGACTGACAAGAAAAGAAGATAGGGAGGTTAGTTTTTTGTTTTCCAAAAGAGAAGCTTTTATGTAGTAGTGTTCTGCCCTGTCTGGATGAACTCACTGAGCAGTTTCACGTAGATGTTAAAGAGAAAAGGCGATAGACTCAAGCCCTGAGGCACTCCACATTGCAGGGATTGACAATCCCTCCTGCTCCAACACCAATTGAACCCAGCCATGGAGAAAGGAGGGTAATGACCGCAAAATAGTGCCCCACACTTCCCACTCATGAAGCTGGTTCAGAAGGATTTGATGGTCTCAAAAGCCATTGAGAGATTCAGTAGAGCCAGGATAGTTGCATCGCCCCCGTTCTAGTCCTCCAAAGATCATCAGCAAACGCAACCAATGTCATCTTGGTGGTAAACCCTGCTCTGAATGCAGACTGAAAAGGGTCCAGAAAATCCACTTCATCCAGAGTTAGGGTTGCATGCCAACCACCCTCTCAATAACCTTCCCCAAAACTGGAAGATTGGAGACTTGACAAAAATTATTTAATCCAGCTGGGTCTAAGAAGGTGGGGGGAACCACCACTATTCCAAGGCAGGTAGTACCACCGCTTCCTGAAAAACAGGCATTAATCATCACTTGAACCCAGTCACAAGCCATTCCTGGCAGACTTTACCCAACCAGGAGGGGCATGAGTCCAAAATAAAGGTGGCCAAACTTACAACCAAAATTTAATTCAAATGAATTTAGTTATAGATCCTATTTCAACTAAGAGGAAGAATCAAGCTGGTTTCTTAATTTCAGGGATGGAAAGGCAAGTGAGGGGAAGGGGGCTAGTGTAGTCCACATTGGACTCCATCCCACCTGGCCAATTTGCACAACATCTCATGTGGCTTGTGGAAGGTCTGAAAACCTCTAATCGTACCATCAAACAACAGGAAGTTTCCAGTTGTCATGTTTACCAAGGGCTTGAAAACAAGGGAACAGTATTTGCAAAACAGATTGCAAAATTAAGCTGCAGAAATAGAATGAATTTGATGCTTCTTAGATGTAGAATCCAGACACCCTTGTTATTATTACACAGCCTTACTGCTTGCGGTGAACACACATACAGAGAACACTTTGATTTAAGCTATCCCTTGAAGTTTCTGTAATTTATGAGATGTGGGTTGGGCTGATCAACTAAGCAGATACACAATCATAACTGATAAACAATATGGGTATCAAGAATTTTAGCCTCGCTTGAACAGCAGAGCTGCCAAGCTCCAAATGAAAAAACGTACTGAAGGAGAGAGAAAGACAAGTGGATGGCTTGTTGGCTGACAGTGAAGGAGATTTAATTAAACTCTGATGCATTATTTTTACCTAGTTAATCACTGTATTTGTCACTGCAAGGGTTTGACATGGAACCTGGTCTGCATGTCAACCACACCACTATTACAGGTGCAGGGAAAACTGAGAACACGTGTTTTGTTTTGTTTTTTAAAAAAAGAACAATTGCCGATAATGCTAGCCAGAAGATAACAAAGTAGTCAGAGGAGAATGAAGAAAAAGGGGTCAATTAAGGCATAATGAATTTTCTATATTTTGTCCTCTCCCTCTTCGAAGAGTTATCAGATCAAGCAGGGTAATGGTACTCCAATCAAAAAACATCATTTTGGGATTTGGAAAAAATGTTATTTGCAAGAGGTGCTAAGAAACAGAACTGATGATCAGCGCAAGACAATGGCAGCAGTCAAGATCCTTCTCTTCTAGATCTGTCTCTGAACAATCATCTTTTTCACTTACTCATGAAAAGGAGCCCATGAAGATTTGTTCCCCTTAGAGATTTCCTTCATGGATCCAAGTAGAATCTTGACAGGAGAAATCTACTTTTTGATGCCTGCTGCTACTGCTTCACATTTATTGTGTGGATCATATACCAGTCAGTGTGTATTTTTTAATGTTTGTATAGCAACTGATTTTGTAAAGCATCCAGATATCATTAATTAATTACTATTATCTATTTTTTAGATTTGTATCCATTTTTTCTCTAGAGGCTCAAGGCAATGTTCTCCTTCTGCCTCCAACTTTATACCCACAACAATAATCTTGGGAAGTAGCTTGGTTGAAGAAAGGACAGACTCAAAACTTATTTCTATGAATCAGTGTGCACATAAACTGTATCACCCCAATCTTAGTTCAACACCTTAACTACCACCCAATCTTATCTGAAGTACAGTTTGCAGAGAACAATACATTATTTTATGTTCTCTATTTCACTCATGGGTTCTCATTACAAACTAAACCCACATACTGTCCAATATTCTGCGGTGGCGCAGTGGCACAGTGGTTAGAATGCAGTACTGCAGGCTATTTCTGCTGACTGCCGGCTGCTTGCAATTTGGCAGTTCAAATCTTACCAGGCTCAAGGTTAACTCAGCCTTCCATCCTTCTGAGGTTGGTAAAATGAGGATCCAGATTGTTAAGGGCAATATGCTGTCTCTGTAAACTCCTTAGAAAGAGCTGTAGTTATATAAGTCTAAGTGCTATTGCTATTCACTGTCTAATATTCACAATCAAGTGTTTTGGGCGGCTTTCTAAAGAGAAAACACTGTCAATTTCTAGTATTACAAGCAACTGTAACAAAGAAAATATTGCTAGACTTGTAAGAAACTGCATAAGCTAGGGAAGAACAGCACGAAGTCACAAAAAGTGTTACAGAGGCCAGCCTAGTACAAAACCAGCTGGCAATCACTTCTAGACATGTCACAGAAATTTTTTCAACAAGCAATTTCGCACAGATTTCATTTGAAGAAAGATCTGGAGGGCATTACACTGAGTATTCTGCATTTTAAAATTAGCTGGTCCCTATCCAAGGGTTAAGTGAAAGCCACTCTGAGACAGGAATTATTAGCAACATTTGCTTATGAAAAACAATTCTCAGACCTAAACATACAGAATGAAAAGTTCAAGCATTTGAACTACCACACAGGACTGAAAGTGAAGAAGAGGGGGAACGGCAAATTGAATTGAACGTGTGAACAAATAATTTGGCCATTTTATAAAGCATGATTGATATTGGAAAAAATCAACCAATTTCACCATAACAGAGATGTGTAAGAACCACTAATATTTTGACAGATTTCCTATATCTGCAATGTGTGTCCTCAGCATTCATCTTGACTATTTCACGCTGGTTCCAAATTCTATACCTTCTAAATGGGGTATAAATGAAGACAGAATCTAAGCCACCTGGTAACAAAAAAAATAAAATATTGCTTATATATAATTTCTGTGGGTTTTTTGGGGGTGGGTGGGAGGTGAAGAAATGTTCCTTATTATGTGGTTATTTTTTAAAAAACAAAATTCAGATTTTGTCCAGTTTTTGAATGTTTAAAAAAACCTTTAGCAACAAAGAATAATACGAAGAGAAAAAGAGAGTATTTGCATTTGGCTCCCTAGGCACCAAAATGCCTTAAGGAAAAGCAATACTATACTATTTTTTTCTTTAGGAAATAAAAAATTTGTACTTCTTTACACAAATGGTAAACTAGGATGAGCTGGATAGTTTTCAATATTTGAGAGAATATCTGCCAGAGACCTGGAATTCTTTATACTTGGTGAGTCAAGAAGGCTTTTCAAGGAAGCACAGTTCATTCAATAATTCCATTTGCAAGATCACTAACATGTGCCAATTTAGGATAGTAGGATAAAAACTACAAATATGTGGATTTTGGTCACATTTTGAGTCAAATTGGACTATTTTTGGATTAATTCCATGCATTTAACAAGACCCCCAATGACTAAAGCCAAATCAGGGGTTACCTGACAGCTTTCTAAATGAACATCTTTTTAGAAATAGTAATTTTATTAAAGAGTACAACTGTAATGTGAAATTAATACAAACTAAAATATAAAAGAATAAAAAGAAAAAATAGAAGGTGCAGAAGAAAAAATAGAATGAGAAATAGAAAAAAGATAAAAATACAGTAAAGAAAAAGAAAAGAAATATATAAAGTGACTTTCCTATTCATTGATGTATAAACAATATTAGTATCTTATCATCTTCTCTTAAAATACAATCAATTATCTCTTCCCATATCCCAGCTCTCCAAATAAATTAATGAAGCCTCCTCCTTCCAGTATGGATGTCAATAAAAGTCCATTAATATAAAAACATGTATATTTTAACCAGTGGTGGGATTCAAGTAATTTAACAACCGGTTCTCTGCCCTAATGATTTCTTCCAACAACCAGTTTGGCAAACTGCTCAGAAAGTTAACAACTGGTTCTCCCAAAATGGTGCGAACTGGCTGAATCCCACCACTGATTTTAACTATGATCAATTAAACCAACTTTATATTCCTTTCTTTTCTGCTAAGTACAGGTAGTCCTTGACTTACAACTGTTGATTTAGTGATGGTTCAAAGTTACAATGGCACTGAAAAAAGTGACTTATGACTGTTTTTTACACTTACGACTATTGTAGCATCCCTATGGCAACTGAGTCATATTTATAATGGTTACAGTATCCTGGGGTCATGTGATCACCTTTCGCAATCTTCTGACAAGCAGTCAATGGGAAAACCAGATTCATTTAATAACCGTGTTACCAACTTAACAACTGCAGTAATTCACTTAACAACTGTGGCAAGAAAGATCATAAAATGGGACAACATTCACTTAACAACTACCTCCCCAAGCAACAGAATTTTTGGGCTCAATTGTGGTCATAACTCAAGGACTACCTGTATCTGACTCATTAGCCCCTTCAAATAATGTCCTAGAATTTGATATTTTTTCATTTATTATTTGTCCCTTTTCACGAAATTCTTAAAAACTTTAATATATCTGTTTTATAAATCCAAATAGGAGAATTATCCAGGTCATTTTTTAAAGTTTTTTATTTGTACATCCTTTTTAATTATTAAGATATCAACTGGTTTCTTTTGCATATCATGTTATATCTTTCTCCATGCCATTTTTTTAGTTTGTTATTTAAAAATCCACTTTCAAATCAGTCTTGATGTTGTCAGATAGAAGTTGTTCCATAACATCTTTTAAACACAGTCTATTTACAGAGGCAGACACAAATAAAATTAACTTATGGATCCATTGTTCAATAATATCCTTTAATATATCCAATGTTAAAATATTATGCTTCATTCAATTCAGATGAGTTCTCTTTTAATTATAATCTTTATCATTCATTCTAATTTCCTCAAGTGTACTATTTTTAAATTTTTTCTTTACGTTATCTTTTTTTAAAAAAAAACACATTCAAAACAAGTGCATTTTCCCAGGGGAAGGAGTCTTTATAAATAATTTCAATTCTGGATCTTTACTCTATTTATAACTTTCTAAAACCAACTTTTAAGCATCTTTTTGTTTTAAAAAATTCTGAAACAAAAAATTACAGTACTTAAAATTGTAATTAAAATGTCTTTCACTAATGATTGAAGAAAACTCACCCACTGTAAAACAAGTTGGTCCTAATACTGTATTAGGATCCTTAGGTTCCTAAAAGCTGAAAGACATTTAACAAATTGAAAATGATTAAAAAAGGAACTATGCAAACTTGGTATCCTTTTGAAAGTGCAACCATATTTTGAACAAGATGCCGGATCCCACATCTTCAGAGCTCCAAACCCACCAGAGACCACTATCTTGCTGTCTCCGCACAAGGAGCAGCTGTCTGTAGCACCTGTGGGCGATCTGAAGTCGTCTCCTTGTTCAGAGGGAAATTATAAAAAGCTGGTCTACTTGCTGGCTTGTATCATTTTGCTGCATTGGATCCATTGTCTTCATTATTTCTTCCCCGGAAGTCAAAGGTTTGATTATATTTCCTTTTCCTGTCCTTAAGCTTATTTTCTCCACACTTATGCCTTAAGAATTTGTAACAATACCAGCAGCACTGAATTTGTTTTATTCTTCTGTTTTCAGCTTTTTCTCTACCACCTTGCATTGTTTCAAATCAGTGTTCCAAATCTATTTATTTCGCTTACACAACAGCAAACAGAAGTGTCAGAATTTCTATCGCTAAGAATGTGTTCACATGATATCACAATTTATAGCTGTGTTGCTTAGTGATGGAAATTCTGGTCCCAATTACTGTGATTAACTGAGCAGTACCCCTATAAGACTGGGCTTCACGGGCAGAATGTTGTCAATTCGAAACCCAGCAGAACTTTTAAAAATATCATTTTTCTTTCCTTGAGTTACTTACTTTTCCTCTGGGCCTTCGTTTTATTACTATTTTAGTAAATACAGTTGGGCACTATTTTATTAATTCTCTAGTTACTTGAAGTAGAAACATTTCATCCGCAGCTCCCATGAGTAAAAGCTCGAAAAATACAAGAAAGGAATTTTTTTTACTTTAAACTTGGTTGCATGCTTCCTGGTATGTGTGTTTTGATGGTTTAACTGTATATATAAATTCAAGCTCGTATACATATTACAAACACAGACATATGTATGTGTGCATTTGCACGCCAAAGAGGAAAAAAAGAAAAAAAAATCTTGACAATTGTTCTTCCTGGCATGGAAAGTAAAGAGGGCACACAACAGCAGGGGAATTGTCTAATGGCCATAGCAGCTTGTAGTCTGGACTGATATTTTTTTTTTTTAAGCCTGCCGAAGTATCTCAGTTCAGAAAAGAATTTCCTTATGCTATCTGAGAATAAAACAGCATCAGCTGTTAGGATAGGAGCTGATCAGGATAGGAGCAGATATATTCTTAGATGAGCAGGTCTATTATAAATTCTATTGTAACCGGCTTTATATTAATCACTACAAGTAACTCTACTTTCCAAGGTTAACATAAATCTACATGTTCCAGAGTTTCTTCGAGGGAAAGCAAAGTACAGATTTAATCCAAAGCAAATTTAAAATATTGTTTTAATTGCCGGTTTGTACATGCGTTTGCAAGTAAGAACAGCTCCAGGAGCATGCTACCTTTCCAAATTAATTTTATTTTAATTGCTGTATTCTGATTGTTTTGGTTTATGATTTATCTAACCTTGTTTAAGATTGCTTTTATTGCTCGTTCAGTATACCATTCTGGTTCTGGTTTGGAAAGATGACAATTATAAAAAATAAAATAAGACAAAAGAATATAATATGGGAGACTAGGAGTTACAGATCTGCCCAGATCGCTATTATGGATTAATTAGGCTGTCCACTTTTAAAACACAGGAATCAGAATCTTGCTCTAATGGATCTAGAATCATTTTTGTACTGGCAGGGGATCTGCACAGGTCTCAAGTCAGAGGACTTTTCCATTACGCACTCCTTAAAGCTTTTAACCTGAGTGCCACACATAAACCCTGAGAGTTCTCCAATTATGCAAACTATGCGCACTATCAGAGTGATCATACTTCCTTATTTTAAAAGAAATTTCAAAAACTGAAATGAATTAGGATGCTAGACTGTTGAGTTTAAGCTTTTAATTATATCAGGAATTAAAGCTAGGCATTTGGGATTTTATACTTTGGGAGAGTGGGCTTCCTGGTTAATAAAACCGATACACTGGAGATGCCAAATAAAATTAGCTTTCCTATTTGGACTGGCGTTTAAATTGCATTTTCTACCTAAAGTACAAAGAAGTAAAAACAAGCAAACGCACACCACTATAGGATGCAAGCTTTATTAGGGACCATTTAAAGAGGCATTATGAATATGCAGAAGGGAATTGTATATTAAGAGCTAGAATTTTACTTTATATTTGCGTTTGCCATCCCAATTATGGGTGAGGTAAGTTATTTCTCTGTTCAAAAAGCACCTTTTTAGGCAGAGGGAACAACTGCAGCAAAACAAAAACTACAATTCTGGCAGCCTATGCCATTCTCCTCCATGCGTATATATGTTGTCCTCTTGTCAAAAATTAATCTGATTTGGCTTGTTCCATGTCTCAGTCCAATTAATTGCAAAGCCAGCATGTGCAAATCAATAGAGTCCCTATACTTAGCTTTGTTTTGATGTATTTAAAGCTGGAAACCCAGAGATCTTTGCTATGATCAAGATTTCCACCATTTGCTTTTCAGAATGCTTTTGCTATTTTCTTGGCCTTGGTCAGAAATCTAACTAAGTCTATTTAAAACGACTAGAGCTTTCCAGCGAGAGAAATAGGAACATTAACCTAATGTTAACCTAGTTCACATGCTGCTGAACTCTGCCATGAAACTGCCATTTTCTCTCTCCATTTCTCCACTCTTGATATCTTTTCCCTCCCTCTTAGTATTTAATTTAGTTTCTGAATCAATTTCAATCTTCTCTGCATAGCTTATTTTCCTCTGTGGTTTGTCTTGCTTAGGACCTTGTACTGCCCACGATCCTTGTGCAGTTTAATAGCAGTTCAACCAACAGCAAACCAAATCCTGAGATCAAAACAGTCCATTCAATAATCATCAAAGGCCCTGCTAACTGATCAGAAATTCTTCTGACAAATCAAACAACTACGCCAATCAGCATAGAGACATATTACCATCACAAAACTCCTTAGCATATTATTTATCTGAAAAGGATACCACTGCTATGATGTTTTAGAACTGTTTTCAAGCTAGGCTTTGTTTTCCCCTTTTGGAAAAAGTGTGATATAATAATCCCTCTCCAAAGTATTTTTTTTTAAAAGTATAGTATTTTTAAAAACTTCCTTTTCCATTTACAAGGGACACTCCATTAAATACAAGGGAGATGACAAGGCATCTGTATACAGTAAGCAAGAGTGATTTCATTGGGATTTTTTATTTTAAAAAACTGTTTTTTGAGCTTCCCATAATAATGCCGTCAAAATAATTAACAAGAGGGCAGCGAAAACATTTAAGTAGAAAAAAAAGAAAAGAAAAAGTAACTTTATCTATACCTCTGTCACCCACGTCTTATAGAGGAGAAATTGTCACAAAATCATGATGAACCAAAGCAGATACATTTCTAGACAGAGGTGTACAGGTAGTACTTGACTTACAACCATTTGTTTAGTGACCATTCGAAGTTACAATACTGAAAAAAATGACTTTCGACCTTTTTTCATGTTTACAACCACTGCAGCATCCCCATGGTCACGTGATCAAAATTTAGAACTGGGCAACTGGCTCATATTTATGACAGTTGCAGTGTCCCAGGGTCATGTGATCACCTTTTCGGAGCTTCTGATAAGCAAAGTCAAGGGGGAAGCCAGGATCACTTATCAGCCCTGTTACTCAGTTCACAACTGCAGTGATTCACTTAACAATTGGGTTTGGTTTTTTTTGTTTACATTTATATCCCGCCCTTCTCCAAAGACTCAGGGCGGCTTACAGTGTATAGGGCAATAGTCTCATTCTATTGGTATATTTACAAAGTCAACTTATTGCCCTCCCCAACAATCTGGGTCCTCATTTTACCTACCTTATAAAGGATGGAAGGCTGAGTCAACCTTGGACCTGGTGGGGCTTGAACCTGCAGTAATTGCAGGCAGCTGTGTTTTAATAACAGTCTTCTTACAGCCTGAGCCACACCGCGGCCCTATAAAATGGGGCAACACTCACTTAGCAATAAAAACTTTGAGCTCAATTGTGGTCGTAAGTTGAGGACTACCTGTATACCAGGCATTTGGGCTCGGGAAGATAGGAATTGTCCTTGAAGTTTTGGACTAAATCAGCAGTCCTGAATGTGTGCTGGGGCAAAGCATGAAAAGGGAAGAAAATGGAAGAAAAAGGCTTCGAAGATTAAGAAATTAGAAACCAACTGAAAGGTAGTAAAAAAATAATAATCTGTCAATAGTGGCTGACTGCAAAAAGCATTTTGAGAACCATGTATTATACAAATGATGTTGAAGCAACTGCTCCAGCTTTAGGATTGGAAGCAGGTGCGCTCATCCCTACGCAGGATGGACCCTAACCAATATCCCGGCAGAACATTTTTCAGACCTGACTGAGTTGTTTCGTCTAGACCAGGGGTCTCCAAACTTGGCAACTTTAAGACTTGTGGACTTCAACTCCCAGAGTTCTGGGAGTTGAAGTCCACAAGTCTTAAAGCTGCCAAGGTTGGAGACCCCTGGTCTAGACCGTCACCCACACTTTGCCCATATAGAGCCAAGAATGTGCAACCTTTATGGGTGCTGGCCTCTTCTGAATGCAAAACCCTGCCATTAAGAAAATGTTAAACAGGCAAGAATTCCTGCAACCACATGAATACACCCACCCTCCCGCCCATGAGAAACGAGCATCTATTTTCTTTGAAGGGAAAAGTCAATCTAGCTTGAAACAAAAATGATCGTCTTCCGCAATGAACTAAGCTAACACATGCTGAAAGGGGAAAAAACTAAAGTGCATGGAAGCCTCACAGGTATGCAAGTGACAGATGTGCAGGTGTGGTCAGCTGCAAAGAGATTTGTACACAATAAAACTAGAATAACAACTATTAAGTATTCCAGAAGGTTCACAAGTTCACCTATGGAACAGAAATGAACAAGGCAGGTCTTCCATTCCAGGTTCAACAATGAAACACAATGAGTACAGGCACTTTTCGACTTAACAACCATCAAGCCCAAATTTTCCGTTGCTGAGCAAGACAGTTGTTAAACTGAGTTTTAGCCCATTTAACGACCTTTCTTGCCACAGTTGTTACATGAATCACTGCAGTTGTTAAGTGCATTCATTCAATAAGTGAATCTGACTTCCCCCTTAGTTGTCAGCAACTAAGCAAAGTCATTGGGGGAAGCCAGGTGGTGATCACTTGACCCCAGGACAGTGCATAAATACATGCCAGTTGCCGAGCATCAGAAATTTGATGACATGACCAATGGGAGGTTGCAAGAGTCATGTGACACGTGTGTGTGTGCGTGTATTTCAGTGCCACTGTAACTTTAAATGGCCACTAAATGAATGGTTCTAAGTTGAGGACTACCTGTAATCTGTCAGGATAGACTGTTTGCAGGGAAAAAAAATTATGTCAACTTCAAGAATATGAGAAGGGATTCTTGAGGAATCTCTTCAAAGATAATATGAGTAAAAAATGTAGCAAATCATTTCCCCGTCATTGAAGGCAGAATGACAGCTGTCCCAAATGTCTTCATGCCCATGAGAAGCAAATTGGTTCAGAGGATCCAGAGAAGAAACTCCAGGTTCTGACAGAAAACTGACTTGAGAAGTACAATAAATATATATAAAAAAAAGGTAAGAGAGTCCCTGTGGATTTTACTCTACTAGTCATTGCTGACTCTAAGGAGAGGTGCTCCACTCCGTTTCAAGGCTATTGAGCCAGCGCTGTCCGAAGACATTTCTGCAGTCATGTGGCCAGCATCACATAGAGTGCTGTTACAGTCCTGGGCCGTGACTCAGTGGTTAAGGCTTGTTGTCTGGAAAGCCGGCAGCCCAAGTTTGAGATCTGAGAGCTAAGCAGTAGGGTGAGCTCCCATCCTTGCCCCAGTTCCTGCCAACCTAGCCATTTGAAAATGCAAGTAGGTAGATAAAATAAGTACCACTTTGGTGAAAGTGAAGCATAGGGCTTTAGGCAACGACGTATGTTGTGGTTTCCCACAACCTTTCTGATTCAGGGTAGCCTTTCCAAGTGAATCAAGATATTTCACTTTTCCTCCTCCTCTTGTATCTAGAATGCATTCTACTCGATCTCGTCCCCATCTTCCCAAAATGCAGGGATGGAGTGGGTGGGGAGAGGAACAGTTTTAGAATGCCAGAGGCGGGAAGATCCTCTAGTACAGACATGTCAAACTAGATTTCATTGAGGGCCACATCAAGGTTGTGTTTGACCTCAGGAGGGGGGCAGGGGGGGCATGGCCAGCTCAACATCATTCATGTCGGGGGCACCTGTGATGACCCGAGCGCTCTGTCAGTGAGAACAGAGCTTGGGAGGGCCTCCCATGGCACTCAAGAGCTCTGTTTTGGCTGGCAGAGGCACCACGAGCGATCCTTCGCTGTTTCTAGGGCGACCCTGCAGGCCAGATCTAAGCACCCCATGGGCCGGATCTGGCCCCCGGACCTTGAGTTTGACACCCCTGCTCTAGTACAAGTAGTGGCCAATGAAAGAATGGATGGACTTCTATAGAAGCAGGCATTTGCAAACTAAAAGCCACTGGAATAATCTTGTTGTGTCCCACTCCTCCTCTGACGGCCAGATCTGGGAAGCCTGTATCAAGCGTGGCCATGAAGCCTCTGCAACTTTGCCAAATTCCTGTCAGAGTTCTCAGGGCAGGCAGGAATCCAAGGTGTGACTTCAGCAACCAGATTAGACTTTGCCTGACTCAAGGAATGCCAGAAAGCAGATCCTTTATATAGGCCATGGGGGGTGACTCCATGACTCAGCACTTATGCAGGCCTGCCCCTCCCTTCCTTTTGCTGACATCACCTCTCCATTCTCCGGAAGCGGGGATCTGTCCACCCTTCGTCTTCCTGCCCAGCTGCCGGCAATTCTAGCTCGTGGCTGGCTTCATGCCCATCATGCTCACATGCTATAGGAGGGAGGTTTGTTTGCTCAGTCTGTCCGGGCATGGGGCCAGGGCTGGGGGCATGCCAGGCCATTCGTCTTCACTATCAGTCTCTGGCTGAAATAGCAGGAGATGGGAGGGGCCTGGCTGCGGAGAGGGGGGCGGGCGAGGCACAACAAATCTGTTGGGTAACCAGGGAGGCGCTTTCCAAAATCTGACTGTCAATTGAGGACCGTGGTCTGAGCTCACATGACCAACTGAGATCCTGTACCTACAAGTGTGCTCTAGACAAAGTTGCACAGTTGAGCCGATGAAAGGACCTTACAAAGAACTAAATGAGCAATCTCAATAAACAAATCCACCACCACAAAAATTGTTATTTAACCCTAAAAAAATCAGTAATAAAATCCCATGGTGCAGCTGGTGAAGGAGAACTGAAGCAAAACAGCTTTCCAGGAATATCTTGGACCAGCAACAAATATGACAAGACGAAACAATACACTCTCACCTTCAGCCAAAATAGCTCTCCTCTGCCCAATGCAAAATTTTAAGTGACCCCTACATCATGTCTGGCGGTTCTGTTGTCATGGCACAGTTGTAACATTTCATGGTGATCTGTGTGCATCCGTACACCAGGGGTGAAATCTACTTACCTTCCCTACTGGTTCTGAAGTGCATGCGCTGCGCGCACATGCATGCTCTGTTTGCATGTGTACATCACATGCGCGTGCTCCACTCGTGCTTACGCACACATCACATGCATGCTTGGACCCTCTGTGCAAGCGCAAACCCTTCTACGCATGCGCAGAGGTTAAAAAACAGTTTACTTCCTGGTTAAAACCAGGAAGTAATGGCATCCAGGCGTAGCCTTGTGCTGTCGCCTCTACCAGTTCTCCAACCCACCCACTGCCGCTGCTACCGGTTTGGCCGAACCAGTAGCATTTCACCCCTGCCATACAGGTAATCCTCGGGCAAGACTGCTGTACAGGTAGTCTTCAACTTACAACAGTTTGTTTAGTGATTGTTCAAAGTTACAACAGTACTAACCATCTATCTAGACCCGTTCCAGTCCGGCTTCCGGCCCGGATACAGTACGGAGATGGCTTTGGTCGCGTTGGTGGATGATCTCTGGAGGGCCAGGGATAAGGGTTACTCCTCTGCCCTGGTCCTATTAGACCTCTCAGCGGCTTTTGATACCATCGACCATGGTATCTTGCTGCGCCGGTTAGAGGGGTTGGGAGTGGGAGGCACCGTTTATCGGTGGTTCTCCTCCTACCTCTCTGACCGGACGCAGACGGTGTTGACAGGGGGGCAGAGATCGACCCCGAGGCGCTCATGTGTGGGGTGCCGCAGGGATCGATTCTCTCGCCTCTCCTGTTCAACATCTACATGAAGCCACTGGGTGAGATCATCAGTGGTTTTGGGGTGAGATACCAACTGTACGCTGACGACACGCAGCTGTACTTTTCCACCCCAGGCCACCCCAACGAAGCTGTCGAAGTATTGTCCCGGTGTCTGGAGGCCGTACGGGTCTGGATGGGGAGGAATAGGCTCAAACTTAATCCCTCCAAGACGGAGTGGCTGTGGATGCCGGCACCCCGGTACAGTCAGCTGCAGCCGCGGCTGTCTGTTAGGGGCGAGTCATTGGCCCCAATGTAGAGGGTGCGCAACTTGGGTGTGCTCCTGGATGGGCGGCTGTCTTTCGAAGACCATTTGACAGCCGTCTCCAGGAGAGCTTTCTTTCAGGTTCGCCTGATCCGCCAGTTGCGCCCCTTCCTGGACCGGGATGCCCTATGCACAGTCACTCATGCTCTCGTTACCTCTCGTCTGGACTATTGCAATGCTCTCTACATGCTTGAAGAGCACCCGGAGACTCCAGCTAGTCCAGAATGCGGCTGCGCGGGTTATTGAGGGAGCCGTTCGGAGCTCCCATGTAACACCTATCCTGCGCAGTCTGCACTGGCTACCTGTTGTCTTCCGGGTGTGCTTCAAGGTGTTAGTTACTACCTTTAAAGCGCTCCATGGCTTAGGACCGGGATACCTACGGGACCGTCTACTGCCAACGTCTATCTCCCAACGACCGGTGCGCTCTCACAGAGAGGGGCTCCTCAGGGTGCCGTCAGCCAAGCAATGTCGGCTGGCGGCCCCCAGGGGGAGGGCCTTCTCTGTGGGGGCTCCTACCCTATGGAACGAGCTTCCCCCTGGACTCAGACAAATACCTGACCTTAGGACCTTCCGCCGCGAACTCAAAACCTACTTATTTCGTCTTGCTGGACTCGCTTAAATTTTATATTATTAAATTGATTTATGGGTTTTAAAATTTTTTAGTAAATTTTAGTGGGATTATTTTTTATCTATAAGTAGCCAAATTAAATAGGTTTTTTAAGGGTGTTTTTAGTTTTGTATTGTTGTTTTCTTTCTGTATTTTACTTGTGGCTGTACACCGCCCTGAGTCCTTCGGGAGAAGGGCGGTCTATAAATAAAAATATTATTATTATTATTATTATTATTATTATTATTATTACTACTACTACTACTACTACTACTACTACTAAAAAAAAGTGACATGACAGTTTTCACATTTGTGACTGTTGCAATGTTCCCACAGTCATGTGATCAAAATTCAGATCCTTGTCAACTGACTCATATTTATGATTGCTGCAATCATGTGATCACCATTTGCAACCTTCTGCCAAGCAAACGTCAATGGAGAAGTCAGATCCACACAACAACCATGTTACTAACTTAACAATTGCAGTGATTCACTTAACAACTGTGGCAAGGAAGACCATAAAATGGTGCAAAACAAACGTATCGCTTAAAATTATGGGCTCAATTGTGGTCATAAGTCAAGGATTACCTGTACTGGGTGAATTGCTCAGTCTGGGAGAAGTCTCCATCACTGGAACGTAACTTTTGTTACAAGCAACTCGTTGCTGAAAATGTCACAATTCCATTCAGTTTGGGAGAAGCAAACCTGGAATGGAATGTACAGGTAGTGCTCAACTACGACCACATTGAAGCCTAAAATTTATGTTGCTAAGTGAGACATTTATTGAATTTTGCCTCCTTTTACGACTTTTCTTACCACAGTTGTTAAGTGAATCAGTGCAGTTGTTCAGTTAGTAACATGGTTGTTAAGTGAATCTGGCTTCCCCATTGACTTTGTTTGTCAGAAGAGGGCAAAAAGGGATCCCATGATCCCAGGAAACTGCAACAGTTGTGAATATGAATCAGTCATCAAGCATCTGAATTTTGATCGCGTGACCATGGGGATGCTACAATGGTCGTAAATGTGAAAAACAGTCATAAGTCACTTTTTTCAATGAACAGTCACTAAACAGTTGTTAATTGAGGATTATCTGTACATAGCAGATTTCTCCCCCCCCCCCATGCCTTTTTCACTGTATGGAAAAGAATCGGCTCTTAAGGCAAAATCTGAAAGATCTGTTTCCACCACAAGGGGGCAGAAGGGGTCTAGATGTTTGAGCAATGGCTGTGAAAAGGATTTGCAATTATTGAAATGCTGCTTGCTCTTGAGTAGACAATCTAAATTACTGTTCTTTGTTTAAGAGTTGAGACAGCAATCTTGTAAAACTTGCAAAGTTAGGGATGACTTTTTTATACACATGCACAAAGCTTTGAAAATGCATGGCGTCCTTCACATTTCTAGGTTCTTGGTTATAAACTGTGTTTTTGTAGGTTCCCATACCCTAAATAGTCCAACTGGAGAAGATTGAATGCACATTTTTCCAACCAAATAAAATGTCTGTGTTCATGGAATTGTTCTAAGACATCTTTCATGTAAAGATAGATCTTTTGAAAAGATCAGTATATCAGCCAGTAAACCACAACATATATATTTTTTTCCAAAAACATCAGGAAATATTTAATGGAGAAGACTACCCTATAATTAGCCAAGCCAAAAGTATTACTGTGTATTTAAATTTGTCATGTCTGTTCCCGAATGGTGTTAAATATTTGTGTCTCTCTTTCAGTCTTGATCAAAGGGTACGTGCCTCTCAAATCCGACTTCATGAAATAGCATGCCTTCTGAAGGCCATTCAAGAGATGAAATAAGAAGCAATGGGTAGAGATCCCTGATGCTTACACTGTTCAGGACCCTATAGGGATATAAAAATGTTGGCACAGATGTAAAGGACCCAAACTCCCCCCCCTTTCTTCAAATTGTTATGCAGAAATTCCTTTAAAGTGGATAACTCTTGAATAGGTATATATTACCTCTTAGTTGGGATCTAAACTCCTGGTTTCAAGTTCATTGCACAGTCGCATACCTGATGAGGAAGCTATACAGAGTCTCTTCCTCACCTAATAAAGTCCATTCCCCAAGCTGAGAAATGCTAGTAAATACCAGCGTTCTGAAAGGCTCAGAATGGAGGCATTTGCTAATGTTTTAGCCAGATTTGAGGTCTGTCACTCGAGCGCACCAGGGGATTTCTTCCAGCATTCTCCCCAATAGCGCAAAGAGAGGGGCCAGGCCAGTGGTGGGATTCAAATAATTTAACAACCAGTTCTCTGCCCTAATGACCGGCTGGGTGGGTGTGGCCAGGGGGTGTGACAGGCAGCACTCGGCCTCCTGCACCCCCCGGGAGCAAAAACAGGCGGGGGGGGAACGCGCCACCCCACAACACCCTGTTTTGGGTCTAGTAGGCCTCCCTGCACTTATCTGGGAGCCAAAATGGGGACTCCAGGAAGGGGCTGGGCGGGGTGAGGCCAGCCACCAATTTAACTGCCGGTTCGATCAAACTGGCCTGAACCAACTAAATCCCACCACTGGGCCAGGCAGGCCTCCCAGATGTGGTGGGAAGCTCAGGCCCTCGCTCCAATTGTCCATTTAATGCCCCAAGCAGTCGCCTAAAGACCACAACTGAGAGAGTTAGAATTGTGGTCGTTGAATCACATAGCATCTCACCACTGAGGTCATGTAGCACCTTGCTGAATAATCATTTCATTCAACGACCACGACTCCAGGCACAACTGTGGCTGTAACTGGAGGACTACCTTGATAACTAAAACTAAAACTGGGTAATTCATATCAAGACAGTTCCTCAAAACCAAATACCACCTTGGAAAACTACTGATAATTACTGCATATATTTCAACATTAGCATGTTAGAGTCAAGATATCATGTACCTGTTAGAAACCCAAAACCTCACATTTTGCAAAAAGTAGAGTTTCTGGACATTCCTCAAGAGTAGCTCCCTATAAAGTGCAATACGGTAGTCAAACAAGCCCATTATCTTTTTGAGCATCTTTTTCATAAATGACACATTAGCCAATAAAAGATCTATTAAGCTAGTCAAGAGTTTCTTGGTTTTTTTCCTCTTATATGTTAAATGTAGAATATTCAGGGACTTGTCTCTTGTTTGAGAAGTCGTTTAAGAGAGAGCACAGACAAGCTTTCTGCATCAGAAAAACCATTTACAGACTTTCAAATGATGGTCTCTTCCATCTACTGTATGGAAGATGGTCTCTTCCGTCTACCCGACCATACCAAGAGAATATATAGTCTTACAAATGGAACCACAGGAAGGAGAAAGATTCCCAAGTCATCAGCACTTTCACAAGTCTGGCATAATTCTTAGCACTTCCCCCAGTTGCTCAATTATTGAATCAACTTTCCAGCATTCAAAGCTTATAAGGGAACTACCCACATTGTTTAATCCAAGCTGCCTTCCGGGGGCTCTGGCTCACTGCCAACTATTGACTGACCAGCTGTCTGCAACAATTAACTGTGGTTGGTGGCATTAGATACCTAACCAACAAAAACATCTGGAGATTCGTTTCCCCCTCCTCCTCATGGGGATGATTCCGTTCCAGAATAATTGGGAGGAGTACGTGTTTGATTCAGCTTTTCAAAGCTGCACCTTGAACTATGACACTTATACCCTCACTCAGCACAAGTAAATCAACAGATCATTCAGTTACATCACTGCAGCATAAGTGGCAACTGAGCCAATCTTGATAATGATCTGTGTGAGTTAAAAGGAAAGCATCTTCAATTGAGGAGTGATTTGCAAACGGATCTAAATGCATATTCACAAACATCCATAGCCATAGCCATTCTATGCAGACAGGTAAAAGACACACTAGCCATTTTAAAGATACTCAGGATGGTTTGCAAGTTAACAACAACAACACCACACACACACACACACACACACACACACACACACACACACAGAGCAATCAAAGACAACAAACATCTATCAAAACTACAAATCTGGTGGACTATACAAGATATTATTTTGAAGAATAATTGACTCTAAATTTAATATTAATAGTTGGACTTTTGCCATTGAAATATTGAAAGATGGAACACTGTACTTAAAAGACTGTTTACGGAAGAATATTGGAATGGAAAAGAGGGACTGAAAATATTTTATGAATGGATAGAATATTTTTTTTTCTTTAGGATGAGGGGAGTTAAGGTACTAGGGGAGGGATGGAAATTTATGGATTGTTTGCTTATTTTAGTTTATGCTTGTTAGGTGTTATATCCTGTATTTTGCTCTGGGAAGCTTGGGGGGTGGGGGTGGGGGGAGTGGGGGGGGGTTGGGGGGGGAGGGGAAGTATGGGTAAAAATGTTTGTAAAACTTTTTGAATTAAAAAAAAACATCTATCAAAACTAACTTGAAAGTGAACTGGGCTTGAATGATACAGGAGGCAATGAAATAGTGCCCAAAAGCATTGTGGGGGAGGGGCAGGACTGGAATACAACAGTATCCAACTAAAATCAAATTTTACATTGCTGCCTTTGTTCTACTGCCTGCCCCACATGCTGCAACTGTTTACAAGTGTCAAGAGTAGAGAAGAACGAGGCATCATGAGGTTTCATCCTAAAATAGGGATGGCTGTTTCATTGGTCTTGTGATGCCAGTCTGCTGTGCCTAACATCGCTTGGGCTAGCTTCACAAAATAACAGCAAAGACTTAACACAACAAGCCTGAAAACTCCTAATCCCTTTCCTTTTAAAAAGCTGCATGCCATCAAAAAAGATGCTACGAGTCTATGTTTCAAGGAGAATGTTTCAAGGAGACGAGTCTATGAGTCTACGAGTCTATGTTTCAAGGAGAATGTTTCAAGGAGAAAACACACAGTGAGTAAGGAGCAGAAAAAACATTATCACCCACTTCTTCTCAGAGAAAGGTTGAACTTCCCTGAAAATGTCAGCTCGCTACACTATGGTCAGAAGGAGTAGCAAAAACCTTAATTTCAGCTTCACTTAAAAATTAGTGGCTGTAGTAAATCAGGAAGTGGAACCAGTCCTATCTTTGAAAAAAACAAGGACACTTTGGGTGTGTTTTTCAAACAGTTTCTACAATGGGAAATCTATTTCTATAACAATGAGCGTGTGCGTGTGTGTAATATGCGTGCTCCTTTTTTGCACTTGTTATTTTGGGGATGCAACCAAAAAAACCCGTGAGCAAGGCCCACAGTGCCAAAATGTATTTGCTTCAGCTCCAGTCCCAAAGAAGCAGACTAGTTAAGCATTTAAAATGTTGCCTGCAGTCTCCATGTTGGGGACAACAATGGCAAGGAGCAGGCCGATGGAGCGTCAGGAATCAGCTATTAATGCATTGCAGTTTGCCAGACATAAAAGGAGGGGCATTCTAAGGTTAGAAGACGCAGGTATACTGCTACAAACCCTGAATTCTTGATAATGATCTGTGTGAGTTAAAAGGAAAGCATCTTCAATTGAGGAGTGATTTGCAAACGGATCTAAATGCATATTCACAAACATCCATAGCCATAGCCATTCTATGCAGACAGGTAAAGACACACTAGCCATTTTAAAGATACTCAGGATGGTTTGCAAGTTAACAACAACACCACACACACACAGAGCAATCAAAGACAACAAACATCTATCAAAACTACAAATCTGGTGGACTATACAAGATATTATTTTGAAGAATAATTGACTCTAAATTTAATATTAATAGTTGGACTTTTGCCATTGAAATATTGAAAGATGGAACACTGTACTTAAAAGACTGTTTACGGAAGAATATTGGTACGCTGACGACACCCAGCTGTACTTTTCCACCCCGGACCACCCCAATGAAGTTGTCAAGTGCTGTCCCGGTGTTTGGAAGCTGTACGGGTCTGGATGGGGAGAAACAGGCTCAAGCTTAATCCTCCAAGACGGAGTGGCTGTGGATGCCGCACCGATTCAGTCAGCTGCAGCCGCGCTGGCTGTTGGAGGTACTGGCTGCTGTGGCGGTTGAGACCCCAGACTTATAGTCATGGGGATTTCAACTTGCCATCAGTTGGCTTGTCATCGACGGCAGCTCGGGAGTTCAAACTTCCATGACGGCCTTGGACCTGATTCGAGTAAATGATGGCCCCTCGCACATGGGGAGGCATGCTGGATCTGATTTATATCTCTGGACAGTGGTTAAATGATCTGGTATTAGACGATTTAGTAACAGAACCAATGTCATGGTCGGATCATTTCTCCTTCGCCTAGACTTCGAACCGCCATTCACCACCGCGGAGGCGGAACCTATCGGTGGTTCCGTCCCAGGCGCCTGATGGACCCTGAGAGGTTCCAGGCGGAGCTTGGGCCATTCCTGAGGATCTGGCACGACTGAGGAACTGGTCGTGGCCTGGGAGCGGGCGCGGCGGGGCCCTGGACCGTGTCGCGCTTTGCGGCCTCTGACCCGGCGTAGATCTCGTCCGGCCCCTTGGTTCTCCGAGGGCTGAGGAGATGAAACGCCGGAGAAGACGCCTAGAGAGCACCTGGAGGTCCAGTCGCTGGCTGATCGGACACTAGTTAGGACCTATTCTAGGACCTACCTAGTGGCAATGAGGAAGCGGCGCTCCTCGGCTTATCCTTGGACTTCTGTCGGGCCTGCTGGGCCTCTGGCTGGGGTGATGACCACGGCGACCGCGCTTGGCTTCCGGGTATCGGCGGCGATGGCAGCGGCGGTGGCCAGTGCTGGATGGGACTTGGCGGACTTTTCTCCCTTGGAGCCTGGCGTTTTCCTCGGCTTATCCTTGGACTTCTGTCGGGCCTGCTGGGCCTCTGGCTAGGGTTGATGGGAACTGAAATTAAAATCATTTGGAAGGCACAAAACAATTGGAAGGGATCTTACTCTGGAGTTCTAACGTGGAAGAATCTCGTGACTGAAAGCAAGCAAAAAAACCCATATTTTTCCCCCTTTTCTTTCCATAGCTCTGGCACTGGTATCCTCTAGAAAAGTTATTCAGTGTTATACCTAAAACAATACCATTAACACAGTATACTGTAATATATTCACTTCTCTACTTGAACCAATTCCTTAATGAAAAATACCAATATCCCTACCCCTGACTGTAGGTAATCCATGACTTACAACCTTACAACCCCAGTTAGAACCGTAAATTGTTACAGTCATCAGTTGAGGCACCCACATGAACGGACTTGATTTTTTTGACATTTCTGCAGTGGTCATTAAGCAAATGCCACAGTCATAAGTATGAACCATTGCAAATTAGAGTCACATGATTAGGGGATGCAACCAAAAAAACCCGTGAGCAAGGCCCACAGTGACAAAATGTATTTGCTTCAGCCCCAGTCCCAAAGAAGCAGACTAGTTAAGCATTTAAAATGTTGCCTGCAGTCTCCATGTTGGGGACAACAATGGCAAGGAGCAGGCCGATGGAGCGTCAGGAATCAGCTATTAATGCATTGCAGTTTGCCAGACGTAAAAGGAGGGGCATTCTAAGGTTAGAAGACGCAGGTATACTGCTACAAACCCTGAATTCTTGATAATGATGTGTTCGAGTTAGAACCCTTGCCCTGCCTTCCATGTCTGCCATCCATCTGGAACAAGAGAGTTGATTGGGTTCCTTGGCGTCAGAAAAATTAACATGGTGCCCAAACTCTACTGTAAGCAGGAGATGGAGTAAGAGTTCATTACAATTGGCACTGACCTGTGAGCAAAGGGCATTCTTGTGGGTTTTCTTGTAAATAAGAGCTGGGCAGATAAAACAGATGAGACTCCCCATCGTTGCACCTGTTAGGCCCAAGATGGTCTCCACTAGCAGACAAGAGGAAGAGAAAAATTATTAGAAGTTCCAGTTAACGCCATATGAATAAACCCATTGAAATGATCCAGGGGAAAACTAGAGGCGTATGCTCAAAGTCACATAATACGAATTAGATCCCTTTGGCCACTCTTGGTCTAGACTGTGAAGAACCAACTTTTTCTGCTTTCTGCTCTGGGCCTATTGGTGAAGCAGAGGCTGTAGTCTACGTTACTGACTGTGATACAATAAGCACATCAGTACATAATTAGTTCATAATGTGATGAACTAATGTCTTTAGCTCCATACTTACCATAAATAGAGTAGGATACTACTTCATCCTTAAGTATGCATTAAAATAGAGTGAAAAGCATACACTTGTCACAATACTTCTGTTTGATAACAAAGAATGCTTAAGAGGATACTGAAACTATTTTATTTTTTAAAAAATATTTATATTTCCTATGTCTAAACCACCTAACTCCCTCAGATATGGGATTATGGGTACTCTAGTTCTAGTATGGATCCAGAAATTCATTCTTGTACAAATATAGGATAAGAATAAGCAAAGTGATACCCTCAGATTATTTCAAATTCCTTAAGTCCTTCCATACTGGCTAGGATTGATGGGAACTGAAATTAAAATCATTTGGAAGGCACAAAACAATTGGAAGGGATCTTACTCTGGAGTTCTAACGTGGCAGAATCTCGTGACTGAAAGCAAGCAAAAAAACCCATATTTTTCCATGTTTTCCCCCTTTTCTTTCCATAGCTCTGGCACTGGTATCCTCTAGAAAAGTTATTCAGTGTTATACCTAAAACAATACCATTAACACAGTATACTGTAATATATTCACTTCTCTACTTGAACCAGTTCCTTAATGAAAAATACCAATATCCCTACCCCTGACTGTAGGTAATCCATGACTTACAACCTTACAACCCCAGTTAGAACCGTAAATTGTTACAGTCATCAGTTGAGGCACCCACATGAACGGACTTGATTTTTTTGACATTTCTGCAGTGGTCATTAAGCAAATGCCACAGTCATAAGTATGAACCATTGCAAATTAGAGTCACATGATTAGGGGATGCAACAATCATAAAGCCTTCAAAATGCAGTCACATGACTGTGGGGATGGAGATACAATATTTTACAATGGTCAGGAGTGTTATATAGACTGTAAAGCATATAACATATATGTTATATATATAACACCTTGTTGGTGCCCATTGTAATTTCAAGTGGTCGTTAAGCAATTGGATGTAAGTCAAGGACTACCTGTATTGTATAGAACTCCTAAAAAGATAATGTATCTTGTCTTTCTAAATCAGGGATCTCCAACCTTGGTCCCTTTAAAACTTGTGGACTTCAACTCCCAGAGTCCCTCAGCCAGGAAAGGTGGCTGAGGAACTCTGGGAGTTGAAGTTCACAAGTTCTAAATAGATTAGCCATTAGCACCATATACATATACATATTAAGATATTTACAAGCATCTCAGAAAGGGAAGGTGTAACCAGGAATATTTTTGTCCAGAGATACTAAAATTCAAGACAACATATACAAGATCATACAAATTACTGGGAACAAGAAGCAAAAGAAAGTTTGAAAATAAACAGAAAATACTTAATATATTATGTGGTATAAGTATGATCATTCTAAATGTATTCACTGTAGGTACAAGTCTGTACCTTTAATGAAAGTTGATTGCAGACATATTTTGGGCTTATTCTAATATATGCTCATATACAGCAACCACATAAATACACATCAGCTTTTAAAAACTAGGGATTAAGAGTCCAAAAATTCCCTTACCATTTGGGATCATGATGCCACCAACCATGGTCCCAAACACAATTGCCAGTGTCAGAGCTTTAAATCGGAGAGGTGGCATATAACCTCCTGCGGCAAATGTTCCATCTTTTTGCTGTTTAAAAAGAAAAGTTTAATAAAACAAGCACATGAACAGATCCCCACACACCTGCAAATTCTCTGGAATCTCTTTGGAGACCCTGTAAATTAGAATCTCTTCCCAATGCATTATCTTGACCAACCATTTTATTACTATTCGGAAATTATTCACAGAAACTTTTGACTTAAAACTGTAAAATAATCCAACTAGCATGATTTAATGACTTCTGAAAAATCATCCAGTATGGAAGATAACAGGCCAGTATAACTAATGAAAAGCATATTTTCCATTTGTCTTTTTCTTGTTAATTGTAACTCTCATAACTGTTTAAAATTGTCTTTAAAACTTTTTATGTGCTGCAAAATAAATTAGGTTTCACAATAGTAGAGCGAATGTTAAGGCAATTATACTTCAAAGCAATGTCAGCTATATCACGAATCTGTACTGAATAGTAGTGGACAAGATTCATCATAGCTTCAGCAGGCCAAAATTATTGTACTTGATGAGCTACACAGTGATAATGTCCATGGTAAAAATGGATTACCACACTGCATTTGAATGGCACAAGAGTCAATCATTGACCAGAGACTGAGCTTCTTAGGAAAATGGTTACATTTGGAGGAACAAAATGGTAAGACAAAAGAAAGAAGATAATTACCATGCCTAGGGCATGGTCGCAACAATTGATCACTGGTCTGAAGTTGTTTTTTTTTAAAATTTCTTGGGATATTATGAAGTTTTAGGTTAAATTCTACTTCATACCTAGCAATCAATGGCTGCTGTTTTACAGGCATAAGACTCATGCACAGGAAGGCCTAATCAACCTAAACATTACTTCCTATTCTTTTTCCAGGCATTCAAACGAAGTTTTTGCTTCCCCCACTTCAGCAAAACTTGATTCCATGCAAGAGCAAATACTGATAATTGTTTTCTTAACCATTTTTTTAAATAATAAAGCAACCACAGGAAATCAAATGAAAACGACACCAAATCGAATGCTATCTCCAAACCTAAAAAGTGGGGAAATTCCATTTATTTCTTTTAAATAATATATGAAGAGTGAAGGAGAGGACAGCATGAGCACAAAATTCTTCAGTTTAGTTTATATCAGCTTACCTGCTGCTCAAAAAGAAGCGTATTCAAAGCCTGCCGGCATGGCAGAATCATCATTGGAAATCCAACTGCAACAGACATCATGAACCCCACACGTATCATCTCCGTCACTACGTTGGAAGGGAAGTTTATAAGTACATTGCCTTCAATGGCTTCAATGTAACTCACATAGCCAAAGAACCCCACCTGTTCAAACAAAAAGTAGAAATTAGTTTCAGAGGATATATCAGGGGTGTTCTCTTCTCTGTCCCTGAAGTGCTCGGCGGTGATATAGCTGCAAACGGCCTTAAATGACTGCCACGGCACTTCAAAGGGCCGCACTACAGCTGATCAGCGCTGTAGGCAGCTAGTAGACCGGTGCCTCTATTTTTAAAGAAGGTAGACCGGGGCCTCTCAGTAAAAGGCAATTGGTAGACCGGGGTCTGTTTTTAAAGAAGGTAGACCGGGGCCTCTCAGTAAAAGGCAATTGGTAGACGGGGTCTCTATTTTTAAAGAAGGTAGACCAGTGCCTTCCAAGTTTTGTATACTTTATTATTTTTATTATGTATTATTATTGACCATGCCCATTCAGTCACCTGACCACCAAGCCACACCCACCAATTAAAGCCACGCCCACAGAACTGGTAGGGAAAATTTTTAGATTTCACCCCTGGGATATATACATTTATTTTTTTGGAAAGAAAACAAATTTAGGCAATCCTTGGGCCTGTTCCCTAGTCCAAGAGAGAGCTATATTTTTCTCTAATTGTTTAATTAATTATATACTTCTTATTCCTCCTTTACCTCTGAATGGAAAGCTTATCACTCATTCAAATCTGTCTCTTAAGAAAACTGTCAGGAATATCACATTATCTATAGTGGGTTTCCCTGTACATTTCCAAATTCCAGGAGATGTTTTACAGATGTAAAGGAACAGATGTATGTATGTATGTATGTATGTATGTATGTATGTATGTAAATCATGTAACAGGTTTATGAGTAAAACAAAGTTCCAATAAGATAAGAAAATGAGGGCTCTATTAAGTCATTCTGAGCACTTGGCTATGACAATGTCCAGCAATGCTTTCCCAAAAGTAAAAATTTTATTTTATTCCATCATCTTAAATGTATTTTTATGACAACATCACACATTATCAGGATGGAAACAGAGAAAACGAAGGATTTGTCAAGTTTTCTTCAATCTAGTTCTATCACAGAAGGTAAAATAGCAACCTGAACTCCAAAGTTCACCCTTTAAAAAAAGGCAGGTATGGTAATGTACCCAGCAACATGAACTGATCATGCCTGGTCAGGATGAACTATATATTTAACTGGGTTTCATAATGCAATGTGGACAGTATATTTTTTTTCTGGTTTTCTGCTTATTTTATCAGAAAATAATGTCATTCATTTCACAATGTAGCACTGGGAGTTACAAGCAAAGCTTATTGTTTCTCTCCTGCCCCCAAGTATGAATAGCTCAATGGTACTGAGACATTGCTACAACTGCGAAATGTACCATAATAACTGCCAAACATTGCCCAGACAGGCACAAACTTAGAATGCAGCTCCTATAATCCCTTCAAATGTCATTGCTGAATGTATCAAGCGGGGTAACTTATTAAACTTCAGATGGAATGATCACATAAATTGCATTTTAAGATTTTTAATATTAACTTTTGGGGGTGAAACTTTCGACACATTACTGAAAAATCAAACAGTGCACACTTTTGACTTAGATGCAATACACTGTGAGTTTGGTGTAATGGTTCGGGTGCTGGCCTAGAAACCAGGAGACTGTGAGTTCTAGTACCATCTTCGGTGTAAAAGCCAGCTGGGTGGCTTTGAGCCAGTCACTCACTCCCTGTCCAACCCACCTCAGAAGGTTGTTAGTTGTGGACAAAATTGGAGCAAAGGAATATTAATTATGTTTGCTACCCTCAGTTACTAAGGGAAGGGAAGGGGAGGGGAGGGGAGGAAGGAAGGAAGGGCTTTTTACAATTTCCTTTTTTGACTCTGTCAGAGACAAGTACTTCAACTAAGGGCAAGACATAGACGCTTTGTTGCTGAAGCAGACCCTGTTGTGATCCCTTCCAGTATTTTTGTTTTCTACAGACAGTTCTGGCAGCATTTGCTAATCCATCTTATCAAAATAATTGCTTAGTTAAGATGTAGGGAAATTTAAACACCATATATGCACACTAATCACACATACCATGTTCTAGTCCTGCTTAATGGAATTTATGGTTTGCAAATCCTGAATTGGCAGAATAGTTTACAGTTCCTCACAGTTAATTCCTTACGGACTTTTTTTCTCCCCAGAAGACTATTTTTTAATGGTTTTGCTTTTTTTAATATAAAGGGACAGGGCAGGAAAGATTTAAAAAACAAATAAATAAAAATTCTCACCATAACATAAAAGGCAGTGACCACCTTTAGTGAGGCGGCAAAAATGGAGCTCATGATTTTAACTGACGGCTCATCCAGACTATCGTAAGTTGGAAACACTTGGCTGCAAGACACAGTCAAACATTGGTTAGAACATGTTGTCAGGAAGAGAAACATTCAATCCAGCATGCAGTTGCCACCATAAAGGTAATCCCAGGTCTTCCCATAAGATTCCTGTCAGGCTACAGTGGTTTATATTGCTGATGCCAGGAGATTTTAAACATTCCCAAGTTTTAAGTGTTACACATATACACCCGCTCTCCTCCTCTGTGCCACTGTGCCACGTGTACAATGTAAATATTTCACATTTTGAAAAAAGAAGGAAGGAAGGAAGAGGGAAAAAAACCTGAAGTTGCAACCGGAATGACCACTTGTTTGAGTCAAACAACAGTGGCAAAGCTCCAGACAGCACTCTGGAGATTATTGCTCTTGAAGCATCCTAGGTTGATAATTAAAGCAATACGGTGTTTACAGAATAAGAAGCAGGGAAGGAGCGAAAGCATCGGATTGTCAAAGAGAAAAGTTAAACAACCAAAACTAAACACTGTGCCTGTCATATTTCAGCATTAATGCTTGAGCCCAAGCTCCCAGAAAACTGAAGGAGCCAATTACACGGGGTTTGGGCGCTTATATAAGCTTGTTTCCAACATCAGGTATATAATTTACTACAGCAGCTGGAGGTTGCATAGATATAATTCGGAGGCTGGCAAGGTTTGAATGGTCGGGGGCAGCAAAAACAAAACAAAAAACGAAACAAAAAATATATCCAGTAATGTCTAAGTATCATCCCTGGAAGGGGTGTGGCTAAAATTGTTTTGGCCATTTTTGGCTTTGTGGGAAGGTTAAGGATAGCAATGGGAGGGGAAGTTTCCCAGAAGCAAACTACTCCCAGACCGACTCATAAAACAACATCAAATCCCTCCCCCACAAATAAATATGTTCCAGGTTTTTTTTTTAGAGGATTTTAGATGTGGGAGTGGAAATGGGAGCCTATGAAACGCAAACCACTCTTATTCCCATCTTTAAAACTACCCTAGATCAGAATTATGAATTAGGTGGTGGGGGATATAATTTAAAATCCAACTGATAGACCTCTCTTTCTAAGCATTCCCCTATAAAAGGGAGTATGAACCTTGAGCCAGTTTGGGCTAGTGGTTAAGATACTAGACTAAAAAGTGGGAGACCGTGCGTTCAAGCCCCACCTTAGCCACAAAAGGCAAAGTTAGATGACCTTGGGCTGGTCACTCTCTCTCTTAGCCCAGCTCACCTCACAGGTTTGTTGTTGAGAAGAAAATAGAAAGAGGAAGGTATGTTTAGATATGGGCTCCAATAGCAATAGCACTTAGACTTATATACCGCTTTACAGTGCTTTACAGCCCTCTCTAAGCAGTTTACAGAGTCAGCATATTTCCCCCTACGATTTGGGTCCAAGAGGCCACCTTGAATTATTTGTAAATAAAAGGGGAGTGTCTATAAATAAAATCAATCCATCTGGGTTGCTCTTAACAATCCTACTAGGGCTTCAGGAAAAATAAAAAGGACAAAACCTTGTATCTTTCTGCGACAAGTCCAGAATTATAGAACAAACTACATACTAATCCTGAAACATAGCCTGTAGCCAGCCAGCTTTGCACGTGTTAATGGAAAATTCCCTTTTTAAACCTATGAACCAAATCAGATATCTTGCATTTTAAAAATATTAATAGCAAGCATTGTCCCCTGATTAGGAGGTTGATTTTTAATTCCTGCATTTTCTTGATTAAAACCATCCCCACCATTATGATGGATGCAGAATTGATTTTTAATAAGGAAAACCATTTCAGAGAATGGGGAACTGGGAGAACGTGCCCCTCTTCTTTAGCTCTTTAGTGTCTACCTCACTTCTTTTTGAAAAAATAAAACATGAATGTTCGTGACTCTCCTTGATCCTACATGTTCATTCATTCTAAGGCTGGACAAGTACTATGAAAGTATTCTGTGAAATTCTGTGGATGCAATAAAAGATGAAAATAAAGGTTTCCTAAAAACACTGGCAAAAGACTTCTGATTGCCTAACCCCAAAGAACAAATCATAAAATTATTGCTGCCACCATATTCTCCTTGTGAACTTCCCCATGGCATTTGCCTGGATACTGTTGGGAGACAGGCGGCTGGATTAGAAGAGCTTTTGGTGTGATCTAACAAGGAAACTCTTGGGTTTTTAAAAAGATGGTAGTTCAAAGAGACAGAAGATCAGAAGTCCCTCACCACCCCTGCTTTGTATAAACAAGCCCCAAGATATTTTGGCTTTCCAGACACAGAAGTAAAAGAGATTCTCAAACCCATCAGATGTGCAAGTCAAACCTTCTCTGCCAATCAAGACTCCAAGATGCATAACAAGCAGTGTACTTGCTGTGCACAGATTTTATTTTTAAGCTGAGATGTCCACCCGGAAGGCCAGGTCAAGATCAAGGTATCTGGGAGCAGCAACCTTTGTCTGATAAACATTTCCTTATGCTCCAGGGATTCTTCACCACACTTGTAATCACAGAAGGCTGCCCTCAGGGTGAACTGAAGAAGAGTATTTAGTCCAAATGCCTTCACATGTATCTCTCGATTTCTAAGATGAGGACAAGGAGAAAAACAGCACAAGCAAGCAGCTTCAGAGCCCAAAATAGTTCTTGGTGAAGGGGGGGGTGGAGTTATTTTTTGTGTGTATGTGTGACCACGTTTCCATTTCGTTAAACATAAACATTCATTGCTTGTGGAACTTTGAAAAGGTAAAATTGCAGGGTTTTTAAAATTTTTCTGGGCAGGAGAGAATGCTGCTCAGAGAAAAGACCTAATTTGGCAAAATGCAGAAGTCTCAGGACAAAAACAGTCAGAATATTTAATCAGGGTTTGGTAGCATCTTGCTTCATCTGACATAGACTTACTCCTCCAGCATCACAATTCAATTGTAAAGGGGAATGTGTCCCTTGTAATTCCCTGAGAGAAGTACATGTATTTATGTACTACAATATCTAGGGCTGCTCACCAGTCAATGACTCTGAGCGTAGCTACTATGCTATGAAAGAAGATATGAGGAATTGATTTTTTGCAAATCTTAATAAAAACTGCTCTCCCCCCCCCCACCGAATGATGCATATGGCAAAAAATTTCTCTACCAAATTTTCTTCTTTCCATTTTTTTAATGTCTACATCACATATACTATGCTATCGCTCTGTATCTCTATCTATTTCTTTCTCTCTCAATTTCTACATTTACTGTATGTAAGTAAAAGAACATATATGTAATGAAAGAAAAAATAGATTTAGAAAGCAAATTGAAATGCACTTCTACTGCGGTTTTAAAGATCCTTGATTAACGGAGAAATTGGGCCAAACGGTCACAAATGTGGGTGGCCAATGTAAAAGTGAGTCTTCATTCCCATTTCTTCAATGTCTCTTTAATTCTTCAATATGAATATATTGCATTAGCAACGACACCAAACTAGGAACGGTGCCCGTCATTCCAGTTGGTTCACATCTATACCGCTGGCTGAAATGTCGGATTCAAAGCTTACACCAATATAGCTCATATTACAAAAGAGTTAACGACAGGGACGCTATCCTGAGGTCGTACAGGAAGGCTGCAACAGAGCTAATGTTATATTTCTAGGCTTCCTGGCTTCCAGCCTCATGTGCAGTCTGTTAAACCATATGCTGCACACACAAGGGGCGGGGAGGGGGGGGCGCAGAGGCATTTCTCTTTGAATTTGGCAATGACAACAAACCTTATTGCCAGAGACAGCCAACTCTACAAGCAAAGCATACTTGTGCATTCAGAAGCCATAGAAAGTGGCCAATCAATAATGCATGTTACTTTTTTTTCCTTCTATCTAACACTTCTTAAAAGTTTGGGGGTAAATCAACTGAAAGGTCAGTTATTACAAGCCTGGCAACCCTGGGATCCATCCGCACGTGACGTCACACAAGCCAAGAAACGTGTGTTATTCTTGCCCTTGGGAAAATTGATAGGATTTAACTTTCAGTTTGGCTTGCCACACCAGTGGTGTAGTAATCTATATTTAGAGAGATATGTGAATATACTAGTCCGGAACATATAATTTTGCTGTGTTTCCAACTCCCACCAAATGAAGGTTGGTTGCTGAACGGCCACCACAAGAAAAAGGACAAATTTGGATTTTATAAACCCCCGCTGTGGTAACTAGGTAGCTATAAAAGAATGAATCAACCCTTCTGTCACCAATTATAGCAGAGACACTTAAAAGTGAGTGAAGCACATTAAATCTGAGACGCATAATTGGGGGAGTGGGCAGAGGGGGAGAAGGCGAGCCCAGCTGTATCAAAGCTAATGCTAACGGTCCATTTTGGGTCCTCAGCTGAACACACACACACTTCTATGGTTTCACTGGGCCACTTTTCAGTCCAGCCACAAATGAAAGGGTGGTAGAAGTATTGCTACTAGAATGGAAATGGGAATTATCTATGGATGAAAGCTTACATCTGCCACAAGAACGAGTATGACAACTAAGGGCAAGCATGTTTTTTTTACCCAAAAAAAAAAATCTTTTAAGTTCTTCATCCAAAATAAACTATGCCAGCATGCAGCATGGATTTCCATTGTTTCTTTTTTATTGACAAACTCTGAGGGATTGGGGGAAAAGAAAGAATGGCGGAATCAGAAAATGGAAGGAGGGTATGGTGAAGAACAGAACAGGGGACAGCATAAGGTGCAAAAAATAATAATAATTATCATTTCTAATGTTGGGATATCTTAATGGAAAGATGCCAGCAAGAAATTAAAAGAAATTTCTACCCCTTCCATCTAAAACGGGGAAGTTTTAAAAATTGTGTGTTTGTGAATGGGGTGTGCATATGTGTTAAATGAGAACTGAAAGACTTGAGCCCAATTCTGGAATAGGCTTTGCATTGTGCAAGGCACAGAAAGGAAGCCTGGAGTCAATCCCTGCCCTGCGTCTATAAGGGTAGATGGGACTTTATAGTCCAGAAGGTCAAATTGGGCTTAAGAACGGTTACCTTTTCCTTAAATATTCTCTGTGAAAACATTTATGTTGCTTAACAAAGATGTTCACAAAAATCATTTTAAGCCAACATTGGAAGCCCACTATGGTAGTAACTCTCTCTGCTTAAGTTCTTCTTACATCTCAAGAACAGGGCTCAATACTGTCCCAAGTCCCAGATATTAAAGCCAATGGAAAATTACACCAGAGATGTATTTGCCTCCTATGAACAAGAAGCTTTTTAAGTACAATGAGTGAAATATAACTCCCTCTCCCAGCTAGGTAACAAAAGGGTCACAACCCAGTCAGATGCTATACCTCAGTGGGCTGTAAAATATTTTGATTAAAATCAAGACAAGGGGACCAGATGGTATCTATCCCATACAGGCCATCCTGACCCTTTGCCCTTAACAAAACTCATTCCAACCCCACAATCTCCAAGCAGCCAGGACTGCTGATACTTACGACTGACAGGCAAAAGACATGCCAAAGATAGGAATGCAGCGAAAAATGCCCTCCCAGCGTGCATAACTGACCCGCTGCAGCCACTGCCAGTCAAAGAGGCCATGTTTGAAAGCAGAGAGCACGATCTGCAGCCAAGGAAAAGAAAAGAGAGGTTACAATCTAAACAATAGAGACACCATACCAACCGACAACCCAGGTTGCCTCAGCTTTATCAGCAACTGGGAAATAGCAAAGGGGCAGTAGAAGCTCACAGGCAGAGATTTCACCAGGCCACATTTCCTGGGTCTGCATCCCCAGTACACGAGATGTATGGGAAATCTGGGGTTTCTGGGTTCTGAGTAAATTACAGCAACCTGCATCACAAGGAAGGGGTGGTGCAAGAATTGCTTGCCCTCCAACTTAATGTTCTCAACTGGATGCTTGATAAAATATGCAAATCCCTTCATTGGCATTCAATCCCTTCCATTTCTAGCAATAAGTCCTTTCAACATCTTTATACATTTCCATCTCCTAACCAACTACCCTTTTTCAGGGGGCTTTCTGTATTCTAGCTTTTCGTAATAATGAGCTCTCCCAACTTTAGCAGCCAACAGCCTCCCAAATACACTATGTGTTCTAAGCCCCCAGCACCAGTTTTTGCAATGAAGGAACTGTACTGCACATTGCTCTTCCTCTAGACACCACCGCCTCCTCCTCTCTTTTAAATCTGCTACTTTCTGGCAAGATTGTTAGAGTATATGCCCTAATTTGAACTGCTAACTCCAAATGCAACTGTTGTATAGAAGAAAATTGTTTTTCTATATTGGTCTCTCCCTCCCTCCTTTCCTTATCTTTCTTTCTTCCCTGGCCTCCCATCCCCATCTTACAATAAGCTGCCTGGTGGGAGGAACCAATATACTTTGGGGGGGGGGAGTTTGGGGGGGGGAGGGAATTATATAACTCTTTAATACCCAACTGAGCAACTGAGAAAACACATAGTTTGTACAGAACAAAAAAAATGTGTTTTGTTATGAGCCTTGTTAGAAGGCACCATTTTTTTATTTGGCCTACTATTGAGATAATCCGAGATCATTACATGGTGGGTGATATTGGTAGTAATGGAAATGACAATATACGTGTCATGGCACAAATAATGTGACTAACATACCTGCATAAGTTATCAGTTGGAAGCCAATATCATGATACCTGGGTCATTATTTTGGTATCACTGTAGCTTATTTAGGATGCTTCTGCTTCTAAACTGTAGTTTAAGAAAATATGGCTCTATATCTTGTACCAGCTTGGCTGATGTATCAGCTGCACAAATATTTACAACAGGGAACCATGAAGATGGCTATTTTGTGGCTCAGGGAACACCTGTCAAAGGTCTCCACCTATCAGCAAGTATGGGGAAGAAGGAGACCCAAAACTGGCATTCCCTGGTCAAGTTCCCCTCCTGTGAACAATGAGCCACTTTGACAGCCTTCAGGACATTTCTAAAGAAGCCCCTGAGTTCTAATTGATGAAAACAATGGGTGCCATATGTCTATCTATATAATCATTTCATATAATCAAATGCAACTTTGGTACGATTATAGTCTACTGTATGTGTTTATTCTAGTACTGAGGCTCAGCTGTCACTTTTTGCCCACCATTTAAGAGTCTTTTAAGCCTTTTAAAGTCTTTTAAGTCTTTAAGCCTGAGGTCATTTAAAATGTTCATAAATAAATAAATGGTATCCCAAACAAAGATGAAAATGGCCGGAGAGACAAGATAAAGCAAGGAAATACCTACCGTGTTTCCCCGAAACTAAGACCCTGTCTTATATTTTTTGAACCCTGAAATAAGTGCTTGGCCTCACTGCGATGCACTCAATAGCCTGTGTGGGCTTATTATCAGGGGATGTCTTATTTTGGGGAAAACAGGGTAGGAACAACATTAGAGGAGAGAAGTTAAAAGAAACTGAGGAAGGAGTCTTACTGCAAGGGAATTTGTTAGTGGCCTCTCTGGCAAATCCTCAATGAGAAAGCTTTGAAGGAAGCATTTGATTAAACTCTATGGAACAGAAAGTGAAGGAGGCATTAAGGAGTTCCTCTGACAATCTGTGTGGCTTAAGATCCTATTGTATACACTACTATAAAAATGCTGACTCGCTGGAAGATGAGGACATGGCAGAATCTCCCTGGAAGAATGCATAACTTTGAGCAGCATATGGGAGACACATTCCTGGGCCTGTGGTCTGCACAGAAGAGCAAACAGCATCCCTGTTACTGGTAGTGGTCTTCCCTTACTAGGTAGCGCCAATAATCGAGAAAGTTTTTCAAACTAAACCCTAAAAGTATGTGTTGTTGCCAACAAGCAGACCAAGCCTTCTGTTAAAGGTCTTCGGAGAGCCCACCCACGTGAAGAGTTTGGGTACCCTGGAATTTAAATACACATTGTGGTTTCCCTCAAAGGAATTAACCACCAAGATTGAAGAAAACAAAAGCTTCCCATCATTAATACTGACCACAAACATAAACACCGTATAGAAAATCAGAGCCATTGCACTGAAGGACTGTATGGAAGCCATCATGTTTCTCTGGAGACTCAGCGGGAGCACAATGCAGAGGGAGATGAAAAAAAGCATGAGGATCCGGAATACGCCGCTCACCTGAAAGATGAACATGAGGAACTGTTACATCAGCCTTCTTCAATCAGATGCCATTCACATGTGTTGCACTTTGACTACCACACATCAAGAAAGGGAGAGTTAGACAGGGAGCACACCCAGGAAGAAAGCATATTCAAAATTTATATTCTAAACCCATCCACTCTGCTGTAGACCGAGGTTAAGACTCACTCTGAAAACAAATAAAAAGGGAGGGGAAAAAAAACCTGGAACGTCAAGAAAGCTGCTTCTCACAGAGCGTCTGTGATGAGACCACACAGACACTGGGTGCCACTGTTGCTCTATGAAGTACTTATCAAAACCATTTTACGGCAAAGGCTCGCTGCCTGCTTTAAATGGTAATCCAAACACAACATTATTTGAATATCTTTTATGTACTTCCAGCAAATAAAACGAAAACTAACTTCGCTGCAAAAAAGGGAAACGATGGGAGTCTTGGAAATTCTGACCCAGAAAATTAACCAGCAGCTTTTTATATTTATTATACAGGAAGCTTGGAAATGCCTCAAAATATTTAATACCTAATTTGGCTTTGCTTATGATGCATTTTTTTTTTAGCTGCTTAGGTCCTTAATCAGAGCTTAACTACATCAGGCCGAAGCAGATAAAAACCATGCCTGAATGCTACTGAATGTCCATTGTAGCTTTCCTGGCTTGTCTTTGCTCCTATGGGGACTTCTTTGGTTCCTATTTATCCATTGGGAATTAAACTGCTCCTGCATGGAAAAAGGCAAACAAGCAGATATGCTATCAACGCTGCACTTTCTTGACCTGGCTTGCCAGGTTATTCACTATCATGCTGTATATTCCAACTTGGCAGTTTGAGATTAACAAGTGAGCTGATAGATCCTAAGGTATAAATCTACAAAATCCTATTCATTTACCCAATTCCGTCCCCAGAGTATTTGATACTACAAACTTTAGCATCTCAAACTGGAAGTTCCCCATTGACTGCTTCAGCCTGTAGTAATAGGTCCAGTTCTGCCTTGCCTCGTCTCACATCTACATCAAGTTAAAAACATGATAAAACTTAAGACAGGTGTGAGATGCTTCCATAATTGGGAACGGTTGGTAGGTGAAAGCAGACATATAAACGCAGCAGCAATATAAACTAAAAGCAGAGATAATCTTGCTGACAAATTATGAGAAATAGAGTTAAGCAAATTTCTGTTTTGCAGAAGCTATTTTGTTTTTATTCAACAACTATAATACTGAAATTTGAAATTAGTTTTAAATACCATGTCTGAATAATCTTATTTCTGCTACAAAAAAAAGCATCTTGAACTTCTGGGAATTCTTAATTTGCCAGCATAATTTAATGTGCAAGGGACAGTTACATTAATACTGCCATTGTTAAACATTTGAAGTCATTGCTAACATACTGTAAGTCAGTATGATTTATACACATGATCCTAGTCTACCTTCACTCCCACCTTGATGAATAGGAAATACAAACATTTTGGAAAGAAGGGAGGGAGGGAGGGAGGGAGGGAGGGAGGGAGGATGTGTATGTGAAAGAGAGAGAGAGAGAGACAGACAGACAGACAGACACCTTACGAATGAATCTTTATCACTAAATGCACCTAAAGGTAAAGGTAAAGGTTCCCCTCGCACATACGTGCTAGTCGTTCCCGACTCTAGGGGGTGGTGCTCATCTCTGTTTCAAAGCTGAAGAGCCAGCGCTGTCCAAAGACGTCTCCGTGGTCATGTGACTAAACGCCAAAGGCGCACGGAATGCTGTTAAGTGTAAATGCACTTAGTTTGCCTTAAATCAGGTTTTTGTGGGGTAGGCTGCTCTGCAGTTTGTATAATGGCTATTAATTTTGAAAATGGCAGGCTGCTTGTATATATTACCACACCACCATTCAGACAAGCTTTCAAATATGTCCTATGTTATCAATAATAGAGAATATTTGTAGCGCAGGGTTGGACAGAGTGGAGTCCCTGATACTCCCTGAGATTAATTGTTTTCTTGCAGATATTTCATTACCCAACTAGGTAATATCTTCAGGGCTAGCAGTGAAATCAAGATTCCATGTCCTATGTTATTCTATGTATAGATATAAAAGAGGCACTGATTTTCTATTGATATTGATTTTTTTAAATTGATATTGATATTAAAAAAGGAAGTTTACCTGGAGTCCAAGTGTTCGAGCAAAGAAATTTGATCCTAAGTCTCCAATAACAACATAGAAAGCTATGCAGGTCCCCAGCATCAGTCCAATCATACTGTGAAAAGAAAATGGAGTGGTCATTCTAGAAAAATGCAAAAGAAAACTTGTTATCATGTACCTGTGTGCTAAGTGCTGAGTTCAAGTAGGATCTATGTTCAGAAATTCTCTGAATATAGCCATCTTTACTGCCAATGCCCTAAATGACAACAGTCTTTTCACTGTCTTGTAAACAGGACAGTTTCAGAAGTAGTATTAATTAGGTTTGCTGAAGGGTAATTCTCTCCCCCACCCCGCCCCCCATACAAAGATACTGTTCTTCATGCGGGCTCTTGCAAACATGTGGAGAGAAATATACTGGAAACCATACACTCATGTGAACCACACAAGCTTTCAGTATCACAGGATCTACAGAAAATGTTTCTCAAGGGAAGCAACTAGCCACAGAGACATGACAGGACTACAGGAAAATTACTGTGTTTCTTCGAAATATGACCAGGTCTTATTTTCTTTTGACCCCTAAAAAAACGGCCAGGCCTTCTTTTCGAGGGGTGTTTTAATTTTCCCCCATGCACCTCACCTGGCCACCAGGCTGCTTCTTTCACGGCCGAAAAGAGCAACCCACTCGCCCAACGTGCTTCGCCTAGCCACCAGGCCACTTCTTTAGCAGCCAAAAAGAGCAAGCAATGCGACCCATGCACCTTTGCTACCTATAATGGTCACTCCAGGTACTGGTAGCCATCCACCAAAAAAGCCTGCCACCGTCCACTCTGGCAAGCCTGGCCATGCATATGCTTAAATAGGGCCAAATTTTGGGGGAGGGCTTAATTTTAACTCATGAGCACAAAACAGTGCTGGGCCTTCTTTTTGGGGTAGGTCGTGTTTTAGGAGAAACACAGTATATTTACTAATAGCTGCTGGATGTTAATAGTAACATATTGATGCCATGGCTTGCCATGCCTCTAGAATAGAACAGAGTAGAGTAGAGTAGAGTAGAGTAGAGTAGAGTAGAGTAGAGTAGAATAGAATAGAATAGAATAGAATAGAATAGAATAGAATAGAATAGAATAGAATAGAATAGAATTTTTTATTGACCAAGTGTGATTGGACACACACGGAATTTGTCTTGGTGGATATGCTCTCAGTGTACATAAAAGAAAAGATACGTTCATCAAGAATCATAAGGTATAACACTTAATGATAATTATAGGGTACACATAAGCAATCAGGAAACAATCAATATCAATATAAATTGTAAGGATACAAGCAACAAAGTTACAGTCATATAGTCATAAGTGGAAGGAGATGGGCGGTGGAATATTGCCAGCAGTCAATAATGACTAAACGGGCTTGCATATATTTATGATCCTAATATTTATTATTACCCTCCGGAATCCTCACAGGCTACCCAAGCCTTCCTGCACAGGCTAGGTGGCCCAGCATAACATCTACTGCCCTGTCTTCCTCTTCTTCTTTGTAAGCCTGGAAAGAAGCACTTCTTAATTTCATTCTCATGTGGTACATTTTAATGAGGGAGCCTAAATCTATTTCACTTCTCTGCAGATATGGGGATAGATTGTTACATCCATATAAAACAGAAAAGGTACAGATAAACATGTCTAAAAGGTACAGATAAACATGGTTGTCCTAAAGATGTTTTTTCAAGTGGCAACTGAACTTTCTGGTTTTTCTTTGAAGACATTTCGCTTCTCATCCAAGAAGAGCTGAAGAAACTTCTTGCATGAGAAGCAAAACGTCTTCAATGAAAAACCAGAAAGTCCAGTTGCCTCTTGAAAAAGCACCTTTGGCACAGAGAAACATTTTTTAAAAATTTCCCTGGCCACCAAAGTAATGCTATTTTTAATGTATGTTTGTTTTATCTTTCTATTTCTGCTTGCACTTCTTTTGGGGTAGGTCGGTTTTAGGAGAAACACAGTATATTTACTAATAGCTGCTGGATGTTAATAGTAACATATTGATGCCATGGCTTGCCATGCCTCTAGAATAGAACAGAGTAGAGTAGAGTAGAGTAGAGTAGAGTAGAGTAGAGTAGAGTAGAATAGAATAGAATAGAATAGAATAGAATAGAATAGAATAGAATAGAATAGAATAGAATAGAATTTTTTATTGACCAAGTGTGATTGGACACACACGGAATTTGTCTTGGTGGATATGCTCTCAGTGTACATAAAAGAAAAGATACGTTCATCAAGAATCATAAGGTATAACACTTAATGATAATTATAGGGTACACATAAGCAATCAGGAAACAATCAATATCAATATAAATTGTAAGGATACAAGCAACAAAGTTACAGTCATATAGTCATAAGTGGAAGGAGATGGGCGGTGGAATATTGCCAGCAGTCAATAATGACTAAACGGGCTTGCATATATTTATGATCCTAATATTTATTATTACCCTCCGGAATCCTCACAGGCTACCCAAGCCTTCCTGCACAGGCTAGGTGGCCCAGCATAACATCTACTGCCCTGTCTTCCTCTTCTTCTTTGTAAGCCTGGAAAGAAGCACTTCTTAATTTCATTCTCATGTGGTACATTTTAATGAGGGAGCCTAAATCTATTTCACTTCTCTGCAGATATGGGGATAGATTGTTACATCCATATAAAACAGAAAAGGTACAGATAAACATGTCTAAAAGGTACAGATAAACATGGTTGTCCTAAAGATGTTTTTTCAAGTGGCAACTGAACTTTCTGGTTTTTCTTTGAAGACATTTCGCTTCTCATCCAAGAAGAGCTGAAGAAACTTCTTGCATGAGAAGCAAAACGTCTTCAATGAAAAACCAGAAAGTCCAGTTGCCTCTTGAAAAAGCACCTTTGGCACAGAGAAACATTTTTTAAAAATTTCCCTGGCCACCAAAGTAATGCTATTTTTAATGTATGTTTGTTTTATCTTTCTATTTCTGCTTGCACTTCTTTGGGCTATATTATACACTTCCAGAGTAATAACCAAATTGAGTAGCTTTGGAAACCTTTCCTTCCTTCCTTCCTTCCTTCCTTCCTTCCTTCCTTCCTTCCTTCCTTCCTTCCTTCCTTCCTTCCTTCCTTCCTTCCTTCCTTCCTTCCTTCCTTTCCTCCCTCCCTCCCTCCCTCCCTCCCTCCCTCCCTCTCTTCCCCTTACAGATATCACGATATATACAACGGTTTTTATGCAATGAAACTGTTTTATTCAAAAGTTTCAGTCTGTCTATGAGTCTGACACTATGGAGAGGGCCAAAAAGGAAATGCAAGGCATTCACTGAATCAGACTTTAATAGAAGAGACAATACCCAGCACCCAGTCAGCAAGGAGATTGCTGCATAACAGCAATGTATGCTTTTCCAGATATAAGATGGAAGTTTTATTTTGGGAGAAACATATTACTCATTTATTTATTTTCAATAAAGGACATCTGTATGTACAAGGGAGGATGTTCATGCGCATATGCATGTATGTGAGTGAAAAACGTATTTAGAATAGTCTAGGGAATTCCATCGAGCGCCGAATCAGGAGTGGGGTGAAGGTCCAAGACAGAAGCCAATACTTGCTCAGTGAAGAGTGGAATAGGCCTCACAATTTGCAGAAAGTCAGACAGCAGTTTAATTAGGACATCATTCCGTGAGCTCCTGCACCTTTCCCTGTCACAAAAGCACGGATCACTTCCCCTCTCTTTTCTGACTGTAAGGACCCCAGTGGCAATTATAGCAATTGCTAACATGAGAGAGTAATGGCAATGAAGTCTTGAGAATATTTTTAGGCATCTCTCGAAACAGTTCAAAGCTGGGTGATAAAGAAGCAATTCAGGATCACATGACCAGGCATCTCATGATGGATCACAGATTGAGGATCTCAATCATAAAAAGCAACCCTGTGACGCCATTCATATCAAACTGCCCTCCAAGTAAAATGCCTCTTCTTATTTTGAGAAGCATAATACATGGGGAAATTCTAAGCTGCTCTTTTAAAATTCAAGCTTGTCGTGAACTAATGTTAAGATCCTGTTAGGGACATTTCCCTTTACAAATGAAAAATTATCATTAGAAGAAGTAGGGGGTCTTCAAATGATGGCAGGAGCAACATGCCATATTATTGTCAACAAACCCATTAATGTGGACCAGTGTTATTCGTGTTCTACAGAGATGGAAATAACCACAAACAAGATAAAAAGACACTACTGAATTATTCACAGCTCTCTCCTCCGACTGAAGTGGGACCACTCAACTGTTTTCCCCATGTGGAAAACCAGTTCACAACATGATTTATAGACTTGGATGGGCAGCAAAGATGTTTATGCATCCTGAGCTTTTCAAGTGGAATACCCTCTTCAGCATGAAAATACGAAGGCTGAAAATACAGCTCTTTATGCCAATAACCTTAATCAAATTTGTGAGAAAAAGGTGGAAATAAAAGATTAAAAACATCTTTAACAATTGTAGGGAACTGCCACAAGATTTCAAGGGAACAACTGTACATGTACTATGTTGTCACGGTTGAAATGACTAACTGGATATGTAGAAGATGGAGGGCCGACGTATCTATAATGCAGGCAATTCATTCTTGGGCGTAAATATCTTCTGCCAATCAGAAGTCCTGTACTATAATGTTTTGCCTGAACCTTTAAGTATGCTTCTCTCCCAGCTTTCCTGGCAATTGAGCGCTGAGGGCTAGAAAATCTAAAGTCCTAGGAAGAGCTTTTAAAATTGGACTTGGGGATATACATTACATGTCTTCCCTAACATGCTTACCCCTAGCTGCATAAATATGCTAAATTCACAAAAGGAGAGATTAAGTAGAAAAAGAACATGAAACTATAGACAAAACATCAGGGGTAAAAACAACTTGCATATTAAACATTTAACAAAAATTCAAAATACTTGAATCTTGAACAGCAAAAAGGGACAAAAAAATAATAAAATACCTGGTTTCCACAAGCATTTTACCAGATTTTCCATAGGCGTGGAAGGCTAGAAGGAAAGAAAAAGTGAGGAGGGGAAAACACATTATCGCAATTGTTATTCAAACATGTGTTCAAAACGTGGCATGTATAAAACGAATATCACTCACCAGAGGCAACTCAGAAGGCAGGGTTTGCTAGTTTGGTTCCATCCCACCACCACGTTGGGGCTCCCCCTCCCCTTCCTTGACATACCATTCACAAATCAGAAGCCACATGAAAACAAATTTGGAAGAAAGATTCAAAAAAGGTTCTTCTTCCCTCCTTCCCCCCCCCCTCCCTCCCCAACCCAACAGCACTAAGTAGGACTTACACATGGTAACCATTAAAAGAAGAAAGGCAGCACTGAAAATATGCGAGCCTTAAGAGATTGTGTGGCTAAAAGTTACTGCAGTGCAAAATTTCAGTGGGGTTCCTGATTTTATTCCTTCCTACCCCACTGCAGTTGAATCACTTTGTGCTGCTGAGGGGAGGACCAAGATGGGTGCCCAAAAAGCTCAACCACCCTGTCCGTATCCGTGATTCATCACCACACCAAAGGGATTTAACCGATAGAATTTTTTTTTTCTTTCACTTCATACACTGATCGCTGCTTGCCACACAAAACAATCAGCATCCTTGAAATCGCTGCTGCTCTGGAAAGCTCAGCTTGCGTTTTCAAAAGCCATTTGACTATGAGGGTAAGAGGAAAATTACCACCTCCAATTCTGAGAGAGAACCTTTTTAACTGGAACCATTACTAATGCCACATTCATGTGAAATGTTTACAGAGGGCAGCTGGCTTTCAACCTCACTTTGCAGAATGTACTTATTCCCTTGGGGAAATCTGTGTTGTTGGGTTTTATTTAAAAAAAAAAAACCTAGTGCAGGAATGTAACAGAAGAAGGATGAAGGCAAGAGAAAGCACCTCCCTTCACAACGTAAAGGCCAAGGATAATATCTTCTTAGAAATCAATTTCTCAATTGAAAAAGAATCACTGGTTTTCAATTAAAACAAGTAAAAAAACAGAATACAACAAAGGCAGGCCCATTGATGAAAATGTCCTTGATGGCTCATCTTCAGTAAATCTGAGGGGGAAAGGGAGGGAGGACAGAAAAGTCATTCAAATTTATTTCAAAAGAGAATTTTGATGCAAGCCCAGTTTAGCAGAGGGTGGCAAATTGGCTGGCCATCACAGACCTAGATGCTTGGTTATGCTTTCACTTTTCATCTGCTATCCTGTTCCAATTCTACAAATGTCTCAACGACAGGCTTTCCAAGGAAAGTACTTGTGCATATCAGTTTCCTATGCTCTTGTTTGCTTTAAAAATGTTTGTGGACGTATACATTTAAGTACAAAGCAGACTTGCTTCCCTGGCTCCAATATAGAATAGGCAGAGAAAAATTAGTCCCAAGAGCAAACTTGTAAGTGAAGCCTTAAGATAAATTTTAATGATTTGTTTCCACAGATTATTGGGGTGGGGGCTCATATTGCAAATGTTTTAGATTTTTTCTTTCTCTGGCTTTATAAAAGTCTAAACATACAATCCAGAAGGGATTAGCAACTTTGTTGATCTGAGAATCTTATCTTCACGTGCTTTCATGGAAGAAAGTAAAAAGAGCCAAAGTAACCAAATCCTGGCAGGAAAAGAAGTTTGCCCAAATCTCCCTGTCGCCCTGTCTCTCTCCAAAAAAGGAAAAAAAAAACCGACAGAGAGAGTCATTCGTTTAATATTCAATGTAGAGAAGCTTTAGAAAGGCGATTAGGAAATTTGGAGAGTAATACTAACAGTTTTGAATAAGTCACATACTCAGAGGTAGTTCATACATTATCTGATTATGGAAATTGTTGCTTGCATGGGTGGTCAATTTGCATGCTCAGTATAACTTCATGGGAGGTCTTTCCAGAAGATCACAGTAGCTACTTGAGTTAAATGGGTGTGCTGGAAATGAGAAATCTGGGTTTTATTCTTCGTGGAAGTAGCCACTGGGATTGTCTAGAAGAATGTTCTCTGGCATTCTATTGTTCACATGGAAAAAAAAAAGCTGCTTGTGAGCAGTTATTTAAACATGTAAGCCAGACCATATAGCCTCCCACTGATGTTTAGGAATAAATGCCTGCTTTTGTCATTAGAAAAGGAAGAACCTACTTGACCAAATCCTTAGAAATAAACCCAGCTGTAAATACAAGTTAATAAACCAAATTCATTCATTTGTGTGTGCTCAAGATCATCGTCATTTTGGACTTTCATTGGGCATCGTGTCAGTGTCAGAAGAAAACCAACTGACAAGGCAATAGCATGAGAAATAGCAACCTTTCAGAAGCGAATTTAGTGTTTCTGGAGTAAAATTAACTGGAAAAGGGATGGATAGAAGGCTTCTGTGAGAAACTGGAAATGACTAAGGGGACTAATGTTCTAGCCAGCTCAGAATTCTGGGAGTTGAAGTCCACAAGTCATAAAAGGGTCATAGTTTCCAGCCCCTGTTCTAGGGCATCAAGTTATTCCTATTGGTTACAATCAAGATCCAACACTAGGGATGATATCCTTTGGGTGTCAAAGTCGCCATGTTACGCTGCTGTCACGTGATCTTTTTCTCATTTGTGGAGCCGGGGTGGACGTGGCCTGTGCATGACGCATCTGGCCTGCGGGCCACCAGTTTGACACCCCTGCATATTGGGCTACCACTCAAACTATTCCTAGCCACTGTAACCATAGCAACACATTCTGGTTACCGGTGGTTTGTAAGGACTATAGTCCAACCCTCTTAAAAGGTGCCAAGTTGGAAGAGGCTGCCCTTTAGTTTATACAGCTGTGGACACAACATTTTTTTGCATTTATATCACACCTTTCCTCTGAAAGTTCAAGTTAGGATATATGAGGGTCCCTCTCATTATATCTCCGGAGCAACAATCTTATATGGTATACTAGGCTAAAAAAAGGGGGACTGACCCAAAGTACCCAAAGAAACTTCATAACTAGGTGAAGATGGATTTCAACCAAGTTCACACCCAAAGTTTAAGTTTATCAGATATACTGGGGAGGAAAATATTAAGCTTTCATCTCATACACTAAGTATGTTTATCTATTCTATCCCAAATGTAACTTTATTCCCTCATACGTCTTTATTGCTTTTTAACAATTTCAATCATACTGAATTCTATAGTCATGGTTAATATTGGTTCCAGGTAAATAATAGTTTTAACGTTTTAACTGCTGAAACTGCTAGTTAGCTGCCCACCCCAAGTTAAATATGTAAATAAAAGACCTTCCAAATCTCCCAACACCTATTTATAACATATAATCTAAAATACTTCCAATCAAAGTAAAATATATTCATTATAGTCTTCACAAATGAGCCCAACATTTCCATTGCCTAAGCAAGACAGGTGTTAATGAGTTTTGCCCCATTTTATGAACTTCCTTGCCTCAACTGCTGAGTGAATCGTTGCAGTTATTAAGGTAGCAATGGCTGTTAAGTGAATCTGACCCCCCCATCGACTGTGCTTGTTAGAAGATTGCAAAGTGTGACCTCATGACCCCCGGGACACTGCAAATGTCATAAAGACGTGCCAGTTGCCGAGCATCCAAATTCTGATCATGTAACCATGGGGATGCTACAACAGTTGTGTGAAAAATAGTCAGGTCAACTTTTTTCAATGCTGTTATAACTTCAAACAATCACTAAATGAACGGTTGTAAGCTGAGGACTAGCTGTATCACTATGTATGTGTTAGATATTATACATATTTATACTCTGTCTGTTTTACTTCATGCACCTTTAAGGCAGTGTACCCAAAGCAATCCCCCTATCTCCATGATGGTGAACCTATGGCATGCATGCCAGAGGTGGCACGCAGAGCCCTCTCTGCTAGCATGCGTGCCATTACCCCAGGTCAGATCTCCGTGGCGTTTCTTTCGTGAGCTTCTGTTTCTCTGCAAACGACAAAGTCCCTTGGGAGATAGGGCGGTATAAAAATGTGATTAAATAAATAAATAAATAAATAAATAAATAAATAAATAAATAAATAAATAAATAAAAACAGAAGCTCACGAAAGAAAAAGATCTTACCTCTTGCTGTGCTGCCAGTGTTGGGATGCCCCATCTCCCACCGGCTAGCTGGTCTTTGGGTCTCTGCTGTAGATGTGCGCATATCAGCAGGCATGGCTGCACCTTTCAGTTTGGCCATGGGCACGCGGGCAATTTGGGCACTCGGTGTCTAAAAGGTTCGCCATCACTGCTCTATCTTTTTCCACTGAGGTACTAACCAGTCTGTTTAAATTCAAACCAAGTAGCCAAAATGAGAAAAATTTAAAGCAAGCTCCAAATCTGGGTTTAAATAAAATGACTTCACCCTTTTAACTTTGTTCAAGACACTAGATTCCAGCTTTGCTCTACCCTTAAGAACAACTAGAACTGCAGCACAGCGAGCCCCATTTCTTGACATGGACTTGTCTTTGAACTTGGCAGTATATGAGGAATCGTTAAGCAAATGGTGTTCTCTATCTTCAGAATTTTGATGGTGTACAAGGTTATTTCTATATCTGCAAGAACTGTTCTAGAGTATCAATCAAATCTTTGTTATGCTCATAGACCAACATAATTTTAGAGTAAGGACGTCCTGGTGTTCACATATACTGCAGAACTTGGAGTCACAAAGATAAATTGAGGTTGGACACTTTGGGTATTAGTTCCACATCTATGCCTAGAAAATACACAGGCAATGTTAAAGGATAAGTTATTTTAAATTATCCTTTCATAGCTCCATAATGGTTTAAAAATAAATATAAAACACACCGTTCTTAGTTTCTAACAGACAAACACTACTGATTTGTTGGACTCATAACAAATGTTCCTTCACCCTTCCACCCCCTTCCAAATAATGTTTAGAGGTGTTTTGTTTATTCCTATTGTTTCTTGGCTGCTTTGGCTCTTGTAGCCAAAGCTTTGAATGTTCTTCCGGAAGACGTAGCTTAAATTAAGTTAATTTGTAAACCATTCATGCATCCTTCAAAGCTGCCAAAGCCTCCCACAGAATCAGCTTAGGTTCTGCCAGGATCGCTTGCAGCTGGACCGGTGTAGAAGAAAGGCAATGACAAAGGCTGCTGTGTGTAGTTGCTCAACCTTGATGCATCAGGATGACTCTAGCAGTAAAGCCTTCCCTTGGGCTAAGGATGCCTTTTTCCCAGGCATTCTCCCCACTTTGGCTGATGGCATCTCTCCCAGGGCAAAGGCAGGCAAAAAAAAAAAAGGGGGGGGGGAAGCTATTTCTTTCCGCACCAATGTTTATGTGCCAGAAAGTTTGGAAGCATTTACTGACCCTTCTGTGTTTCTAAGCTGCTTAGTTTTAGAAAGTGAAGGGAACCTCTTATTCCTGGCAGACAACCCAAGGTAAACAGGACTTAATGTATTCAGTCAAAAGGGGAAGCGTATAAAGACTTATTGTGACACAGAAAGGGAAATCAATGATTATGGGCATCTGGTGTTAAGGAGGAAGAGCTACATTTGATCCCCCTCTTCCTCTCCCTCAAGAGAAAAGAGTTATAATTAAGCATATATTTTGCCGTTAAGATTTAACCTTCAAGGCCACAGGTCTTTTTGGGGTGTTGTTGTTTTTTCCTTGCTGCCAATGGACATATTTTGCAATGCTTACACTGTGCAGCTAAATGAGGTAGCCTCGGGCAACGGAGGAACTGGGGGTAGCCGTCTTTCAGCAGTCACTAAGGAGACTGCACACTGCTTTAAATCCTCTTTTCAGCAGAGAAACCAGCTAATTCCCTACTCTGACTCCCCAAGAGGCACCTCAGGAAACACATGATGGGGGTTACAGCTGTGGGAGGCCAGAAAACAGCATATCCTGTCATGAGAATCTTTCACCTCTGCCACCCCCCAGGGACAAACTCCACCTCTGCAATGAGCAAACTTTAAATGGGTAAAGGCATTCGCCCTTCTGCAGCAGCCGCCTAAAAGAAAGTTCGAGAGAGAATATCCCAGCCCTGCTTGTGACCTGTTTTCCAGCAAAGAGAATGCATACCAAGCAGAAATGTTTGAATCCTCAAGGCCTGGCCACGTATCTGCTCTGCTCCGCCGTTCCATCCCTCAATCTTTGGGAATCAGAGGAGAGGTCAAAAATAGATGGTGATCCTGGTGCCAAGACACAACAGCGAACTAAAGAGGAAGAGGACCGCTGGTCCTTGCCAAAAAACCACACACATGAATCTTGCAGATGTTTCAGTGTTCTTGGCTGCTTGAAACTTGGAACATTGTTTCCCTTAACCTCCCCCTTAAGCTGCCATAAGCATACACTCCAAGAAGAGCATACTAGGGTCTCTACTGGCAGAACCCAACATCCTCAACAACATGCTGGACAGGGGAAGTGAGTGGGTTTGAGCAGAGACCAACACTATATAGCAGACATGAAGAACCTCTCTTTGGACCCTTCCCTTCTTTTTAATCCATTGAACTGAAGCATTCTATATCATCTCTGAAGAATTAAATCTGTATGCTAAGAATGCTTGCTATATAAAGGAGAAGAGAAATATTCGCTGGGGTAGGGAAGGAACACATTTTATATACTGGGAATAATCCAGCCATACTAATATGAAGTTGTAAATTAGGAAACAGGAAGAAAAGACTGGGATGAAACCACCGTCAAGTTGAGCATGCTCACCTAGTCCAGGATAGGTCCTGCGTTTGCTGAGATTGGCTGATTTCACTAGGAACATACAGGATTGATGAGTCATCCAGGAGCAGAAAAAAAGCAGCAGGGCTCCCAGAAAGATGCCACACTACAATAGGAAGGGGAAATCGTGTAAATACTAAACAAATAATCATCATCTCCACCCCAAAAACAGTTCTTCTTTTATGTATTCCTACTGCCATTCCATGTCACCTAGACGCTGCCATGTTTTTATTTGCAATCACACACTGGCCCTTTAAAGGAGATTCCCTTGCTTCTGAGCAATAACCAGTCAAAATGGAACATATGCTCTTCCTTCCTTCCTTTTTCTTCCTTCCTTCCTTCCTTCCTTCCTCTCCATTTCTTTCTCTTTCCTTTCCTTCCCCCCTCCCCTCTCTCTCTCACACACGAGTTTATGGCAAAGACATAGAGCAGCCACCTATTTACTAAATGGTTCAGTTGCAATACCTCCTTGCTTGGAAAGAGAAGCCAAAGCAATTTATGGAAGAGAAAAACCTTCCTGCCCTGCTGTTGTGACAGGTTTTGGGCCTATTCCAGAACAGTGATCTGTCTTTAGCTACTACCAGATTCATGTTAAACAAGTTAGCATGCTGTTGATCCAGGGGTTTGAACTCCTCTGCACAAGTAAAACTGGCTGTTCTATCCACTTACAGCATAAACATAAATTACCCTGTTAGCTACCTGTCCTGAAAGCATTGTGCCGGTTTGCTCTCTGGACACATTTGCAGAGGAAGTGGAAGGAGTTTGGGGGAAAGAGGGGGAGAGAACCTGAATGGCTGAACATTTATGAAAACAATGCATGACACTGGACAGGAACAAGTGGTGCTACATTTTAATCACAGCTGCTATTTGTTCTGTTTTAATCAAAGGAGTTGCAGCTTTTGAAGCTTCTGGCAACTGTATGCATAACAAACCAATGACCTATTCTAAGGACCCTTTAAATCCAAAGAGCTGTAAAAGCCTTTTTCTTCAAGGGAAGGTTTATTGACATCAGTTAGTAACTCCAGTATTGAAACAACCAAAGTCTTCCGAATGTTCCTTAAAGAAACTTCCCTGGCACATTCCCCCACCCCCCACCCCCGGAGCGCACACACACACACAAAATGAAGATTATCACAGCCATTTCCAGATATAGCAAAATAGGACCTGCTCATAGAAAGGCTACATTCATGCAATCTTACTGGGCAGAAGTTGTAAGGGAATTAGCATTCTATTACCATGATCTTCCACCATACCATCCACGCAAGCAAAGACCACAGCATCTATTATCAGCAGCTGGTAACAAGTGTTGCCATGCATTAGGAAAGCATCTGTGACCAGATGTTCATGTGCATAACCACATATCACTTGGTGGTAAGCATTTTTACAACCGCAAGCACTTAATTACTAACAGCAGTCCACCTCCTGTTAAGTCCAACACAGGAAAATCAACTATGCCCGTGAATGTCCCATACACTGGATGGGATTCTTGTTTAATTATCAGATCTCCACGGCCTAAAACAGAGACATGAGGGGCTCTTTGCTGCAGCAGCAATATCAGAATTATAAGCAGACAGACAGACAAAGAAGAGTTGATGCCAAACAAGGCAGTGCCACGTAGAAATCTTCTACAACTTCAATAGGTATAAAACCCCTTCCAACATCCCTGCTATCTTACACAATAACTCTTTCAACATCCCCACTTTCCTGGGATTATCTAATTTTCATGTTTACATTTGTAGTTGCAGAACAAGCCCTGTTAAACGTAAGAGCATGCTCTGAAATTATATGCAAGATTGCATTTCCCTATAAGGAATGCATAAAACCCTTCCATACTTCCACCTCTCACAATACTAGACAACACAGTATCAACAGTACAGACCTTCAAATTTCTAAGTTCTACCATATTGCAAGATCTAAAATGGATAACTAACATCAAAAACGTCATCAAAAAAGCACAACAAAGAATGTTCTTTCTGCACCAACTCCGAAAGCTCAAACTGCCCAAGGAGCTTCTGATCCAGTTCGACAGAGGAATTATTGAGTCTGTCACCTGCATCTCCAAAACTGTCTGGTTTGGTTCTGCAACCCAACAAGACAGGCACAGACTTCAGAGAATAATTAGAACTGCAAAAAAAACAATTGCTACCAACCTGGCTTCCATTGAGGACCTGTATACTGCACGAGTCAAAAAGAGGGCTGTGAAAATATTTACAGGCCCCTCAAATCCCGGACATAAATTTGCTTCAATTCCTACCCTTAAAACGACGCTATAGAGCACTGCACACCAGAACAACTAGACACAAGAACAGTTTTTCCCCGAACGCCATCACTCTGCTTAACAACTAATTCCTACAACACTTGTCAAATAATTTACTAAGACCGTATTACTATTATTCTTCTCTTCCTTACTAGTATTTATCTCTTCCCACTTATTACTATAACCATGTTCCCATCACCCATCTCCTTCCACTTATGACTGTATGACTGTAACTTTGTTGCTTGTATCCTTCCGATTTATATTGATATGTTTTCTTGATTGCTTATTTGTACCCTATGACTATCATTAAGTGTTGTACCTTATGATTCTTGATGAACGTAACTTTTCTTTTATGTACACTGAGAGCATATGCACCAAGACAAATTCCTTGTGTGTCCAATCACACTTGGCTAATAAAAAATTCTATTCTATTCTATTCTATTCTATTCTATTCTATTCTATTCTATTCTATTCTATTCTATTCTATTCTATTCTAAATCAATGGATGCTTAAAGGATAGGTATCTTACAAGGAAATATGGTCTAAGCTAAGACTTGTTTGCAGGATATATTCCATATTCAACAAATAGCTAGGAACCAGGCAGTATTATATCTTATATCTTAGTTTATCATAGTTTAGTTTGGTGGTTAAAGTACTAGGCCAGAAAGCAGGGGACGCTAAGTTCTAGGGCTACCTTACCCATGAAAACCAGCTGGGCCAGTCCCTCTCTCTCAGCCCAATCCACCTCACAGAATTGTTGTTGTGGGGAAAACAGAAGGAGGAAGGTGTGTTGGATATGTTTGTTGCCTTGAGTCTTTTGTAAAAATAATAAAGGAAGGATACAAACAAACAAATATATCTAAATTAACCCAAAGTTAAAGATGACAAGAGCAGGCTTTTTGATGTATGAATTTGATCAAAGAATTATGTTCATTTTTGACTAATCATCTATTCCATCAAGAAATACCTTGATGTAGAACTACATGTGAAAAATATAACTACATCATGGTGCCATCTGTTACCAGACCTACTTAAATGACTCAAGTGTTTTGCTTTGCTTCATGTTAATGCCATCTGTTGGGAAAAAGATGGAACTAACCAACAGCTAACATCTTGATTGGTTGAAATCTTCTGATAATAACAATTTTAACTATTTCCAACAATTGTTTTCCAATCTTTTAATTTTTTTGTAAAAAAAAGAAGAAGAAGAAGAAGCAATGTCAGCTTATTTATTTTCTTAGCAGCTTAAAAAATGTACTCAACAAGTTTAGCTTCTTACTTTCTTGAAGCCTGTGTTGTAAGACTACGTAATTATCAGGACTAAAAACAATAAAGACATTTGTGGCATGAAATTTTAATAGACCACCATTATACACAAGGAATATTAAGCTGAATGAAAATGATAACATCAGAATGAGGAGTATGGGTCAATCATATACATACATACATTAGTTGATAGGTGCAAATAGTAAGGTTAGGAGATAAAATGCAAAAGCTGCAGATAGCGTGAATAACTTATTTAAATTGAAATTCACAAAACTGTTACTGGGGTCTGACATAAACATTCTTGCATTACTGATATGTGTGATGTGACAAGGACCTTCTTTTCTCTCTTTTCAGTTTTGTGTAATAAACACAAATCATGAACCAGACCTTGGATGAGCCTGAAAAAACTAAGCAGACTTGGTTAGTAATTAAGACTAGACTGAGAAGGCAAATAAGATCCCAGAAGAAGGGAATGGCAAACTTTCATTAATCTTGCCAAGAGAATAACCTGAATGTACATTTCAGAACAAGCTGACATTTTGTAGGAATTATTAACTAGATAGTAGTTATCTATATTGTAGTAATTATTAACTATCTAAGTAGCATCTACCTGATCCCAGCTGTTTTTGAAAAGTGAAGCAAGGTTGGACCTGATGGAGTTTGGATAGAAAATCCCAAAGGTTTTAGGCTAGATTGGAAAATATTTAAAAAAAAAAAAAAAAAAGCTCAGAATAATTCAGAATCTTTACAGAATAACAAAGGGCTCTCAGAACTCTTCTAATCCAACCCCCAGCTGAAGCAGGAGACCTTATACCAGGGGTAGTCAACCTTTTTATACCTACCGCCCACTTTTATATCTCTGTTAGTAGTAAAATTTTCTAACCGCCCACCGGTTCGGGGGCAGATGCATGAGCTATTCTTGGACGAGGTTCTTTTGTTTGCGGTCACACTATAGCGCCATTTAGTTTCACTTACATAACGTGAACTAAACTTATGCACGAGCGATACAAATAGTATATTTTCAGAAATGTAAACTGTCACAGGGAATTTTATGAAAACCTAATGAAAATGTTTTTAAATAATGCTATGAAAATTTTTAAAAAGTCAATTAAATTTTAAAAAAGGAAAATGCTTCAATATCGGACAAAACCCCTACCGCCCATCATGAAAGCTGGAATGCCCACTAGTAGGCGGTAGGGACCAGGTTGACTACCACTGCCCTATACCATTACAGACAACTGGCTGTCTAGACTCTTCTTAAAGTGATGGAGCACCCACAATTTCTGAAGGCAAGCCATTCCAGTGGTTAATTGTTCTCACTGTTAAGAAATTTCTCTTTAGTTCTAGGTTGCTTCTCTCCTTGGTTAGTTTCCATCCATTGTTTCTTGTCTTGCCTTCTGGTACTTCGGAAAATAGGTTGACTTCCTCTTCTTTGTGGTAGTCCCTCAAATATTGGAATACTGCTATTATATCACCAGTCCTTCTTTTCACTAGATTAGACAAACCCAATTCCTGCAACCATTCTTCATATGTTTTAATCTCTAGCCCCTTAATCCTCTTTGTTGCTCCTTTGTACACCTTGCTAGAGTCTCTACATCTTTTTTTATAATATGGTAACCAAAACTGGATGCAGTATTCTAAGTTTGGTCTTACTAAGGCTTTATAAAGTGGTACTAATACTTCACGTGATCTTGATTCTATCCCTCTGTTAATGCAGCTAGGACTACATTGGCTTTTTTGGCTGCTGAGGCATATTCATAGTTCATATTTAAGTGATTGTCCACCAGGGCTCCAAGATCCTTCCCACAGTTACTGCTATTGAGCCAGGTTTCACCTAATCTATAAAAGTATTTTTTTTTCTTGCCTAAGTGTAAACCCGTACTTTTTTCTACATTAAATTTCATTTTGTTAGACAGGACTCAGTGTTCAAGTCTATAGAGTTCCATCTGGATCTTGAGCCTATTTTCTGGGGTGTTGGCTACTCCTGCCAGTTTAGTATCGCCTGCAAATTTGATTATTTCCCCTTCTATTCACTCATCTAAATCATTTATGAAGATGTTGAAGAATACTAGGCATAAACTGGAACTTTGGGGTACCCCACCGCTTACTTCCCTTCATGTAGATGTAGTTCCATTTAGGACTATACATTGAGTGCGATTTGTCAGTTATATCAACAGATATACAGTGAACTATTCTGAGTTTTCCTATTATCTTCATTTATATGATATGTAATGTAATGCACAATATGTTGAGAAACCTTGCATTGAAAAATGTGGCAGAATTGGGAACTTCAGATGACATGCTATGGAATAGTAATTGAAGAATGCAGCATTGGTGTAGATATTGACCTCATGTCCTATTTACAGACTATTCATTGGCATTTGGCTAGCACAATGGAAAGTGGCATTCTGGACTAAATAAATCTTTTATAGAAGCCACTAGAGCCCTTTGTAAGTTTATCTCCTAGGGGAGCAATGATAAAATGACACTCTTGAAATGTATTGGGCTATAGCTTCTATTATCTCCAACATTTTATCTAATGGTTGCAATGGCTGGGAATTTCAGAATTAAATTCCAACACATTTGGAGAGTGCCGAATTAAGGAAGACAATTAGAGGAAGCTGCATATTCATTTACTATAATATGTATGTCACTTATTCATTAGACAGGCAACTTCGCTTCTGTGTATGTCAGTATTTCTCAACCTTAGCCACTTTCAGGTATGTGGACTTCAACTCCAAGAATTTTCCAGCCAGCCATGCTGCTGTATGTGATGCACGTATAATATAGTCCCATATTGAGGAAAAAAGGAGTATACATTTTTCTTAATTACTGAAAAAAACATATTCCAGGACTCTTTGTTCTCTAAAGCCACGTAATGCAAACTTTATCTTTTGTGTGTGCCTTTAAGTCAATCCTGACATCTTCCTGGAAACATCCCTGCAGTTTTCTTGGCAAGATTTCAGAAGGGATTTGCCACTGCCTTCTTCCTAGGACTACAGAGAGTGTGACTGGCACAAAGTGACCCAGCTGGTTTGGGGCCTAAAGTGGAAGTAGAGTAAGGTGGGACTATAATTCACAGTCTCCTGGTTTCTAGCCTGATGCCTTAACCACCACACCAAATTGGCTCCTAAGAAATGTATCTGGAGCTTAGACATACAGGTAATTTCTTAATATGAAACAACCTGGGGTATACGTTTCTAAAATCTGATTACATTGGATTCCACAACGTAAAAGCCTCTCAACATCCAGAAAAGTAATATATGGCAATGGCGAGGGGGAAGAAAAAATAGAAAAAAAGTAACAAGATTTATATGACTTTCATATAAGATTACTTTTAATGATGAACAAAAATACTTTGTCATTTTTCAATTTATAAAACATAAAGCTTTTTTGTGCCCGTCAGGCAAGTCACACAGATGAACAGAAGCACCAGGTTATAACAAACATGACCGGAAAATATAAGAGAGCATTAAAGAATTAACAAATCTTGGAATTCATGTAGCAAGAGAACCCTTACTTTTACATGCTATCCTCTTTTATATCAATAATGCAGGATAGATGTTCTAAGAACAGAAAATATAACTCGATTTAAAAAGAATACAAAATAAGAATAAAAAGACGAAACACAAACCTTGAGCAAGGTAACAAGCGAGCCATGCTACTGCTCCTAAGGTGAATATTCAACCTATATATTTTATATAATAATCATTAATGCAAGATAACACAGTAAGCAGTTTGGAAATGGCTTAAAATATTTTTTTCCACCAAAAAAAAAAAGAATTAATCCCTGACCAAGAGAAAAGGAAGTGCAATAATGTCAGTTTCAATATACAAAATACTATATACTTCAATGGATAATTAGAACTGCAGAAAAAAAACAATTGCTACTAACCTGCCTTCCATTGAGGATCTGTATATTGCATGAGTCAAAAAGAGGGCTGTGAAAATATCTACAGACCCCTCACATCCTGGACATAAAAGACTCAATAGGGCACTGCACACCAAAACAACTAGACACAAGGGCAGTTTTTTCCCAAATGCCATCACTCTGCTTAACAACTAATTCCCACAACACTGTCAAATAATTTACTAAGACTGTATTACTATTATTCTTCTCTTCCTTACTAGTATCTATCTCTTCCCACTTATTACTATAACCATGTTGCTTGTATCTTTCAATTATATTGTTTTTATTTGTTTCCTAGTATGATTTGATAGCTCATTAGTAATTTTGACTATCACTAAGTGTTGTGTCTTTTTAGTCTTGATGGATATATTTTATTCTCCTTATGTACACTGAGAGCATGTACACCTTAGGCAAATTCCTTGTTTGTCAATCATACTTGGCCAATAAAGAATTCTACCATGAGACTTCCGATTGGCTCCATGGGTGATGGAGATGGTCTTTTTAGACTGCCAGCCCCGTGATCACGTTAGAGCCGTCTAGACAACGCAAATCAGCTGTCTGACGGCTCGGAAACCTTTCCCTCAGGAGAAGAGGGAAAGGTGAGTGTACGGGCGGAGGTAGAGCTTCACGGAAAGCCCCAGGAGTGATTCTAGGGGCTTGAGGGTGAGAGCTCCCTGTTTAAGCCCGAGAGCTCCAGATCCAGGACAAGCCTGCTTTTCAGCAGACCAAATCACCGCGACCATCTCTGCGATCAATATGATAATTTAAATTGATAAACGGCAATGCAGACAGAGCAATGTCAGGAAGGTGGATAAATGTAAGTATCAGACCTTAACTCCGTTTTTAAATAGTACCTGAGAAGAGTACTTAAGAAGAATAAGAAAATGGCGTTTCTATCTAAAAAGGCGTGAAAGCGAAAGTTAAGGAAGTTCTCATTAACAAGGCTAGCGCTCTTAGTTCCGTTTAAACTTGTTGGAATTTACACTTACATGAAGATTTTATAAGGAGTGAAATAAGATATTCTCTTTTGTTTTTTTGAAAAGATTACAGACTTACTGAAATTGTTGCAAAGTATAAAATTAAACTGAGAAATGGATCTTAAAGATACAAAGTTTAATGTTAAGGACGGAGGAGCCTCGTCATTTCAAATACATAAGTTACAGGAAGATATGAAAAAACTTTTAAAGGGACTTTTAAAGGAAGTCTTGGAGTCACAATTTTCGGTTATAGATCAAAAATTTAAGCAGATTCAAGAGGAAATCCTGGAAATTAAAGATCAAAATGAGGATATAAGAAATGATGTGTTGGCAGCATTTAAATGACTGTGTGAATGTGTGATTCAGTTGGATGAAAGAGTAGAAGAAATCAATCAAGTTAATTTGAATTTGGAAAATAAAATAGAGGAAGTTCCGAAAAAGGTGGAGAAGGTAGACGATGAATTGGTGGTGTTGCAATTTAAATCAATGGAGTTTGCTCTGAGTGTTAGAGGACTTAAAGAAAATAAGCAAGAGAATTTAAAAGAAATTTCTGCAGTGGTTTTTGCACAGGTGACTGGAGAGCAACCAGAAGATGTTGTAATTCAAATTGAAAAAATATATCATGTTAATTCTAAGGTTGCCAGACAGAAATTACCAAGAGATATTGTGATTTATTTTACAACTAGGAGGATGAGGAATGAAATTTTACAAGCATCTTATAAAAATAAAATCCAAATATTAGGACAAGAGATATTAATTTTGAAAGAAATACCTATTAAAATGTTAAAAGTAGAAAGGATTTTGCTTTTTTGGTGGATGAGCTTAGAAATCATCAGATATGGTTTAGATGGGATGTTCCAGCTGGTTTAACAGTAAATCATACAGGAAGAAGATATTGTCTTAATATAGTATCTAAAGCAAGATATTTTTATAGTAATGTATTAAAGGCTGGAAGTCCACATCAAATAGTTGGGATTAAAACTGATGCAGAAGAAACATTGGAAAAAGTAGGGGATGTAAAGGAGAAAAGATTGAGTCAAGTGGTTATTAAATGTAGAGAACAAGGAGTAAAGAAGCAACAATTTCAAGTGAACAAAGTTTCTCTTTATGGGAAAGGTTAAATTATCATTAACTTTTGTTAACTTATATATGTTTGTAAGAATAGTTATTTGGAATTTGTAAAATTTATTTGTATCTTGTTTGAATTTATAATTTAAATGTTGGAGATGTGACTATAGGGATGCTATTTGTTTATATATGGTTGAATTGTCAACAACTGAATTATTTGATTTGGGGGAGTTTTGATAAAAACAGAACAAGAAATGGACTTAAGGAATGTATGAAAATGGCTATAAATTATTTGGTAATTTATAGTGTGGATATATGGGGAAGAAGTGGGATTAAATGTAAATGGTATTGTTTGAATTTATATTCTAAATGTTGGAGTGATTGTAGTAATGCTAGCTGATTATATGTAGATTGTTAAAATCTAAATTCATTTGGATAAAAAATAAGGTAATGATAATAATAGAATAAGAAACGGAGTATTAAGGATTGGATAAAAAAGACATTACTTATTATTATGTATGATGGATCTATAAATCTGGTGGACTATACAAGATATTACTTCAAAGAATAATAGGGAGTAAATTGATTTTAATTTTAATATCAACAATTGGACTTTCGTTATTGAAATATTGGAAGATGGAATATTATATACTGTTGAAGATTGGATACTAAAATTAATGAACTTGAAAGAGAAAGCAGAAACTTTAGTGTACTTAAGACTGTCTACGAAAGAATATTGGAATGGAGAAGAAGGACTGAAAAGCTAAGAATGGATAGAATGTAATTGTAATAGTTTGTTCTCTTTTCTTTTCTTTTCTTTTTTTTGAATAGATAAGGGGAGTTAAGGTACTAGGGGAAGGATGGAAGTTTATGGATTGTTTGCTTATTCTAGTTTATGACTGCTAGGTGACATATCCTGTATTTTGCTCTGGGAAGTCGGGGGGGGGGGGTTGGGTGAGGGAGGGGACAGGAGGAGGATTGGAGGGTGGAAGCATGGGTAAAAATGTTTGTAAAACTTTTTGAATAAATTTTTTTTAAAAAAAGAACTCTACCATGCAAATATGCAGAACATCTGACACACATGGAGAAATATGTCCCTCTGACTTAGTTAGTACCTGGCTTAGTGCCTGGTTTTGTCCCTGCAGTTTTCTTGGCAAGAATTTCTGCAGTGTTTTGCCATTGCTTCTTTCCTAGGACTGAGAGGTAAAGGCTGACCCAAGGTCAACCAGCTGGCTTTCTGCCTCAGGGTTTCTAGCTTGGTGCCTTAACCACTAGACTAAACTGGCTCTTTAGAATGGATAGTGGTTAGAACGGGATTCATTTAAAAATCCGGCAAATAAAAATAAATAAATAAATAAGTAATAAAAGGGCATAAAGCTTAGCATAAAAGTGGGGGAGAAAGGGCAAAAGGTGACCATAAGGACCAGTTTTAAACGGGCAAGAGAATAGAATAGAATAGAATAGAATAGAATTTTATTGGCCAAGTGTGATTGGACACACAAGGAATTTGTCTTGGTGCATATGCTCTCAGTGTACATAAAAGAAAAGATACAAAGAAAAGAGCAAACCCCATCTTTAAACCGACAACAAAATTAATGCACGAAATTAAAAAGAGTAGTTTTAATTCTCTTCCCCTGGGCTCCCCATGGTCCATCCACTAACTGAATATACCAGGAGCAACTTTTCCAACACAAAAGATGCTCAGGAACGGGAAGGAGGGCAGTTCCTGAAAGGTCTACCTTGCCACGCAGACCGACGGAGCCAGGACCGGGTCAGGTGGCTCGAGGGGAAGCCCGGACACGCAGGAGGTGAGATGTCATCCCCGCCATTAACACTTCAACCAGGGAAGGGACCCGCGCGCCGAAATCCAGACTGACCTGTCGGAAGCAGAAGGGCATCGTCAGCACGCTAACCCCGACGATGCTGTTCACGATGTTCATGATCAGGCCCCAGTTGGAACCCGAAGGCGCCGAGGAAGCCATCGCCGAGGAATAAAAAGGGACGCGAGGGAGAGCGGGCAGGTGAAACGGGGAAGGGAGCCTGGGAAGAGGGAGGGCAAGGACGGCTCTCCACGCCCGCACGGAGCGCTAGGCTACGGCCGGGGTCAGTGACCCGCTTCCAGCACCAGCCTCCCACCAAAACAAACTCTTCTCCTGCAAGCCGGCTCCAACCGCACACGTCGCACGCGCTTCCTCCTTTCCCTGCTCTGTTGGCGCTTCCGGGATGCAAAACCACAGAGGGGGGCCTTGCCTAGAGCGGCACGGCTGGAGCAAGCGTTGGACTTGCCCCCGGAGGACTGAAGCCGAGGGGGAGGGGGGGAAGGAGGAGCGAAGTTGCCATAGCAACTCCTTGTGACGCCGGCAGTCGCCGCCTACTAGGCCGCGGCGGAGAGGGAGGGGCGCTTTCCTTTGCTGCTGCTGCTGCAATTGCAATGGTCGGGAAAACGTGGGTCGCCGGGGAAGAGCAAGGCGATGGCGAAGGGTTCCACGTAGGTGGCAGGAAGGTCTCTCGAATTTGGTTTGAATAACGGCGCCTAGTCTCGAGGCGCGGTGAATTTCTACATCAGACGGTCACGTAAAACTATGGGAGATGAATGCGGCAGGACCCATCTGGTGACAGAGAAGCAGCAAGGAAAGGCGCACCCAGCAGCCACTAAAGCAGGGGTCTCCAATCTTGGCAACTTAAAGACTTGTGGACTGCAACTCGCAGAATTCTGGGAGTTGAAGTCCACAAGTCTTAAGGTTGGCAACGTTGGAGACCCCTGCACTAAAGGCTTGAACAAAAGTTATACAAGCTAGTCCTCGACTTAACGGTCACAACTGAGTCCAAGATTTCCGTTGCTAAGTGAAGCATTTGTTTAAGTGAATTTTTCACTTAAACAAATGCTTTACGAATTTTCTTACCACAGTTGTTAAGTGAACCACTGCTGTTGTTAAGTTAGCGACACGGTTCTTAAGCGAGTCTGGCTTCCCCCATTGACTTTGCTTCTCAGAAGGTTGCAAAAAAGGTGATTACATGACTCCGGGACACTGCAACAGTCATAAATATGAGTCGGTTGCCGAGCATCTGAATTTTAATCACGTGACCACGGAAACACTGCAACGGTCATACGTGTGAAAAACGGTCATAACTCACTTTTTCCAGTGCTGTTATAACCTCAAACAGTTAATAAAAGAACTGTTGTAAGTGGAGGACTACCTGTATGGTAGTAGGAGAGCACTGTTGCCTGGTTGCCATGCTCCAGCACTTTTTCTTTCTTGGTTCCTGCACCTGATGAAGACACCATTAACTGTGAAAGTGAATCTCAAGGCTGAACATGGAAGGAGACAGAATACCCATGTGGGTATCTTTCAGCTGCATTTGCAGAACCTGCTTAACCTGGGTACTGAATTAGCCCATTGCTTCACATGGTAAAGGGAATTATAAAGGTGACCAATTGGGTTGGATTTATATAAGAAAACAAAGCCACAAAAATAGCTTAAACAAGGTTAATCTTGCCCAAAGTTGGCATGCTGTGCAAAAGCAGCTTCTAAATCTTTACTTGACATGGTTAAGTGTGTCTTGGAAGCACAGCTTGGTAGCAGCTGACTAAAACATATGCAGTGATAGAGAAGAAATTCCACTACAAAAAAATCATTTTGAAAAAAAAATGGGTAGCTCCATTTCTTATTTTGTCTTAGGTACCTTCTTTCCCAAGGCTGGTTAGAAGAAAAATAATAATCAAACCCCAAAATATGAAAATCTGGATAAGAGTTCAGTAAATTGTCCAATCATCTAGGATCTATGTATGATATAAATTTATATTCCATATACTGGTAGTCCTTGACTTACAACAGCTTAGTGACTATTCAAAATTACAGCACTGAGAAAAGTGACCATTTTTCACACTTACAACGGTTGCAGCATCTCCATGGTCACATGATTGCTAAGTGAGAAAGTTGTTAAGTGAGTTTTGCCCCATTTTATGACCTTTCTTGCCACAGTTGTTAAGTGAATCACTGCAGTTAAGTTGGTAACATGCTTGTTAAATGAATCGGGTTGATTTTGCTTGTCGAAAGGTTGCAAAAGGTGATCAGATGACTCCAGGATACTGCACCCGTCATAAATATGAACCATTTGCCAAGCATCCAAAATTTGATCATGTGACCATGGAGATGCTGCAATAATCACAAATGTGAAAAATCGTCATAAGTCACTTTTTCAGTGTCATCGTAATTTCGAACAGTCACTACATGAATGGTCGAGGACTACCTGTACTCCATTCCTTCAGGAAGTACAGAGCAGCCTCCATATTTCCCCATTTACATTCTTAGAATAACATGAGCAGGGTAGGCTGAAAAAAGTGTGACTGGCACAACATTACACAGCGAATATTCACGTAGATATTTGAATTGGATTTTGCTATTTCGCTTTGTCATGCTAACTAGTACACCACAGGGGCTCTCACTGTACAACTCTGAATATCCATGATGTCCGTAGTTCGGCCTTTGAGTGGAACATCACAGGAATGCTATTATGATAGGTTTAATAGCAATCATTTTCTGGAGCAAAAAAAGATAACTATGACATACAGATCACATTTTGGGCACTAGGCAACAGGCCCACATTTATGGTCATTTGCAGTACCTCCCAGTCACATAAATGCAATTTACAATGTTTTTTGCCATAAACCAGAGTTTGTTTCCAGCCTCTGGCAAAACATACCCATTGGGTACAATGGGTTCACTTAAGAGCCATGGCATTTGCTTAATGACTGCTGCAAAAAAGGTTTTAAAATTGGGTGTGGTCGTGTGATCCACTGGCACAATTTACAACCTAAGAATCCCCCCCCTCCCAAGTTCAATTATAATTGCAAGTCTAGGATTACCTATAGCACATGACAAGGGATATAGACAGGAAGTGCTAAAGTATACCCAGGAAGGAAGAAGACTATGTCTTGGCTGTAGGAATTATGATCATCTGATCACTACCTGATGCTATAGATGTAAGTTTTGGTACAGCACAAATACTTTTTTCCATCCGAACTGTCACTTATTAAGGTTTACCAGATGGACTTTTGAGACGCATACAAAATTGGACAAAGTTCCTTTAAGAAATTGAAAGGACAATGGAGCATGTGTGGATTACTCTAGGGATCTGAGCTCAAGGTTGTGGAATTAATTAGCAGTGAGGAGAGGGGAATTAATACATGCCCCACAAACATTGAGCTAGCCCCAAAGCTGTTTACATGACGATGGCAAACTTTCACATTTGGAGAAATCTTTCATCCTTGAAGCTCCCCAATACCTATTGCACAGTATGCAGGAATCTATGGACTAATTAAGTTTATACAATCATCAATCAGATAGAAACACTTTTATTGCAGTGCGCCACTTCAGGTGGCAGGTGGGAGGTTGCATACTTGAATGCTCACTTATGGGGGGTTTGAACTCCCCACAGGGAGACCCTGCATTTAGCAAACAAGCAATCAGGGAGAAAGCTAGATTGAACTCTTCTCTATGATATGCCTATTTACCTACTCACCAGTGATAATTCATGCTAAGTGATATATTTTGCTCTATAAATGCACAGAGCAAAACTCATTTTCATTTGACTTGTATAGAATAACTTCTAGAAAGATTACATCCTGTGCAGACTAATTTGAAGAAGGGCTATCAGGATTTTATATTTAGCTACTAAATTATCCAGGATAACTTGGATTAGATAGAAATGGTCTTATTCCCCAAGCTGATTCTGCTACTATTTACACCAATAGATATTGCATTGTGTTGCTACATGTCACAAGAGTAAGCATGATCCAATGACTGAATGCTGGAACAGCAGGTGGGAAAAATTTATAACTAAGACCAAATCTTCCTGATATTGCTAAGCAAAAAACAGCAATCATCTATGCTGCGTTATTGTTCCCATGAATTGTATAGATAAGCAATGCAGGCTTCTTGCAAACTTACTTCCTCTTTTGCTTCCTCTTCTGCTTTCAAAATTACCTGTGAAGATAAGGGTTTAAAGAGAAAGACAAATACAACTAACACTAAGAATTATTTTCCAGACTTGGAGAAAAAAATCTTATACGATTTCACAAAGGGTTAATTCTTTTTTGAATATTGCATCAAGAAGTTCTATCTTAAACAATTTCACCTTGCTATCCAGGCCAGGTGCTTTTCCATCACCATTATAGTGTATATGTGTATTTGTTTCTTCATCTCTTTTATTGGTAGTTTAACTAATTTTACAATGACAGCATGGTTAAGCTGTATTGACTTTGCTCATGCCAGATTGGCCCCGCATTGTAGGCCACATCTACGCCCCTGTGATTAAAACAGGCAGTGTTATTTTATTCACTGAATTCTCAGTGAGCAATGGATAAGAAGACTGACTAATTGTCCAACGCTACATAAATATCTCAGGCTGAAGATCTTTCCCCAACGATTGCAATGTATCTACAGAGTTATTCAATCTCCAACCGTTTCTCAGCTTTCTTCAACAGCAAGTGTGGTTCTACTTGCCAAATTGCTTCCTTTACCGAAGTGAACGGTGTCATCACAAGCATTTTGTATAAGGGGGGGTGGGGGGAATCTGAACAAGAACAAAGAACTCTAACCTGATTTTTATTAGAATCTGTCTGTAAGCATGCACAATCTGTGCTGTATGCATGTGTGTATACAATTTTCTATAATCTAAACATTCTGCTTCTCTGCTGTAGCCTGTGACTTAGGAACCCCACCCTGTTATTTCACTTTATCGTTTCTGACACAAGCCAACAGCTGTTTGAAGTTGCCTCTTGTTCTACACTTCAACAAGATTTGTGTTCCAGCCAAGGACTGATACTGAGCGTGATTTTTGTAAACTAACCAGAATTTTTAAACATTCAAAAGGGGGGAAAGGAGTTTGGCACCATGGGTTAGTCCTTTGACTGCTTGCCTGACTTTCCCTTGCTCCTGTTTTCCCCATTCGCCTTTTATGTAGCCCCCAAAGTCATAAAAATGACAACACATCCGATAGAGGGGGATGGATCTAATTTACTGCCAGCAGCCCTATAAAATCACAGATGGGCTGTAGCCTGGGATTTCTCAATTAGATTATATGCTAAAATGAAATTCTGTGGAAACTGTCCCAGGACTGATAGTTAGGATTAAACCTGGAGTTTTAAATGATAAAAATACATATAATTCCAGAAAGCTCGGTTCAGTTTGAGGGATCTGACAAGAGGACATTTCTATTTTGCCCTTATACTAAAATTAGGGTGTGTGAAATTTTTCAACTTTCAATTTTCAAATATTAGAGGTACTCAAAAGTTGTGACATGCCTTGGGGATTGTAAAGATATTTTGGTTACTTTAATATAATTTAGATGTGCTTGGTAAGTACCTACATAAATATAATTTTTAACACTGTTTCATTACTATTATACTGCTTAGCATGACAAATGATGCTAAAGCACAGGTGTTAAATTCAGTTGCATCATGGGCCGGATTGTGACATATCATGTTTTTTGCCTTGGTGGAGCCGGGGTGGGCATGGCCTGTGTGTGATGTATCTGGCCCGTGGGTCATCTGTGCTAAAGGATCTGACCAGCATCCATGACTTTGGGGTATGGAGTATACATAAAGACTTTGTCAGATGGACAGACCTATACCTATTCTGCGTCTAGAAAATGTGACTTCTGCAATGGGTACCATTATGCATATTAGGAAATGCCTATCTCCATAGTCTTAAGAATTGTCAAATTGTTTCTAAAAGCATATTTTCAGGATAATGTATTCAACACTGTGTGTTAAATTCTATACTTCTGTAGGGTATGGCAGTGCTGACGTAAGTTCATTTAGTTCTTTATTATCAATACCAGGAATAAGCAAAATGATGTTTTGGACTACAACCATAGTCTTCCTGTTCTGGTGCATTTAATGACTGGATTGAGATAAATAGTCCTATGTAGCGGACCACTACACTGTATTTACAGTTTGAGAATCAATCATGCAGATGTCCTTTCTGGCATTAGAGCTGGCATTGGATCCATGCAGCAGTCCAATTGCAGAATACTAGAGTAGCATAAATCAGCATTTTTATTGACCTGACCAAATTGTTTATTCCAGCTTCTGACAAGGATTCATGGTGAAGTAGACATTCCTGAAGTAGTAGCACTAGTAGCAATATTGTGGTAGGGATCAGTAGTCAGATGAACTTGGCTGGTGAATCCTCTTTGAAAAAGGAGAACTCGTGAAATTGGCCATTTGTACCCAGGACAGCTTTTCCTCATGATTAAACTGCAGAAACTGAAGTTTTTTGTGATGACTTGGAAGCTGAGCAGCTGGGAAATGGACATAACTATAATATATCCTTTATGAACAAAAGATTTGTCAAGACTCATTTTTAAATCATTTTCAGAAATTGCTTCTTTTCAATTATTAAGAACCTTTGGATCAACAAGCTTGATAGCACTGGATGAATTTTCTTTAATACTTGATGAAGAAGGTTTAAAGAAAATATTACATGCCACACTGAATATACAAATGAAACCAGCTGATGTCTCCATAAATAACGGTATATTCAAATGGCAAACCAAAAGATTGACCTTGATGCTTTTCTTATATTGGTTTTATAAAAGAGAACTGTTAAAATTTGGAGGGAGTTTTTAGGGACAGAATTAAAAAAAAAACACCAGTTCTAAGGCATCTGAAGAGATTAAAGATCAAGATTGTCAAAAGTAAGAGGAAGGAATATAAGGTTGGTTTATTTGAGCAATATTAAAGTAAATATGTTATCTGGTAACCTATAATGGATTTTTGCTGACTTAATGATGAGAATATATTAATTTGTAGATAAGAGATGAGATACAGGAAGTAGAGATTATTTGTTGTATTTTAAGAGATAAGTTACTAAAATTGTTCATAGTGATGAAGAGGAAGTCATTTCTTTATATTTTCTTTTTCTTACTATATTTTATTTATTTATTTTTATTTTCCTTTCCGCGCTATGTCTTTTTTTTCTTTTTATCCCTTTTCTTTTTTCTTTTAGTTTGTGTTAGCTTTTATCTTTTCTAATAGTAATATTTAATCAAATTATTATAAAAAATATCCATGAAGTTTACTTTGCGAATTGTCAGGAATAAAAGAGGCACAATTAGAAAATTAAAGTTCTGGCCAAGGTGTTTTTACTGAGTACTTAAAATGCACCTGTATCCAAAGGAGGTGTATAAAGACTCATCTGGTAAATATGCTGGAAAGAACCTGCTCCTCTACTTTTTCACAGATGGAATTTTTAACAAAATCTCCAGGGCTTTTTTGTACTTAGAAAAATCAGTATCTGGGAAGTAACAGTGGAGAATAGCATGTTTGTTATTTTCCGTAATACATTTTCCTTATTTTCATGGATTAAACATTTCTGTGAGGCTTCTGTATGCTCATGTATGGCAATAAGTTGATATATGCCAATAAGATTTCCTAACATCTATAAGTAGGAAGCTCTATACCATTTCAGACAAAAGGTTGTCCAATCTCTTCTGTACTGTATAGTCCATGTTGCTGAAGCTGTAATATTTCTATTGGCCAAAAAACGATTTGAGTTGATAGCAAAAGAGCTAGAACATGAGTGTCATCACACTGCCGTCACATGATGTTTTGCGGTGTTTTCCCATTTGCGGAGCTGGGGTGGTCATGACCTGTGCATGATGCATCTGGCCCATAGCCCGCCAGTTTGACAGCCCTGAGCTAGAGTAACCTATCATCTATTTGTTGCTCAACCTGACCTTATGGAAGGGTTTCCTATTACTGCAAAAATCTTTTAGTCCCTAAATATTATATTCTCTCAAAAAATTTATTTTAGTTCAACATAGAACTTATCCTAATCAATACGTTATTTGAGGAATTAAATTTTTTGATAAAGGATACTTTATATGATGAAATGAATTGCATTTATATTAAAATTATAGCAATTATTTCTCAATGTATAAAAATTAGCACATGCAAATGTGTTGATCCCAATTTAGCAATTTGGGTGGGTGAGCTTGCTATTTTTGAAATCTAAATACGGTTGGGCTACAAAATGCATAGAAATGTTTTGTTTATGCTAGACAAAAGTTATTGTGTTTGTCAGGACTCTGATAACCAATTTCTCTGCTTGTTTCTATCCCCTTGGCCATAAGCAAGATCTTGATGAACAGTTTGTGCGTCCGTGCGTGCATAAACACACATCCACATACGATGTCAGATTACCTCTGTTTGAACCAAGTGCACCTTCCCATTGGAACAAACTCCCACTGGAACAAACTCCATGCTGTTTGTATAATTTGCTGCAATTGCACTGGCTAGCCACCAGACTTTGTCCTTTGCAGGCCGGCAAGGAGGTAGGCAATTTCTGCCTAATTCCCTCCAGGTGCCACTTAAATTCTTGCATCTCAAAATCAGCAGATTTCTTGATTTTTCCCTGCCCATTTAGAGCAGGGAAAAATCAGTATTCTGAAAGTGGTGCCACTAAATGATTTTTTAAAACATTATTGAATAATTCCTTTTGTTTCCATCATTCAAGCTGCAGATGACAAAATGAGAGGGAGGGCGGGGGAGAGAGAGAAAAAGAGAAAGAGAGAGAATAAAACCTTCACTATGATTTTTTTTTTCTGTGAAGAGATTGGGACACATTAAAAATGAAATTCTGATGCCCCGCTCAAAAGAAAATGCATACACATACACTGAGAGTATACACACGCATATATATATTATAACAGTTCAGTATTACAATTCTGCTTTCTTGCCACAATTCTTATAGAATCACTCAATCCAGATGGGATTTTCATTTCCAAAACTTTTGAGAGCTGAAGCAGCCACAGCCAAGCAAGGTGCCGCCATCTTGACCAAAATGACACTGCACAGACGGAAGGTGACAGCAGTGTTGGGAAAAATGTCCCTTTGGAGAAGTGTTTGTCTATGTATCAGTATTCTTTCTATTTCTATAATCCATAGAAACCCAATATTTTGTGGTAATCCTATGCACTGTGCTTTTTGGAAAAAGGTTTCTGTTGTCAACAGTGCAGGGAAAAATATTAATTTTTAAAATTTGTTCTGGGGGAATTTGATGGTACTTAGTGCCTTAAGTCTGATGAAAGCAGAATGTACCTATATGACCCCTTACTTTCTACTCCAGTGTAAATTGTCATGCAACCAAGTTTTAGCAAAACAATCTAAGGGCAGAGAAAATGGGATATGCCACTGCATATAGCTTCTGGGACCAGAGTTGCCCACTGTGATTTTAATCCCACCAGGCTGAAAATCCACCCATCCATGTTCTGCTTAAATCTCTTAAAACTCCCACAGAGTCTTTCCCTCAAGCCACCTTGGCATCCCAGAGTTTTTCTTGGTTTCTTTTTATTTCTGTAGCGTTAGCTTGTGTTCTCTGTGCTTTGTCTCTTGTGTTGTTGAAACATTGCAGTGACTTCATACAAAGTAGCCAGCTCACACTTTTCCTTTTTGTCCACTGAAACATAAATGGTGTTTCCAGGGAAAGTCTACCAGCCCAAAGACATTGTGCAAGGCATTCCTTCTCTTCTCCTCTTTTTTTCCCAAGAGTGCTGGTAGTAAGAAAAAAGATAAACAAAGCCATATTAAAAAAGAAAAGAAAGGTTACAAGTGGGATATGACATGATCTGGATTTTCAGGAATTCTAGAGGGCGGTGCTGCAGTTGCTTTGCAAATCTCAGTGGCAAGAAAGAGAGCCCAATTTTCCCTCATCAATTATTTAAAAAAACAAAATCCCCAGCTCTTCATAGTCCTACAGTTTTATTATTATTATTATTGGTTTTTGCACATTCAAATCAGTGTTTACTTCTGGCAATTGCCTGGACTAATTCCTGCAACCTTCTTGGCAAGTTTTTAGAAAGTTTGTAAGCTTTGGAAGCCATATTAACACCGGGAGCTTCCACGCTGCCACCTTCTTGCACTTGGGAAAGTAGGAGGGGGGATTTAGTAGAGGGATTATAGTTAGACATAATAGCATTCTTCTTTTCGGTCAAGATCATGGGGTTCCTGCATCTGGAGAAGTAATGGTTGAAGTGGTGGCTCAAGTTGGGACAGATGGTGATTGGGCCATGTGATGGACTGAAGGGTGCAGGGGCTGGATTTGGGATTATGATTTTCTGGGGAAAAACCCAGAATTCTCACATTCAGGTTTTCCCTGATGTGCCAGTATGCCTACTCTAATAAATGGGAACTTTGAGAAGATGCCTGTCTCGGAGTTTTTAATTGGAGTTGGGGTTTTCTGGAACGCTGACATAGTTTTCCATTGCCTTTTTCCTAGGGCTGAGAGTGAGTGAGTGGCCCAACATCACCTAGTGGGCTTTGTGCTTGAGGCAGGACTAGAACTAGTCTTCCAGTTTCTGGCCTGGTGCCGTAAACACTATGCCAAACTTTTTCTTCCTCTTTATTACCCACCATATGGCATTTTATAAAACAGAAAATATTTTTCTGCTCTGAGAAGAGGACTCCTTAAAATCTGACCAGGAATAGTGGGAAGAAAAGAGAAAAGAAAAAGTAGAGGTACACAGGAAAACAGAATATGTTTATTTCAGAATGAGAGAGAGACAGTTATAGTAAAGCAGTGGAGATGGTGGGGTTATGTAAAAAAAAAGAAAATTTGAAAGAACCATTTAAAATATATTAAAAGGTAACATTATATAGATGTTCTGTAGGCAATTTCAGGCACAAGTGACAGTAAGACGCATGACCTCAGGTGAAGTAGTAGAAGACTTGCATAGAAATGAGAGCAACTGACGTGGAAGAAGGGACGTCCACATGAAAAATGCTCAGGCAGTGGGAGCAGAAAGATAAGGGAAAACAAGAATGCAGACAAGAACCAGGTGTCAAAAAGAAATCCGTGTTACCTCTGTTACCTAGATTTGTGCTTTTATAATCTGCTTCATGATTTGAAGACAACCGTTTTGGTTATGTGATTCTCCCCCTCCCCACACCTTAAGATCTCCTACTGGCTGAATGAAATTGGGGTTATGTATTTTTGCCTCAGAGGAAGCCTGGCACCATTTCCTGAAAGAAACAACCTCAGCTGAAATAGATAAATCTAGAACATCTATAGGTTTCTCCAAAGCTTAGTCAAGCATTTTGTTTTTTTCACTTTGACTTTTATGACTGTTATATTCCAAACATTCAGAACTAGTGGGATGATGCCTCATCACCCTCTTTCAGCCTCCATTGAACATGCAGAAAACCTGAAGCTTTCTAAGACTCCCATTGCTGGGAAGGATACTGAATCCATGATCTATAAAGGAAGGACATTTACATGCAGGTGAATATGGATGACCTTCAGGAACTTTGCCATTTGTCTCTCTCTTTATCAATGAAAAGGGGAAGCTTAACCAGAATTGTCAGCTATATATATCTTGAGGGAAGAGGTTTAAAACTAGCATGGGGGAGGGGAACTATGGCACCTTTACGACCTGTGGACTTCAACTCCCAGAATTCCTGAGCAAGGTAGCTATCTGGTCATTTGGGGTTATTTAAAAGAGTGCAGCTTTTTTTGATGACTTTTGCTGGCCTTCTATTAGATCAAGTGCCTTGAATGGCATTTCATCTTGTCAGACCTGTGGCTAAATTATTAGTTTGTTGCATTCTCTCGTCCTCCTCCTCCAATAATAAGTACCTCCTCATGGTACTTATTTTTCTGGATTCTGTAACTGAAGTACCATCTCTCAAGTACATCTTCTCTAAAATGGCCTATTTGACTTCCAGTCAAGGTCTCCTTTCCGCTACTGAAACAACTTGTCAGTTCAACAAATTTTCTAGAGCCCTAATCTGCCCATCACCTAATTTCTGACAAAAACTCACAATTCATACCATGTTTTTGGCAGGCCCTGTTTCAACTATTGGATGTGACGTTCTGCCTGTGCTCAGATGGAGAAAGCAAAAACACAAATGTTACCTTATAGTATTTGTTTTGTGTTGACAGAGGGCAGTCAACTATTTTAGGTGGCTTCATCCTACTGCACAAGGAAGATTTTTATCTAGTACGGTGATGAATAACTGGGAAACTTCTGTCAAGTTCAAGGCAAGGAACCTGACACCTCCGAATGGTACTGCCAAATTTTTAATGTGACAGAATGGAGAAATAGTTAATTTCATGATTAAAATTCATGATTGGAAAACAGCTATATTAACTGTGTTTAATATATTTAGTTACTGTACATGAAAATTTAAATCAAATTTACATTTTGTTTGGTCTACTGCTTTTGTTGTACAGCTATCCGCATGCCACTCAAAGGTAAAGTGCAACTTTGGATCTGGAAAAAATTAAACCTCTGTGCTATGATATAGACAAGAATTTCACCCAGTATGTTTTCTTTTCCTATTCTACAAAGCAGAAATGTGCAGACATCAAGCACAAATAGAACTGAAGCCCATTAAATCCAGAGGACACCAAGTTGACTGAGTCTCATTGCTATCTGACTTCAGGCCTGGTTTTGATCTGAAACAGCTTTGGCCCCATTTAGGGATTTATTTTAATGCTAAATGTTATGAACAATGTATCAAGCATGACCTGTTTCATTTTTACTTCTGGAATGGCTCTGTAGATTGGCCGTGATAGCTCAGGCTGTTAGAAGCCTGTTATTAAGAACACAGTAGCCTGCAATTACTGCAGGTTCGAGCCCGGCCCAAGGTTGACTCAGCCTTCCATCCTTTATAAGGTAGGTAAAATGAGGACCCAGATTGTTGGGGGGGCAATAAGTTGACTTTGTAAAAATATACAAATAGAATGAGACTATTGCCTTATACACTGTAAGCCGCCCTGAGTCTTCGGAGAAGGGCGGGGTATAAATGTAAATAAATAAATAAAATAAATAAATAAATAAAGATTGGAAGATAAAGGTAACGTTTTGCATTGTCACCATTCCTCACTTCAGGATTACTTCCAAAAAGATTATTTTGTATGAAACCAATGAGTCAGAACAGGAAATTTGAGATGAAACAATAATTATAAAATTATATTCATATTTACACTCATATACACACGCATGACCACAGTTGAACCCAAAATTTATGTTGCCAAGTGAGAAATTTGTTGTGTGAATTTTGCCCCACTTTATGACTTTCCTTGCCACATTTGTTAAGTGAATCACTGCAGTTGTTAAATTTGTAACGTAGTTGTTATGTGAATCTGGCTTCCCCATTGACTTTGCTTGTCAGAAGGTCCCAAAAGGGGATCACATGACCTCGGGACACTGTGACTGTCATAAATATGAACCACCTGCCAAGCATCTGAACGTAAATCACATGACCATGGGGATGCTGTGATGGTCATAAGTATGAAAAACGGTCATAGGTCACTTTTTCCAGTGCTGTTGTAACTTTAGTCACTAAGTGAACTGTTGTAAGTCAAGTATTACCTGCAGTTGTTTAAAACCTGGATGAAGAGTAATTTGAATGAAAAGCAATAAAATTAAATTGCCTGGAGATATGGAAATAGAGTGGACTGTTGAGTCCAGGAAGGACTGCTACCTCTGGGCAGAGCAGTAGGGTAAGCCCATCACTTGGAAGTATTCCTTCCTGATTGATGGGAGGTTAACACTGTTGCTGAAGTATTGCCATGCCTCCTTCCAGTTGCAGTTGTTTACAGTAAACATGCTCTGTTATGGTACTGCACAAGTGCTGCTATTGAAGAAAGTTTGGAAACTAGCTCGTACACAATTTGATGATTTTGGCTGCTGGCTTATAGTGAAAGATCTCGTGGCAATGATCCCTAAAGTAAAGACCATATTAGCAGGCAGTGACTGGATTCACATTTCATGTTGAGCCATCAAGCAGTTGATATTCAACTTTGGTTTAGGAGGTTGTACAAAGCTAACCACTGCAATTTATAAACCGGTTTAACATTTAATGTGTGTGTAAATCCAGCCAATCTTGGTTTATTTCAGGGCTGTCAAACCCCTGGTGCGTGGGCCAGATACTTCACGTGCTGGCCACACCCACACCCGGTTTAGTGAATAGGGAAAGAGTCCCAATACGTCATGTGACCTGCCGTGACGACGTGAGTTTGACACCTCTGGTTTATTTAGTAAACTATGACTATGCAAATCATGACACAATTCTTTTGTGTGAATCTAATCTGCTTGTCACTGAATCTTATCCACACTGTTAGCTTTGATATATATAAAAAGTTAAGACCGAATATTATTCTGCTCATGCATTGAAATCTCCTGGGAGTCACTTTTGCTGATAAGGTAATCAAACAGAACTTCTGGACTCATATGGCACCCTCTGAATAATGGCATGCCTGCTGTGGGATCTGCAATATATTTCTCCTGGAGATTAGATTGTATCTGCATCAGATAGCTTTTACCATTAGGTGAAGGTGAAGTTTTTCTGTCAGTCCCTTGATTAAGAATTGGCCCTTTTGCATTAATATAAAACATGATTTTGAATTTTATTGGTGTTTAAAATATTGTATATACTATGATTGTCCTGGGATTTCGTGCTAAAGGGAGAGTTCTAAGAAATGATTCAAATAAATATATAATTTATTTAGGTCCAGTAGTTTTTTCCCCCTCAGTTGTCAGACAGGAAAACAATGCTAACCAATCATTAAATGGTTCTTGCATCCTCTTAGCAACTCTCTTTGAAGCTGCTCCCCCAAGAGCAACTGAGGTCTCTTCTTTCTCCACAGTTATTTTTTCCGGCTTTCTAAGTGCTTCAATGCTAGTGGCTAAGATAAACATACTGCGGTTTCTGTGCACTTCCAGAGTAATGAGTGAACAAAAGATCAGGATGAAGAAGGAATTAAATCCTTGCACATGAATAACTAGAACAAGAGCTTCAAAGGAAGGCATTAATTGTCTTTGGGAGAATGGAAGGGTGACATTCCTGTTATTGTCACAGCTTCCTTTTTATTCTTTGTATTTATTTTGGTCTCTCCTCCAAAGGGTTTGGACCCCTTCCATAGGCTGCACTCTGGAGTAAGGGATATGGTAATAGGCTTTTCCAGTAACTTTTCCCATATATTACTCCCCCGTTCCCCCCCAAAAGAGAAAGCAGACCCGAAATCCTATGCACAACATCACTATGTTGCAGCTTAGGAAGTTCATCCGTACAGGTACTCCTTCACTTATGAGCCCAAAATTTATGTTGCTAAGCAAGACATTTGTTTTGTCCCATTTTACAACCTTTCCTGCTACAGTTGTTAAGTGAATCACTGCAATTGTTAAGTTAGTAACATGGTTGTTAATTGAATCTGGCCATTGACTTTGCTTGTCAGGTCGCAAAAGTCAATCGCATGACCCTGGGACACTTCAACTACCATAAATATGAGTCAGATGCCAAGCATCTGAATTCTGATTATGTGACTATGGGAACGCTACAACAGTCATGTGAAAAACGGTCATAAGCCACTTTTTTCAGTGCCGTTGTAACTTCAAATGGTCGCTAAAAGAATGGTTGTAAGTGAAGGACTACCTGTACTTCTGTAACAAAATGGAAGGCCGTCTTCGTAGACTTAATTCAATTCACTTGCTAAGTGTGTACATCACTCTGAATTAGTTCTCTAAATTTCTGATACCATCTCCTAAAACGATAAATTTTATGACCGACTTTGTGAATAAAATAAATAGTGATACTACTGTGGTAGGCATACAGTTAGGATTATTAGACAAAAATAGTTTAATCGTTTCTCAAAACTCACTGGAGATTTTCTGTCCACTACAGAATTGCCCAGGTAAGGCTGGAACAAGGTTTGACGAAATTCCAGGTTTCCATGTTTTGCATACAGGGAGGGCCTGGTCAGAATTCCCCTTTGGGCTTTTCTCCTTGCTTTGCACATTCAAAACTCATTCTAGGTTTTGCTTCCTTCTTCTCAACATGTTACCCTTTTCTTAAAACTTGCTGGAGATTTACTCTTCTTTTCCTTAGCGAAGCATCTGCCAGATCCCTCAGGCAAAGTAGCTCCATCTTAGCATGTCTTGTTGCAGTTTCTCTGTATCCTCCTTAAAGTGTGATGCCCCAAAGTTGAAATAAAGTCAGCTTCTTTTTCCCAACCAGTTTGGGGCTGGAAGCAGCGACAGATGTGTGAAGAATGTTTTGGCAAAACGCCAAAGACTTCGTGCCCCTGGAAAATCTCTCTTCCTTTCACCCTTGGCCCTATTTCCCTTCTTTATTCCACAAGTCTCCTGTTGTCACCTATCTAACGATTTCAGTTGTTGATACAGTGGCCCAAACAAGAAACTTGCTGTTCTTTAAATTTGCAGAAGTTCCTTTAATCCCTACTTGTAGCTGCCTGGGCGATTTCCCCCAAGACTTGTGAGTCTTAATTGAAGAAAAAAAAAAAGTGTGCACCATTAGGAAAAGGCACTTTTCCTGAGGAAGCTGAAGATTGGCTTGTACCATGAGCCAAGTTGCTCCCTTCAACGTGTAGTCTGCTTCTCTCCTCCTACCTAGCAACATGCTCTAGACTTCTATATTTTCACCACCAGTTTTCTTAAAGGGTTGCTGTGTTGGCTGGTTATAAAAGTGCCCTGAAGAGTTTGTTTTTCACTTTCTCGCAAGTCATTTCGCTAACCAAGTGGTGTCCTCAGTCTAGGCCAGGAAACCTCACTCTCCCACTATATACAAGAGGTAGAAGATCTTAGGTTTGCTGGCTACTTAAAAGACAAAATGGCTCTTGTAGATGGTTGCTTCGTCTTAGTTTAACTGTTCGCCATCCTGCAGTGACAGCCAAGATTGTCATCCTCCCACCTCCCTCACCACACTTAGGCAGTGCTTTTGTTTTAACATGAAACTATCCATCTCATGATATAAGGCAATACTAAAGGAAAGTTGGCTATTGCTTTTCTGCTAACTGTGGAGTTGTCAGAAATATAAAAGGTATTGTTACTTAAAACTCTCACAAAAGAATTCTGCATTGTCTTGTCAACCAAGTCCAGACAGTATTTTCTCATATCTCTATTTGAATCAAACAAATGTTCCATAGTTATTCAGTTTTGGAAAAATACTAGACAACTCATGACCCCCATTGGGCCATTATATCTGAGGTATTTTGTTACCAGGTTCCTCTATGGCTTTAGCAATAATGTACTTGAAAAGTTCTTTAAAATTCAGGGAGATATTCAAAGATGTATTTGCCCTGAAAGTAGCCCATGTTGAACTCTATAGCACAGTCAAACATCAGGAGTTGACCACAGGCAGTGTTTTTTTTACCTTATGTGATAAAATTCTTTATAATTATGTTACAAATTACTATATAAAATTTGTCAAATTTCAATCCACAGGAGCCATAGGTCATAGCTTTTGAATACATTCTTTAAGTTACCCTATCTGAGGTAGCGTGATTGAAAACGTTTTGTCCTACGATGTACCATTTTGCCCAATTAAAGATTACAGACACAAGAGTTTTTAATGATATATAAAAAATAATTCATGATGCCAAATCTGGACTGTATATAGCAGATGGGTTAGGACAACGATATCCAATTTCACAGTTGCCTCGAGTGACTCAGGTTGCAGCAAAAGTTCCTTTTTGTTCTAAAAACCGGTGAATTCTTATTTCAAAGTGGAAGAGGTGAAAAGGAACGTCGGGATGTGATAAGAGCAGGTTTTTTCATGATGGCTTTAAGAAGCTTGCACGTTTTGGAAGAAGCGTGTAGTGAACACGGGTGATTATGTAGAGAAGTAAATACACGTAGCAAAAGAGCTCATTTCAAAAGTTATTTTCCTGTTCCTTATTAAAATAGCCCTAAACTAAAATCATGAAGAGGGAGGCATTTTCATTCAATCCTTGTATGATTCTGTTTCAGGAAGATCCTGATGTGTCACGAATGCAGATCATTTTTTCCCTGAAAGCATGATTCATAAGAATCTGTTGTTTATTGAATTGCAGCTGAGACAATGTGATGGTATGTGGAAGTGTCCTTGGGAGATAGGAGGAGGCTCTGGTACACATTTGTATTTCAGGGAGAGCTAAAATGGCTACTTCACCAATGGACATCTTAGCTGTGCAATCCCCAGCATCAACTGATGAGCAGTTACCGAGAGTTGTATCAAATAAAAATTCATTCCTAAGGAATGAAAAAGGAGGGCAGGGGCATAAATGAGATTATAAAAGCATCTACACTATAGTGGACAGAAGAGGATTCCTTAATAGTGCATTTTAACTGCTGTGCAAAATTTCAACAAGTAAATCTTTTGAGAAAAGGGTGGGATGAGTAGATTTTTGCTTTGATTAAATGTAAATTTGATGGGAGAGAATAAACTCCTCCAGAAAGATTGAACAAGTGGTCTGAATAACTTAATTATTAAACAGTGAAGCTTCTCATGTAGCTAGGATAATCCAGAAATGGATTGGAGATAACTATTTTCTCTCTGCTCTTAAAAAAAAAACACAACTCTTCTAGGGGATAAAGGATAAAGTTGAACATGAAGAAAACTTACTCTAGTACAGCGGTCTCCAATCTTTGTGGCCTGGTGAGGAGGGGGGTGGGGGAATGGGCTGTGCAAGCAGCAGGCTGGTCTGTACACATGCATTACTCAACTTGCGCAAGTGGCAAGCTGGTCTGCACACACATGTACACACAGCCTGAGTTGCGCAAGTCGAGCTGCACACCCTTGTATGCGCTGGCCCACCACTCATGCAACCCGGTTGCAAATAGGCCATGACCTGATAGTGAGCCACAGTCCAGGGGTTGAGGACCCCTGCTCTAATACATTTGTTTTGTTAGTTTGCTAGTACATTTCACTTGCTGTTCAAAAGTGATAGTTCAGGTTGCAGTTTCTCATAGATCTATGTTTAGGGATGAGTTACATATTTGTAGAGAAACAGAATAATTTGATTTGGATTTAGTGGTAATATTTAAAGCCCCACCTGCAAATAGCATTATGAGTTACGCATTCATCAAATTAACTAATCCAATATGCCGCAAGAAATGCTCATAGGTAATGAATTTTTGTGTGCTATCTTATGACCTGAACATTATGCTTTATTATAAGAATGGACAGTGTGTGGCCTCCTGGATAGTATTGGAACACAGAACTCCCATCAATCTTTATAACTCACCTTGCCAGCTAAGATGATGGGAGTTGGAGTTCAACATCTGGAGAATCATACTGCTCATCTTTATCATATAGCTTGCTTGGCATAAACCTAAGCGTTCACAGCTACTGCCTCCTCCCACTGAAACTACTGATCCATGATTGTTTAGAGGTGTCATCCAAATGCAGGACACTGACTACATCAGACATTCGGTTACGGGTGCCACAACTTGTATTCAGGCAAGCTTAATTCTGAACAAACTTTGAACAGATGATTTGCCTGGAGTGAGAGAAAACCAGTTGTCACAAGTAAATGCATTTGCACTCAGCCTCATAATGTAGGATGGCATATATATTGGTTTCATGTAATTCTGCTCCCACAGGGAGACACTGTCTAGTAAACCAATGCGTAATAACCGCATTCTAATGGGGGGAAAAACTCATGCAAAACTCCCATTGTAATAAATATAGAGTTGCTCACACTAGTTGATATTTGTGAGAATGTCTATTTCCCATTCAGACACCCCAGCAGAAAAGATTATTTTAATTAAATTGTTATTTTATGTGACAGGTCAGGTGGTTTCTGTCCACAGAAGACAGGAAGTTTGCTTGTACGGAGTCAGAGACCATTAGTCCATCTAACTCATCCTTGCTGACTTACGGTAGTGGCTTTCCAGGTTTTCAGTCAGAATCATCCTCCAGTCAAAGTCAGAGATGCTATGGATTGAACTGAGATTTTTCTGCAAGCATAGCGTGATCTGCATCACAGAACTATGGCCATAAATCAAGCTGAATCTATTTCCCATCCCCAGACGGAGACCAGAATGCAAGATCCTGATTTTATAATAATATATATAATCTTCTCTTTAACAGGAGCATATTAACATCCGCAGACATTGTCAGAATATTTATCATTAGAATAACAATAATTAATAATAACAATAATAATAATAAAAAATGGTAGGAGAGAAAGAGTGAGGCAAGTCTATAGTACACAGTCCTGTGAGGAGGAGACTCCACTGCCACATTGTTCAAGTGCCCCCTTCTATATTTACACACTTGCCTGGCGTCCACACCCCCAGCTAAGCTGGAGGGAAAACAGTGCATTGAACACAAACCCATCGACCCTCCCCTCCCTCCCACCCTCCCCAAACCTGCCTTTTTGTCTGGTTTGTTCCTTTTCCATAAAACTTCCCATCAGAAATACATTATTTACACATAAAATAAATAGAGCGGTAACCTGATTTGTGTTTGGCCTGCGGCAAACAGTCAGAGGTACTAGGGAAAGTATGGCTTGGATTCAACTCTGTACAGAACCGTGTGGGGAGCCGGGATCAGCCTGCAACCCCGGCATGGCAAAGCCGGGCACCTTGCATATTTCCGGGCCTTGCATGCAACTGCCAGTCGTATAAGGAGACTGGCCCCTTCCACTGTCCCTTGGCCTTTCTGCCCTCCCCTCTAGCCATTTTCTGGCCCTAGAGCAGTGGTTGTGTCCCACAGTTTCAGCACAGGACAGGCACACCGTCTGCAGTCACAAGCCGTCCTGTAGTAGGGTCATAACTTCCCGCCAGGTAGTAGAGATCTTGCCGATCCTGGTATTTCTTGCTCCGGGTCAGCTGCTCGTAGTGTTCACGTTCAATCACCTGGCACTTGTGAGAGATGGTCTGGACATCATTCTCATCTTCATGGCATGACTGGTACAGCGCGTTCTGCAGAAAGGTCAGAAAGAGGTATGAAGGACTAAAGGGATAACTTGGCTTCCACTTTTAAGGAACAAAAATCCTCTGCAAAGACAGCAATTAACCAGCAGGGTGGAAATTCTCTACACAAATAGAATAACAGACTTGTTGGATAAGGTCTGTTAGGTCCACCATTCTATTCTCACAGTGGTCAATTAGGTACCTACTGGTATTTGGCTATAGAGCACGAAAGCAAAACTCTTCTCAGGCTCTTGTTCCTTCAAAACTGCCGTCTCCATACTGCCAAACTAGCATGGCTGGTAGACACCAATAGTCTCCATTATTTGGTTTTTTACCTCAAACGGTGTCTGTCACACTATCTTATAGCAGTAATTTTTATCATTTGCCCATGTGCTCTGTAAGGAATAAGGATCAGATATTGCAGGACTATCAGACGGGATGGGGTGGCTGGGGGCTGAACCTACCCTATTTTTATTTTGTAGGGTAATTTTAGGTTTTAGTATTATGATAGAGGAAAACTTCTCTTTCTCCCTTGTTTCTACTCCAAGCACAATCATATTCTCGGCTCATTTCCTCCTCAAATTTGTTTTCTGTTATAAAATTCCAAACACTGCAAATTTCCCTTATAAGAGAATTTGCAGAGCGATATGAAAATGGTTCCCAAATCTTTTCTTGGTTGCGTCCTTGTTGAAAGCACTGACCAAGTAAGCCTGAAAAACCAATTGATTTTGGTGTGTATATTGATGTGCATGTGTGGAGCTGGGGGAGTTTACCAATCTTATCAGAGATTGCTGATGTTTGCTGGCTTTGGCTTTTCCCTTGTAAAACTGTAATGTTGCGGTATGTGAAAAAAACGGTAATGCAAGGAACAAAGGGAAAGGCAATAAATCCTGAAGTACTAGCTCCATATACTTCCTTCCATCTGAATTTAAAGTGAGTTACTCTCAGAGATACACAACTAAAGGCTGAGTACAGTAAACTTAGACGTGCTGCTACTGAGGAAGAGATGACAGGTTCATTCTCCCTTAAGAGATGCCTTCTATAGAGCTCTTTTTTGCACTCCTGTAACCTAGGCAGGGCTAGGCTTACAAGAGCTACTTGTTTTTTACACAATCAACCAAGCAAACCCCAAAGTAAAGAAGTGGGGTGGGGGGAGGAGAATTGTGGCTGAGGCAAATTACTAATTCCGCAAACTAATTACTGCCAATCGTCCAGTGATCTCTCTGGAGGTCCTGAGTTTTGTTCTGCTCCAGCTCATTATGCCTTTAGATCCGGCACCAGGAGGACATTCCTGTTTGCCACCCCTCTGCTCCATTGGAAGGTTTCTTCCCTCACCTTGCCATCACTATGTCGCTTGCCCAGCTTCGTCTCCTCGGGATGGTAGAACCATTTTACTTTGACCACCATGTTGCTGCCCCAGGATTCCCACATGCTTTCAATGCGGCCAATGTAGGGCAGATGGGGTCGGCCAGCTGACAGGAAAACCGCACAGTCGCCAATGCGCAGAGTCTCCTTGCCCCGTACAATTGCTTTGTAGAACAACTTCCGTGCTTTCCCCTTCATGCCACGGCGCTGTAGGACAGGGGACAGAGCATGCAGAAGCAGGGTAAGCAGTGGCCCGCGTGACACCCCACCCGGGATGCCCCCTGCCTCTTGGCCGTGAGGCCTTTGGAAGAGATCCTCGAGGGAGTCTGTGGGTTGCCATGGAAACAAAGCCCTCCAAAGAGTAGCCTCCAGACAGCAATTGAGCTTAACTACAGCAAAACCAGGCTCTGCTACCAGGAGACCCCCCCCCCCAATGCTTTTGCTCGAGGAGGCCCGAGAGAGGATAACCAAGGAAACACAAATGGGGTTGGCAAATGCCTTATACATCCTGTACTGCTGTCCTAAGGGAATTTACTGACATGGAGTGCAGCCCAGGAATAAGCCTCCTAGAGCGTGTCTGGCACCTCACAGGGAATGGCCATGCTTCAGCTGTCCGAAAAAGCCAGAAGGAGAGCCCACTGCATCTGCCCCAGCCAGGTACAGCTGCAACGAACAGCCTCCACTCTGGAGAAAAATGATTCAGGGCAGGCTGTTAGTTGGAGGAAATAAAAACCCTTTACCATCCTGAACTGGTAGCAGTTTTGCAGAATGTGGCCAGTATTAGAAATCTCCTATTTAAAACAGAGAAGGCTACTGATTATCAGCTGCTAACCCACAAATCTTGTTAGAACAATCCCTGCTTGGTTAAATATGTCAAAATAGGAACATCCTTTGCTCTCCTGCACATAGTTATATATATATTCCTTTTTTGCACACAGTGAGTGAACAGACAAGCCCTGGAAGTGCCAATTAACTATGATTTCCTTTTTAAAGGCTTCAGGACAAGCCATAAAATTGTGGTCTGAAGATGTTTTCTCCAACTCCATAAAGGTTTCCATTAAACTGGAGATTATAGCTGAAGGAAGAACTTCTTGGTTTGTTTTCTGCTCAAAAGAGGTACAAAACAGCTGCACGCAGATACACATGGGTATCTTGGATGCTGAGCAATTCTGGGGAATTATGCAGCTGCTTTAAAGGCATGTGGATATAAGTACTATGCCTTTTTGCATATGAGTTCAGCATAATGAACAGCCCAAATATTTATAGAATAAGTAAGTTTGCCCTTTTTTAGTAGGAACTAAACTTCTGAACAAGTATGCTGAAGACCGCGGCAAAGTGCGGTATTAGCATTTCAACCAAATTAGTTAGCCTTACAACAATGTGAAAACAGGAATTCACAGTTCTTTTGTCAACAACTAGAGAAAGGGAAATTAGTCTTTCCTTTCTGATCAGCAACAGGAAGATAGTCTGAAGCTGGGAGGAAGTTTCCCAAGTTTAGCCTCTCCTCCTTTCAAAAATCACCGAGTGATTGGGATCAATAACCAAATGCATGAATTACTTCCTTCCAAGCATTTCCTTTTAGCTCTGTCCCAAGAATTCAGGCTAAAAAAACCTTCCAGAACTACTTTCAACAGTATCACTTTCCCTAGCAGACAAAGCAAATTCAAGCCAATTTCTGTCGGCTTGCATTATTACGTAGTCCAGACTCGCCACGTAGAATCCTGATGTTTTCCATACCTGAGTGGGGTTCCCAGACCATTTCCAGAGCTGGCGTGCTGGCAGAAAAGCAGAGATCTTTGGCCGGTTTTCCACCGAGGGCAGCCGTTGCCGGCGGGAGAACTCTTTGGCTTTAGAGAAGCTCAGAGTTTCTTTGCGTCTGAGCTTGCTCTTGGCCCCAGCGCCAAAACACCTCTGCAAGGTGCTGCTCTTTGAGCGCAGGGCTTCAGACTGAGCCAGCAAGGCTGGAACTGGGTGCGTGAGACAGGTCTGCACAAGAAGCGTAGAGTCCTCATCGTCAGAGCTATAGGAAGAGTCCTCGTTGTCAGATGAGCAGAGGCTAGAAGTGGAGCCAGAGCCAGAACTGGAAGAGGTGGACGATCCAGAAGACGAGGAGGAGACTGAAAGCCGTGTCAGAAAGCGGGAGGGGACGCTGCCTGCCAGATCATCGACCTCATCTTCGTCCATGTCTGAATAAGAACTGTGGCAATCACTGTCACAGTGTAGCCCGTACTCAGTTTGACCAGTGTATTTGCGCAATGCCAGCCCCATAGGCAGCGTGCTCTTCTTCTCTTTGATCCCCAAGGCTGGGTGGACGTAGCCATGGCCAGACAGGGACCCAAAGTCCTTGTCGCTCATCAGTAAGGCTTTGCAGTTTTTGTTTTTGGGGGACGTCACCCCCTCATGATCCAGCTTGACCAGATACTCGCCACCAACTTTCCTGCGCCCAGCCTTGCCCAGCTCAGTGTCCAACCGCTCAACTTTCTTGGCACGCAAAAGCTTCTGAGCACAGGGCAGGATCAGGCCAGAGCTTCCAAAAGCAGAGTAAGAGTTGGCAATGCGGCTGAAAGAGTCCGAGCCAAAGCCATTACCGAATATGGGGGCAGCAACACTGTGCACAGGGAAGAGCACCTCTTTGGCCCGCAGCTTTTTGCTGCCCCCATTGAGCTGGAAGAGGTTTTGCCGCATGGCTGTGCCCTTGCTGGATGTCTTGCGCTTGTTCTGGGTCACAGTCGTCCAACTTAGCAGAGAGTTGCTACGACGACTCAAGAAGTGGTCTCCAGGCTGGGCTTTTGAACTTGAATGCAGCATGTCAGGTTTACCTGCAGGGAAAGGACAAAGTTAGAAAAGTACTGGTGGCAGCTGTTCCTGTGCTATGGTTCAAATCTGTATATGGCCTTTCCTAAACAGCTTCCTTCATGTCTTGTGGTTTGGAACTAGAGGGGGAGCCCAGAAGTTCTTAGGTGTGATCCTAACTCTTTCCTATTTGCCCAGGTCAAGCCCTTGATGTCCCTGACCTTTCAAATTCCATTTTGAAACAAAAGATGTTACATTTCTGGAGAGAGAGAGAGAGAGAGAGAGAGAGAGAGAGAGAGCGCGAGCGAGAGAGCATGCGTGCATATGTGTGTGTGTGTGTGTGAGAGAGAGAGAGAGAGAGAGACACCTAGGTACTAAAGTAACTATTTAAACCAAGAATTCTACATTTTACTACAGATTATTCCAACTCTCTAGAATATCTTAAGTGGCCAACATAGGATGTATTACCTTCACTTTAAATGGATTTCACTGTCAGGCCTACTAGACTTTAGGGTTCCAGGCCTGACATTCACTTTCGTTTAATGATCTGAGCAATTAGTCAAGTCTGACTCATACACTGGTATGTTATCAAATCCAGTACACAATCCCTGAATCCAAGCTGAAATCAGTGAAAACGTATAGAAAAGTAGCTGAAGTAGCCATTATCAGAGGGAAACGGAATGATTGTGAACAGTTATCAAAAGACATTGGTTCAAGGCTGTTGTAATTTGAAAAACAGAGAGATGCTAGTGAACAGTTTTACAGGGACTTGCATGAATACTGTCTTCCTTGTAATTGATTATTTCTCCCTTAAATGTAATCTAGACCAGGGGTGTCAAACTCAAGGCCCAGAGGCAAAATCTGGCCTGAGGGTGCTTAGATCTGGCTGTGGGGCTACACTAGAAACAGCGAAGGACTGGCCCTCGGTGCTCCTGACAGCGAAAATGGTGCTCGGGTGGCTGCGACGGCCTCCTGCAACCCTCTGCCAGCGAAAACGGCTCCATTTTCGCCTGCAGAGGGTTGCAGGAGGCCGTCGCAGCCACCCGAGCTCCGTTTTCGTTGCCAGGAGCACCACGGGCCGCCACAGGTGTCCCTGACAGGACTGAAGTCGAGCTGGCCACGCCCACCCTGGCCAGGCCCACTCAGCCCCCAAGGTTAAACACAACCCTGATGCGGCCCTCAATGAAATCGAGTTTGACACCCCTGATCTATACCTTCTGTAATTATAGCTTTAACTTCCTTGCCTGCATTTTCTTTAGACATTTTTCCATCAAGTTCTTGTGGCATACTGAATAGAACCTTAAACTTGAGATCCACTGCATGTGCATATTTTATAATACCTCAGCTTATTGTGAGTTTTCTATTTCACTATTTAAAAATTATCTTTTTGCTAATGTTCTATTCCAGGGGTGTCAAACTCAAGGCCCGAGGGCCAGATCCAGCCCATGGGGTACTTAGATCTGGCCCATGGGGCCGCCCTGGAAACAGCGAAGGACGGGCCTGTGTTGATTTTGTCAGTGAAAACGTACTCCCGAGCTCCGTTTTTGGCTGCCATGGCCTCCTGCAACCCTCTGCCAGTGAAAACGGAGCTTGGGAGGGCTGCACTTGGGAGGGCCGCTCCTGAGCTCCATTTCCACTGGCAGAGGGTTACAGAAGGCCATAGCAGCTGAACATGGAGCTCGGGAGCCCGTTTTCGCTAGCAGAGCCCTTGGGCCACTACAGGCATCCCTGATAGGAGTGATGTTACCCTGGCCACGCCCCCCCACCCCCCTGAGGTCAAACACAACCCTGATGCGGCCCTCAATGTTTGATACCCCTGTTCTATTCTGTTTATTTAATAATACTGTACCTTTAGGGCTGTAGTCCTGTCTTTTTGGTTTGTTTTAATCAATATAGTTTTATACACATGAATAGGTAATGGAATGTTGAAGTATGCCTGGCAATTAGTTTTTACATTATATTTTTCACTTCCCTTCTTTTTAAATGAATGAGGATTTATTTTAAGGGTTTATTCTGAATCAGAGATGTATTTTTTGTCATCTCTGTAGGCCGGAAACTGAATATAGACATTTAATAGACAGTATCCAAATTTAAAATGAATATAAAATTCAGTCTCTGATCAGCCACGATTCTCAGTATCATTTTGAGCAAATCATATTCTAAACAGAATTTAAGTTCACGGGCTTCTGGCAGGATAAGGTTGGATAATAAAACCCTTGAAAGAAATGCAAAAGAAACTGACTTACCAGTCTTTTCTTTGCTGACCATCTTCTTACTTGTGCTTTTGGTTGACTCGGAGACTTCACATCCCTCAGCACAAAGGCTTGGTGCCGATTCACTGGAATGGGGAACATCAGTGGAAGACCTTTTGTTACGACGGCAGGAGGTGGAGACTAATAATGCAGGAGAAGGCTCTGTGCCTATAGAAGGATAAAGGTAGAAGCGTCACAGGCAGATTCAGATGCAAGATCATTGTCTCATCTCAGTTAAGATTTTACTTCCCTTTGACTTCTACTTTGCTTCTCTCTCTAGCCTAGATTACTACGAAATATTCTGTGAGGCCACAAAAGATTAGTGCCATAATAACTGTATTTGTCAGTTATTAAGCTGCTATTTGAGTTCTTCTGCTGCACCAGATAAATACCAATATTGCTCTTGAAACTGTCACAAGCCGTCTACAGGTACTCCTTGACTTACAACCGTTCATGTAGTGACTGTTTGAAGTTATTGTGACACTTTAAAAGATGAGTTATGATTACTTATTGTGCTTATGACCACTGCAGCATCCATGCAATTATATGTTTGCGAACTGGCTACCTGGCAGCTGGTTCATATTCATAATGATTGCATTGTCCTGGAGTCACGCTATCACCTTTTGCTATCTTCCCACCTGGTTTTTGATATGTGAAGTCAATGGGGAAACCAGCTGGGGAGGTCATAAGTCATGGTCATATGATGTAGCAAAAAAGGTCATAAAATCGGGTGGGGTAATACGATGCCTTACCTAACACGATGGCTCACTGAACATCCAGACTGCTTAATAATAAACTTTGCGGTCCCAATAGTGGTTGTAAGTCAAGGATTACCTGTACTTTGCTGACATCCACAGGAGATTTCCGGACCTGAGATAAGCAAGATCCTTCCCACCCCACTGCACAGAAAGTCAGATACATTTTGTGCCCAAAGAATGGCTCTTAGAAAACTCAGCTATATTTCAGTTAATTTTTGAAGGCTCCCAGCAAAATAGTATCAAATGGACTCACTGGTAGATGGGTTCATGAGGGCTATCAAAGCATGATAACTATAATTCTAGCAATCCATTCTAGCACACTTACACTGGATTTTGAAGTCTGGTGGCAACATGCGGATGTTAGACAATGCAATGTGGCCAGTGTCTCCATCATCAAATTCTACCAACACTGATTCTGCATCTTCCTCTTCATCACTTGAAGATCCTGTGGGTAGAAGCCGTGTTACCTTTCAGGCCAGTTTCACTGTAGGCACAGAAGAAGTTCTGACCCACTGATTTGGTTGCCTACAGCATACTGAGAGTTATTCCCCATTATGAGATCCTTATTTACCAGTTTGCTCACCTCGAATGACATTGCCTGGGTAAAGGCAGCGAGACTTCTGGCTCCAATAAGCACAGACCCGTGTGCCAGGTGGAAGGCTGCGACTTGACTGTGGCTGTACATCTAGAACCTGGAGAAAAACGAAGGGCATGATTGGCATATAGAGTAGATCACCATGTTCTTAAGACACTGAAGAGATTATCAAGTACCATTATCAAATTATCAAATAAGTTTATCAAGCTTATTTTATTTCATCATGCAGTTATGGTGACAATTCAGCTTTAGCTCAACCAATGAAAATTGCAGAGATTTTGTTCTTTCCTTTGGCATCTGCTCTTCTCTCATGATCACCAAACAACTACTTTCACTTTTCCCAAGATATCATTGAGAGCATCCTATTTTTCTAGCTAGGAGGCTTCTTGTTCTTCAAACTCTATGTTTTTCAGATATTTCATTGGGATAAATATTAATTAATAGTATTTACCACCAAATTTGTGGTCTTGATTTTTATGTTTTATTTTGTGGAATGGGTGGATGTGCTCTGTGCAGGAACTTCTTCGCATTTGACTATATCTGAGTACAAGATTGTCTTCTCAAAGGATGCATCTGGGAAATGAGAGGCCTGCATCTCTCTCTATACTTATATGCACAATTTGATTCACAAATGAATACACAGAAGTGTGCATAAATATCCTGTCCCTCAGAAACTCTGGATGTCCCAAAGTGCTTTTCCAAAAGGCAACTGGATTTTCTTGTGGTTTTTTTCCTTTGAAAATGTTTTGCTTCTCATCCATGAAGTTTCTTCAGTTCTGAGAAACAAAACGTTTTCAAAGGAAAAAACAACAACCATAAAGTCCAGTTGCCTTTTGGAAAAGCACCTTTCAAACAACCATGACCTGGATGATTAAGAATCTCCACAGATTTAAGACCCTGGATGTGACTACAAATCACATAACCCCCTTGATTGCTCGCACCAGTTGTGGAGGATCAGCAGTTCTAGAAGACAGGTCAATTAGACCAACTTGATTCATCTACATGTACATCATATAGCTGTATTCTTCTCAAGTTTTTTTTCAACGTACCTAAATTCCTATTATCAGAAGGCATAACCATTCCAAATTCTCTTATTACAGGTAGTCTTCACTTAATGACTCATGAATCACTTAATGATTCATTTAGTCACTGTTTGAAGTTACATTGCACTGAACAAATGTTAGTTATCCTTCAACTCCTCTCATCTCACCTATCTCTCCACCTTTCTGCCCTTTTGGTCACCGTGCACCCCACTGCTTACCGATACTCCCTGCTGCCCCCAATCTACTTTCACCATCTTCTATATCTTTTGAGGAGATACAATCAGCTGAGGCAGCTGCTGACCTCTCTGATGCCTGTGCGAAGCATTGCAAAAGGCCAGCAGAAGCCTTCACCGAAATCAGATGAGGGCTGCAGGGGTAAGTGGCAGTGCTGGAGGATGGCCAAAAGAGCAGAGATGAGGGGGTAGATAGGCAGGTGGGGAGTTGGAGGGCAGCCACAGCAGGGTGGTGGAGCCTTGTCTGCCAAAGGGAACTCTCTGAGCCAAGCCAGGGAGAAGGCAGAGGATAAAGCTGGCACTTCATGCAAGGCATAAGTGTGAAGTCCTTGCCTAACAATCATATTAAGTATTACTGCTACTAAGCAGTGTAGCCGCATGATGTTTCACTTAATGACCTCTTCTTCTAGTCCAGGAAATTCTGGTCCCAAATAGGGTCATTAAATGAGCAAGCTTACTAGAAATATCTGGTGTAGCAAATCCATGCACATTTGCAAAAGAAAACCACACTTTCTGCTCCCTATCCCTCAGGTAATCCTATAGGTATTATTCTTGAGAGTCCAGCTTCTCTCCCCCTGCCCTTGCCCACAGCCAGCCTGATTAATCACAGGCTCTGATCTCCTGAGACTTACCGCCTCCTGCAACAGCTGCTCTTGGGAATAGATTCTCTGCCTATTCCCTCGCTCTCCCTCAATGACAATGCTGTAGCTGTGGAACAAATAAGTGACAAGCATTTACACAGATGATGATCTGAAGGGACAGAGGAGAAGCTAGGTTGGTTAATTTTGACAAGTTATTTTACAAGAAGCTCAATTCTTGGTTGGCAAGAGTCCTCCCTTCTGAACTAGCACAGTACAATGGAAGTCCATGGTTCTGACTGTGTCGTTCCCAGATCAGTAAGAGTGTTAGTATATCAGTGTTTAAAATTTAAGAAAAAAGAAATGTTACACCACTCTACTCTCCAGATGTGCTGAATTGTAACTCCTATTTCCTGACTCTATGACTAAGAGCACTAAATAGTGCTAACACACAATTTCATATATATTTACTCATGCTCTTTGCCCTAAGTTTCACAGAATTCAAGAAGATTTACTTACAGATAGCCCCCGCCCCCTGAATTGTGTTGGAATACTTCCCATGAATCATACTTTAGAGCCAGCAAAATGCTTTGATTTCCATGCATACTAGACTTTCTTTTTTTATGAAGAAGAGCAATAGTTTGCCCAAGATCATATAAGAAACTCATAAGGGAGAGGAATCAGGATGTAAGTCTTTCCAGACTCACTCCTTGGAACCAGATGGGATCTTGAACAAATGTATTTTTCATTCTGATTAATGGAAAGAGGAGGAAGAAGACCCAGGATTTGATTTGGGAGAGGATAGGGTAGAGATTACCCATTAACTCTTATTTGCAGATGAGGAACCAGAATGATTAATATTGCAGTAGGTGCCTTTGGGTTAATTATTGTAAGAAGCAAGTACCTGGGTTTCTTGTAATAAGTTACTGCAATTGTCTATAAGCATTATAGTGATGTGGGATAATAAGGGATAGAAGGGAAGGTCCTGGAATGCAAAAAAAAGGAAATGCCTACAATAATGGATGCATTATAGAGTATCAACAGCAATGGAACCTATTGATCTTGAAAAATCTCGCTACCGTATCCTTTGTCCATATTTATGCTTAGGAATCAGGTCCTTACATGTCAGGTGGCTGCAGACTCTTCACATTGCCGGCATAGAGTAGACTGTCTTCTTTGGGGATAAGCACACGCAATCCATCCTGAAGATCTTCTTTGAGGATGGTACAAGACTGGGCTGCAACCATAAGACAAAGCATGAATCCACGTTAATTCTCTTCCTCATTTGTTCATATTTGGAAATTTCAGGCAGAGATCAAACCTTGAAGAATTCAAGCCTGGAGTATGGACCACACTGCACCATCCAGCTTTGATCTGCATGACTCCACTTCAATTTTCTGAGCTACCCTTGTCTTGCCTTCAGAGTTCACTTTAGGAGCTGTACAATCCCACCATATTCCATCTCCAATGCTTCTTCTCATCATTATCCTTGTTTATTTTTGTTCTTGACTACTAAATTAAATGGCTAACAGTAGTTCTTTCACCTGGACTATACTAGGCCTTGTTAATTGCTTCACCCAAGGGTACTCTTTGGTCTTGGTGTGTGTGAAGACTTACCAGAGGTCATATCTTCTTCTGTACCAGTGGGGGGCATCTCCTCCTCTTCAGAGAAGCTGCTATTGTCATCAAACTCAAAATGGTCCTCAATGGCAAAACTCTCCATCAGCCGACTGACTGCCCGGCCTTTGCACTGCACAGCAAAGCAAAATATATTTCCTTGTTTTACAAAGGCAGGCCTCTTAAACTGGCTAGGCCAGGAATGGATTAAACAAGTTTCTTCTAGCCTCAATTCATTCTGGCCTTTGACTGAAGGGCTTCGCCTGGAATAAAAGGGGCAGCATGCTATGCCAGCGACACTTTCACATAGACTCTGCAGGGCCCCATCCACATGCATATTCTAATCTGAAAACTTCTATAAGTGGGCTATTATTTTACACACCCATACACAACACAGTAAACCCAGAGAATTGAAATCTTGAGATTTCAGGGATGAAATTGCTAAATTTTCACAAACTATCTTAATACTATTTTTCAATTAAAAAAAAAAAGTTTGCAGCAGTGCCAATACACAATGGTGCCAAAAAATGTCCTGAGGAAGAGAGACCATCTGCTTGCCTCTTTTATTCTGGGTAATAAAAGGTCAGTTGTATCTGACCTATCCAAGACCTGCATTACAGCAGGTGTTTCACATTTCCTACCTGCTTGCTGACCACCTTGTTCTTAACCTTAGATAGCTTCTTGCCCTTGCTGAGGATGGCCTTGGCATTGCGAGGAGAGAGGGTCAGTGCTCCATTTTTTCTCTGCCCAAAGAAAATAAGTATAAAATAATCAAATACAACATGCAGCGGACAAATATTTACCATACTACAATGTATGTTACAACTGCAAAAAAGACTCTTTCCTCTTTCTTAGTGGCCCTTTATGGTATCAGTTAAATTCAGCCAAAAGACAGTTGTGCTGAGAAAGGACTGCTGCTATCCCGCGTACCCCTGGACTCCCAAAACAGATCATCACAATCCTTCCTTCACTGAGGACCATATCCAGCCCCTTTTTCTGCCCCAGCTTACTCTGAGGGCCGATTGCAGGACTTTGCTCTTGCGTGTGGCTTTCTTGAGGCGTTCACTGCTGAGTTTTCCTGCATCATCACGATTTGCAAATGAGCGGGCCTGGCTGCTAGAGAACAGCCCCTCAGCGGCGCTTGATGTTCCAGGTCCACAGTGAAATTCCTTGGCCTTACTCTTTAGCTTTTTCTTGCTAGAATTCTCACAAGAAACCGCTCGGCATACCGGCACCTTTTCCAACCTTCCTAAGCCTGGTTTCACTGGCCGCCTCTTTATTTTCACTTGGCCTTCAGGACTGGGGATTCGACAGGGCCCTAGGTAGATCCAGAAATTATAGGAATGAAAAAAATAAATAAATAAATAGGCAAAGCAGAACAGAAAAAAATGCCTCAGTGGATAAGCCAGTGCTTCATTTCGCTTACACAGACTGCACTTCGGCAAGTGTAACGTTATTAGGCCGATTTTGAGTAGAGTTTTCTCAATTAGCAATTTGTGAGACTAGCCAATGCTATCTTTTTTTTTTTTAACGAATTGTGGCTCAGCATGTAATAGCAGAATCTGGCCCAAATGCCCCTTTAACTGAAAGGGAAGATGCAGTGTAACTTAGAAACAGTTGGTTCCAGGAAGACCTTTCACTGCCATCTTACATCCACCCTCAAGTGTAAATCAAACAAAATTATATGATAGTAAGTGGAAGGGCTGGATATAATTTCAGCCATTTCTTCATGACGTTCATGAAGCTTCATTGGCCTTCCCCTTTCATCAACTTGGATAGATTCAGCAATTCACCAAAAAGAGCTTCATTTCAATTCATTTCAATACCTAGCAAGCCTTGCCTCTCCTTTTTCTTCTTTGCTTTCTGATTTGCCTCCATTTTCACCACGGAGGAAGGAGAAGGGCCAATTACAGGAGGGTTCACCGTTACATGCATGGGGGAGCTGTTGTCACTCGTCAAGTTATCATCCCCGCCGCCACCACCATCGTCACTTTCATAGTCTCTGTGGTGATTGTCATCTGTAAATGAGGAGGAGAGTCAAGACAAATTGAGGCAAGAGGGGAAAAAGGGGGCCACTTCAATATGAGAAGAGGATTCTGATACTTTGCTTCATCATTCCAACATCATAGACCACTTATTTCGACCATCAAAGTAAAACCAAGGCCATCACTGCATTGTTTCTAAGGTTAATATCTTAACACAGAGATACCAAAAGGATTGAGGCGTTTCAAATCAATCTCTGCTGGTAGTGTGACCCTCATATCAATGCCCCACTTAGGACTCACTGGCTTTGGTTATTGCTGCAAGGCCTGGTGTGTAAGGGTTTGGTAAAGTTGTACTGGTATGATGAGTAAAAATAGCAGAGTAAAGATTATTAAAAAAATCCAGCCAACAATCCAAGAACTCTGAATATGTTTTGGCCGAGCTATTCCCTCTTTCAACGTCAGCCTCCCAATAAGGCCTATAACACCAACACCACCCCCGCCTTCCAATCCTGGCTTCTATATCCTGATTCTTGCCCCTTTGACAATGAGCCTTTGTTCTTTCGGCTTTGGGGAGTGGAAGCAGGATTTCTGTCTCAGCATTGCTTTCCTGATAAGATGCCCCAGGAGCTTCAGGGGAAGCCATAAGCCTGCAGTCAAATGAGAGCGGACATTGGCCCCACTAGAGGACATCATGTGCAGCTATTTTTAATTTTCAGAGCTTCCTCTGCTTGCCAGCAGGAAATATACTATGTGGCAAGCTCCTCACCAGAGCTAAAGATAAGAGCTTTGTAGAAGGGTGGATTCGCCTGGGAATGGGCCTGGGAGAAGCTAATTGTACTTGCACTTCCTCAGTGGCACGGTGGAGAGATGAATACCTGGGAGGCCTGTTAACTGGCCTAGAGCTCAGAAAATATCCATTGGACACTAATCCCCTTTTTGCTATGCAGGTAAACATCACTTGTCCCAAGGCCCAAGTCCTCTTTTAGCAGCAATAGACAGAACATGCTCACAACTGCAGGGTTGTGAATAGCATTCTCTTGTCTCCCATTATCATCTTTCCTTCCCAGGTGCCAAATGATCCTTCCCTTCAATCTGAATGTCCCAAAGGTACTTTTCCAAAAGGCAGCTGGACTTTCTTGGGGGTTTTTTTCGTTCGCTTTTTACCCCAGAAGCTTCTTTTTATTGGATGGGAAGCGAAATGTTTTCAAGGAAAAAAACAAGGAAGTCCAGTTGCCTTTGAGTCAACCATGACCTGGATGATTTGAGAATCTCCATAGACCTTCAGTCTGAATCTGTACCTGCTTCAGCATTTCCTGGGCTAGGCTTGGCCTCCAAGGGAATGAGATCCTGCTGTGGGTATTTGGGAGATGCTGCTTTGGAGCTCTTGGTCCGAGAAAGTTTCTTCTGGATACGGGTGCAAGGGATAGGCTCTTTCCGCCGGAAGGGACCAATGCTTGTAGGCAAGACTTTGCTTTTGACTTTCTGCTTGAGATGAGAGGCCTTGTGCACTACTGTGGAAGCCAACTTGCTTTGCGAACTGCTCTTCTTGCAACGAACCTTCTCCTGCAAAAAAAAAAAAAAAAAGCAAACGTAAAGATGGTAGAAAAGACACAGTAATACTTATTGCCTGTTGTTTCCCACTTGCTCTGGAGGGAAATCTATATTTGAATCGGGAACTTGGAAAGGATTGAAAAATCTTATCTGACTCTGACCACTAATGGTGAGGATACTGGATACTATCTATAACTAATAGATAAAAATGGACACCTAATGTAAAAAACACAAAAGTAGAAATGGCTAATTAATAGATAAAATGGATTTTACCTTTATATCAAGTGTTATTTTTATACTTGTATTTAATAGTTTTTATACTTGTATTTAATAGTTGAGCCATGCAAATTCTGAAGCAAGGTAAATAAACATAACTCATCCTACTAAACAGCAGGGGAGAGGTGTGCCATAAAATGTAAGATATAAAAGATGTGAATATTCCTCTCACATCTACCAAAAAGAGCATCTGCCTATCCAGCTTGGTTCATCTTAGGGTCCTAAATCCTCATAGCTGATGTGAATATCACATTGGTTTTAAAACCATGGAAAGAATATGGCTATCTTGGTTTTCTAAAGGCAACAAGTTATTTCTTCTCCAAATGGAATGTAGACAGAAATATAAAGATATTAAGGTATACTCACCTGGGAACTTTTGATGCCACTGTAAGTTGTTTCTGATATTTTCCGTTTTTTCTTCTTGGGCTCCCCTTCGGCCCTCAACTCTGTACACAGTAGAGACAAGGTGGTTTTCACAGACCTGCGAATGGAAAAGAGTACACAAGTTGGAGAAAGAAAATTCATTTTAGATGAGCCATTGAGAAGCATACAGGCCAAGGATCTAAGCATTTTTTGATAGAAACAGCCCCCAACAAACATACAGCATACCTGTAAAAAGACCTAACCTCTTTTAGTTCCATTTATTTAAACTTGTATATTTTAGGCTGCTACATCACTATTTACAGCCAACCATGGCAATCTGATAGATATGTTATGGGTATACATTAGATATTTACTCACACATATTCTGGACCCAAGTCTCATTGTTGTGGAGATCAGTATCCATGATTATTATTATGGTGATCTTTTACCTCCAAGTAGATATATTTCGCCTTGTCTATGCATAGACTGATCATTCCTGAGATATCACTTCACATAAAGAAACACCAACCTCCCTGACTGTCAACATCCAAAGTCTAATGTTCATACAGTGAAGAACAATAAAGCAGATCCAGACTACAAAATACGAATCCCCGAAAGGTGGTATGATATGTTTTCAGTATAACAGTACGGTTGGCATAAACACTTTCTACATGCTATAAATCATGACTTTATTTTGTAACTAATCCATTCTCTCTTTCTACTCTGATGGACTTTACAGATGGATCAAATAATGCCTCTTCTTCAGAAATAAGTAAATGTATCTGTTTGACTTGCCCTTTTTTCCATTTACAGTTAGGCCTTGGAAAATGTTGCCATGTTTGACTCCTCCATTCTTCATTTACTGGCTTAACTCACAGGGAGGAGTATTGTAGGTTCTGTATGAAGAAAGAGGAAGTGATGGCACTTTCCAGGCCTAATTGTAAGAACGGAGACAGGAGCAATTAAACATGTGCATTAATTTATTTCCGAAGTCGGGTATTTGAAGCAAATTAGAAACCTGGGTAGTTTCTAAAAGTTCAGCAAAGAAAGATGTTATATTTTAGAAGAAATGAAACAATTAATAACATGAAGGAAGGAAGTTATGGCTATTGTTAGTATGAAAGCATACTACTCCATTTTATTTAAACTTGTATATTTTAGGCTGCTACATCACTATTTACAGCCAACCATGGCAATCTGATAGATATGTTATGGGTATACATTAGATATTTACTCACACATATTCTGGACCCAAGTCTCATTGTTGTGGAGATCAGTATCCATGATTATTATTATGGTGATCTTTTACCTCCAAGTAGATATATTTCGCCTTGTCTATGCATAGACTGATCATTCCTGAGATATCACTTCACATAAAGAAACACCAACCTCCCTGACTGTCAACATCCAAAGTCTAATGTTCATACAGTGAAGAACAATAAAGCAGATCCAGACTACAAAATACGAATCCCGAAGGTGGTATGATATGTTTTCAGTATAACAGTACGGTTGGCATAAACACTTTCTACATGCTATAAATCATGACTTTATTTTGTAACTAATCCATTCTCTCTTTCTACTCTGATGGACTTTACAGATGGATCAAATAATGCCTCTTCTTCAGAAATAAGTAAATGTATCTGTTTGACTTGCCCTTTTTTCCATTTACAGTTAGGCCTTGGAAAATGTTGCCATGTTTGACTCCTCCATTCTTCATTTACTGGCTTAACTCACAGGGAGGAGTATTGTAGGTTCTGTATGAAGAAAGAGGAAGTGATGGCACTTTCCAGGCCTAATTGTAAGAACGGAGACAGGAGCAATTAAACATGTGCATTAATTTATTTCCGAAGTCGGGTATTTGAAGCAAATTAGAAACCTGGGTAGTTTCTAAAAGTTCAGCAAAGAAAGATGTTATATTTTAGAAGAAATGAAACAATTAATAACATGAAGGAAGGAAGTTATGGCTATTGTTAGTATGAAAGCATACTACTCCATTTTATTTAAGAATTGGATAATGGATCTGCTTCACTATTCTTCATTGTAAAGTGTAATTGTATAGTCACAAATACCCTTTGTAATAATTGTTTACATCTCCTTTGCATTGTCACTCTATATGATTGTAATTTTTTGTTGTGAAAATGCAAGGTATAAAAAGCTCAAGAAATATATTCCCGCTATACTCTACGTCTGCATGTACACTAGATACTAAGCTTTTGGTGAGCGCTAGACACTCACAAGATTTGGAATCAAAGTATATTGTTACAGAAAAATGGAAAATATTTCCATAAATATTACCAAATACTATATGAGCTATAAGGTGGCCTAATATTTCCCTCCTCTTGGTAACTGAGATGTAGCTTGGGCCCAACGGCTCCTGGATATCCTAGACCTGAATCAAGACTTTCTCTCTTTAGACCAGAACACTGCATAGGACAACATTTTGGAGGAAGTTTACCATGGATGGCGCCCTACATTCAGTTTTCCAGTGATGATGACGTTCTGCAGGTGGGGAACTATGGCCCCTCTATGACTTGTGGATTTCAATTCTCAGAATTCTTGAGCCAGCCAAAGTTGAAATCCACAAGTCATAAAGGGGCCATAGTTCCCCATCTCTGCTTTAGTTAAACTGTCAGAAGAAATATGCTACCTAAAAATCACTTTTGTAGGTAATACTATTTCTGGCCACACTGCCCATCTAGGCATCCTGCTCACCTCCCACTTACTTTCTGGATGCATCCTCTAGCTGCTTCTCACTTATCCTTAAATCTTTCATATACATCAACAGCCCATATATTTTTGGTCAGAAGGACACATTTGGCTTTAACAAGTTTACATGACCAGCCCAAATTATGTTAACATGTATTCACCTTGCACAACATGTACTGTAAGATGAAACTTGGAAGTTGCCTGATAAGAGCCAGCCTGAGAGAAGTTATTGCCTGAGGCAAAAGTTAACAGGATAAGCCAGACACATTCCAACGGCCCAGACGGACTGGACTGGTACATACTAAACTGGTATTTTCCATCACACCTGAAGTTCCAGGTCAATTTAGAAGTTCAAGTCAGGTGATAAAATGTGTTCTGCTCCAGAGAGCTTAGAGGAAGCGGCTGGAGGCCCACCAATATTTGCGGCCTGTGATAGTTGCTTAACTCTGTTAACAATAGGGCAAAACTCTGGTCTTGATCCTCAGGAACTGAGTTTCTTTGTTGTAAACAATGGGAACACAGCTTACTGCAACAATATTCCCTTAAGGTTGCATGTAGATCAGTATATGAAGGGAATGGATTGGCAGGTGTAACTTTTTATGGCCTGGTGCCTTTCCCTTGATGCCCCTGTCTTAAGGCTTGGTATTCACAACGGTTCTTACTTCTTCTGACTTTCAAACACAGAACTCGACCCTTTTCCTCCCATCTCTCAGGAGCAAGAGGGCACAGCAGGAATGCGCTGCCAAAACATCTGGCTTCTATTGAATTTTACTGCTTCCTCAGGAAGCAGCTTGGATGAAGATGGATTTGTGATAGCCGTGAAAAAAAAAAGGAGAACAAATTTCTCCCCACACGTATAAGAATAGGCAGGGTTACTAAACACGGATGCACAGGCTCACATTTACTCCTTGCTTGATAAAAGACCCCACATGAGGCAGCCTGCCCATTTGTTTTTCAGAAAATTGGACATAAAAATTAGAGAGGGCATTTAAAAACAAAACAAAACACCATAAGAAGCGGAGAGCGTTGCACGTTGCTCTATCCCAACCCTTTCCGATGTACAAATGGATTTTCAGGATGTTCCTGTGGCATATGGAGACTCAAAGCTAAATCGGACCACTGCTCTGCAATGTAGACCCCTTACCAGAGTGACCGGTAGATGAAACTATCTTTTGAGAAGGAATCGAAAGCATGTCCTCTTTATAGAGGCATATGCAGACTCACACGGAGAAGATGTTTCTAGGGGGACAGGCACACAGGGGTGAATTCTCTTGCTTAGAAGAGGCTAAACAGATCACGGAGCATTAAACAAACCCTCCTTTACATATTTCTCTGTGGGGGAGGAGGAGAATATGGCATAATTATTGTGTATCCCTCCCACATGTCCCGTGGCTGTTCTACGAGAGGGAGGAGACATTCCTAGACTTCTCATGCCTTCCAGCAACTTTCTGGCTGCTGCTTTTGCTGCAACTCATTACTTTACTAGCTACAGAAGGGGCTTTGGGACAATCACCTCTTTCAGCTGGGCTGGGTCGCATTTTACGTGCAAAGAAATTGCCACAGGAACTGCAGGGCAGCGTTTGCTCAGACCTCTCAAGTCACAACAGCAGAAGTATTGCTGTATTTGGGAGGGGGGGGGACAGGGAAGATGAATTTCCACCAAAGTGGTTGGAGAGGGTGGGTTTTAGGTTCAGACATGAATGGTTATTAGCGCTTAGAGGAACCGAGATTGTAAAAGAAGCATTGGAATATGGGTGCTGCTTTAGATATGCAGTCTAGTGTTGTGGATTTAAAATTTCCCCTAATTCCATAGCACCGAAACCCATAAATTGATGAATAAGCAAATGATACTCATTGTGCTATTTACTTCCTTCTCTTTTTCTGAATAGTATCCATTTTTTTCCCCTACAGAAAATGTGATGGGAAAGAATTGTAGAGAATTCTGGAAAAAATAAGGAGCAGAGTAGGACGCTGAAGGGAAGAATGACAGGATAGACAGTTTCAGCAAAGCAAAGAGAATTATCGCTGTGAGAAACAGTAAGTTATCTTATCTTGACTACTGAAAGCCACATCTTTTTTCTTAGGTTTATAGTGAACTTCGTTTGCAGATATCACATGTGATATGAGTAGAAAGTCAGAAAACCAATGGTTTCTCAGCATATATATTCCATGCCTATGTATACCGAGATAGACAAGATCTTGAATCTGGTTTGGAGCACTGTGCATTAATGAAATGAAAAATTCTGCACCACAGAATCCAAAGATTGTAAATCATGCAAATTGACGATGTTCGTGTGATCGTGTGTTGTATAATTTATTCAGGGATATTGTTACTTTACATTAGTTTTCTGCTTTTGCTGGTCATAGAGAAGAGTGCATATAGCATCCTGAAATCCAGGTCCTATAATCACTGCAAATCCTGTTTCAAGGACTCACATGATTTCAAGTCTATCTTTGCAACTTTAAGTACCAGAAAGTTGTTTGTGTATGTGAAAACTCAAGATACAAAAAGTAAGATTTTGCCTGTCTGTGCTTTTACTGAATCACAGCATACTCAAAGTTGTGTTCTTGTTGGCAGCTGCCGCATAGGCTCCTCATATGTGAAAAGGTCCAACATTCTCATTACTAGTACCTGCCTATGATTCCAGTTCCAAACTCTTTCTCTTTCTTCAGGGTCATTGTGTAGCCGGATCAGACTGGCTTGGTGGGATGAGATGGGAGTAAGATTAATCCCATCTGGAACACTGAAAGGCAGATGAAGGGATATGTGGGCTTGATACTGAGAGAAAGGGGGAGGAAAAAAAAACCCCTGGCAACAACTGATTGTACTAAGTTGCAATCAGTCCAGATAGAAAGGGGAAGCAAAATGAGGTAGCTACTCCCAATGACAACAATTACAAGGAACTAATTTGGGACTTATGTAGGCTGAGTCACCTTCTGACATCTACTGAATGACTGACTTCACATTACTTTGGCACTGCTCTCATAGGTGTCCTCCTGGCAGAGTAAATAGGAAGTGAATTAGCACTCTGAAGGCTTTGTCCCAGCTGCCATGGCTGGCTGGTTGCCCATTCTGATTTCCAATCCTCCTCAACCCTAATTGTTCCACTCTAGCACCCAGCCTCCTAGGGAGAAGACTCTTGTTTGCTCCATCCTGAGAATGCAGCCCAGGATTTGAAGCTGTACAAGCCCCATCTTCCCAAAGCAGCCTCTATTCAGTCTCCTCTCTTGGGTCCTCACCCTGTACCCTTAACCTTTTGGCCTAGTCTTGACCCGAGAGCTGGTGCCAAATTCCAATTTGGCAGCTGTAGGAGGAAAGGAAGGAGGGAATTCCCTGGTTAAGCAGAGGGAAAGGGAAGGAACAGAGCACCCAAGGGCCATGGATGGGAAAGAAAAATGGGTTGCTTAGGAACAGCAAGCAAGTCCAGGCTACTCATAATGCCAAACCCCCAGCCTTTGCACTTCAGCTTACTCTAAAGTAGGGAATTACCATGGCTCAAGGCCACAGCTCTGTTCTGGGGAGTGGCTGGAGAGAGGCAAGCTTGGCAGATATCATTGCCTAGCGTGGGAAGTTCAAGAAACAGGAATGTTCTCGATAGGAAGGAAGCCAAGGGACCGGGCTTGCAGCTGCTCTGGAAACATGTGTTGCTTCAGTGAGGCCAAAAGCCTCCACCTGACACAGGGTAGGGATGCCATGATGGCTAGGAGCCCTGCCTTGGCACTTTATCAAGGAATCCTATGCCATAGCTGTTTGCTCGGGCAGGTTTACAGGGCAGACATACAAATGTGCAAATGTAAAAGAGCAAAACAGGAAGCGGAGAGGATTACCACTCAGGTGAAGATTTAAGTCTCAAAGTGGTATGCGTATGCCAATTGTTTTCTGGGAGTTATATAATTAAGGACTTTTTCTGTGATCTCTGATGAAGGGTCAGCTTGACAAGTGCCCACATGTGAGCATTCAGAGAAATGGCTGCATGAATGTGCACTTGCTTTATTGCCTTCTGGAATGGCATCTTTTGTCCCAAACCTATTTTGGAACATCAAAAAAAGCATCAAATGCTTAAAGCTAAGAGGCGTTTGAAAAGAACAGAGGAGGTGATACCTCAGACAGGCATAATCTCACTTGCAATTAATGCATGCAAAATAATCCATAATTACAAAGCTTAGAAATTTGGAGCAGAGGGGAAATTAGAAATAACATACTGAAAATACTTCTAGGAATTGTAGCAAACTAAGATCAGGTACAGAAAATAATTTGTCAGAAAAGCTGGCGAAGAAGCTATTGGCCATATTAGAATGTGTGATTTTTCTCTTTTTTATTATTATTGACCAATCATATTTTAGCCTATTTTTAAAATTTTCAGAAAATTTGACTGGAGACCACAGCAGTGTACATACAACCTGTAATCCGGGGGTTAAATCCAGAAGGTTTTGGAGAACCTGTAGCGGAAATTTTGAATAGTTCAGAGAACTGGTAGCAGAAATTTTGAGTAATTCAGAGAACTGGCAAATGCCACCTCAGGAGTGGGGTGGGAATGGGAATTTTGCAGTATCCTTCCCCTGCCATGCCCACCAAGCCACACCCACAGAACCTATGCCTGTCAGAGGAATTGGACTGTACTTCCCAGACAGGAGTTCAACTTTAAGGCTCATCTACATATCCCATTTTCCCAGATGCAAAAATACTGGTGGATTTATAATTTTATGTAGATTTATAATTTTAGATTTAAGAGGGTTTTTTAATCCCACCTTTTTTACTTTTATAAAAAACTCAAGGTGGCGAACATGCCTAATACTCATTCCTTCTCCTCTGGTCTACAACAACCACTCCATGAGATGAGTTGGGCTGAGAAAGATTGACTGGCCTAAAGTCACACAACCTAAAATGGGACTGGAATTGAAGTCTCCTCTTTTTTATGTGCATGTGCCTTCTTCTCAATCCTTCCCAGCCCAGCCCAAAGACAGTTTTTTCTCCTCTTTCTGCTCTCCTTCCAAACTTACTTTTTCCACTTCTGCCACTGCAAATCATACCAAGCGGTCAGCATGCTGTGAACTGTTAGGACTCTTCCTACTGTCAAACAGCAATCTCTCCATTTCCCTTGCCAGCTCACAGATGGCAGGCAGGCAAAGCAGGAAGAGAAGGAGGGAATGCAGGTGTTTTCTGGGTGCCAATTCTCCTGGCATGAGAAAGATTCACTTATCCTCACACAAGAGAAAAGAGGAGGAAGTGAGTTGTCTACTATCAGTTACTGTAAGAAGAGATCGGACAGCCATTTGTCTGGAATAGTAGTAGAGTCTCCTCCTTGGGCAGGGGGGTTGGACTAGAAGGCCTCCAAAGTCCCTTCCAACTCTATTATTCTGTATTCAGTTCTCCAAACTTTGCGAGACGAAATCACAGCAAAGAAACTGTTCTCCCTAATTACTTTTCACTTAATCCCGTTGCCCTGCCTCCTGGTGCCAAAGACATGCTCCCACCATGGAAAGTCTGCTTTACCACAGAGATATCTCCTGCAGAATCACTTCCTCTTATGCCTGCCCTGCCCTGCCGCATAGCTTTGATGCCACAGTCCCAAAAGTGTGGAGAGTCGTGTTTTAACCAAATGTCCAGTGGCCTTTTGGAAGTTTGTTAGACAGACATTGCTTCGATGTTTCCAGTGCTCTACCATGACACTGGTTAAAGCGATCCTTTTGTAGCTTCAACACTGCAGGTCCAAGTTCTCCAGAGGGGTTACTGGCTGTAGCCCATGGATGTTCTGTTCTATGATTCAGCAGCTCCTCTCTGCTACTTCAGTACTACAGTGGTGAATGGGAGGGGAGGGGCACATTTTAAACATGTGTGCAGCGATACCTTTGAAGGCAACAGGGAAAGCAGAGCTGTTATCCCAAGCACTGGGAATAGCCACTTTGTCACCTGCCAAGATAGGGATGATAGGAGGAGAAGTTCCACTTCCTGTCCTTCTTACCCCCACTCGATAGAACTCCCACCGATGGCATTTTATGGAAGACAGAAATAGGGATAGGGCTTTCTTCTCCAACACGGCTTTTCTCACCATGAACAAAAGGACAAATATGGATAGATATGATGAAAGTGGGGGAAAGTTGCAGGAAATAACGGATTATTTGGTGTCAATCCCACCCATGAGATCAGAGAACAGACATCAGGAGACATTACAGGTCTCTACAACCAATAACTGGCATTAATGGACATTGAGGTAGTCCTTGTTCAGCAACTGCAATGGCGGCCGGCAACTCGGTTGTCAAGTGAAACATCACATTGTTACCATTTTACTTCAGCTTTCTTTTGTTTTACAGACCTATGAAGGGCCTAAAGGTCGTAAAGTTAGTTCTTCATGACCATCGTAACTGCAAATGGTCACTAAGCGAGGTAGCTGTTAAACGAGTACTAGCTACATTCCACATAATCACACCTCGTATCCCTCATCTGGACGCAACCCCCTATTTCCCCTTCATTGCTGAGGCAGAATTGGGTCCAAATGTGGTCAGCACTTCTTACAACCAGCATATTTTTGTGTTGGCTCCCATCCTAGATAACGGCACTTTAGTGCCGCTATGCTACACAGCGCTTGGAATGCTGTCCTGGAATCGCAGAATCCCCTCTTTCAGCTTTTAAAGATTTGCTGGCAAATCCATCCGGGTGGGATGATTTTTGGACTCGTACGAAAGTGGGGTTAAAATGTAAAGGAAGTGAAGCTTAGGGGAACCAAAGCTGGGATCGTCTTCCCAATAAGCTAAGGATGGATTTCCGTTTATATTTAATTTTGCGTGAATCCGCGCAGCTTTTCAAGGTTTGGAGCGAGAACGGGGATTCTCTTACCCCCCCCCCACCCCCCAGGATAAATCTACATAAAGGACCGGGGTGGAGACGAATGGGAGAAGGCAAGCAAGTTCTCTAGTGAGTCCTGGAAGGTTTCCATGAGCCATATGGTGGAGCCATGTTGCAACCCAAAGCCAACACTAACTGCTTTTTTTCCCCCTGTAACCTTCACTACATTTGCTAATGTTTTGTGACATAAAACCTAGAGATTAATTTTTTTCTCCTGTCTTAATTGAAGGAACCATTTAGTACAGATTTAACTATTATTACCAAATCATCAGGATTGATGCAGCGCACACACGCGTGCTCCAATCATGTTTGGACTAGCTTGGAGGATTTATGCAAATGGGCCTGCCGGGAGAGGCAATTTGTAGCAGAGAAGGACAATTATACAGGGCCCGTGAGTGCGGGAATGACTGTGCCGGGCGGCTAATGGATAATCATAAAGCGCCAGCAGCAATGAACACCACTGCAGCGTGACCAATGACTTTATACAGCACAGATAAAGAGGCTTTTATGCAACACTGCCTTCCTTTTCAAAGAGGGGCAATTCTTCCCCCAGAGCAGTGCAGGAGGCAAGATAGACGGGAGGCAGGGGAGCACAGAGGACCGGGCATCTCTTCAGCCCTCTTATTCTTCCAGATCTCAATGACCACTAGGATGGGTAAGGCCTTGGCCGTGCTGAGCACTAAAGTGCGGGTCACCTCTAGGGTGAAGGCAACAGAGACAGCCAAAAAACAACAAGCAACGCTTTGATCACAACATATTCGCTGAACATCAACACCGCTTTTTCTCATGCCTCTTCCCAGTGTGGTCTGTAATTATTACACTACAAACAGAGAGATCTGGGAGGAAGAGTCCGCTTTTTATAGTATACAAATACAAGAAAGCAGAATAAAGAAACACTGACACTATACAGCTGTTTGATGTAAAAAAAGGCTGAGAAAGAAAGAAAGAAAGAAAGAAAGAAAGAAAGAAAGAAAGAAAGAAAGAAAGAAAGAAAGAAAGAAAGAAAAGGAGAGAAAGGCTTCATTATGTGAAATTTCTCTTTACACATATATGCTTCCCCAAAATCTAATTACAGATCCCCAGTGACAGACAGACACAAATGCAAACAGACTAACACTTTGTCTCATTCATACTATCCAGCCTGGTAAAATATACACAGAGCATAACACCTGTAAAATGGATAGAGGGGAAATTTCTAAAAGGAAAATGAAGGATAGAGACGGGTAGCTAAAACCTTTCATATCACGGCCCCTTTATCGTTGATGCCCCTCTTTCCAGCTAATAATTCCAGATTTTTTTGGGGGGTGGGTGGGTGGGAGGAATCCCATGGTATTAGGATGAAGGGGGAGGAGGTAATGATGAAGATAGCATTTGCTGCAGGGAAAAGTTCCACCTTTCTCCCATCCTGCTAATGGCCTGATAGTCCCATCTATCCTTGCAGAAATGCACACAGCAGCACTTCCATTCATTATAACAGCCACACGGACAGACCCTTCTTAAGAGCCTCCACTGGGTCCCTCAAGCTTTCAAACAGAAGGCAATGTTGTACACATTTAGAGTGCTTTCCCCAACCCCAAGCACAATAAGTCATGCTAGATCACTCACTTGACCTTCCTGCTGTCACTCTTGCCCATCGAACCCTGTCGCAATGAACTGAGTGTGCTGGAGTGCTTGCGTTTCCTAGGTCTCCCCGGTCCCCGTCGAGCTGGACTCCGGGAACTCTCCTCTCGCCTACAGGTAATAACCATATTAAACACAGAACAAAAGGGCAGGAATGGCCCTGCTCCCATATACTGAGGGTCTCTTTGGATGTGGGCACTAGTCTAGTTTAGGACAGGGAAGGCCTCTGATCAAGGGGATCATTTGGCCTTCAGATGTTACAGTAAACAGATCAACCTGTAGATTCAAAGCTATTTCACCCCCTTATTACTGACGTTATTCCTGGTGCTGTTTTGCTTTACACACCTGCCTTCTGGCAAGTGGGTCAGGTGCTTACAGAAACCTGTAGTGAAAACTGAGGAAACCAGACACTCACTCATGGTCATGCCGCCTCTGCAGTTTGGCCAATTCCCGCTGTTTCTCTTTGTAGCGTCGCTGCAGTTCTGCTAGGCGCATGCGCATCTCCACTTCCTGTGTGTCCAAATTCTCAATAGCTGCTTTGAGAGGGCAAACCTTCAGGGAGAGAGAAAAGGCCACCTTAGCCACAGAGGAAAGCATGACAGGGTGCATCATATGTTTTATTCATGCTTTTACTCCTAGTAGTTTATATGCCCCGAGACTTATTTGCACTCTTGAACTGAACACATTTAGAAGGCCAGTTGGTTCTACTTATGTACTTGCAGGATGACCTTTAAGGGACTACTCTTGGGATCTTCACTCCTGTTCAAGTGGGAGCCATTTTGGCCACCCAACATCTTCAATGGCTAAGAAATGTAATTAAGACAAATTAATTTGAGAGGATTTCTGGAATTCAAAACAAAATTATGACAAGAATGCTTCCTCTTTTTCTTCCTACAGTTGATTAACTTTGATAATGATTTATCTCCTTGCTGCCACACACTGAACATACAGAGATCTTTATAGAGATTTCCCATTCTCTTAAGGGGCATTCTTGTTATTTAGAAACTCAAGCAGATGAAGCACCTTTAGTCCACACAATACTGCTGAACTGTATTCAGTTCTCAGACTGCAAGTGGTCCTCGACTTATAACCTGGACGCTTTATGATGGGCCATCAAAAACTACTTATGACCTGTTTTCAAAGTTACGATGGGCGCAAACTATAACCCCACCACCCGTAGTCACACAATCACATTTTGGGCGCTTGGCAATTCACTTACTTTTACTACAGTCTGCACCATTTTTTGCGACTTTTTTTTAACCAGCTTCTAGTGTATGCTTCTGGTTTCTGGCAAAAAAACTCCCATCGGGGAAACTGATTTGGTTAATAACTGCGGTGTTCACCTAACAACTGCAGTCAAAAAATGTCAAAAAAGTCAGGTCCACTCACATGATGCCTCAAGTTACAACTGTAACAATTTATGATCATAATTTAGAGCTCAATTACCATCGTAACTCAAGGACTATCTGATTCTGTACCCAATCAGAAGCCTAACATTCTAGCCTCCATACACTCTACCCAGCCAACCTTTCTTATAAATATGATTACTAAAATTGGAGAGGCTGATACAGCAAAAGCTATCCGGCGAAGTTGTTTAAGGCAAGCCGTAATAATTGTCCCCTAATCAAACAAACAAATGAACAAAAGTGGGAATAAAAAATGCACTCAAACATTTCAAAATCTTCTACACAATTTTGCTTGTAGAATACATGTAGTCCTTGACTTATGACCACAATTGAGTCCAAAATTTCTATTGTTAACTGAGACATTCGTTAACCGAGTTTGCCCTTTTTTTTTTTTACCTTGCTTGCCACAGTTGTTAAGTGAATCACTGCAGCTGTTATGTTAGTAACAAGACTGTTAAATGAATCTGGCTTCCCCATTGATTTTGCTTGTTAGAAAGTCACAAAAGATGATCACATGAATCCGGGACACTGCAACTGTCCTTAATATGAGTCAGTTGCCAAGCATCTGAATTTTGACCAGGTGACTACAGGGATGCTGCAATGGTTGTAAGTGTGAAAAACAGTCATAAGTCACTTTATTCAGTGCCATTGTAACTTTGAACGGTCACTAAATGAACTGTTGTAAGTTGAAGACTACCTGTACAGCAGTCTTGCCCGATTCTGTTATCTCATGCAGAGGTATCCAGAGCAAGCCACGTTTTTGTTAGAATGATTAAACATGCACTGCAGTGTCACACAAGCTCCACCTCTCGCAGGTGACTATAATGAATGCCTAAAGGGGGAAGGATTTGTACTGTGACATCATAATGAATGATGTCATTTTTACCACAGAAGTCTCTGTTATTACCTGTGAAAGTTGAGATCCTTCTTCAAATGAGATAGGTGAATATTTTTGTGGTCTGTGGCAGCACAGACCATGTGGCCCAGAAATGGACCACAAAACTATGTCAGGTTACAAAAATGGAATGCTGTCAGGTAACCTTTGAATCCATCAGCTCTGTCATTCATTTTGAACACAAGAAACTTACAGGCTTGGTTTTAGGGGTCCAGATGTATTTCCGTCGGGAGACCCGCGTGCGAGGGCGCAGATTCACACACGGTGCAGCATCTGCCAGACTGAGAAGATCAGGTGGGCTGCTCTCAAAGCCAGTGGCTTCCACAAGAGCCCAGGCAGCAGCAAGGGTGGCTAGACTTTGCAAATTGAAGGCTGCCAAGTCTTCATCCAGCACTGTGGAAAACAAAGATACAATCGGAGACAATCAATTCTCATTCATAGAACAGGTTATTAATAAGTTATGAGCTTACATTTCCCATCTAGGGCTCTCAATCTTGTCACATCAAAGGAGCCGTCATATTCAGAGCTTCCAGACTAAATTTGCCTTCTTGGTGTGCTCCTACCTGCCTCCTCTATCTATCATATGGTGTTAGTTAGTTATGGCCCCTTTTGCTGCTTAGCAAATCGTAGCAGAGGCCAAAGATGGGCTCCAGCACAAGTCCAAAAGCTCAGAAGACGAGACCTCTGGTCCCAGTGACCGACCCAGATTGGATCCTGCAACATTATCCTGGGACACATATATTTGCCTTCATTTGTAGAAAGGAAAAAGGCAGAAATAGCAGAGGGAAAACTGAGGAGGGTTGCAAACAAAAAGGCCCCATTGTAAAGAGGACACTTAAAATATTTCAGCTGCAGGATAAATACTTCATCTTGTAACATCTCTGAATTCATATGCCACCCCTAGTGACTGGATGAAGGTATGTGTCTTGGGCTTCTAAGCATATTTGGTGGCATTTCACAATCTACCCCATCTCTTGACAAGACCCTGTCTTTCCTCTTCCCAGACAAACCATGCTGCTTTTCCCACTCTGTTACGAAGGGCTGAAAGAGAGCCAGGATGTAGAAAAAGTTGGCTTGCAAGCTTACGGTCATTTAGAAAAGCAGAAAGCTCACCCAGACCGTAGCTTAAAACCACCAGGTCCCTGTTCGTATTTCTTTGCGGAATACATCTGAAGTCCTTTCACACAGAGGGAAAGTTGTTAGGATATCACCTGCCCAAGCAGGAGGCCCGAGAAGCCCATTTGGGACAGCAAGCAGAAGTTATCATTGCCAGAATTTAAGGAAAAAGGGGCCTATTGGAAATAGCCTCGGAAGTAGAAGATGTGTTCAGGAAGGAGGGAAACAGTTGCTCAAATAGGGAGAGCTGAAAGGGCCAGCCTCTGCATGAAGATATACAAGTGGAAAAAGGGTAACCATGGACATTTTAAAAAAAATCTTGTACTATGCATGTGTGGGTGTATCTCCTTAAAGACTCATGCATTCATACACCTCTCCCTCATGGGCTGTTGCTCTTTGTATACAAGTGCATCTGCTTGTGAAAGTGCCTGTGCACACGTATGAGAAGGCACATAGGGGAGCCCTTGTATGCGGTTTCCGTTCCACTGTGGGCAAGAACGGTTTTGGTGTGTGAGCAATAACCGTTGGTGTACAGATGAAAAGCACAGACGTCGCTTAGCCACAGGGGATGATAACCATCTGCATATGTGGGTTGGTGTAAACCTCGCCATTGGGGAGGCAGGAAGTGGGAGGTTTGAAACAGCAGCAGAAAGGTGTAGGGACAAGAAAGAAGGACTTTCACTACTCAAATGATATTGGATGGTTGTGATTATTATTAGCTTTCGCAAAGAGGCCATTATTATTCAAAAGCAGTGAATGTGAGATACTTCTCAAGAACTAGGGCGTTCTGAAAACAGGAGACATCAAAATAAATCTGGTAACAGACCAGTCAAATTATCTGTTCCCCAGCTTTCCAAACAGGCAAGGCCTCACAGTAATAGGCCAGTCTAGGATGCTTATAATAAGCAAGCCCCATCCCAAATTAATTTGCAATTCCAAATCCAACAGGGAAAGTCGTCCCCCCACACAACCCTATTGCTTTCTACATGCGGTATGCAGTAATGAAGTCCAAGGCTCTTGCTTTCTAAGCTTTCAAAATTAAGAGGCATAGTGATCATCAGCAAGGCCCAAGCAAGTGCAACAATTCTAATACCTTCCCTGATTTCATCTGGTTGTTGGGCAAGCCTCCAAATTCTGCCTCTGAGTGGGAATTTACTATATTCCCTAGTGTTTGGCTTAAGTAGCCTGACACTTCTCTCCTGGCTGGTGAACATTTTGAAAGGTGCACATTCCCTCTATTGATTTGTGAGACTTTCAAAGTTGTATTCATTTCAAAGAGTCCGGACTGCTGTAACATGGTATGTCTACTCTAAAACAATGACCTACCTACATGAGATTATGTACCATTTTTGTTTACATGCAGCAATTCACAGCTTTCAATCATTCATAATACCAGACATTATGTAGCAACATCAATAGCGCTTGGATTTATATACCGCTTCACAGTGCTTTTACAACCCTCTCTAAGCGGTATTATAGGGTCAGCAAATTGCCCCCAACAATCTGAGGCCTCATTTTACCCACCTCGGAAGGATGGAAGGCTGAGTCAACCTTGAGCCTGGTGAGATTCAAAGTGCCAAATTGCAGGCAGCCGGCAGTCAGCAGAAGTAGCCTGCAGTACTGCACTCTAACCACTGTGCCACCTCGGCTCTAGAAAACCCAGCTGTGCTCAAAAGTCAGAGTGGGATAATAGTGTATCAGCATGCAGGGTTCTAAGGAAGAATACAGTTCATCTGAGGAAAGAAGTAGAAGGCATTGAAGAGGAATAGCTTAGCTCATGTCTGAATAATTCACTTTATCTCCTAACCAATCTGGGACCTGGTCATGATTAGGATAGATAAGACACAGTGTTTGGTCTATTTTTCTAAAAGAGAAAGAAGAGAGGATTCCTTTCTAACCAGTTCTGTACCCAAGAGCGATCTGCGATAATCAGATATCTAATGAAGGGATCCTAAGAGCTATAGCTGTAGTAGAAGAGATACTTCCTCAATGATGGATTGGGCTAGGTAACCTTTTGGAGACTTCCAGTGAGAACTCATGGTGAACTGACAACCCTGAAGGAATGAGAACGGCATTGGAGCGGAGACTGGCAGCCAAATAGCAGAACTCTGGCTGACAAAGTGTCTCTGGAGAAAGGAGTGATAGTGAAATTGCCCACATGTACTCCGAACACCTGCATTTTATGAGTAGATTTCAGGTCTACAGTGGATCAAGTTTTTGTGGTTAACTTGTGAATCAAGCAGCTGGGAGTCTAGGGATTTCAACCAAGTTCAAAACTATAATGTAGCCTATATGGACATAATGTTTTCCACGCCTGATGTCTTTTGGAAATATTTCTTAATTGTTTTTCAATTATTACGAACTTTTGAATTGAAAAAATATATATTCAAAATTCTATCACAGGGAGAGTTTCCTTCAATCCTTAATATAAATTTAAGGATTTAAAAAATATTTTTGAGCAAACATCAAATATATGATTAGAATGCTGACTTTGGAAAGTTACCAATGGACTAAGGGTTCAAATTTGAAATAAGATTTTGAAATTGTTTATAAAAATCCTTCCTGTGGGAAAATGCTGTTATTTTTAATTATTAAAAAATATGATGGTTGAGTACTAGAAGGAATCAGAAGGAACTATTTATTACTACTTTATTATAATTAAAGGAGAATAACAAATTTGACTCACTAATAGAGAATGCAGCAAAATATTTAATATTGGACATATTTAAGGATATTTTTGAACAATGGACTCAGAAATTAATCCTTGGAATGTCGGCTATTATAGATCCATGAGAACATGTTTAACTGGCAAGACTGGGACTGATTTGAAAGTGGATTTTGAAATGCCATGCTACAGAAAGGGTATGGAAAAAGATACTACACTGTATATTCAAATAGAATTGGCTAATGTCTTAATAATTAAAAGGTATACAAATAATAAGCCAGAAGAATAACCTGGATACTTTACTACAGTATATTGTATTTATAAAAGAGACCTATTAAAGTTTTGAAAGATTTTATGAGAACAGATAAAGAAGAAATGAAAATAAATCAAATCATAAGATATTATTTGAAGGGATTGATAAAAGTAAAAGGAAGGAATATAAAGTTGGTTCACTTGATCAAAGTTAAAATAGATGTCATAGATATGACCAAGATTGAACAAGGCCTTAAAGGATTTATTTGCAGAAAAGAGATGTGATATGGGAAGAAGAGATTGTTTGCTGTATTTCAAGAGGTAATAAATTACTAAAATTGTTTATATTTGTGATGAAGAGGAAAATCATTTAACCTATTTATTGTCTTTACTATATTTTTATTTTTCTAATATTTTTCTTTCTTTTCTATTTTTTTATTCTTTTTACTTTTTACATTTTGTTTGTATTGGTTTGCTTTTCCAATTGTAATATTTAATAAAATTATTATTTTACAAAAAGGACTAGGTGTCCATTGGGATCCCCCTCCTACTGTACAACTCTGGATGGGACTATTTGAGTGATACCTGATGGGAAGGGAGAACTTACATCATGCTTGGGAATCTGACATTTGATTAGCAGCTGTTCCATGAAACATTGAAAAGCTAATGGAAGGAAATAAGGGAATAGGCCTTAGCATGTGTGCACAAACATCTATTATACCTCCCAAGAGGACAAGCATGGACATCTTTTTTTTCCCAAGGTCTGGGAAAAGATTCTAGTCCTGGTCCCTAGACAATCTTCACATCATGAGCAAATGTTCAGCTTCCAGTTCATTGTCATACCTTCATACAGTATTCCTTTACCAATTCCCTGCTGGCTAGTCAGGAGGCAGGATTAGGGTATGGGAAAAGGGAGCTTCTCATTCTGTTGTTGACATTTGATATTTGGCTCTGCCTTTGCCTATTGCCCTTATGAGCTGAAGAAGCCAGCAATTTTCAGATACCAATAAAAATAGTTGCCAAGAAAGAAGCGAATGCTGATTTTTTCCCCACCTCCCTGCTCTGAGGTGGAGGGAAGGAATCAGGACAGGATGATCTGTTGTTTCCTTACCTGAATCACAGTGCCGCTGACAGAGTTCCAGTTCAGCCAGCTCACTGAGCAGGGCAATGCCAGGAATCCCTGAGCTGGACGGAGAGGGCAAGGGAAGGGAAGCTGCAGAAGATGGGGATGCCAGGTCTGGGAGTTCACCCAAGTTGATGCTGGCAGCAATAAGGGCATCCAGGCCATATGGTGCTACCTGTACATCAGTCTGTGTTGATGGATCATCAGGTAAGACAGCATTACTCTCAGCTTCCTGACAGTCAACTTCCAATGTTACAACAGGACTCTCTTCTGTAGTCATCACTCCAGGGGAAGGTCCTGGCGTGGCAGCATCTGAGCTAGGCTCCTCCTGATGTTCTTTTTGGGTAGAATCCAAGTCATCTGAGCTATCCCTGACCAGCAGGGAGCAATTTGGGGTATCCTTAATCGTTTCAGGGGAGCTTGGTCTCTGGGGATGGACAAGTAGATGCGGAGGGTGAAGGTGGGTTGGTTCCACTTCAGAGTCCCCAGTCGCACTGGGTGGGCTAGCTTCTGCCTCGCAGCGTGGCTCCTGCTCTGGTGGAAAGGTGCGTGACTGTTCAGGCTCAGCTGCTGTAGAAACAGTTTGCATAGTGTCAGGATCAGCTGGGTCCCGGGGAAATGGTGATGCATAGCCCAGACCAGCCACAGGATAGGTATAACCAGGAGGGAGATCTACAAAGAGAAGAAGAGTCCCAGAGTAAAGCACGGTAGGGGACTAGCTGACTATCTCTCCAAATCCACAGCAAATATTAATAGTCTCACAATACAGGTGCCACAATCAGCAGTATCACTTGACATTATTCATTTTTCTCTACCGACTATATGAAAAATTCTATTTGTACTAAATTGCTCAAATTCACATGATATATTCTGCAGAATTGTCTCAAAAAGAAAAAAAAATGAAATGAAATGAAATGCTGAGATTGAGGGAGATTCAGTTTGAGGAAGGAAAATCCAACATCAAGGATGAAAAGATTCTGAGGTCCTGATTGTGGACAATGGAAACACTACGTAAGTCCCTTCGATTTCTGAGCTTACAATACATACAATATAGGCAGCCTATGTATCCATACTCCATCTTACAGTCATCCCCACTGCTGCTGCTCATGATCAGCTATGGGGGAATTTAAACACACTGCTGCTTCCTTACACTCAACAGTAGCAGGAAAGCTACATGGAAGAGCAATCTTCCACGTGTAAAAATCCTTGTTCCTTTGCTAGTAATTGTTAGTAGGTGAAGTGTACTTTGGTTCCAACTACCTTTGAAAGATTCCATCTTTAGGTTTGAAGACTTTTAACATAACTGTCCAACCCCAAAAAGCTTCCTGTTTTCGCTACGTTTGTCAAGCTTGTCTATAACCACAAGACTTTGTATTTGTCCTATTTTAACAACCTGAAACAAGACAGTGCTATAAAAAATTATTGATCAGTGAGCCATCCTTTGTACTTTCCAGAATCCTTACTAGCAAGTCATCCTTTCTTCACTGTGCTCTTAATTGAATTTAAACTGTTGGATTACAGAACTATACCAAATGTTTGCTGGATCCTTTTTATTATCGTTATATACAGAGCGACATGAAATCACACAGCTGCAAGTTCTTTAGATGGTGTTGGTCTTCATATGCATCAACTTCTTCCCAAGAATCTAGGATGTCATAATGTATTGGCATAGTATATGTGCAGATCCAAGCAGTGTGGCCTTGTACTTCTGTTGGTTGCACAGTCTAGATGTTGTCATTTAATAATATCAAAGGTATTGCCTCAGGAAGTAAGCTGTTCCAAGGAGAGCTGCCTTTTGCAATTGACTGCGGACGATTTTGTCAATGCCAATGGCGTTCCATGGTGCTCCAGATGTTTATTATGATTATGATTATGATTAATTTATTGGCCACCCACATCCGATGGACTTTGGGTGACGTACCAATGTGTAAAAAAGCATACAAAGAGCTAAACCTTTCAACATACAGCCCAGATTAAAATAACCCAATAGACAACAAAGCCAAGAAAAAAAGAGGCCATTTCTCATCCCAGTTCTCAGCCTGCCATGAATGAATCTTTACCTGGTTCCAGTGATTTAGGATAGTCCTGGGCTGGCCGCCCTTCAGGCTGCTTATCCACAGCTTCAGGACCCGTAGAATTCTGGGAGGGCACCGGACTTACAGCAGGGGAGCGTGGCACCACAGCCGGGCAGACAGGTAAAGTGCAGGGACCAGGGCATTTGGGTGGATGGCAGCATGATGAGAGCTTGACTGAGCAGGCAGCCGCCGGGGACAGGCCCTTTGGGGGAGCGTTTAAGGCAACTGCTTTGTGAGATGGTTTGAGTGGCTTTTCAGGACCTGGCAACTCCAGCTCCGGTGGGGGCTCTTCTAGCTTCCGCTATTAAGTAGGTGAGGGAAGAGAAAGAGATGGATAGTCAATAAGTACATCAATCCCACATAAATAATGACACAGGCAGCAATAAGCTCCATAGTCGGTACTATTAGCGTGCATGTCTTAAGACTTCCATGTGGTTCCAACAACCTATAAATTAAAGATTGACACTGTGTACCCTTACACAACACCACAGCTGGTATCATAGCCAAATGTGCAACCCTATGCTTAGGCTGACTCGGTGGTCTTCTGGAGATTGTATCCCTCCAGAGCAAAAACAGGAAGAACAATTTCAATGAGCTCAACAGGGAATCAGATACATTGCAGAGGATGGCTAGCTTATGTTTTCTACTCTTCTGCCTTGGAGTGTGGATGCAGGAACAGGGACCGGGCTTATGCAGTAAATAAGTAGAATTCTGCCTTAAAAGCATTCAGGTTCTGCAACAAAAAATTATGCAAATTCAATTAAGTAGGGAACTTTCTCCTCCAAAGTGTTTAAATCGCTGCCACTCAAACACCTACATAGAGAGAAGAAGCCCTGTTCTCTGAACCTGGCAATTTTAATTAACCAGCTCTCTAATTAACATACTCCCATAATTTTTCAAGGATATCTTTTTGGAAACTGAATGAACCAAACATAAAATTGGATCCAAAGGGTCAACACAACATAGCATACGTTATTTTGTACGCAAGGCCTTGAAAGAGAGACTTTGGAATCAGGAAGCAAGTTCTTCTTCCCCATATGATGTTGGATTCCATCATTGTCGCAATCTCGCAACTAGGAGCAACAGGAAGATTAGTATAAATCTCTAGCTGATATCACTTCCCTTGAGGTGAACTCAGGAAATTACTTCCTCATTCGGGATCTGGCCAAGCACTACTGTTTGGAGTTTAGATGGGTTTTTCCATCAATTGGTTAGAACATAATTTCTCCATGTATTCATCTTCTGTTGCACATAGGCGTTTTGTAAATGGCTAAATTACTTTAAACAATCACCTTCCTGCAATAAATCTATGTGCGTCTGCATCATCCTGGGATCTGGACCGCATGGAACTATCTCTATTAAAGGAGCTTTATGGTGTCTGGATTATTTTACAAAGAACAAGATTTGATCACAGTTTGCCTATTTATTATTAATAGCTCCGGGCAGCAAACAACAAAAATCAGCAATACAAATATCAATAAAATCCAAAATGTATTACAGCTGGGGCAGCACAACTGTATCAATATCCACAATGCCCTTAAATAGGCTCTCAACTTCTTAGCTGACAATGTCCTGGGTAAAAAGCCAGGTTTTGGATATCTTAAGGAAGGATTGTCAGTCTAATTCCTACACCCTGATTATGCAGATGCTCTTTGCTGTTTTTCCAGCTTTCCAGTAAGAGTTACCAGGAGGCGACATCAGTAGTAATGCCATCTTTTTCGCATGCCTACCTGGCTGTGAGTGTGCCGCTGCACTTCCAATGCCTGTGCTGCACGCTGTTGCTGTTGCTGCTGCTGCTGCTGCTGCTGCTGCTGCAAGGCATAGAGTTCTTGCTGACGCAGGAACTGAGTACGGGAGTAGACAGGGAGTTGTCCTGTGTGCTGCAGGTGAGAACCAGGCCCCCGGCTAGGATACATGGGTGGCCAGATAGATGCCTGATCCATCACCTCAGCTGCAGAGAAACAGGAGAGATAATCAGAGGAGTAAACAAAGCCAGGAGCCACACCCTTTGCTTCTTTTCTTACAGGAGAAGGACCATTATCTACAACCCTGGGAATATGCCACAACTAATCCTCTCTGGCTTCCACTTACCAAGGGTGTGGGGGGCTCCATGGGCTGGCGGCTCAGAGGGCAGGATAACTAGCTGAGCAGGTGGCTCTTGTGATAGAGGGAAGACGGGTTGCATGGCACTGGGCATAGAAGGGGGAAAACCAGGTGGCAGGTTCTGATGCAAAGCAGGGTGCCCGATGCCTGGAATAAATTAGGAGAGAAAACATTTTTGTTGACGTGAAATAAAGCCCAGTGTATTTCACCCATCTGCACAGCAACCCCATCTTTTCCAGGGAAAGGAGTCTTACGGGGACACCTTTTTTGCTTGCTCACAATTCTCATTTAACTTTTCATCTATCATAGGTTGGGTGTGGATTCATCCCGTGTAACAACATAGATAACATACTGTTAATAGATCTTAAAATCAGTTTCCATATGTATTTTTAACTTTTTATATTCTGTTTTTTATTTTGACAAGGATGTTAGTTGTTTTTGAGTACTCACCAAAATAGGAAAAAAGGTATCAAGCAATAAATGGTGATGATGGTGGGGTCTATATTAAAAATTGAGAACAGCTTTGCTACTTCCACCTGTCTCTCCCTGGCAGTTAGCTGAGATCTTGGCAGGAGACTGTGTCTTTCTTTCTTTCTTTCTTTCTTTCTTTCTTTCTTTCTTTCTTTCTTTCTTTCTTTCTTTCTTTCTTTCTTTCTTCCTTCCTTCCTTCCTTCCTTCCTTCCTTCCTTCCTTCCTTCCTTCCTTCCTTCCTTCCATCTTTCTTTTCCTTCCTTCCCCTCAAGAAGGTCATATACAGCAATCATTTCTCCTATTTTTCTTCACAATTATCTATCCTGTGAGGTTGTGCAGTGAAGAAGTGAAGGCCATAAGACACCCAATAAGCTTCCAAAGCTGAGAGTGAACTAGAATCAGAGCCTCCCCACTCACTCCTAGTTTAACCCCTTAACTATTTTACCATTGTGAGTTAAATCACTGAACAGAAATGAATACAAGAATCCAGAGGCTCATTCTGGAGTTTCTCTGTAGGTTATACAATTCTATATAGGAAATCATTTATGTCTATTCAGTTTCTTGCTGAATACTGACAGGATTGGATATAGTATGATTCAAACATCATTGCAGATTAATTTCCATGTAGGCTTCCTGTAGCATCTGGAATAGTGCAATTAAGTCAGTATAAGCAAAGTTGCCCTTGACTCCACTAGCTCTTGACCACAATAGTACCTATGTTTATAAGTTAAAGTCAGTTTAGATCTCTTATCATCACCTATTCCAGCAGAGCATGGGGAAAAGGCAGCCTCAAAGCTTCTTTATGGTTCCAACACTTCATTAAATTTTGGATGAGTGATTTGATCAAAATCAGTGGCATGGATTTTCTCGGCGCAAGACACATGGAAACTTAGTGTAAGATCTAAGCTATATAGGTATAACAATAAAAATGCCTCCTACCCTCATAAAATTGGAAAATATTCAAAAATTCCAGCCCTTCCCATATGTAAGACTTTCTCTCTGCATTCTGCCCACTATAAAATATCACTTCTTGGCCACCTAAAGATTTGTTCATCTCTGCAGAAAGGAGTAATGGAAAGAGGTTGGAAAATGTAAAGAATGGGATACAAGACAGGTTTTTGAAGCAAAAAGAGGTACTAAGAACCTTCAGTTTTTTTGGACTGAATTCTGTGGGAGGCTGGATTAAAAGTGGTAGCTCAGGCGTGTTTCCCTGATAGGTCAGAAATAAAAGAGCAAGTTCATGAAGCCATGAAATCCAGATAAAATTTCTGTTTTAGATATATACTGTTTACTTGACTGACCATAGGAGTGTCCACCCATCCAAAGCGAAGGGCTACGTGTCCGAGGCAACCAATGTGCATGAGCAGGATGGGTATGGGCTGCTGGATCACCTCCCAGTTGGCTGGACTGCAATGAGGAACCGCCTGCAATCATCAGATGAGGGGTGAGGTCTCCAGGACAACTGCTTGATGGGTGGATTCGGGCGAATTCCACAAGATCTTTGTTATCCCTGACAAATTAGAAGTACAGATAAGAAAAATGCAGGTCTGCTGGGATAAAGAGATCCCTTGTCCTGGCCAAAGAATGACAGTATAGACCACAGGTGTCAAACTCACAGCATCATGTTGCCATCACATGACATATCGTGACGTTTTTTTCCCTTTGCGGAGCTGGGGTGGGCATGGCCTGTGCATGACGCACCCGGCCCACGGGCCACCAGTTTGACACCCCTGGTATAGATCATCATCCAGTAATGTATAAATTATCTTATAAGCTTAACCTTGGGAAATGGCTTGGATTCCAAAATAACAACAATGACAATGGCAACAACAAACTGGCTTTCACAAGGAAAGATCCATCATTAGACAATTTTAATGCTAATTGAAAGATGTCAGTCATAGCATTTTTTCCTGGGATGCAAGTAATCTTGGCTAAGTTCCCTCCACCGGCACACCCAGTCTAATTACAAATTATTACTAACCACTACCAAGACGGTGTTTAATCCCTTCCCTTCTCCGTTAGTTAGGCTAAGAAGGCCCTTACTGAAGCAGGAGGTCTCTCCCCGCAAGTCCCAAACGCTCCTCACACAGCCGGTTCCGTTCTTCCTCAGCATCCAGATCGATGACATGCATTGGCCTCGCTGTGCCAGCTGTGAAAAACAGAATGGGAGAGCAGACATGGATATCAGCTTCTGATATTGAAGTCCAGGGATGTGAGTGGAGGGTCTCCCATACTCCTGGTGCAGTGGTGGGTTTCAATTTTTTTTTAACTACCAGTTCTGTGGGTGTGGCTTGGTAGGCGTGGCTTGGTGGGTGTGGCAGGGGAAGGATACTGCAAAATCTCCATTTCCTCCTGATCATCTGGGACTCGGGAGGCAGAGAATAGATGGGGGCAGGGCTAGTCAGAATTTTTACTACTGGTTCTCTGAACTACTCAAAATTTCCACTACCAGTTCTCCAGAACTGGTCAGAACCTGCTGAAACCCACCTCTGTCCTGGTGACATGAGCAAGTAGAGAGTCAAGACAGTAAAGACTATGATGACATTGATGGATATATACGCAAGAACAGTTACCAAGGCAAAGGGGCTAAAACATGTTTTGAGCTCTAAGAAGAAGAAAAAATATTCGGAAGTGGCTCAGGCACAGACACCCCTCTCACTCACTGGCGTATAAAAAGGGGAGGTACAGCTCCATCCCTCTTCCAAGATTCTGTTACTGCAACCTACCTCAATAAATGTAGTTCTAGTCTTCCTGGTCTGGTTTACCTAGCAGAGCTGACAACAAAACCCAGGAAAAAAGAAGGGAAAGATGCTCTTGAAAATAGATCCCAGGACGTCCCTTTCACACTCATGTCCATTCTGCATCTAGATGGGATTTCCACAGGAGTGAAGATACAGAGTCCAGGATCTAACTTTCTTAAAAGCCTTTAGCTCAATTCAAGGGCTGGAGGGTTTAATTTCCAAAGTGGAAGGCCATGAATGATAGGGAAGGTGATGAATGTATTTAATATTTGGCTTCGGGCTGAAGCCCATTTCATATGTTCATACAAAAGGGGCTTCTTGAATCAAGACGGCCACGCCACTGCCTAGTCTCCTGCCTCATAAATCTCCTATTCCCCACTTCACAATCTCCCAAGACTAACACCCATCTCCACCCCCCACCCCCGGGCCCTTTAATGTACAAGGCAGAAGAGAAGATCCCTCTTCAATCATACAAACCACAGAAGCACTAATGGTACTTATGTTGGTGGGGGAAAAGAGGAAAAGGCATGCTTAGGCCAATGCTTGTATCTCCTGTAGCAGAGATCAGAGATAGAATTATGAAAGGAAGCACAATTTATGTGTGTATTCCCCTCCCCCCCCCAAATCACATAGTTTGTAAAACATCAACTGCCTATTATTTTATTCCCTAACGTTTGTTACCTTTGAGGCCCATGGCAGTCCGGCTCTGCCGACTGGAGCTAGATCCATAGGCTGGCTCTGGCCGACTTAATGTGTCCTTTTGACGAGCCACAGCCACAGCAATGCCCACTGGAGGCTGACGCACCTCACCATCTCCGTGGCTGAGGTCATGGTCTCTGCTCCGGGCACAGTCTGAACGTTCCAGATCCTGCTGTCCTTTGGTCCCCAAATGTTTGCCCCCATCCTGATGGGCACAGCTGCCCTTGAGGCTGCCTAGCCCCACGTAAGGAGCCTTCTGGCCCACAATAAGTGCTTGGTTGCTGTATTTAAGCAAGTTTTTCATGGCTGACACTTCGTCAGGAGGGGTCTGCATATCCTGCGTGAGCACAGAACCCTGGGTCATGAGTGCAGCCTGCTGGAGGCTGCTGCTAAAAGGGTCCAAGTAAGAGCCTTTTCTCTCCTCTGCCATGGACAAAGGAGGGCCCTGGCCCTGAACTGGCCACGGTGGCAAATGGGGCCCACTGTAGCCCAGAGAGCTGAGCTCCATGGATTTGCGCTTGGATTCTGCATGAGCGCCTGCCTGTTCCATCTCGGTCTGCAAATGCTGCTGGTGGCGGATGCGAGCCACTTTCTGGGTGCTGGAAACTGGCGGCTCCTTGGGGGCCTTGTCTAAAGTGCAGCAGGACTGGCTGAGTTTGCACAGCGTCTCTCGGGAGTTAGGTCGAGCACAGTCTTGAGGTGGTATCATCTCAAAATGGCCACCCTTAGGTTGGTGGGGCAAGCTGCCAAAATGGCTGTCGGAACCAGTGCTATTCAGGTACTCCAGCCCTTTCAGTCGGGTGTTGGGATTCTGGGGCCATTCCAGCCTCCGCTCCACTTTGCCCTCAGCTTTGAAGTGAGAGAAATGATGGTGGCCATAGGTAGGGGGATGCTCTGGGCCCACCTCGTGGGGGCGCTCTTTGCCCTCACAGGGCTCTGAAGGGACCTGAAAGGAGCGGCTTTTGTCAGTCAGGTGGCCTACCGAAGGCACAAAAGTGGCTCCGCTAATCCGTAGCTCCCGGCTGGCCTTGTCCTGCAGAGGACACATCCCATCTGGGCTGGAATGAAGCTGCAGGCAGGGGAAGCTGCCCGTTGTCGTGCTCAGGGCAGGGGGCCCAGGGGGCAGACTGGATGGGACAGTGTAGGAGACCGAGTGGTGCAACATTTGTCTTCGCTCCAGGCACTCGCTGTAGGACTGAGGAGGCTCATGGTGGCCAAGGTCCTTGGCACAACGGCTCTGGGAAACAGCATGGCGTGGTAGAAGGCCTCCGCCACAACTGGGGAGGACAGCTTTGCCTGAGTCACCATTCAGTACCTTGGAGCTCAGCAGGCATGAGGGCAGATGTTTGGGCCGGTTGTCACAAGAGCCCCGCTGAAGAGTCCCTTCCTTGCAGTTGATTTCCGGTGTCATAGGCATCACCAGCTTGTGCCGCTCCTTGGCCTCCTCTTCAGCCACTCGCTCCTTGCTTTCACCCTTGGCGCCTTTATCCTTCGACACTGCACAGCGCTCATAGTCTTTGTGGCACTTCTGCCCATGCCCAGCCTCCCGGTCCCGGCTGCAGGAACCAATCGGATGTCCAGGTGCTGCCCGGGCAATGCTGGGGAAATTGTGATTGGTTGAAAGCAGTGTAGGTTGAGCTGGAAGGTTGCGCAGATAGAAATTGTCTACAGAAAGAGGAGAAGCGATTAAGAGAAGTCTCCCAGACAACAATGTGGCCTAGATCACAACGTGCAACATCACAATCCTAAGAATAGCCTAGCAGCTCTAATTGCCCATGCCTTGTGGCACCAAGTAATGCTGGAAATAAAAGCTCCCTAGTTTGCACAGGCACGCTTACAAAGCAGCAGCTGATTTAGTGAAATGTCTGGTGCCCTACCTGCAAGACTCAGTGGAGTTGAAGCTGGCTATCAGATACACTTCAGTTCTAGAAAAGTCAGATTTTGCCTCATTATCTCTACTTTCTTCTCTTTGCAGCTGCCCACTAAAACTGTGTCCTTGGTAAGATAACAATTACACCATGGTTCTCCTGTCCCTTGAGGCAGAGTCAGAAATACCACATAGTCAAACCAATACTTGCCTTTCTGGCTTTCATAGAAACGATGCTGGCCATACAGGACATTGTTGTTTCCATGGTGATCCAAGTGGCTCATGGGAAGGAAAGTGGATGCTAAGCTCCCAGAGAACCTCGGGTAACCTGGAGCTAAAACAAGAGGCATTAAGGAATGACAGGCCCATGTCACAACACAACAGTCACAAAGCCAAGTCACTGGGCCTTAGTCTGATCTGTCTCTATGCATAGGTTGAAAAAGGATTGCTGGGGTAAATTCAAAGTCCTTTGTCAGATTATTACTTTGGCTATATTAATCACTGCTAGGTTTCGAGCAGTCGCCGGCTATGGGATGAACCACAGCTAAAAGTGTTGGTACTGAACCAAGAAAACTCTCTAGTGCTAGTTTAGCAGAAGGATCCCACAAAGCACATCTGGTAAAAGAAGACGCCTGGAACAACAGCTACAAATGGAGGGAACAAAACACACTATTCCTCCGATCATAAGAAACCCTTGATGGTTATTGATCTCTGGCTTCTTTGTAAAAATGAGGAAGCAGCTCTTGAATATCAGCTCCTGGATTCTGTAGAAAATTGTGAGAGAAAATAACATAGGCTAATGGGGCTGGGGGCTGTTAAGCCTAAATATATCAAAATTCTGCACCCAGGTGACTAAAATTCTGCAGACAAAATAATATTGTGCTTAGGCATATATTTGCATCAATTTGCTGTTCTTGAAAATATCACATTCTTAAATAACCTTTTAATGCTTTGGTAAGGATTGAAGTGAGAACAGCCTTATTAGCAAGGGTATGCAAATGAGGGAGAAGAGCACCACAAGCAAAAAACAAGGGGTGATAGAAGGACTGAAGATCCTAATCTAGCTGTTGCAATTGCTGCTCTGAGTTCCTGACATAGCCTGGAAATGTAGCTCTTTGCTTAAAGTATTAAGTGGAAAGAATCTGGATCATATAATCGTATTCTATGCCTGGGCACTCTAGCAGAAACAGTAAATCTACATAACCACTGACACCACTGCCCTTACTAGAGTCCATCTTCTTGGCTTCCTACAATCTAGTTCTGGTTCTAAGTCAAATGTTGTCAGTAAAGTTTTTACTTGGAGAAATACAAGGAAAAGTTTTTAAAAAACCCGCTAAGATGGGTATTATACAGAGCTGTGGTGGCCCAGTGGTCAGAATGTAGTACAGCAGGCGACCTCTGCAGCCTGCCAGCTGCCTGCAGTTCAGCAGTTCAATTCTGTCCAGCTCAAGGTTGATTCAACCTTCCATCCTTCCAAGATCAGTAAAATGAGAACCCAGATCGTTGGGGGCAATATGCTGACTCTGTAAACTGCTTAGAGAGGGCTATAAAGCACTGTGAAGTGGTATATAAGCCTAAGTGATATTGCTAATGCTAAGTGCGATTATTAAATTTGCCCACTGCAGTCTCAAAAAATAGACTTTTGATCAGGGCTGTCCGGGGGAGGGGGAATTCAAAAAAGTCAAAAAGGCAGCGAGCTGCAACTGCACTCTTGGAGTGTTACCCCAGCGTTATGTGTATTGTGTGTAAAGGGACTGAGACTGCTCAGCCCTTCCAGAGACTTCCTGAGCAAGTTCAGGTGGTTGCTTCAGCAAAAGGGGCAAGTCAGCTTCATCCACCAGTTTGCAAAAGGAGGGGACTGACTGATTTGCCTGGTACGGTAAAGACCAGCACAGCAAGGCTCATTTTAAAAAGGAACAAGCAAACAACAACAACAACCAGAACCCCTGCAACCAAAAGGATAGGGAAAGGGTTGCTGTTGTATCAGTTCAAAAAATGAAATTACCTCTTGCTGAACATTTAGATACAAAAGATACCAAATGATAGGACTGGCTTAAAAAAAAGAAAGAAAGAAAGAAAGGTTGATTGAGATTAGTAAAATATTAACAGAAATATTAATAATATTCAATTCCCCAGGAAAACTGTTGTTTGTTTGTTTGTTTCATTCCTTTAGAGAACACTACATTATTGAGAGAGCCTGGAAAATAGTATTACTTTTTAAAGACATTGAACTATATTAAAAAGACGTCACCTCATCTTCCTCATAGTATGAAGCATGTACAAAAAAAAATGAACATATACTAAACATGCCCAGGTGTGCATGCTTGCATAATGCATGTACGTTCACATACATCCTCAACACAAAAAAAGGTGTATTGCACAGATGAGCGATCAGAAAGTGAGCATGATCCTCATCCTCTCAGAGCTATTATACTGTAGCTGAACCCAGAGGAACAGCTCTTCCTCTCCCCCCCTCCATCCCCCCTCATGACTCAGAGCTTCCCAGGCTAAAGGCCAAACAACGGCCATGAGGACAGGAGCATCAAGCCAAGTCCTTCCTTCCTAGAAATTCTTCCCAAACTGTGGAATCCGCTTTTTCAATGGTTCCTTCACAGCAGGATGGAAGGCAACCTTCCCTGCACCTGGCCTGCCGGACTAATCTCCCCAACAAGCAGGCTGCTCCCCACAGCTAGCAGCTTTACTGCTCCACCCACATTAGACCGGCTGCCCGTCAGCATCACGCTGACAGCATTGCCTGCACCCCGCCCCCAACAGACCCGACATGCCGGAAGCTAGCTGGCAGCCGTTCAAGCTAGCAGTCGGGCTGGCTGCCAGGGCACAGTGCCAGCAGCACCTTGCCGCTCACACTTTAACTTTCTGCATCTTGCAAGAAGGGAAAAACGTTGGGGGAAGGGCACGACAAGAGGCCGCCACTGCAGCGGGGAGAGAAAGCACAAGTGCATTAAGAAAACTAAAAATGGTTGTGTGGCCACCAGCTCAGCACAGCGGGAACGGTGAGATGGGGACATGTTGGAGTGGGACTGGGGTGATCACGAAGAGCAGTGGCTTGGGAGTCCAAAGGATGAGAGTGGGGAGGGAGCGAGGCAGCCGGTCTTAGGGTTGAGGGACACGGCTAAAGCATACGGAGAATTAAGTTCCACTGAAAGGCAGCGAGTGATGTGACAGAGTAACTGGATTTGGGGACAGCCTGAAGAACATTGGCTGAGCTGTGGAAAGGGAGGTTCAGGCCCAGAACAACCACAGGAAGGTCCAAGGGGAAAGTGAGGGGTAGCAACAGCGTGGGAATGGGGACAAGGCATCCATCTATCTATTGCATAGACCAGACCTGCTGCACATTCATTCTCCAAGTCCAAACACTTGGCCCAAGGGTCCTCTAAGAAACAGGAGAGAGAAGAGAGAGCTTTTTGAAATACTTTCAGGGTTCCTGAAGCTAAAACAGAAAAGGAAAAGAAATGTGCCTCAACAGAAAAGAGAAACTGCAGGTAATTCCCTGGATTCCCTTGCCAATCAACCCACCCTCCCTCTCTGCAGTGTGCTACCAGCATAAATCAGGAAAAAAAACAGCTCTAACTCTAGGCTGTGTGAAGTTAAATGGAGCTGTTTCCTGCATGACGTGGTCAGGGGATTGGGGATGGAAAAAGGGACTCCAAAAATCAGAGGGTCTCCTTCCCATCTACCATATCAAAATGCCTCAGGGTGTGCATTTGTCAAGTTGCCTTTATTTCTACTTCAATCCACAGCCTCCTCTCGTCCCATTGTATCTTCTTGCTATCTAACAACAGCCAGAACGCCAAGCAACTGAGAATTTCTTACACCTGAATTCTCTTGTCTGCACAATCTTTTTTTCTAAGAAAGCTGTAGAACAATGGGGAGCTATGCTTATAAGGGCAAATTAATGAGATCTCCTCTGCCACTGCAGATCAGGGCTATATGTCTTCCATTATTCTACCTGTACAGAATATTGAAAAATTTCAGTTGATTTGACAATTTTTAGACTGTCCCAGTGACGTGAATGTGTCTGCAGTATCAGGCATCTTAAGATCTTGCACTTCCATACTCTACCCATCTGTCTACTAAAGGACACTTCTAAGAAACATCCTTATTTAGAAATGATGCCACTTCACCCAAGTGTCTCCACCAACTCTCCTTACCTTCATGTGAATGTGAGAACCAAATCTGAGAGGTGCCGGAGTGGGGGCCATGGAAGGCAGGTTCAGAGGGGGATGATGTCGGTCCCGTAGGATGCGGAGGTGCTGCTGAGCCCAAACTGCTGCTTAGGAAGCTGCCCATAAAGGATGAGGCAGGTGAGTTTCCCATCAACCCACTTCCTGCTGGGTGCACAAAGAAGGAAAGACCATGTCAGCGTATAGATGGACAGATGATGCTCAGCAACCTCCCCGTAATTGCACATGCTCAATTCTGATTTTTAAAACCCTACATTATTTTGCAAACCAAATATATGAACATTCATCTCTGAGCAATAATAATAATAATAATAATAGCATCATTGATACTTTTGCTTAGAAGTAGCTGATTTCAATCGATCAAAAATTCTGTTCGTTTCAGGCACTGGGTTTGCAGGAGGGGGAAAATACGCTCAGCAGATGTATAGCCCTCCCACATGCCCTGACACAGAGTCTCTAGAAGCATAAACAGTTTGCCACTCAATCTGGCAGCTCTGATGGGCACATATTATCCAGTTGCTGTTGGCTTTGGGGAAAGAGCTGGCATTAATGTTAGTGCCCACTGAAGACCTCTCAGAGTCTCAAGCTGGCTAAGTCTTCCAAGTATGCTACATCCGTTAAAGCAAAGGATAGAAGTGTCATTTGCTACCAATAGCTGTCTTTACATACATACTTATCAGAAAACAAGCGATTGTACATATGTAAGCCCACTGAGACTAAAATGTGAGTAAGGAGTAAAGAACCCTTTGGAATATCCGCCTGCAACCTTGTCAGCAATCACACTTCAACTCAACACCAGGCATTTCAACACGAATGCATGAGTCCTGGAGGGCGAGCTAATGAGAACAACCCATGCACAAGCAGATTGAGTTCTTCCACTACCGTTCCAGAATGAAGAAAAAAAAATAATAATCATGGGAAAATGAGTTAGAGGGAACCATGTTCTCCACAGGATATATTCAAAAATTACAAGTGCAGCATAAACTTAAATGCAAAAAAACGCAAAAGCTACGCTAACAAATTCAACTTCACGTACATGCCTCGGAAAAAAGGAGGGGTGGGAGAGGGTCCCATCCTTCAATATTTTGAATCACTGAAACTCTTCACTTACAGACAAAGGGTCTTCCTTGCCTGATTCCATAGTTATTGTTTCAATTACTTACGTATCCTAACCCACTTCCACAATAAAAGCTATCTTTTTGACATATTAATGAGACACCTGACAATTAGTTCTGAAAGACAGTGAAGATTGCAACACTATTGCTGTGCAAAGACATTTATTCTTCTGGAAGTAACATAATGTGGGAACACTGAATTCATGTGAGATTGGGGAAGTGAATGCAGTTCGTGGAAGAGTGCAGGTGATGTGATATACACCTGTATTACTTTACCCATGCAAGTAGACTGACTATGAAAGGTTTTTAGTTCAGTTTGTGATTATCAGAACAAACACAAACTAAGAAATATCCATAATTTACAGATGTCATCTGGGTCTCCAGTATCAATTAATACCTGTAATATCTGCCATGTACAATATAACAACTGTTGGAGGGAAAACCTTCCCCAATTCTTCTATGTTTTCATCACTTCTAATGTGCCTAGTAGGTTAAAAACTGTCCAGACACACAAATACCAAAATATGCATTAAGTGTGAATGGGTATGTCTTAATTTTGATATGGTTTCTATGACTTCAGCAACAGCACAAGCAGTGGTTGTTTTTTTTTTGCATGATGGGAGTACCCTCAAATTTCTATTTGTCACAACGTTGTTAAAAATGTGTGACCCTGCTAAAAAGGTGTGTGTGTGTGTGTGTGTGTGTGTGTGTGTGTGTGTGTGTGAAACACTACCCCTTGTGATTATGTGAGGGATCTTATAGAGGCTGCTAAAAAAGCCCTATACCATCTATGGGTAATGGGCCTGGATTTTTAGTCATGATCCCTAGGTATTTGACGTGGGTGAGTGTTTCATAAAGCATCCAACTAAGAAGCAGGAAGTTCTCACTTTAAGCCAGCCCACGCTCCCTAGCTAATCCCACTGGGATGCCTCAGTGATGAGTATGGGGATGTGGTTTACACAGCATGGCCAAGGACACTCCCCGCAGCTGGGATGGAGATGGGAACTTAGGCATTAGCTAGGAAAGTCCCTTTCTGGACACTATGAAGCAGGGGTGAAATCCAGCAGGTTCTGGAGAACCAGTAGCAGAAATTTTGAGCTGTTCGGAGAACCAGCAAAAATACCACCTCCTGGCCGGCCCCAGAGCGGGGTGGGAATGGGGATTTTGCAGTATCTTTCCCCTGCCACACCCACCAAGCCACGCCCACAGAACCGGTAGTAAAACAAATTGGATTTCACCACTGCTATGAAGTGGTCAAGTCAAATCTGGAGGGCTCCACGTATGAAGAGAGAGAGGAAAAAAGAAGAGAGAGAGAGAGAGAGAGGAAAAAAAGGCAGGGGATAGTGAAGAGAAGAAGCTTCTCCCCCAGGTCTGCGGAAATCTGCAGAGCTTTTGCAAACTTCCAGGCCCAAAGACGGATTGAGCCAGCAATGGGAAAAGAAAAGGGGAAACAAAGGAGGGGGGCTTTGCCCTTTGGGAGCTAGGCTGAAGCCAGCATTGCAGTAGATCAGTAATCTGTGATTTTTTAAAAAGTTTTCCATTTCCAATTAATGAATCAGAGATGAAATTGATTAAAACACAATATTAAACTGTTATTCCTGTTTAGCTTGCTTTTTTATAAATAATTTTTTTAATGTATACTTTATACCAGGGGTCTCCAACCTTGGCAACTTTAAGACTTGTGGACTTCAACTCCCAGTATTGCTCAGCCAGCTCTGCTGGGTGAGGAACTCTAGGAGTTGAAGTCCACAAGTCTTAAAGTTGCCAAGGTTGGAGACCCCTGTTTTATATAACAATTATATTTTGGTTGAGTCAAAATAGGTAACCTCAAAAAAAAACAAAAACCTATTAACTGCCACCCTCACCAGCCAAGGTTTGCTGTCTCCAAACGTCCCTCCCTCCCCGGCACAGGTTTGTCCAGGTCAACCCAATGGCTGCAGAGAATATATCATGACTTGTACATCTGCTTCCCTGGCTTAGAGGAAGAATTGCTCTAGGTCTAGGACACAGTTGACCCCTCTATATCCCATCCCATGAAATTCAATCCGCCATACATTCCCAAATCTAGTTTGCCCCCTTGAAACGTAGTATTCTCTCTCTCACATACATACAGAGAGTGCAGTTTCTTCCAGATATGTTGTCTATACATAGGCTCTTATTTCTCAAGTGGTCCAATAGCCACTGAGATAACGGGTGTGGCTTCCTTGCAAACCCCTGCACAGTACTGCGCAAACAAAAGCAACGTAACTGCACCTGCAGTACATGCTGGTTCCAATCCCACCTCAGCTATTAGCTACTGGGTGGTCTAGGGCAAAACAAACCTCAGAACTTCCCCCACCATGCCCTTGCAAAATTGGGCCAAAATAATGAAATAATTAATGAGTAGAGTTTTAATGGTACAGGAAAGGAACCAGTCTTTTAAGTGCCAAACACAACCTCCCAATCTTTGAAAATTTATGAATTTGTTTCTTCCAAGTGGCATTATGTGGAATTTTGTGCTGCATTCCATTTAAGAATATGGCTTAAGCATGGCAACGATTCCTTAAGATTAGTGGGCACATCTTATTCAACTTGTTGGAAGGCAGAAGATGTACATGAGTATGCAAGAGAGAAAAAAGAAGAAGGTTTTAAATTTCCCTTCCTAGCAGACAACACATGTAGTAGTATCTTCCCTCTTCAAGCTAATCTTGGAAAATAGACTCTCTTTCTCTCTCCTTTGTTTTATACACAGATGGTCTTCGATTTACAGCCACAGCTAGGAGTGAATTTCAGTTGTAAGTCATGAAAGTCTTAAGTTGAGGCACCCACATGACTGGACCAGATTTTATGATGGTTTTTATAAAGGTCATTAAATGAATCCTGTGATTGTAAGTCTGAATCCATTCCTATAAATGGGTGGTTGTTGTTGTTGTTGTTGTTTTGAAACTAGTAAAAAAAAACCAAACATCACAAAGCAATGGTCATGCAACTGCAGGATGCTGTAATTAATCGTAAATGTGAGCTGGTAGCCAAGCATCCAGTATAGTCTTATGACTGAAGAAAGGGAGAGTGTAACATTTTGCAATGGTCAGAAATGCTTTACAAGCTATAAATCATCCCTTCCGAGGGCCAATGGTTAGATGACTCTAAGTTGAGGACTACCTCTTTCCCTATTTATTTCGTACATACTATACACATTCTTTACTGAAACACATCCATCCCTCTCCACCAAGTCCTGCTGTGGTGTTTCATCATGGCCGGGATTTATGTGCTGCTGGATAGGATGAGTATTGAATTCTGGGAGTGTATGTGCTCCCAAGAAGGTCACCCAAGGCATGAAGGTCATCCCAGCTGCCCAACTAAAGCAAACAGGCATTTATATTGGGCAGCAAGGAAGCCAAAGGGAAGGAACTCAATGAAAAATTTCAGAAAGCTATTAGGAAAGACAAAAAGCAGTATTACAACAACATCTGAAAAAACACTAAAGAGGGAAACAGACATGGAAAAAAGAAGGAAGATCTTCCAGGATTCCTCTGAACTCAGAAGGAGGTTTCAGCCTCCTATTGGCATGCTAAAAGATGCCAGGACATATAGTAACTAATTCCAAGAAGATGAAACGAAGATGAAAGGAATACATTGAAATTCCATACAGCAGAGATGTCAATATCCATGATACTTAGAAGATGTTCTCTACTTACAAGTAGCTCGAGTACTACGGTAGAAGATAAAGTTAAATCGGCCCTTTAACTAGTCTTTCCTGAGTCAGAAGGCTACAGGAATTAACAGAATACCTATAGAAATATGGTAAGCTACAAGAAGAATCAGTAAAGTTCTAAGCAAACTATGGCAGCAAATTTGACAAACCATGAAATGGCCAACTGTCTGGAAGAGGTCAATCTCCATACCATTACTAAAGAAAGGAAAGGGAGCTGGATAGCAAACTAGGTTACAATGTCCTTAATTTCACACACTAACAAAATAATACTTGGGATCATCCAACAGAGATTAGAGAGTCCTCCATGGAAAGGGAGATGCCAGATGTTTCAGCTGGCTTTGGAAAAAGCTTAGGAACACAAGACATCGCTGCTAATGCACGATCGGCAACTGAGAAAAACCAAAGAATACCAAAAAGAAGTCAACATGTGCCTCGTTGTTTTATAGAAAAGCCTTTGATTGTGTCATCATGAGAAGCTGTGTAATATTTCAGGGAAACTCCGAGCTCCTCGTTGTCCTTGTATGCAAACTATACACAGGTGAGAAATCCATAGAAAGTCACGAAACAACCTGTTCCAGGTTGGCAAAGAGGTGATTCAAGGCTCTATGCTCTCCCCTTATTTATGAAGCTTATGTGTGTGAGACATATTAAGGATCATAGGATGGGATGAAAATGAGCAGTTTTAAAACTGGATACAGAAACATCCATGACCAGTGTTATACTAATGACACGATTCTGGTGGGTGCCCAGAAGGTTGACTAGATCTTCATGGAGAAATGATTAGCATTACCTAGGTTTATTTGAAATAATGCAGACATACATTAACTTTGCAGTAAGTCTGATGTATTCTTATATTTGTAGCTGTATCAAAGAAAGTCAGAAGTCATTCCTTCTCTTTTTTTTCTCTTCTATTTCCTTCTCTGCATTTTTATTGTTTCCTGAGTCTTTTTCTAATTTTCTATGTCTATCTGTTTATCTTTTAACTTTGTATTTTTTTTTTAGAAAAATCAATAAAGTTATATAAAAACTATTGATTTTCAAAAACACAAGGTCAAAATATAAACAGACAAGAAAAAAAGATTTGAAAAATAAAGAAAGATCAAGAGAGGGGGAAGAGGTGCAAAAAGGAAAATAGATTGACTTCCGACTTTCTTTGGTACAGATATGAATTAAAAAAAATCAAACTCTCAAAACCAAAAATATATTTTAGAAAGTCAAGCAGATAAAATGCCGTCCGTAGAAATGTAATAATGAAAGTATGTCATACAGGGGATAGGGATATCTTAGTGTACTGTCAAAACCCTGGCTCTTAAAACGATAGAGAAATATCACTAAGGAAGTTTTTATCTGTGGATATATTATAGCTTTGTGGGTTTTTTTCCAAACAAAAGTTGGTTTCTGCAGTTTCCAGAGATGGAAGAACAGATTTGATTTGATTATAACTTCAGGAAGACACCCTGTAAAACAGGAGTGAACAAAGGACAGCTATTCCAAGTTGAACATCTAGCGTAGGAACATAGCTAAAAAAAAAATGCTATAAATTAAAATCCACAGCACCAGACTTATTCCACCTGAAGGCCAACACCAGAAAACATATACAGAGGGAGACATGCTTTTATATATGATTTAGGGAAAAATGCCAGTTTATGGAACTACAGCCAGATTGCAGGTTCAAGGTCAGCAGAGTCGAAATCTTCTTTCCTTACAGTCTACCTGACATCTAGAGTAATGATGTAACAAACAGCAGATCAAAAGCCTTCCCCCATCCTCTGGATACAGAGAATATTTTTTGCATCCTCCTCTTCAGAAATCAGCTCGGTTTGCAGTCGTAATGTCCAATCAGGTAATTGGCTGTCATGCAATCAGAGCTTGCCCACCCACTCGGCTCCCCAGTCTCGGACCACACAACATTCCACACAGCCCACAGGTTTTTCTCTAACTGGCCGGTGCTGCTTCAGACAGCTGCAGCAGTTACTCTTTCTGTGCTGTTCTCCTCCCCCCCCCCCTCACCTCTTCCAGCTGTGTGGCATACTGATAATACTTGCAGGCCAGGCTGTGTTGCTGAAAATAATCCTTCCCCTTGCATTAGGCCTCACAAATCCTGATGCCATCTTGGGGCAGAACAGTTGCCCTTTCACGCTAATCTGCCAAGGAGACGGGATAAATAGGAAGGAGGGGAACAGTTGCCGTTTCCAGACCAAGTCTATTTGAGAAGCCCAAGTGCAGCCTTTTGGCTTGCATCTCCCTGAGAACAGAGCCCCGTAGCTCGTCTCTCTCACGCTTGCCAGCGTTTCCCAGCCTGTGAGTCACAAAATGCTGGCAGCTCCTGCTCCCCTGACTCTGCAGCTGATCAGCCCCTAGCCAACTTCCCACTCCCTTCTCAAACTGCATCCTTCTTAGGGCTGAGCCTCTCACACTCATAAACTGAAATCCAGATTTGGGTAACTCCATCCCCCTGATACGTTTGAGTATTCATAACAACAATTCAGTTTGAGCGGGAAAGTCTGTTGGCATAAAAAATGCTGACCACTCTTAGGATCCAAGTTGGGCCTTAGTAATGAAGCAGAATAATAGTCCTAGCAATAGCAATAGCACTTAGATTTATATACCACTTTATAGTGTTTTAGAGCCTTTTCTAAGTGGTTACCAGGGTCAGCATGTTGTCCCTAACAATCTGGGATTTGATTTTACTGATCTCAGAAGGATGGAAGGCTGAGTCAATCTTGAGCTGGTCAGGATCAAACTCCTGGCAATGGAATGCAGAGTTAGCATGCAATACTGCATTCTAACCACTGCGCCATTACAACTTAATGTATATAACACCGATCCTGCGCAGGCTGCACTGGCTACCTGTGGTTTTCCGAGGGCACTTCAAGGTGTTGGTTACCACCTTTAAAGCGCTCCATGGCATAGGACCGGGATATCTTTGGGACCGCCTTCTGTTACCACATGCCTCCCACCGACCGGTACGCTCTCATAGAGAGGGCCTCCTCAGGGTGCCGTCAGCCAGGCAATGCAGGCTGGCGACCCGCAGGGGGAGAGCCTTCTCTGTGGGGGCACCTACCCTCTGGAATGAGCTTCCCCCAGGACTTCGACAACTTCCAGACCTCCGGACTTTTCGCCGCGAGCTTAAAACATATCTATTCTTTCGAGCAGGACTGGCTTAATAGGGTTTTAAATATGGATTTTATTGGGGTTTATTTTATATTTTGTATTGTATTTTAAATTTAGGCTATTGGAATAAGTTTTTTATAATATTGTTTTTATTGAATGTATTGTCTTTATTTTATCTGCCTGTTCACCGCCCTGAGTCCTCCGGGAGAAGGGCGGTATACAAATTAAATTATTATTATTATTATTATTATTAACTTAGTCCCAGTCCTATCCATATTATATGTAGTAGTAGAGTAAAAAACAACTCCCTTTAGTAACAGTAATCTGCAGCAGATGAGAGCTATCTTGGTGTAGTGGTTAAGGCAGTGGTTCTCAACCTTTATAGTGCTGCGACCCCTTTAATACAATTCCCCACGATGTGGCGACCCCAACCATAAAATTATTTTTGTTTTGAATTTATTGTGCCTGAAGCCATATTGGCTAGCGATCTGAACTGCTTGTGATTGCCTTGAGGATGGGGGCATTAAAGCGGAGACTCCTCCCCTATTAAGTTTATCGCGCCTGAAGCCAGATTAGGCTAGCGATTGGGAGTGATTGCAGCTGGCTTGAGAGGGAGACATCAGAGCAAAGATTTCTCTCTTTTTTAATTCATCACACCTGAAGCCGAATTTGGCTAGTGATTTGAAGAGCCTGCAGCTGGCTTGTGGAGTCAACCATTGGAGCGCGATTCTTCGACTCACAAGTATACTTCCCATATTTCCGATGGTTTTAGGCGACCTCTGGCAAATCGTCATTCGATCCCCAACGGGGTCGCGACCCACAGGTTGAGAACCACTGGGTTAAGGCATCAATAGAAACCAAGAGACTGGGAGTTCTAGTCATGCCTTAGGTACAAAACCAGCTGGGGGACTTTATACCAGTCACTTTCTCTCAGTCCTAAGGAAGGCGACAATGGCAAACCACTTCTGAAATGTTACAAAGAAAACTATAGAGAACTTGTCTCTCGTGGGTGGTTAGTGGGCCATGCAGAAGAACCCTTTGCATTATTTTTTGTATTTGAAACTCCAAGTTTTCAAAACTCCACTGTCTCAAGAGGGGGAATAGGAAGGGTGAGGCTGATAAGAGAAGCAGCAACACCAGAACACAAAAGTACTATAAATGAAGACGATGCCTTGAATCCATTCATCGCTAAGAAAGATCTATGAAGGAGGACACGTAAAGAGGCACATGTAAAGCCTCTACTGGAGATTCTATGCTCCTAATGGTACCACCATGTATAAGTGGTGATGGTGTGAATGGAGAACCCTCTCCATTAATATATATATACATTTCAAAGTTTCAAAAGAGAGAAAATATCTGGTTCGGGTAGCTTACTGAGTCTCAAGTACAAATGTCCCATTTTTTTCTACATCGAGTGTGAATTGCTAATTGTTTGCATTCCAAACTGTTCTGGGATTCAGTACTTTAAGAAGAGAAGCACCAGTCGGTTAACAATGAGGACATTATACATTGCAATCTTTGCCTGTAAAGTTTGCCTGTATCACATACTGTAGAGTTTAGGTTTAGTCCTACTAAATTCACTGTGCTTTATGTAATGGATTTATTACAAGCTGTGGATAACACAGGCAGAGAGAAGGATGTCTACGAAAGAAACATGCCTTTAACTATACAAGAAAGGCTGAGAGAGCAACCATTTCCCATGGCTTCCCATTGCTTCAAAACTCTCTTGTGGGTTCCGGGAAACAGATCTCTGCGGGTTCCTCTCTACAGGAGGTTTCACTCATCTCTGGTCTTTGGAAGGCAGGAAAATTAATAATCTTGGCCTAATGAAATCCTCATAGTAGCAAACCAAGCCCCCAAATTCTTAGCAAGCAAACCATTAGGACTGGGAGCAATGCCATACAGCAGAGCCTGTGGAAAAAGTGAGTTGCACTGTTTTCCTGTTCCTTCAACGAGTAGCAGAAAACGGGAATTTCCACCTTAAAAAAGAAGAAATATCTATTTCCTTCTTTTCCCACCGGGCAAGAATTACTATAATCTCTTCCATAATGTCAGTGCATAGAGGCTGCAGCAGCTGTCTCAAGGACAGCAGAATATTTAAACCAATAGCCTCATAGAAGGAGGTGCAATTGTGTGCAACATTCTGTCCACCTTGGTGCATTTTTCTCCTCTTTGATGCACAGTATTCAGTGTCCAAGCTGAGAAGTAGAAGGGCTCCAGCTGGTTTGCAAAAACCCAACTCCAATTCTAGGGTCAAACTACACATTATTTCAAAGCAAGGATGAAGAACCCTCATACTGTTAAAACTCCCAGCCTTATCCCACATTGCTGGTTCTCCTGGGAATTGCTTAGCACCGATTGGAAAGTCACAATTTTTGCCTATTTCCCCTCCCCACCAACCTTGTAAGTGTAACAGAACCTTAGGGAATGTTTTGCTCCAGAATATGTTGTAATCCCAATTTAAGATGTGTGCGTGCAGTTTGCATTGAACAATGCAGTTTGCATTGAACAGACCACTTTTTGACATACTAAATTGCTGGGGCTGCAATTGTAAGAGGAAAATTAATATCTCCCTACACTGCACAATATGGATAAAATCCAATGTACTGTACATAATTTTGAGGGGAAAATGACAATGGGTATCTTATTAAAGTAGTATGTAGCTTGACCTCTATAGTTACAACTATTATGATTATAATTTGACAAATGTATGTTTACAGGTATTCCTCATTTAGCAACCACAATTAGGTACAGCAACTTGGGTGATAAGTGAAGCGTTCACTAAGATAAACTGTGCTTATACTGTTACTTCAGCTTTCCTTTGCTTTACAGATCCACAAAGTTTGTAGGATTGGTTTTAACTGAGAACTATTACTGTACGACAGCTGCTAAACAAGGACTACTGTGTAGCAAAACTTTCACTAGGTCCCATAAATCAATGGCATGCTTTATTTTTTTACTTGATATTTTGTACTTTTGAATCCTGATATTGCAGACAGATCCCCAAGCTAAGAAGTAGCCGTGGTTATTACAAAGGTTACTTACTCAAAATCAAAGCAGATGGCAAAACAAAAGGAAAAACAAAAAATTCATCAAGAGGTGCAGCCATCAATAATATAGCCAAAACCAACTTTCAAGATGGGTTCACCCTCAGCATTAAGTCACGAAGAGTTGAATAAGTCACATTGCACTAAGCCAGCCTTTCTCAATTTGGCTGAGGAAATCAGGGAATTGCAGCTGAGCAACAAGCTGGAGAAAGTTACACTAAGCTATAAACTAATGTTTAATAAACCACAATGGCTGCTAAATTACAAACAAACAAATCTCGCGATTCCTTAGCAGGGTGCATGACCACTGCCTCAGATTCCCAAGGTTACCACCCTCCTCCTTTTCAACTTGGTTTAATTGTACTACTACTCTTCATGGCAAGGCAACACTGAGCATTTCACGCTGCGTGATGCGAACAAGGTGTGCTGCCAAAAAAGGTGCCTGAATAACACTAAACACGGAACCTAGCTCAGCTTTGGGAGAGGAAATTCAAATTTTCTTTCAAAAGGACCTGAAAAGATTTTAATGTGAGTCCCGGAGTCTGACCTGCATGTAGACAGTTTCTATATACACCAGAAGCAAAAAAAGCACTTTCCTTTCTTTCGATGAGAGAAAGATACCCCACCCAAGATTTAATTAAATTCACAAAGATACAAGATTGATTTCTGTTGTAGGAGAGACAGGTTTTACTAACCATAAATTGTAGAAAGTCTTTTCACCCTGGAGGTTTGCAAATACGGGGTGGGGGTGGGGAGATGTACAGTAAATCGAATAGAACCAAGTGCCAGTATCTGTCCAATGGTCAAGCTGGGAGCAGCTTTGTGGATTAAATACTAACAGGGAGTGTTTCTCTTAAAAGTAGTGATCTGTCAAATTCAACTAAGCAAAAGAACAGAACACCCTCTCCCAAGCAGAAGCTGGTTCAGACAACGAGCTACACTTTGTAGCTAGAGGTCAAGGAAGAGAGCTTGCTCCCAGATACATTTTGTGTTTGTAAAAGCCCTGGTTACCCAGCTAACCAAGGCCTATGTCTGGCCTGCTTCCCTGGTTTGCAATGCATGCGTTAGGCTAACCACACCTAACAATTTCCCATTGTGAATCAGCAGAGCCTCTAGTCAATTATAGTTAAACTAAAGCAACCAGCTCCAGATGGGATACTAGCCGGACTTATTTCTAGTCCTAGATTTTATTCTCTGGCTGTTTTCCATTTAAAACCTTCCGTGAATCCCAAAGTTAAGATGGACTTTCTGTTTCCCCCCCCCAAGACATGAGGCTGAAGTATTCTTCCAGTCCAAAACCACACAACTCCTTCTTCTTGAGCTGGTACATCCCGGGTGTGGAAAATATGGAAATGTTAAAAGATGATTTCCCCCCCAAGTAGGTGAGTATAAAAACCGTCTGTAGCTTTGGGTGACAAAGTGACACTACAAAGCCCTGATTCTGAGATTCAACACTCCTTTCATCAAACAACTTATCCATTGTGTGTGAAAGGGCAGAGATTCATTTGCATCAATATTCAGAGAAAGCTCTTTAATTGGCCATAGGCTATTTTAAAGGTACTACATCCCCATCTAAGGGGATGGGGGCTCAGGGGCTAGGATGTTGAGCTTGTCGATCAAAAGGTCGGCAGCTCAGCGGTTCGAATCCCTAGTGCTGCCGTGTAACAGGGTGAGCTCCCGTTACTTGTCCCAGCTTCTGCCAACCTAGCAGTTTCGAAAGCATGTAAAAATGCAAGTAGAAAAAATAGGGACCACCTTTGGTGGGAAGGTAACAGCGTTCTATGCGCCTTTGGCGTTGAGTCATGCTGGTCACATGACCATGGAGACGTCTTCGGACAGCGCTGGCTCTTCGGCTTTGAAACGGAGATGAGCACCACCCCCTAGAGTCAGCAACGACTAGCAACGTATGTGCGAGGGAACCTTTACCTTTACATCCCCATAATTCTTTACCCCATTTACACACACACACACACACACACACACACACCCAAACTCCAGGATGTTTACAATTGCAGATATTGTTGTTCCAGGGTCCTGTTTAGTTTGAAACTCATATTTGGCAGCCCTAATGGGGTTTCAGAAGTGATACCACCACTGCAATTAGTGAACAAGGGGTTAAATCCAGGTTGGCCCCATTTATTCCATTTTACCAAGGCAACTAAATCAGTCCCAAGATCATCAGCTGAAGCAACGTAGGCCACATATTCTCCACAGAGCTGGCCTTGATTGCTGTTACCACAGTAAACAATCTCTACCATTGTTCTCCAGACCCATCAGGCTGCACAGCTTATTTTTCTGGACACCAACCTATCCATGATCTGTTGTGGGGTTTTTTTTAATTTAGAGCACAAAAACAAGTAGTAGAAAACCAGTCTCCTGCTCAGACATCTGTGACTCACGGTATCTGGAGTGAGTTACTGTGTATGGAGGAAGCAGAATGATTTCTGGATTCTTTTCAAGAATATTTAATCCTGTTCCTGCCTAGGTAGCCTAGAAAAGCTCTAGTTTGACAACACGCGGCAATAAGTATTACGAAATGGAAATACAAAATAGGTGATGTACACTTTTCATTGGTCCAACCTTTGAGTGACAAAAGAACAACTTGGGCAGAAAAGGAACAAGAAATTCTGCTCTGTCAATATTGTATGGATCAAAACAGTTATTAAACTCAACTGCTGATTTCAGACATCCCACCTTTATAACTTTATAAGTAACTCAAGGCAATCAACATACATAGTACTCTCTCCTCCTATTTTTCCCACAACAACCCTGTGAGATGGGTTGGGCCGAGAGATAGTGGGTGGAGGAGAGAGACACTGCAATATGTAAACAAAACCAGGAAGAACATACTATAAAAGAGCTGCAGTGGCGCAGTGGTTAAAGTGCAATACTGCAGGTTACTTCTGCTGATCACTGACTGCCAGCAGTTTGGCAGATCGAATCTCACCAGGCTTAATGTTGATTTAGTCTTCCGAGGTTGGTAAAATGAGGACCCAGATTGTTGGGGGCAATATGCTGACTCTGTAAATTGCTTAGAGAGGGCTGTAAAGCACTGTGAAGTGGTATATAAGTCTAAGTGCTATTGCTATAAAGGGAGGGGGGGGGAATTGTAAGACTTTTATTATTATAATCTTCCTATTTTACATTACACGTTTTCATCTGTTATTTCGTATTTCCATGTACACATACCCAACTCATGTGTCTCTAAACTAATTAAACACTAGGAGGAACAATTTGTTTATTTGTTCACCAAAATGCAAAATGGAATGGCTACAAACAACAAAGGTTCCATAGCTTCATTCACATTCAAAAGTGCTAAGCAAATCTTAAAGGACGATTCAAAACGTTTACACTGGCTTGAGACATCACAGTGGATCTGCAGGTTCAATGTGATAGATTTGGCAAAACTCCATGAAGTTTGCATTCCAAACCAGCTGGGACCTGAAAAGAAGCTGAAATCTCAAAACTGAATAAAAGAAGGAAGATATTGGATATGAAGGCAAAAGGAGACTTTGGAGTGCAAAGGAGGTGCTCGTGTGGCACTTGTCTGTAACTTCTTAAGCTCTTGTGGCTGCCTCTCTGCAGCTGTTATGCAACCCCAGGAATAGCCATGTTTTGTTTAAAGGGTTGCAGACAGGTGCAACATGCGTGTCCCTGCATGCTCTGAATTCCACAACCTCAGAAGATAGGTGTGGGTGCGATGCAGGTCAGGGAGGGGGGAGAGAAGTCACTGCAATGTGTGAACAGAGCCAAGATGAATATACTGTAAAGGAGAGGGGACAAATTGTTCATTTTTACATTCTACTTTTCATCTGTCACCATCACAAAATAACAAGAAACATTTTCAGCAATCATGATGACAAAAAGGGCAATTAATAATTGCCTCCAGCCTTGGGGCCACTGTTATGCATCCCACTGATAAGAATCAATCCCCGAAGCTGCTTGGGCTTTTCCCATTCCATTGATGGATTCATGGTCCAATATTGGAAGAAAAGAGAAGTGGTTGGAATCCATAGTAGCATAGTCCAGGATACAGATCAGAAGTTTTGCAAGGCGTAATTGGCATAGCTGGGTAAGAGAGATCTCACCCAACCCAAGTCTTGGGAGAAGAGGGCAGACCTTTGCAGCTCCTCATCTGGTGTTAGTGGCTGGAGAAGGAAGCTAAATTCTTAAGAGATAAGCCTAGCCCTACACAGCTTTGCTGGGAAAAGATGCAAGATCTAGAACAGGCTCAAAAAGATTCTTCACTCCTGGGTTCAATAGCGAAGACTCCTTCTTACCCTATATTTGGAGATTCATGGCAAATCCACCCTTTCTGCTTGTTCCCAGACGAGGCTACCACCACTTCTCAAGGCCAAGAATAGATATCGTAGTCATCCACTGACTCGCAGCACATTGCAGATACATCTTCTATCCATATTTTGAAGCTTCAGAGTCCTTGAGAATAGATTATCTGAAATGTTTACTTTAAATCTAGTGTTGCCCCCAGCTCCATTTGGCTATTACCCCTGGTCCATCCTCTCCCTTCCAGCAACTGATAACTAGCCTATGTGGCCATTTTGTCTCAGGTTGCTGGTTTTCTGCTGCATGACAGCTGCTTGTTGTTGTTGTTTTTGTCCACCCAGAGTTCATTCAGTGATAGCTTATTTATGCCAATGATTTTTCCTCACCATCTTTTCCCACTGCCTCCAAAACCTTATTACTCCATTCAAGACTGACTAGACTGAAATAAAAACAACCAACTAGGTCCTTCAATGGTCAAACTTCAGACTGAGAACTTATCCTAGCCATATGGTCAATCTGTTGCAATCCTGACCAGAATTTCTGGGTTGGGATTTTCTACCAACTGAGAGAGAAGAGGAGTTGCCATGGATTCCTAATATATATTTCAATATATTAAGTTAATCAATATCTTTCCCGCCCCTTAAATTTAATATTTTATTTCTAACAGTCTGTGAACAATGGAAACATTTCCCATGACTTCTGTGCTGAGAGATTAAAAACATATTCTACTTTTTCAAATACACAATTATTTCATAATTTTTTCTTGAAAAAAAAATTCGGGAGCTAGGCTCTGGCCTATCTGGCTCTTCACCATTTGGTATTTAATGCATTTAAGTATTTAAATTTATATGCCACCCATCTCCCCAGAGATAACTCTAGGCGGCTCACAATCATATTTAGTGCACATTTTTCCCTCAAAGAAATTATGTGTCCTTGCGTATCTCGTGTGTGTCCTCACAATGAGCAAACTCCATCTAAAAGCCTGTCCATGAACCCATGGACGTGCAGCCAATTATAAATTATACCAATATAGAATTTATATATAGTATGAACAATAAAACGGGGGGGACTACATTTAAATAATGTTGCTAAACAACAGAGGTATAGAGCTGAAGACTGAACAAGTTACATATGAGAAGCCAGAACCCTGAAGGCTAAATACATCTCACCTCTTGTAAATATATAAATTGTAAGTATATTTCAACAGTTCTCAGAGGAAGGCCGAGAATTGTGATGTATTTGCTATTGTGAAATGAGTAGATATTTTTTTCATCTCCTATTGGATTGCTCCAATTTTACACAATGAAGGGGACAGACAAACTGACCCATTCACAGCTAACCATCAAATGCAGACCATGTATCATTAGAGAAGATCCACAGCCTTTTGTACACTGAAAGTATTTTCTCCCTGCTTCTTTGGAGAAGGGTGGCTCAGAATAAGGAATAACTTGCCACAGGGGTCTTTAATGAATTACTAGTGCATGTGTGTCTCCAGGCTTGCTTAATGAGGGCCTACGTGAAAGGGGACTACTTTTTCTCTCTTTCAGAGCAAACTCTTTGGCCCCTAAGATCTGCCATAATGAGTCAGGGAATGGCTATGTAGCACTGGGCTTGTGGGTGTAATGAAGGCAGAACTTGGCTCTAGTGTTACAGTTATTAAATTATTCTTTTTGGAGGAAATTTTAAGGAAGGAAGAGGCCTGAGAAACAGCCCTGTATTTCCAAGCAAGCACAGAGGCTAGTTTGAAGCCAACTGCATGCTTCAAATATTAACTTTTATATATCAGAAAAATGTATCTTAAGAATGGTTAGTGCCTAAGTGCTTTGAGTATATACGAAGTATAATTCTTTTCCTTTTCTAAAGGCAACCAGCATCAAAGTACCTCTGAGTATTTCTTTAATTTGCATATATACACTGGAAAATTAGAATACCATCAACAGCACAATGCTTTAGACTTTGGTTCACCAATCACGTTAAGCTATGTTTGTGAACCCAACCTCCATGGTTAATAAACCATACTTTATGGCTTAGTATATTATGTAAACCCAGCCAACTGTGCTCAGTTCAATACACCATGGTGGACTAAACTATGACTTACTGCTAGAAACCACGTAAAGGATCACATGACAAATGTTTTTTATTTGTTTCATACAGTTTCGATTATGATGGTGGAGAAAAGCTAGTAAAATTCAGGCTAGTTAGTAGTCAAACCCATGAAATAGTTCTCTTGAAAGAGAGATTCATGGATGGTTGTGAGATTTGAGAACTTAGGCATTAATTTAAAACATTTTTCTCCAAGAGGAATACTTTGCCTTCACAGAAAACTGTCTAAAAATAAATACAGCATTTGCCCTAAACATTTAATATACAAACAAAAAAGGAAAAAGGAAAAAAAGTTAATTATGGTGTTTAAAACTCACAACTTTAGCATTTTTAATTCAAGGTTCTGACACACATTTGGGTGTGATTATCCAGACTTGCAATACCAAGGCATTATCTGCTTTATATACATTTAAATTGCTCTTTTCTATGCTCCATATAAAGAATTCCTGACTTTGGGCTCAAAGGACTGATGCCCTCTGTCAAGTTCTTATATTAGCTGCATAATTAAATAAGTGATCCCAAGGCACTGGAAAATTAATCTATGAATTCATTGAAGACCAACTGTTGCTAAATGAAGGCTAGGGACAAAATAGTGGATCACCAGTATTTTATGGAAAGTTACCAGTTTCAACTGGTAAGCGTTAATGGTAATATGGTGCGGGCTCACACAAGAAGTAAAAACACCTCCTACTACCAGGTAGGAACAACAGACAGGAACAAACTGGTTGATTTTCCACAATAGCATGACTTGGGAACTACTACCTCAGAAGTAGGGCATGGTTCTAAGCTTCATCTCTTGGCAAACGAGTCTTGTTAAAAGCCATCCAGCTTACATTATGTATCCTTGGCATAGCTCAGCATTAGGATGCCCAAACTCTCTGCAGATACATCACCAGCCAGCTGTGCTATGTGCCCAGCGTTGGATTGTGCAGCCAATTTCCTGCCTTCAAAGGCATGTGAGAAGTTTCTACCTTTCCAAAACAAACAAGCCATAAAGATTCCCCAGGCACCAACCTGCTCTCCCAATTGCTTTCCAATGAGACCCTTCTGTTTTTATATACCAGGCACTGTGAGAAAATACTTGAATACAATATAAACACTAACTGTCCAATTATGCCACCTTTTCTTCTCTGGCTTTGGGCTTTTGTCAGATGCAGAACTCCTGTTTCCTCCCTCCCCAGCCTGTGAATCTCCTCTGAGAGGATGTCTTAAGCAAGGTCTATAATCAATGCCCAGCTTAATAGCTGACACTGGCAAGCCTAAGAGAAAAATAGCCTCAAACTGGCCCGAATTACAGGTAATTAATTGTAATTGGATATAAACTCTCACTGGGTCTTTTCAGACTGTATCCAGGTTAGTGTGGAATTTTGATGTGTATATTTCAAAATTCCTCCCAGCCACATTAAGGGATACAAAAGAAGTGTGACAGGCTGAGCCAAATCCATCAGTTTCTTCCATAACATAGGAGTATCTGGTCTTATAATAACATCACAAGCCAATTTTAGCAAAGGGAAGGTTCTGGATTGGCACTGGGATCAGGATTTACACCACTGCTTTTCTAGTACCCGTCTTGGCAACTCCTGCTCTGGGTCAGAATGACTTGCGCTCTGAAGTCAGTTCAAAATTACCCAATACGAATATTCAAATTCCCCAATGTGAATAATATAATCAATCCGAATACATTCACTGATCCATCAAAATTCTTCTTCTAGAGTTCCCCTTTTCAAAGGATATGAAAACTATTCAACAAGAGGCTCAAGGCAGCAATGCGGGCACAGGAGAGGGGGGAGAGAAAAGAACTGAAATGACAAACAGTTGGTCAGCAAGATAAAGAGAATGACAAACAAAAGGGGCTCCCTCTTCATAATACGGGTGAAAATTTTATTTGCTTGTTTGCGATGAAGTGGTTTTGTTCACTAAGCAAATCACAGTTTATTGAAATGTGCCATCCCCCCAACCTTACAATTTAGGAAAAAGATACTCAGACTTTAAAAGTTTGGAATTTAAACTTAGCTCAAACTTTAAAGCTTTGGCACTTGCTGACTAACTCCAGTAATTCCTTTGTTTTTTCGCAACTTCACCAGACAGAGCCCATTAGCTACAGTATTTGCAGCAATTGCCAAAGCTAGAATTTGATTTAAGAAGATAGATAAGGCTGCTAATCCGATGGCACTTTCCTGAGCCTCTGCCACATTACACACAAAGGAGTTTGTTTTCAAGGAAGTATGTTCAGGATTGCTCAGAGTTTCTTAAAATATCAAACACAAGAGTTCACATGACTATGCGAGACACGAAGGTAATCAGAATACATGCATACTGATTGCCTCCCTTTCAGGAAGTTGCTATTTGGGTCTTCTGGAATTGCTTAGAACAGGGTGAGCTCTGGGGGGGGGGGGGAAGGGGTTCTTCTCTCTTCAACAACTGAAGTTTAAAATCGTAGCAGATAGTATGGAAATGCAAATGTGGTAAAAACAGTTAAGGGTTGAATTTCTACCTACAACAACAGCTGGATAAATTCTGCCCATTGGGTCTATCATTAACTGGACACCCCCACACTGGAGAAGACAGGTCAGAGTGACTGCATTTCCTTCTTCTTCTTCTTCTTCTTCTTCTTCTTCTTCTTCTTCTTCTTCTTCTTCTTCTTCTTCTTCTTCTTCTTCTTCTTCTTTCTTCTTCTTCTTCTTCTTCTTCTTCTTCTTCTTCTTCTTCTTCTCCTCCTTCTCCTTCCCCTTCTCCTCCTCCTTCCTCTCAACTTCCTGTTTCTTTAAACAGGTAAATAAGGATTTTTTCCTCAGGAAATTGCAAAATGGAGTATCAATATCTACATAAAATCACACCTCTAGGGTAATGTCCACCAGACTGTGGTTCCAGCTTTTCCCAAATTTCCAGCCATTCATTTTCTTGTTGAGACAGCCAGAAAACTAGTTCTGAACAGTCTAGCAATCCCTAAAGCAGGTTCCTCCCTCTTAAGCAAAATGTTCCCTTGGTGAGTAATTGTGTGCAGGGGAACTGCATGGGTAATGTAACAGTGGGGAAGAGGTGACCAAGGAGGCCAAAAGGCAGAAAGAACATTATGCAAACTCACTATGAAGTGGGCCAAGGGAGCCCCTGTAGAACACTTGAGCACTTGGCTAGAGTCTGTCTTAAAAACTCTCCCTAATTTCATAATGGATGCAAGACTGAAGCCAGCAATAAGATACTCGCTGCCTTATACAGGAAGTTGCTATTTGGGTAAAAGTTTGTTGCTTTGGGTGCAGAGGTTTTGTTTTAGACGCAACACTTCTTTAATCAAATGGATGGCGTCTTCTGGAATTGCTTAGAACAGGGTGAGCTCTGGGGGGAAAAAATCTCATCATTTAATGTTAGGCTGTGGTAGCAGATGCCAAGGCTCTGAAAGGTTTCCTGGAAAATAAAACACATTTGCAGGAATCTAGATCATTTTTAGGGCTTGGGAAAGAGATAGTTTCAGATCCTAGCTTCTTCATGAAGTTTTCTGGGTAAGCCACTTTCTGACTTGGGGCAGCTGACACCAGGGTTTCTCAAACTTTGCAGTAGCGCAGCACTTTAAAATAGCAAACGAATTTGTGCAACATCCCTTGCGGCCCATCGCCCCAAATAAAATGAATTATTTCATTGAGGTTAGTTTGAGCATGAAATAAATATACTACTTTACATTTAATCATTATTTTTAATCTATATATCACAACTATTCTTCAACTTTGCAATACTGTTAACTGTGGCCTTGCACAGGCAAAAGTGAGTAGCAAAGCTCACAACAAGGTTTAACAAAGTGTGCGAGCCTGATCAGTTTTTTTTTACTCTGAAACCTGCCTCTGCAGCACGAATGGGAAGGCTTTTGAGGATGGAGGCTCAGTGTAGACAGGTGACAACATAGGTAGTCCTTGATTTACAACCACAATTGAGTCCAAAATTTCTGTTGCTAAGTGAGGGACATTTGTTAAGTGAATTTTGCCCCATTTTATGACCTTTCTTGGCACAATTAAGTGAATCACTACAATTGTTAAAATTGGTATTACTGTTGTTAAGTGAATCTGGCTTCCCCATTGACTTTGCTTGTCAGAAGGTCGCAAAAGGGGATCACATGATCCCTGGACACTGCAACTGTCATAAATAAAGTCAGTTACCAAGCATCTGAATTTTGATGATGTAACCTTGGGAATGCTGCAAAGGGTGTAAGTTTGAAAAACAGTTGTAAGTCACTTTTTTCAGTGCCTATAACTTCAATTGGTCACTAAATGAACTGTTGTAAGCCGAGGACTACCTGTACAAAGGGGCCAAAGCAAGAATTTTCTGAGTTTTTCTTTTTAGGTTGGAAAGAGAGTTAAGGGGCCTTCTTCGCAAATTGTTCTAGATTTCAGAGGTGTTCAACCTCTCAAGGCCTATTTTAACCTCTTGGAAATTACAGAATTCTAAAAAATTTTTTAAAAAAGGTGTGCAAGGCCATTGGGGTTCGGGTTGCTTCTTCATGCTTTCTAATGAGGAGAAATTTAATTTCAACTTTATAATTTTTAATGGAGAAAGGTTGTTTTTTGTAAGCCTATTGTTTTAAATAGACTTACAAAAACCTTTCTCCTAACCTGACAGTTAGAACAATTAAATCAGTGGAATAACTTGCCTCCAGAAGCTGTGAATGCTCCAACACTGGAAGTTTTTAAGAAGAGATTGGATAACCATTTGTCTAAAATGGTATAGTGTTTCCTGCCTGAGTAGGGGGTTGGACTAGAAGATCTCCAAGGTCCCTTCCAACCAACTCTGTTACTCTACTCTACTGTGCTCTGCTCTGCTCTATCCTTTTCTCCTAGAAGGATGCACAGCAACTGGGATGCCCCATCCCTCTTTTCCCTGTCTCCTTACAATTCTGAGAGAGTTAGCTATTTAAAAGAGCCCAGTTACCATGCAAAATGTGATAGCATCGGGATAAGAAGACAGAAAATAGCAAGAAGAAAGATTGGAATAATTCAGCAGAGTGGCAACAGCTGGGCAGGACTATATGTGGCAAGGGATAGTAGAGACCGAGCACCACAAAGGACATAAACTGAACTCCACCAAGGAGTCAGATGCGACAGAAAGTTAGCCCACATGCTTGCAAAGGGACCAGAATCCCAAACACTGGCAAAATTGAGGAGACCAGAGCACGAATTCATTGTGAGCAGCAAGATGTTCAAAAGGCCAAGACATGGGCATCTTAAGAGGCCCGGGAGATTAAATTTCAATGAAGGGCAGACCAGAACATCTGCCACCTCTACGAGACATCAGAAGGCACAAAATAGCAACTACAGCCTTCCAGGAACAGCTAAGAGAGAGACAGATCCAGCTGTCTGTCCAACCTCCAGGCATTTTAACCATGCAAATGGCTGTGACTTGGCTTGAGCAAGGGAGAGCTCAAGGATAGCATCTGCCTTAGGTTTTATTCTTATGCTGTTTTTCTTTTTCTTTTTTTATCTGCTTGTTTGCTTTTTGTTTTTACTGAACTCTGCCCAGAGTCCTTCAGAATTAGGGCAGATTGTAAGTATTGTTAAAGAAAGAAATAAACAAATGCAGCTCCGGAACTTTGAAAGCATCAGAAGACAACTGACTTATAATAGAATGCACCTTAATGGGATAGGGAGCAAGTCCTTCACCAAGTCATAACAAAAATGAATAGCAGCCAGGACCCACCTGGAGAGAAGCTATAAACTGGGCCAATCCTTTATGTACTGTAGTTTCTAAATATACGGGGACATAGCCTATTGCCTCAAACTGAAAGCCACCTTCCACTAGACATATAGAATATGCAGTGAGTATTTGAGGGATATTGTGGTGTCAAAGAAGAAAACATAAAGAAGAATATTCCAAGTAAGACTAAAATATGAAATGTTCTTTGGGAAGAAAAGAGATGCCTGTCCATAATACCAATCTACCCTTATAGAAAGCAAAGTAAGGAGGTTCAGAGTGAGCTATAATGAATTTTTCTATTGAGATGAAGTCACTGCAAAGAAGAAGGACGTCTTTCAAGAGAGCAAGTAGTTAAGATAAGTGGCCATTAGATTCAAAATGTTGAGAGATAAGCATTGATAAATCCAACAATACATTTCAGGTCAGACTAGGAGTGGAGAGAAGTGGGTACAGGTGGAACAAACCTTTCATAAAACGCTTCAGCAATGAGTCAAAATGTAAGATTCCTCTCTAGGAAAAAAACTTATTGTGGCAACGTTATGAAGTAAGCATCATGAGAGAGAAAAAAATGAATGCAGTAAGTATTGAAAATTATAAAATCAAAATACTCCCATTCAGCAAAAGTGAGGAAGCAACACCATTTGGTTGCAAATGTCTTTCTCATAGAAAGTTTCCCCTTCTGCAACAAAGCATTGTCTACAGTATTGAAGATGGAGATGGTCTAGGAGTGAATCATCCACACAGGAATTTTAAAGTCTGCAAGTATCAGCCTTCAAGACAGGCAAGGTCAGGAAAGAGAATAACTGGAACTGAACTTACATTGATAGAGGTTATCCTGAAAGCGGGGGCGCAGTGGCTCAGCAGTTAAAGACGCTGAGTTATCAATTGGAAAGCTGACAGCCCGGGTTTGAGATCCAAGCACCATGCGACGGGGCGAGCTCCCGTTACTAGCCTCAGCTCACGCCCACCTAGCCGTTTGAAAGCATGCAAATGCAAGTAGATAAATAGGTACCACTTAGGTAAGAAGGCATTGTGGTACCTTTGGCATATAGTCTTTTTTTTTTTTTATTGAAAGAGTTTTAAAAAAACAAAAACATTTTTCCCCCTTTTTTCCCCCTCCCTCCCAAAAACAAAAACAAAACAAAACAAAACACCCCCCTCCCTCCCCCACCCCCCCCGGCTTCCCGGGTCAATCACAAGGTAAAGTTATACATAAACCAAACATAGAATAAAATTTTCCCTTCCAATCCAAATAACCACATCCAAAGCTTTTCGTCTCCCAACCCCCTCCCCATTACATAAAATAACTTTCTAATTATTCAAAGGCAATCTGATATTTCTTAATCTGATATCTGTTTTGTAGATAATCAATCCATTTTTCCATTCAATTAAATATCTTTCCTGTATTGTCTTTTAACACGGTGAGATTTTAGCCATCTCAGCCAAATTAATAACTTTCAATATCCATTCTTCTATTGTAGGTATCTCTTCTTTCTTCCAGTATTGTCCAATCAACAGTCTTGCTGCTGTTATTAAGTTCAAAATCAATTTAGTCTCAATCCCTGTACAATCCGTTATAATTCCCAAAAGGAAAAATTGTGGCAGGAACTTTATCTTCTTCTTCAGTACATTTTGAATAATCCACCAAATTCTTATCCAAAAGACCTTAATTTTCTTGCAAGTCCACCAAATATGAAAATATGTAGCATCATCACAATCACACCTCCAACATTTCGCTTGGATATTAGGATACATACATGATAATTTTTTGGGATCTAAGTGCCATCTATAAAACATCTTATAAAAATTTTCCCTTAAATTCTGTGCTTGTGTAAACTTAACATTTCTAACCCAGATTTTCTCCCATGTTTCCAACATTATTGGTTCCTGAATATTCTGTGCCCATTTTATCATACAATCCTTTACCAAATCCTTTTCCGAATCTATTTCAAGCAACACATTATACAATCTCTTTATATGCTCCTGGGTCTGATTTCTAATTTGCTTTATTAAATTTTCCTCCCTTTGCATTATACCAATTTTTTGATCTTCTTTCCATCTAGCACTTATTTGCCCATATTGAAACCAAACCTTTGGCATATAGTCATGCTGGCCACATGACCACAGAAACGTCTTTGGACAAAGCTGGCTCCCTTGATTAAGAAATGGAAATGAGCACCACCCCTTTGATTTGGATACAACTGGACAGAGGAAAACCTTTACCTTTATCTTGAAAGACTGAGTATGTTTTCTTTTCTCTTCCTCCTATACTCCCAGGAGTTAAGTCAGAGATAGTTTGAGTTTCCTTCTAATGTTTTCTTCTTTTGCCAGACCTGAAACATGTTTTTCTAATTGCTGCCACATAGTTTCTTCAAGGTAATACCGTGGCTCTCCAGAGGAGGTCTGGATGAGGGATCCAAACCTTAGTACAGAGAACAAGAAGTTCAGAACCACTAAAGGAGATTTGCTTTGTATAAAAGAAATAAGGAAAATATTTTTGGCAAGGTATGTTACCAGAATGCCATTCATATCGTCCTTCTGGAGCTTCATCGCATCTTGGTCAGGAGGACGAAATGGAAATATGAAGGAGCAGGCATGCCTAACAGAAGAGGAACACATCCCTTGGCTTGAACCCAGAGCCATTTTTGCTGCAGTACTTGCTGCTCAATCAGCTATTGCTGGCCATGAAGGCATTCATAACCAGAACACTTCATTTACAAAAGATATGAACCACTCATGGAATTGTTTGACAAAGCTCAAGCAACCTCCACATGCTGTGGTCATGTTATCTTATGGCCTTCTAGCAAAATGGGGGAAAATAAATTTAATAAATAAAAATAATGTGGTTGCTATCTTTTTCAAATATACATTCATGTATATAAGCAGATTTATTCCAGATGTCAAGGAACAGCTGCCAGAAATAAGTGATTTACCTGTTTTGGAAAAGGCAATATTTTCTACTATCAAAGGATGCACAGAAATGTGTATTACTATGACAGATTTTGTGGTATCTTACAATAGTATTTTGAACTGGTTGTATTACAATAGTGAATTCATTAGCAAACCCGTGATTATTGACCATTTAAAAAGAGTAGTTTCCAGCAGATTGCCTTTCCCAGCAAATTGATTTACCACCAAAGGAGTTGTCCACACAGCACACCAATTCCAAAAATACTTCCTCTGATTTAACAAAGGAGTCGATCTCACACTATCATGATTATTGGCTTACCCTCTAAGCATAATATTTTCTGATAGTATATTCAATATAGTAGGAAATTCTTGAATGCCCAAAGTGCCTTAAATATACCTAGAAGCAAAAGCTCATTGATGTGAACAACCAACTCAGTAATACACCCACACATCCCAAATCCAAAGGGATTGGCAATGAACTTGGCAGTCTGTTATAGTTGCATTGGTAGTAATCATTACGGACTGAGATGGTGAAACAATAATGGTATCTCTCTATTATTCATTACAGTTTGCTAAATTTTACAATGCTCGGCATCAGAGATGCAGTCAGCAAGGTTAATGTCAACCGGTGCCAAAAGCAGGAACCATAATTGGCATAGGTACATTCTGAAGGCAACTTTATTGTGGTAGCCAATATATAGCTCAGCAATTAAAAAACCCCAAACTTACTTAGAACCAAGAAAAGGCGAACTAAATTTGCATCTATCTAGATCACTAGAATCTTATTCCAAGAAAGGTGAGTTCTCTTTCTTTGGACATCTAGGTCCATGTCACTTAATTTGGTATCTTGCAAAGCAATGTAGGACTCTTGGTAGCTGAATATATTGGAAGTAATATTCTCTTAAAAAGTTTTTTTTCAGGATTGGTCTACAAATCTAGGCCTATTTACAAGCCAAGAGTTCTTGATGTTTCTTAGCAAAACCGTGCCCAAGTTTCTTAACTAGCCACCAGTTAGCCAGGTAATGACATATACCATTCTGTATAGACTCTATACATTAACTTTATAGGGTAAGTAACATTGGAAGGGAGACTTTTGCTCTCATGAATGCAACCTATATTTGTTTGATCTGTTTAACAAAGAAACTGATCAGAATGAAGGAAATGAATTAAAAAGATCCATTGATAGGCAGTATTACAGAAGAAGACATAACATGCTGTTGTTGCAGTAAGTGAAAACAAAACAGGAGCTATGCCTAATGCATTCATGATAAAATATCAGGTTTGGCTCCCAGAAAGTTTTGGAGACTCTGAAAATAACACAGAAACCACAGATTTGAATTCCTTTTTCCATTCAAATTATGTGTGAATTCATGGCCACTGTGAAAATCTTGATCCAAGTAATTTGGGGTCCAACACATACTAAAGGTCACACATTAGATCTGGTTAAAATCTCAGGCAAGTGTGACATGATCAGTAAGTGGAGACAGGTATTGGATTCCAGAGGAAGCTTGCAGTTTCTTCCTGAGAATGTGGGTGTGCAGTCTGACTGAGCCCTTAATCTCCACCGAGAATGGGCAGGTAACAAGGCTGTGATTGGTCCTATGCAATCTCTCTCCTTTGATCCCAGAAGCTGCCTTGTTTCTCCAACTTGCTTTGGGTGATGAAATGACAAAATAAATGTCTAGAGCAGGGGTGTCAAGCTCAAGGCCCAGGAGCCAGATCTGGCCCGCAGGGTACTTAGATCTGGCCCGTGGGGTCGCCCTGGAAACAGCAAAGGCCTGGCCTGTGGTGCCTCTGCCAGTGAAAATGGAGCTCCGTTTTCACTTGGTAGACAGTTGCAGGAGGCTGTCCCAGCCAAAAACAGAGTTCACGAGGGCTCTGCATGCCCCCTCCGAGCTCTGTTTTCACTGGCAGAGGGTTGCAGGAGGCCATGGCAGCCGAAAACAGAGCTTGTGAGCCTGTTTTCACTGGCAGAGCGCTCGGGCCACCATAGGCGCCCCCGACAGGCGTCACATCGAGCTGGCCACAGCCACCCTGGCTCCTCCATCCTGGCCCCCTAAGATCAAACACAACCCTGATGCGGCCCTCAATGAAATCGAGTTTGATACCCCTGGTATAGAGCCTTTTAGGCGGAAAATAAATATTGATGTAAAAGTTTGTGGTGGTGGTATCATCATCATCATCATCATCATCATCATCATCATCATCCTAGCCATTGCCTATCCACTGCATCATGAAGGCCTTTTCTGCATGTTTCCTACCAGTATGGTCTTGAGCTTTTCTTGGCCAGTTGGGCCCGCAATATTTGCTGGTGGATCACTCCATCTTGTATTAAAATCTCTTTTGTGGATGCTTTTTATCCAGTGGAATCCATTCTATGACTGCCTTAGTCTACCTGCCATCTCAGTTCTTCTTGTTACGTGAGCAGCTCGTTTTCATTTCAATTCTTTTACTCTTTTGATGGCAACAAAATTGGTATAAAACCTCATATTAGGGACTTCATTATGAAGATAAAAACGATGGAACATTTCCCCCTTTTTTGCTGCATCTACAGCTAGTCACTTAGCAGCCCTTTTAGGGTGACCACCCCCCAAAGTGTGACTTTTTATCTGCTTTCCCTCTGGAAAAGTATTCCTCCCTAGAGATGCATACTTCCCTTATTCTGTTCTCCTTCCAGCAAGGCTTGGAAAGCTGGCTTTTCCCCAAGCCTTGGGTTAGAATGAGCAGAGGGCTCTTTAGAGAAAGCAAATAGGAGAGATTGGTTTTGGGTTGTTCTCTTCTATGCTTTTTTTCTCTCTGATAAACTATTTCTATACTCAGATTTTACTGCCGTTTACTCTCTGAAGCAAGGGTGGTGACTATGGCAACTTTACGACCTGTGGAGCCATGCTGGCTCAGGAATTCTGGGAGTTGAAGTCCACAGGTTATAAAGTTGCCATAGTTACCCACCCCTGGTCTACTGCCTGGTGGCCTTATGCATCATAAATAAATATTTTAAAATTATTATTTCAGAATTTGGGGAGCTGAAATAATCAATAGCACTGGCTCACACGAACAACCTGCATTATGAGATTACTATGGGACTCCGAGACCTCATTTCTGCTTTAGACCATCCTTCTGCTATACGTTTCTTTATCCCTTAAGACTAAAAGTCTGTATGGATTGTGATACTTTTTAATGTTATAATTAGTCTGCTGAATCATCCCATGACTGAGAAGGGAAAAATACGTTTCTAGTCAGAAAGGGTCAACCTATCCCAAATGGATACAAAAAATTTCCCCAAATCATATATATGGTGACAAGTATATCAAAGTATTTGCTTTATAAAGTTGCAGAAGACATGTGCTTTTAAAAATGAATTTGACATATGATTCCTATTCCCTGGGACTCAATTTCCCATCTGTAAAATCACATTAAATATACTTTGGTTGTGAGCTTTGTTGAAAAGGTTAACTCTGTGAACGCAACTGTTTCTGTGTTACAAAGCAAAGTACTGTATTTTTATCTAAACACCCGCACCACATGTTTGAAATTACAAATTTAATTCCTAAATCCAGCCATCCATATAATTAGCTTGCATCAGAGATATTCCTGTTTCAATTTTACAGAGAGAAAAACTGAGGCTGACTTAGAAACAGGTCAATCCATAGCTTCATGGATTGGAATCCAAATCTTACCAATCAAAAGTTTTACTTCGCTAAATCCTCATGTGCCTTTCAGATAGTTTTAAACTACAATAGATGTCCCTTGAAATAGGACAGACATCCTTCTGGCTATACAAGATAACTCTTCAATAAGTGCAAACTTGGGGAACCAAGTGATAGGAATGCAACAGAAGGAATGGAGGCCACAAGGATGGAACTAACAAGTGTAAAGCCTAATACTGCGCTATGTTGAGTCAATCTCTACATCTATGTTGGAAGTACAGATAGTCCTTGACTTACAACAATTGAGCCCAAAATTTCTGTTGCTAAGCAGGACAACTGCAACCTTTCTTGGTACAGTGGTTAAGCGAATCATTGCACTTGTTAAGTTAGTAACACAGTTAGTAAGTGAATCCGGCTTTTCCTATTTAGTTTGTTTGTCAGAAGGTCACAAAAGGTGATCCCTTGACCCTGGGGACACCGCAACCATCATAACTTCATGCCAGTGGTACAAATGTCTGAATTTTGATCATGTGATCATGGGAAAGCTGCAATGGTCACGTGAAAAGCAGTCGTAAGTCGTTCTTTTTTTCAGTGCCGTTGTAACTTCGAACGGTCACTAAAAGAATGGTTGTAAGTCAAAGACTACTAGTACTGTCTTTCCAATCCACATACTATGAAAGTCCCAACGGCTGTTTTGTTATTGAAAGCATGCGTGGAAACCTAGACTAGAGAAAAAAAAGAGAGAGAGGAGAAAAAACGGAAATGAATGAAAATGCCAGTAGCTCAATTGACTTGTTAAAACTACTAGAGATGTATCACTTGGTAGATTATTTTGGAATATTTTTTTTTTTAAAAGAAAACCATAATTACTGGGGTGGGGGTGGGGAAGGGGGTGGGAACAGTACCAATGTTAGGGAAAGCAGTTCATTTCCACAGCTTTCTCAGAGGATAACACTATATTTTATTGAGAAAATCTCTCTAAAGTTTTGGCCCTAAAAGTGTGAAATGGCCTGCAGCGACACCAGCAATCTGCCAGCTCCCTTTGCAAACAGTTTAGCAGGTGCAGTAATAGGAATGGAAAATCCAACAGTTACAAATTAGCACCCAACTCGCATTGCAAGACAGGCTAGGAACTCTCCCCGCCTTCCCCTCCATACCTCCCCCAATTCATAGGATCTTCTAAAGAATTTCCTTTTAAGCAACGCCTTTACTAATGTAATCTTACCCTGTCTTGCTTAATCAATCATCCTGTCTCATAAAGCCCTTTGACACGCTGAAATATCAGAGAAACATCCACTTCATCACTTTATGCAAATAGAAGAAATCTCACTTGGCCTCTACAAATATTGATTATGCTTCCTAATTTATAGCAAAATAATAATGACAACAATGATTACAGTGATAATAATAATAAAAATTTTTTTTAGAAGAAATAGGGGGAAGGGAGACCAAGAGAGGAACAAACATGGAGCCAGGATATCAATGCAAGAGAGAATGAGATAGCAAAAACAGCTGGCAACTAGAAAGTAAACTGCAATCTAATAAATACTTTTACAATAGATTCCGGGGATCAAATTAGAAAAAGAGAAAAACACAAATGTGGAGGAAGCGAATAAAATCTCTTTCAAAAATTTTAATTCAACACCACCCAACCCAGTAAGATAAAATAAGCTTTGATATACAAAGGGAAACTGGTTTTCTTCTGGCTGGCCATCAGTATTCAGAAATAATGAACACTGTACACCAGAAAGTATTCCTACTTTCTACAAGAGCAAATTTGGGCGTGTGAACAAAGGTACGTATAATAGGGACTAGGGCAAATCATAACTCATGAATTGATTGTTTACTTATTCATCTGAGTAAACCAATACTTGGTTTCTTTTCCTTTTTTAGTTGGCAGACTTCCAAAGCACGTTCACAGGCAATCCATCACAAGATATAACTTAAGTGCCTCTAGGAGCTGTGAAAAGAGGCATGTTGAACAAATCTCCTTGTCTATATGGGGGATTTGGTCTCACGCAGGTACGTGTCACGTTCCTTTCTAATTTCCGGTACATCTTTGTAAAAATTTTAATGGTAGATTTAACATATGGTTTGTAAATAATTGCTTCTTGTCATAGAGCTGGTCTCTCAAACTCAAAACCAAATCAAGTTTCTTGCAGCTTGCAAGTATTGTACTTCATAGGCACTGAGGATGCAGCCCAGGTATAGAGGTCACCTAGTTATACAGGTAGTCCAGAATAGAAAAGACATGGCAGCTTGCCTTGGCTTGACTCAAGAGGTCTCCACAACAGAAGGTCTTGGTCAATCAGTTGAGGCTCCCATGTCAATCAACAACCTATCTTTTTCCAAGCTCATGGTGGTACCGGACTTTCCAGAGAGGAAGAATGAGAGGGTGACCCTTGACAAGAGAAGATGGGCTGGGAGACTGGGATGCCTGATGGTGGAAGGAAGAACGGCCAAGGAGAGTTGGGTGTGGCTGCCCTGCCATGAGGGTCTGTCTTCCAATGACTGGGGAGGGGTGGGGAAACCTTGAGCATCCAAACAAGGAAAATCTCTCCTAGGCCTGAGGGAGGGAGAAGATAAATTTCCTAGGATATATAATCCATTACATGACTTAAAAATGATTAATTTCAATCCAGTGGTAAAACCAAATACTGTTGTGCTGGCTAATAAAAAGATTGACAACAAGGGGGACAAAGTGAAATAGCTCTTGTCGTGTCCCACTCCTCCGCTGACGGCCGGGTCAGGGAAATCCGAATCAGGCTTGCCTCTGCAGCTCTGCCCAAAGTCCTAGCAAAGTCCTCAGAGCAGGCAGGAAACCAGAAAGTGACTTCAGCAAGATAAGTTCGACTTTGCCTGACTCAGAGACTGCCAGAAAGCAGATCCTTTATATAGGCCATGGGGTGTGGCTCCATGACTCAGCACTCATTAAGGCCTGCCCCTCCCTTCCTTCTGTTGCCTCCGCCTATCCAGTCTTCTGATGCGAGGGTCACTCCAATCAGCAGCTGTTGGAAATAAACTTTCCTCAGGCTCACATGCTGTGGAGGAGGGGGAGGGGTCTAGCTGCTCCGTTTGCCTGGGCATGGAGCCAGGGCTGGGGCTGGGGGGTGCTCCCTCCTCTGCAGCCTGCTTGGGCATGGAGCCAGGGCTGGGACCGGGAGGTGCCCCCTCCTCTTCAGCTTGTCTGGGCATGGAGCCAGGACTGGGGCCGGGAGGCATACATTCCTCTGTGTTCGGGAGCAGATAAGAAGGCCCCGGCTGCTGTGAGAGCGGGCAAGACACAACAGCTCTTCTTGCAGCTCTAATTCATATATAGATTTATTTCACTGCAAAGTTTATTTATGTATTTATCTGTTCTTCTGTTCACGTTTAACCGTCATCCTTATGCAGCACTTACCACAGTTCAAATTTGAAAATGCTGTAACTAAAAATGGTTGTCCTCACATGTGTTCATAACATATCATCACCTGTTAGTGTGGAACAGCAAAGGGTGTGAGATTAAAAGTAATCCTCGATTTACAACCATTCCTTTAATGATTCCAGGTTACAACAGCCTTGGGGAAAAAAATATCTTGTGACCTGTCCCCAAAGCTATGACCATCGTACCACTACAACTCCAATCACGTGATTGCAATTCAGGTGCTTGGCAACCAGCTAGCATTTCTGACAGTTATAGCGTCTTGCAGTCACATGGTCATATTTGTGGCCTTCCCAGCTGGCTTCCAAGAAGCGAAATCAATTAGGGAACCTGGATTTGCATAATGATCATGATAAACATTCTCATAAAATCAGGTCCAGTCATGTGATGACTTGCTTAACTACTGGCACAGTGTTTAGAATGCAGTATTGCAGGCTAACTCTGCCCACAGCCTGGAGTTCGAGTTTGACCAGCTCAAGGTTGACTCAGCCTTCCATTCTTCCAAGGTCAGTAAAATGAGGACCCAGATTGTTGGGGCCAATACGCTGACTCTGTAAACCAACCAGGGAGTGGTGTAACCTAAATGCTATTGTTTAACAACTGTATCAATTAGTGACTGAAATTCTGAGCCCAATTGTGGTTGTAAGTCAAGTCTGCTACTCTGAATTCTTGATTATCTTCTGTTAATTGTATCTTCAAACACTTTGAAATCTATGTGTAAAAAATTCAAAAGAAAAGGAAGCCTTTAAAAAAATGGCTAACTGTCAGCTTCCTAAATGTGTTGGGCTTGCAGTCTCAGTACATCTGGAGGAGACTTGGTTAGGAAAGGCAAGTATCAGATCAGACTTCCTCTCACCAGGTGTCCTCCTGCTGCATCCAACAAGGTCATATGTTGCTTGGAGATGGAGGACTGATTCCAATGTACCTAAAAGGGCGCCAAGTTGAAAGGGTCTTAGATGAGGAAAAACCCACATTATTTCCCATTTGTCTATGTTTGCTCAAGTAGATATACAACAATGTAACTGAGGCAGCTGCTTGCGTTTATTAAAAAAAAGAGAGAATATATTCCCAAGAAAAATCCAAACTTGTTCTAAGCCATTTTCCAAGATCTTAATCAAAATATATTCAGAGGCATGAAATTATCTATATTGCTAAACCTCATTATTGGTTAATTGCGTGACTATTTGAGTTCTATGGAAAGATCATGGGTTCTAACTGAGATGTCATGATGTTGCAATACCTCATCAAAATTGTGGTTACCAATATTTATTTACTACATTTCTGTACTATCAATAGCCAAAGTTTTTTTCACAAAATATCCAAGCATATGATATCCTGTTTTAAAACAACTTGCAGAAGAAAATCAAAGTGAAATCTATTGTCTTAGAGAACTTTAAATAGCACAGAAAGCCTTTTTTCCCCCCAGACTGAAAACACAAACGCCCTAATTGAAAAAAAAAAACTTCATGATGGTGGTGCCACAAAATCTTTCCAGGGAGTGTATTGTGAAAATGAGATGCTGCTAGTGAAAGTATCTTTTCCATTTGTGAGGGGCCTATCTATACAACATCCTGTAAAAAGTTTTTATCACACTAGATTAAAATGCGACATGATGCTGGAATGTAACGTAGGATTATTAAAATGATTATAACACACAAATCTATAACCAGGTTATCCTTGGTTTAGGATTACAGTTGGAACCAGAAATTCTGTTGCTAAATAAAAGCAGTTGTTCAGTGAGTTGTGCCTGATTTTAGAATCTTTTTTTTTTGCCGCTGTTGTTCAGCCAATCACTGCACTTGCTAAGTGAATCACATTCGTTAAGCAAGTCAAGCTTCCCCCCATTGGCTTGCTTGTCAGAAACCAGCTGGGAAATGGTGATCACATGACCCCAGAATACTGTAGCTGCCATAATTACATGCCAGTTATCAAGCACCCGAATTTTGATCATATGACCAGATGCTGCAACGGTCGTAAATGCGAGGAACAGTCATCAGCCATTTTTTTCAGTGCTACTGTAACTTCAAACAGTCACTGGCTATAAGTCAAGGGCTACCTGTACAAATGATTGTCTTACATTTGGTTGAAACATATTTTGCTACCCTGCCCAGTCCTATCTGTTCTGGCTAGTGTTCTTTTCAAGCAGAGATTGTACCCATTCTCTGACACCTGATCCTTTAAAATGGAAGTGACAGGTTGAAACAGGGACCTTTGGTAGGCAATATAGGTACATCTGATCAGAGCTGTAACCTCTTCCCATATTGGCCAAGACTGGGAACATTTTTCAAAATGCCAAGCATAAGACTCAAACGTGGAATAGGATGGGATTGTCCGACCTGTTGTAGCTTAAGAGTGCTACAAGATTTGGGGAAAAGTTTAGGGGCGAAAATGGCTACCATAGAAGGGGGAAACTCACGAACTGGCTGGCATAATTTACAATCATGTATTCAAACAGAAACTTCATGACAAAATTTGAAAGACTAATATAAATGTAGCCCATCAGGAAACCACTAAGGTTGCAGAATGACAAACCAATTCCTTTTTAGTAACATATGTTAACATTATCCCAAATATTTCCTTGAAACAGAAAAAAATAACTGCTCTAAAATCCCACACAAACTACTTACCCATCCTTTCTTCATTTCTTGAATTATTCCAAAACACGTTATCTCTCCCAGACACATTAACTACTCCCATCTTCTTGGTCACAGGACAGTGCACCCCATTCAACCACTATGTAAACATAACCCCCTTTGTCTATCCACCCCCATCCACAGACTGCTCCCCAGATGCTGCTCATTAGCTTCTCCAATTGCCTGCTCCTTCTAGCTCCCCTTTGGTCTTTCCTCTAGCTGCTTTGTAGCTTTTCCAGCCTTATCTATAACTTGTCTGGTTTGTTCAATCCCACTGTGACTTGGCCTACAGGTATCCTCAATCCTCTCCAATTCCTCAGTTCATTCTCCCAGATTCCCTCCATGTTCCTCAACCCTCCAGATCTCTTTCTCCAACCTTTCATCAGCTGAAGAAAAACAAGTGTTCCACCTTCTCCTCTTCCTTAACATGTATCACGTGGATGGTCCAAAAATGCGCCCGCCCGAAAATGAACTTCCAGTTTCAACTACAGAACTTCCGGTTTGAGCCAGCTACTCTTCTGGGTTTCTGGTGCGCATGTGCACGCAACATTCAACTGGCCAGCGTTCATGGTCCCGCAGGAAAACGGAAGACCAGTTCTTCTAGTTTCCAGCACTGCCACATGCAAAAAGGCCAGCTGATTCGAGTGCGCATGCACGCCAGAAACCAGAAGAGGAATAGCCGACGCCGCATGTGCAAGGTGACATGGCTCTGTGTGCCACTTCGGGCACATGTGCCATAGGTTTGCCATCATGGGTATAGGGTCTCCCATTTGAGGAGGAGGTTGTACTAGAAGACCTCAAAGATATCTTCCAATGCTGTTATTTTTCCAGTTGGCCACTTGGCCTAGCACTTCAGCTGCAAAAGAGGGATCAGTTCCAAGCTGCTCTCAAGATCTTTCCTGCAAGGACTCTTATCCCCATGGATGCATCCTCAGAGAGGGACTTGCTTAGCAGCTTCTTTAATTAATGGCCTGCTACAAGTAAGGACCATGTGGAATCTTTATCATGTTGGTGACCCATTGCTGAGACCTTTGGCCTGCTCCTACTCCCAGTCAGGTTCTAGTTCCTTCTTCAGATAATACATGGCATGACTACAGTCCCTTCCCTTGCCAGTTCTCATCTCTAAAGAGAGCTATATCAACTTCAGGAGGGAATAGTTTCTATTAGACATTTGGTTGTCTAGATAGATTTAGACCTCCGAGGATTATTTTGATTTTCACTATAATTACATGGGTCTAACTGGCTGCTAGCCAGCAAGGAGCACAGGGCTCAGCCAATACCTCTCTTCTGAAAATAAACTCCCAGAGAACCTTTGGAACAGAAGGAAATGCAGACACGTTCTCCTGGTGCCACTCCTAAACTCTCAGGCGAAGGCAGCCAAAGACAAAACACCAGCTTGGGTAACGTCTCATGATATTTCCTTTCAAATATGCAGTAACTGGAGATCTAATTAACTATTCTGAACTTTCCCTACCACTGCTGCAAGATACCAACATTGCGTTTTCCCCTCAATGTTGCTGAAATCAGGAACTACACTCAATATTAAGCAAGATTTCTGCTTGCTATAAGCTGGACTTCCCCTTGCTCTCTTCTCCCCCAAGGCTGCTGCCAAATTATGCTGGAAAGTCCCTCAGTCTTTTTCAAGAAAATGGGGGAGGATGCCCAAGTGGTGCGAAGAGATGTGTAAAGTAGAGGAAAATGGCTATAGGCCCAATAACGTTTAACCTGCAATAACGTATTTTATAGCTGTGACCATTATAGGCATTGCTTCGGGCTTATTCTTGCTGAAATGTTATTTTTCTGTGCATGTTTCTGTGTTTACTAAAGATATTCAAAACTGTTTGCTTTGCTTAGATGCAAAATTCACTCTGTGAACCGAGGTTTAATGCCTTTGTAAACTGAAAACAGCCACTGTGTAACATGGCTAGTGACTTGTATTGCCTTGTGCATTTCCACAATACAGCCCAGGAAAGTTATATGGATTTTAAAATTTTATTTTTGATCTTCTTTCGCCTTCATTATCAGAAGTTCTACCCCCATTTTTTTTAAAAAAAAGAAATGAAACTTATTCCTCCACTTCAATCCCAAGTGTCTTTTATGCAGGGCTAAATAAGGGATTTTTTTTTGTTTGCTTTGTTTTTGTTCTGTTTCCTGTTAGGACCTCCTTTTTTAAACATCCAGCAAATAGGAAATAAATTCAACAGAATTCTCCCTGTATTATAATTTAAGTTTAATCCATATTGTTATGGCTCTAAATAAATGCTGTAATATTGAAATGCAGTTCAAATTTGCTTGACAGAATGCCAGAAGCACAATTAAAATGTTATCCAATGGGTAATCACAACCTAGACTGTACGTTATAAGTGCCACTTGCAATCTGTCGCCTTTTGACAGAGAAGGAGAGGGAATGAGGGAGCGGGAGAGAAAAAGAAAAAATGCAGAGGATGTATCCAATCCATGGCAAGAGCTAAAAACCTAAAGTACATTGTAAACTCCAATAGGGCAGAAATTACTATTCTGTACAGAATTTGTGTAGCGATAAGCTAAATTAGATAATTGTTTCCCCCCCCCCAAATGCTGTACCTTCTCAATGCTCATGATAACATGAAACAACAAAGGAAGTTGGATAGTACACACAGACACACACACGACTCTATCACTTCATACATATTTTTGGAGTTTTTAAAACCTGTTTCAGTTCAGTAAGTCAAAAGATCTGCCTATAAAATCAATATGGTATGTACAATTTAAAATTGGTATAGGCTTCCAACATGAGAACCTTCAACTTAAACAATCCGAGAAGCAAGACTACCATCAATGAATTAATATGCGGGACTGTCATCAGACTAAGTCTATTTTGTGATGAATCATGTTCCTGTTTCAGCTAAATGGATGACTAGTGCTCCGGCTGAGAGGTGAAGCTGTAATCTTGAGTGGTGTCCATAAGAAGATTAAGTAGCTTGGCCATCACGCAATGATGTTATCTAGCGTTATTTTCAAAATCTTACAATATTTGGGTATAGAGAAATAATCTGCTCTATAATTCAATTATATGAATTTTCCTAAATTATAGGAAAGATGTTAGAACTCTGCAATACTTCAGATTTGATTCCAAAATATTATTTGGAGCATATGGAGGCACAAACTCTTTAAAGCTGCTATGTCTTTTCTTAGGATCACAAATCATTTATGAAGGGCAGCCACATGATCTCAGGTTTATTTATTTATTGTCAACAAATACAGGAAAACAAGTAACAGAGTAAACACAGACATGAACACATGAAAAATTTTTGGCACAAAAAAAGGATATAAATTGGCAAAACATAGCCATAAACACATAGAATGATTACATATAATTGGGAACAGTAGGACAGGGACGGTAGGCACGCTGGTGCGCTTATGCACACCCCCTTTAAGACACAGCTCCTTTAAAGAGTTGAAAACAGGAGCCACCCAATCTAACGTAATGTTTTTTAATAAGGGCTATAAAGTGCTACATAATCTAACCATAGTTGTTTTTTCTATTGAAAAACAAGCAGTGTACTTAGTCCTAGAAGAGCGAAATCAAAACAAAGCTTAACATTTTCATCTAACTCATATTCTACTTTACCCATTTGTCTGCCCTAGGTATATTTAGATGCCTCGCAACATTTATGTAACATCCTTATATATAAGAAGTGAAATTTTTTTGTTTGTGGGATTGACTTTTAAAGATAGGTACAATCATGGCACCTTGCAAAACTCACCAAAACGTTTTAAGCTCTGTACTTATATTGCTAAACATTAATGAAAACTGTTGTTAGAATAGCTGTCAAGGTTCCAGAAAAACCTCTTCTGCATAAAAAAAACTCAGAAGCCATTGTCTTTCAGAGTTCTTTACTAGCATAAGGAAACTGGCACACAATGAGTGAAATTCCAAAACTGAACTTCCGGATTCTTTTCCCAGTTATACAAACCCCAAGAGTCCCACCCCCCTAACCCCTTTGCTGGCCACATGGTCCCACGTTCTCCCAGTTCATTCGAATATCTTCTCGCCACTCCTCCTACAGATGTGAACACCATCCGACCTTGACCACTTGAAGAATGTTAACATACCCCTCAGCCCCCCTTCTTCCCCTCAGCGGAAAAATGTGGCAGCGTCTGGAACCCTAAAGCCTAGTATGGTTTCCAGGCCTGACAATAGCAATACCTTTATTGTTCTTTCATTAATATTAACTTTACTATTAGAAGAGCAAAAAGTAAAAATATAGGTATCCCTCGACTTACAACAGTTCATTTAGTGACCGTTCAAAGTTACAACGGCACTTAAAAAGTGATTTATGACCATTTTCTACACTTATGACAATTGCAGCATCCCCATGATCATGTGATCAAAATTCAGATGCTTGGCAGCTGACTCATATTTATGAGAGTCATGTGATCTGTTTTTGCAACCTTCTGACAAGCAAAGTCAATAGAGAAGCCATTTTCCTTAACAACCATGTTATTAACTAAACAACTGCAGATTCACTTAACAACTGTGGTGAGAAAGGTTGTAAAATGAGGCAAAACTCCCTTAACAAATGTCTCACTTAACAGCAGAAATTTTGGGCTCAATTGTGGTCATGAATTGAGGACTACCTGTACTTTCCGTTCGTTTCAATCTGATCTAATCATATAGATGAATGGTATCTAGTTTACAAAATAAAAAATAACCAATATGTGTTTAGTGATACTTTGCAAACTAAATCTAAGAAAAATGGGCTTGCTACAGAATTGCAATACTAGAAGATATGCTGTCATCCATATGCTAGCAAAGTATTATCATCATCATCATCACTATTGTCATTATTATGATTATTATGCTTTTGCTCCCAGAGGAATGAAGAGGAATATTTTAATATCCCAGAAGCTTCTGAAAATAAAGGAAACAAAATCTAGTCTCAAACCATATCTTCAATTGAGGAATAAAATTAATTATATTAATGTTTATTCAAGAGTGAGGGCAACTGGTGGGCCAAGCAAACATCTGAGAGACATTGCAATTATGCTTGTTGTAAAATGTAAACCTCTAGAAGAAGTGTATATAAATTGCCAATAGGTTTTGCAAGACCTCGAGATTCTAGTAGTTGGCATCTGAAATGGGCCATATCGGAAGAAAGTTGGCAACTCGTGGAACAAGAATTGTGGACCCTGGGAATCACCATGATATTCTGAAAACTCTGGAGCCGCTGCTGCTGAAATCCAGAAAAGTGAAGTCTAGCACTCGATAGAATTTTTAAAAGTTTAGCTGCTTTGGTTTGTTTGTTTTTTTAAACAAGACTCACCTTGCAAACTTCAGTTCATTCTCATAGTTCTTTCTTTAAACAAATGCAGATTTTCAGAAATAAAGTGCATGTATGCACATACACATGCGTGCACCTGCCTTAAACAGAGGCTTTGTTTTAGTAATCAGTTAAGCACTGCTTAGGGTCAGATTTTTGCATTGCATGCTACAATGATAATTATGCAGCATCCAACTTTTATTTCACCGTACAGGAAGGTATCATACCTAATGAAAATAGAGGATGTTCCTCCTGCATCTATGAAATTTTCTTATATGGGTTTCAGCTTATGATTCTTCCCTCTTCACCCGAAGTGCTGCAATTCACACTCTGCAAGGCCAAGTGTAAAGTACTGTTACTGTGATGCTGGCAAGTTTCACGCGTCCTTAGCAGCACTGTAAGCCAGCACAAAAAGGAGAAAGGCACATGATTCAAAATCTTTTTGACCTTCTATCCCCATTCTTTCTGTGAATCTACCTGTCCACCGCCCAAAAAATAATTCTGAATCGAGGCAGATGTTACCTTGGGTTTTAGCAAATCAGGATTACATCCATTTATTTTCATAAGTAATGGAAACGCCCAGGAAAGGCGCCATCCTCAGGGGAGGATGAACGTAACCACCCATTATCGCCTACGAATTTGATCTATCAGGCAAGATACTGTGTGTGTAGTGGGGGTGGGAATGGAGATTGTTTACATCAGGGGTCTCCAACCTTGACAACTTTAAGACTTGTGGACTTCAATTCCCAGAATTCCTCAGCCAGCTTTGCACTGGTTGAGATATTCTGGGAGTTGAAGTCCACAAGTCTTAAAGTTGCCAAGGTTGGAGAGCCCTGGTTTACATGACTCAAAGGAAGAAGCTGCTAGGCCAAACCCATATAAGAGCCCCCTGCAGCATTCTCTCTAAAGCATTTGGGATTTTACCAGACCTTCTGATGACAGGATTGTGTTCCAGTGCTATAGCCTCTCTCCCTTGCTAAGACTAGCAGAAATAAAGCCACCTATACAAAATAAACTATTACATAAATGTGGGTGTACAACATGCATGTACACAAATCTAGCTCTTGGTGATACATTTTGATGTTCCCATTGCCCCAACTTGGCACCTTTGAGGTGGGAGTTGCAGTTCCCAGAATTTGCAGTCAGCCTGGCCAGAATTGTGGACCTAACCGTCACAGCTTCTCCAGCCCAATCCATCTACGCTGTCCAGCAATTCTGGCTGATTACTCTGGAAGCTGCATTCATAATGTCCTGGAATGGACCAGATATGGGAAGGCTACGGTTGCTAAATGCTGTCAGTGGTCATATCTTCTCTTTGGTTATATTTATTGCTGCCTGCAAACTAACAATGTAAGCTAAAGATAGCCAACTGGCAACCCAACGATGCCTGAGGAATTTTATTTCTCTCTTATCGCTCTGCTAACATGAGACTCAAGTTATAGTCAACCATTTCTCAGTGCCTGTTTTCATGGACAGTCTGACCACAATTTGAGAAGGAAGATAATAAACACTGAGACCCCTATTTTGGTAATGTGGTAGCCTTTGAAAATGTAAAAGTTGGCCATCCTCAGTATGGGCTACAAGCAAACTGGATTCTCACTGTTATTTTATTGGGCTGTACAAGACAATTGGATAGTTTATGCCAAATGCAATTATGTTTATGTGTTTGGCTCACTGATCATTTGAAATCAAATGCCAAATTCTTCAATATTTTAGTGTCGGTTTCTCATTGGGTAACTTGACATGGGACCAACTTTCTGAGAAGCATGGGTTCTAGACCTGAAATGAATGTTGCAATTCATGGAATAACTAGCATTCCAGGAAGCAAACTTTGAATAGAATACCAGAAAGGATCTTGGAGGTCTTCTAGTCCAACCCCCTGCTCAGGCAGGAAACCCCGTATCATTTCAGACAAATGGTTGTCTAATGTCTTCTTAAAAACTTCCATTGCGGGAGCACCCATATGGTATTTCTTCCACCCCAAGTAAGCTTAAAATCTGGACATTTTAACAGCTTAAATATAACCTCTGTGAAATGCTTTCAAAGAAATGGCTCATGATCCACAAAAGAGGTACTTGCAGTGGGTGGACCTTGCTTTCTCCCCTCCCCCCCAAATCAAAGTCTCACAGGGATAAGGAAAAAAAAAAGAATGGCTAAGGAATTACCAAAAGAGAAAGTATGTAATAAAACCAAATTTATAGGTATATGCTTTCCAACCACCAGTAAGATAAATATTGGTTTTATTCTATAAATCCACTTCAACTTTTAAGAAGGGAGATTCTTCATTGCTGTGTTATTTGATTACAGGCAGGTAGATTAGTGAAAAGCAAAATATATGTGAATAATGTATAACCAGATTTGGGACAGGGATATGTAATTGTGAAAGAATGTAGATACAAATGAATTAAAAGAAAACACTTGTTATATTGAAAACAGAGGGAGTAAAAAGGAAACCAGATTTTTTTTTCTCCTGAAATATTTAATGGTTCAGAAAAACTATATAGCCATGTACATAAAATTGGGAAATCTGCTACCTGTATTCTTAAGTATTTCTTTCCCTTTAGCAGAATCAATCCTTCCTTCCTTCCTTCCTTCCTTCCTTCCTTCCTTCCTTCCTTCCCTCCCCTTCCCACCCACCCTCTTTTTTAATCAGCTTCCCAGATTCTACAGTTGATTCCAAAAATTAACCATACTTTGAAATATAATGATAGTGGGTGTAGGTAGAAATAGAATATGATTAGTACTAATGCAGCCTATTATTAACAGCAACTGCTTGCAATATTGCAGGTTCAAGTCCCACCAGGCCCAAGGTTGACTCAGCCTTCCATCCTTTATAAGGTAGGTAAAATGAGGACCCAGATTGTTGGGGGGCAATAAGTTGACTTTGTATATAGTATAAAATGGATGAAGACTATTGCTTGACATAGTGTAAGCCGCCCTGAGTCTTCGGAGAAGGGCGGGATATAAATGCAAAAACAAAACAAAACTATAAGCTATAGGGTAAATTTGCTGTTGCTTTTAATTTGCCTTAATATGGGGATTTTTATCCTTATTTTAAGCAGGCATATTCTTTTACATATATATGTAGTTATATTTTAAACTGGTGCTTGTTTGAAGAGAAGGAATTACTGCAGTAGTAAGAGATAGGTGGTGTAGAATGAAGAGAACAAGTAGTCCTCGACTTACGACCACAATTGAGCCCAAAAGTGAGACAGTTTTGCCCCATTTTATGATTTTTCTTGCCACAGCTATTAGGTGAATCACTGCAGTTGTTATGTTAGTAACACAATTGTTAAGTGAATCTGATTTCCCACTGACTTTGCTTGTCAGAATAGTTGCAAAAGGTGATCACATGACCCAGGACACTGCAACCTTCATAAATATGAACCAATTGCCAACTATCTGAGTTTTGATCTCATGACTGTCGGGATGTGAAAACCGGTTATAAATAATTTTTTTCAGTGATGTAACTTGGAACAGTCACTAAATGAATGGTTGTAAGTCGAGGACACACACATACACATACACATACACATACACATACACACACACACACACACACACACACACACACACACCCCTAAGATTTGAAAAACTAAAAGGAAAAAGAATCTGGAAACATACTCCTTTCCTCTCTTCAGGGTAAGTCTTATAAGGGTCCTTGAGTGGCGCAGACTGCTAAAACAGTCTGTTATTAACAGCAGCTGCTTGCAATTACTGCAGGTTCAAGTCCCACCAGGCCCAAGGTTGACTCAGCTTTCCATCCTTTATAAGGTAGGTAAAATGAGGACCCAGATTGTTAGGGGCAATAAAAGTTGACTTTGTATATAATATACAAATGTATGAAGACTATTGTTTGACATAGTGTAAGCCGCCCTGAGTCTTCGGAGAAGGGCGGGATATAAATGCAAAAAATAAATAATAATAAAAAAACTAAATAAACTGATATATGGGTTGTTTGGGAGTTTTACTTTTAAAGGTGTCTTAAAAACTGATCAACCAATAGTACATTGTATATTTCATCATCATAACAGGCACTACAGGGGAATATGCTAAGTTATAGATTATGTCATATGGATTAGCAAAAGAGAATGGCTTTTAATTTAAATACATTTAATTTAAATAGTAAATGCTATATTTATTCAAATTTACCCTAGCATTTCTTTTGCTCTTCACTGGGGAGGAGGGAAAAGAATAAAAAGGAGCTTTTCACTTCCAATTTTTCAGAAGCATAACATCTTTACAAGCAGATAGAATCTCACTATCAGCAATATCTATATGGGATGGAAGTGTGGGAGGTTAGCCTTCTCTAATCTGATACCTTCCAGAAATAAATTGGACCACATCCCCATCATTCTCTCTCCAAATAAATTGTTGACCATGTATGCTGGGAGCTATGGGAGATAAGAGTCCAAAAGAGAGAGTGCCAGGTTGGGGAATTCAAAAATTCAGTGGAAACTTTGAATTTTTGCCTTTTAAAGGTTTATGATCCATGTTTTATTTTATTTATCTTATGATTCTTGATGAACGCATCTTTTATTTTATGTACACTGAGAGCATATGCACCAACACAAATTCTTTGTCTGTCGGATCACATTTGGCCAATAAAAAATTATATTCAATATATTCTGTTTATTTTCTTTCTTTTTGTTTTAAGGATATAACAAAGTAGGTGTATGTAAGTGAAGTGAGTAGAATTTACCTGTTTGCTGCGGGCACATATATGCATGTCCCCAAAACTCTGATCAGGCACGTACCAACAATTGGCATCCTATATTCATTCAAAACTGAGCATGTCCTTCAAACACTACGAAGTATGAATCAAATAATGTTTGCCTATTTCCGATTTATAAATTTAAGAAGAAACTTAGAAAAAAAGCAGATCCTAACTCAACAATCTGGGCAACTTCAGCTGATCCTGGTGAGCCGGCAACCCATCCCCTTGAAAATAATGCCTTTTCTTGTATGTCTGTAAATTTATGATTTGCAAAAGATGCAAACATCAGATGCTTGTGTCTTTTGCAGAATGGAATAGGTGGAAAAAAGCAAATAACGTGCTTTATTATAAAAAGAGCGAAGGAGATAAAAATTAAGAAGTAGCAAACAAAATAAAAGCAAAATAACCCAATCACAAACATACAATCGCATAGAATATTATCCCTGTTTTTTTCCCCCCATTTTCATTTTATATCAAAAGATGAATAGACAAAAAGCAGAGTATCTAAAACCATCCCTTAAAATATTCAAGGAAAAAGAGAGATAGTGAGACAGATTGGGAATCTTATCCTAGAAGTCACTTTTTCTGCCTGATGCTAACTGTCACCAGGGGAAGCTGACTATGCACAGGACTGAATCCTGAATCTTGATGAGTTTTCTTTTAAGGTACATATTAAGCCAGTTAATATATCAAATATGTTGCAACTTGCTACTTCTTCAATGTATGTGGATATTTATTTCTTAAAATACACGTTTTACTATTAACATATTTGCATCAGTTTGAACGGCACCATTTTAAGCACAATCTTTTGAAATTAAGCTCTGATGTGGATATCAAGTCATCAGGCTAAGACACCACAGTACTCTCAGCTCTACATTTAATTTCGGAATAATCAGAAGCTAGATGTTGGGTTATCTAACTCTTTTTTAGCCATGGAAATATCCTCAACTGCATTGTCCATCAAAAAAGGGAGTAGGAGATTAAGAAGCCCAATGGGCATTATTCATTTATTTTTGTGAAATTTTAGGACATAAGCTCTCCTTAATAAAACAGTCATTTTGCTCCAATGTCTGGTTTCCTTAGGTAGTCAGCGAGAACATTGCAAATTATAATAATGGCATACTTCATTCTTGTTCCTAAGCAGTTAGTATCGAGAGTATTGGTGCTACCAATACCCCTGGAAGCCTATGTGGTAAACACCAGGCATGCTCAGAAGAATCTGGAGCTTATACTTCACTGAATGGGAGCATCATAACCATATCCTATCAAAGCCATTCCCACAGAGTATCTTTTGCATACAAGCTTTTTATTGTTGCTCAGCATGGAAGAAGGTATCTTGTGTATGCAGACATCTATCAGAGGCCCTGGCAAAATACTTCAGGAGCCCATTCCTCACACCTCTCCCTCTACTTCTCTTCCCCCTCAGCGCAGAGAAGGATCAAGGGAAATCTGCCTGCCAGAGATGAGTTCACCCGTTTTCAGGAGACAGCTGAGTCAGCCCTCACAGAAATGAGCTGTCATAAATATGCTTCTGAAAAGTACATTTTAAAAATGCTGCAATACCAGGACGTTTTAATATTTAATTAGACTATCACCACACTGCACATGGGCTCTTTCACTGCCTCACTGGGTGCATGAATGCATCTGTGTCTATCTTCTCACAATAACAAACAAGACCCACACAATGTGAAGTTGCATCTGAACACCACTTCAGAAGTGTTGCAGAAGGCAGATATCCCCAGTGTTTAGGCGAGACTATTGTGTTGTGTTGTGTTCTGTCTCTCTTTTGCCAGAGCATTTATCTAACTCAGGCTCCTTCCGGGTTTTTAGTACTCAACTAGCCTTGTAGTAATATAAACCTCCAATCCTCAGGCCTCTTCATGTGCAAGCATAGCCCTGGGATATGGCATTGTTTTGAGAAATTATCTGTCACTGCTGCTTGGACTACAGGGAAAAAAACCTTTGGGGTGGCAATAACTTCTTTCTGGTTATGCACATGACATGGTCTGCCACTTCTCAGGGCCTATTCATAAAATTTGCTTAAAATGAATACGATTTCAAAAAAAAGAGTCTTCCTTTTAAAGTTAGTTGGCGTTTGTTCCTTTTAAAGCTATGGTCCCTTCAACTTAACTCTGATGTATTCTTGGTGGAATAAGTGATTTTTCAATTGCAGCTGACAAAGTTGAGTTTGAAACCTAACCTGTTAGACCCAATATTTTGTCTCCTAAAAGCTCTGGGAAGAAGCAAGGCAACTAGGAGAAATTCAGTTCTTATCTCTCATGTTTAATGTACTGGGGATACTGCCTCTGAAAGTGGCACTTCCAATTAATTATCCCAGATAATAGATAGCAATCCCTAGATCAGACTTCATCACAACCTAGGTTGCAGCAAATATTTTGGGTCTACAATTCCCAATAAGCCGTCATGTGAAAATATAAGCAAGTATTAAGAGTAGTGGAAGCTGTTGGGTAAAATGCCTAGGGCAACTCAGGGTGAAGAAGTCTGCCTGCTATTTCCCTCAAGCACTGCTTGTTCATGTTAAATTCCTTACCTGGTTCTTATTTAGAGCAGAATGCACAGAGGATATTTGCTCATGACTTCATCACTGCCCACTTCAATTACTGTAATTTGCTCTAGTTGGGATTGGCCTTGAAGACCACCTGGAATTTTCAGCTGACTATGAAGTTTCAAGCACCTCTATGTTTTTATTTTAATGATTTAACATAATGCATTATTATGGTTCATCGCACATTCAGCCAGATGTTCAGACTGGAGTGGGCATTTTTGTCCACCCATTGAGTCTTTCCCAAGGACTTGGGATAGGCAGGTGTTTATTATTATTTTAATATGTCTGAGCCACCTAGAGTCCATAAGAATTGAAGAGGGGATAAATGGCATAAACAAACAAACAAACAAGCAAACTTCCATCAGATGGATTTCAACAATTGAGATGTATGCTCTCGTTCCATATTTTCACCCCTTTAATCACCGCAAAGAAGCTTCTACATGCCCCACTTATATTAAGAATGTGCAGCTGCAGAAGTTAATAATTTTTACCCAAGAGTAATAGGAGTAACTCATCTCCCCTCACCCATCACACGTTTTTAATGAAACCAACTTGTAATACCAGAGCTACCTTCCTTTCCTTTATTTAACAAGCAATGGAATGTTTCAGAAGCAACATGAAAGTATATGTTATTAAATTAACAATTGCTTATTATAAACATTTTAATAAAGTATTGCTTATTCTGCTTCACTGTTTCTCCACTGTAGGCAAACATACTGCTTCAGATAACAGATAGGCTTAAGGCAGGGAGGGGAAACATTTTGCTGGATAAATGCTGCACTTTTCATAGGGGAGGCCTTTAAGTTGCAAAGTAAGTCAGGTACATCACAAATGAAGGTGGGTTGGAGGGGGGGACACATTTTATTAAAACTGAGAAGTGTCAGCTTTAGATTTCATGGGTTTCTCCACCTCAAAATGTTAGGAAACTGTACTGTTGAAAAAATCTGGACACTAAGTCCATTAAGCAGATTCTGGTGCAAAGGCATTTGAATGTCTATGGAGATTCTAAATCATCCAGGTCATAGTAGTCCCAAAGGTACTTTTTCTAAAAGGCAACTGAACTTTCTTGGGGCTTTTTTTTTTTCCTTTGAAAACATTTTGCTTCTCATCCAAGAAGCAAAGTGAAAAAGCTTCTTGGGTGAGAAGCAAAACATTTTCAAAGGAAAATAAAAAAGAAACCAAGAAAATCCAGTTGCCTTTTGAAAAAAGCATCTTTGGGACGTTTATTTGAATGAGAAAATTCTTCACCCAGAACTCTGATTCAAGTGCTTAAACCCAATGGAGGTCATGTCTTTTCACACAAAGTTCAATCTCCTGTTGTCCAAAATATTCTTCCTTCCTTTTTTTAATTACTACTGTTAAATTGGGAGCCTGAAATGCTTTTCACAACGACCCAGAGATCTACCAACAGGTCCAAATTTACCTTCTCCAGCCTCTATTGTAGATCAAATGCAGCTGCTTGGACTTTCATTATAATGATGACTCCATTTTACAACAAAACCTTGATCATCTCAGCTGCCTGTTGCTAAATTAATGGCTTTTTTGGAACAAAGCCATAGGCTTTATCTTCAACCAAATTTTAGAAGATAGCAATGAGCACATAAAAGATGACCCAAAATTATTCCTACCTATCCCACTAACCTAGCAGAAGCAAGCAAACAGCAAAATGTCCCAGATCTGAATAATAAAACTAACAAAATTACACATGTGTAATTCTACAAGGTTTCTGTTTTCTCAGTGTTCTGCTTTCCTTCAGTCTGACATGTGCCTTTCCCTCCCTCAACCACTCTTACTCTCATCCTTTTTACAATCTTCAGAAGAAGTGCTACTAATAAGGAGAAGACAAGTAAAATCTCAAATCTGTTTTAACTTTCGCACACATCTATTTTCTCTCTTTTTTGGCGGGGTGGGGGGAGGGGGGGAGTGAAGTACACAATTATTTTTCTGGGGAAACTGTTTTACCGCAAGAGGCAGGCAGATATCCGTATGGGACAAAAATAGAAGAAGGGAAAAATAGATGAGTGTGTTTTTGGGGGAAAGCTCCTAGCCAGGATGATAAATAGCTAACTGAAACTCCAAGCATGCTCCATAAACAACGATGGGTGATCATCTCACACTGCAGCTAGCTGGTTTTAACTCTGCGTGTATGCACATTTCAGCCCATGCTTCTCTTACAGCTAAATTGAAATCTTAAAAGGTTTTTTTTTTAAAGTTTAAATACAGCTTAGCTCAAGGTCTATTCACTCCCACCCAAAACTGCTTTTGTTTCCTTTTACCATGTTCAATGGCCTTGCATTGGAGACACAACTGTACTGCACTGCACTATAAAAGAGAGATAAAGGGATCCTACCTCCCTGAGCCGCCACTTGTCCCTAGGGACAAGGACCCTCTGCTGCTGTTCAAAGTCTTCTAAAATTAAAAGTCACAACTATGCCTCTCAGTATTTCAGAGCAGGATGTAGTCCCACCAGTTTCGGTCCTGTCAGATTTCTTATAACATCATCACCTCACTATCCATTTCAGGATCTTCTAATTCCAGTCTGGAATTCAGTCCATTGAAGGGGAATCAGTAGGAACTTTGGCCCTGAATGCAACCATCCAACAGGCAAAAAGAAATAAACAATTTACCAGGAAGGTTTAGCCAAAATAGCGCTGACCTGATCTCCTCCTTGTTCACCAATATGCTTACACGGGAGATTGCCTATGCAAAACTCCCATTGCTTCTTATGCAAGCCTCTTCTCAGCAAAGCAATTTGCTGCTTTATCCAAGAGTATTATTTATTATTACACTGAACAGAAAGCATTGTTGAATATGCAGAATAAGAGGACTTACTGTACATGGTATTATGAACAGTAGCATCCCATTTATCTGTGCACTCTGGAGGACATCCAAATTTAAGGATAAGAGTTTTGTTAAAATAGATAGCTTATCAAGGATAAAAGTTTTGTTAAAATGGAGTGATATACCATCTACTGTGAGATTTAACAGTCCTGAGCCTCAGCTTTGAAAATGGAGACGTTCTCTTTACTGCCCAAATGAAAATACATAAAAGGGATAAAATTCATTCGGGCCACTTTGTGTATTAAATGTCCAATTCCTAGGACTCTGCCATTATCCTGATCTTTCTTACTGATATGATCATACAGAGCATTGAAATGACATTCTAGAGTAAAAGCAGACGCCTCTATAAGAGTATCAGAAGAAATCTATAGTAAATTTTGTTAATTTATCCCAACTAAAGTTTAACAGCCTCAAGGCTTCTGTCATTATATGATACCCCTCTGTCTAAAAGGTGATTGTGGGCTTGCTGTAATAGCCCTTTTTAGTCACTTGAAAGAATTTTAATTGCTCAAAGGCTTTAGTACTAGTATGTGCTATTACTATGACATTCTAATTAGACGCATCAGCTATTTCAACTGTTTTAAAAGAATAATCAAAACTTGGCCCTGTAGATCTGGAAGCATAAAAAGTGTCTTGTTCGCTATTTTTACAAACTTTTTGAAGGAAAAATATCAGGAGAAAAGTTATATTGGCCCTAAACTTCTCAGGAGTATACCCGTTGCTATATGTTAATGTTCTCAGCATTTATGATTACAGCCATATGCAAGCCTTGAATTTTACCTCCATCTGCAAAGTCTGAAACTATGATATGCAAGATTTTTGTGTTTGGCTTAAATAGATCTTTCACTGGGAGGATTCTTTGCTGTTTAGCCCAGAGTCCTAATGTTCATCTTTCTGGCTTGCATCCAGTTGGTATCCCCTGACTTATAGAAGACTTTTGTATGCTGGCTTTTGCAGCTGAATGGCTGCAGGGAGAATCACCCCCCCCCCAAAAAAAAAGGTACCTCTCTTCCATTGCCAAAATCAGAGCATTCTATCAGCAGAGGAACACTATAAATATCATCTATATACCAGCCTATCTACAAACTGTACCAGCCCAATGTACAGTACTCTCTGATAATATGATCTGATGCATCAACATTAATGGAAATTTCTTAGGTATTACGCAAATCAATAACTCACAAATTAAAGTAATTCAATTCAAAATAAGTAAGGTTTATTTTTGAGTGAGGGAGAATTAGGGATTTTGATTGTAGTGGGAAATGACTAGATGAGTAAACAACTTAAATAATATTACTGAGGTAAGAATCCTCAAACTACTGTATTCAGACTTGTTTATTTTTAATGTTCTCCAAGTATGAAACAGAGCATGATGACAACCATCTATAGGTATACAATCAAGTTATATGGGCGATTCTGACCAGTTCGTCTAATTTCACTTTGATCCAATATTCACATCTCTGGTCTGAAATCAATTAAGTGGTTAATATATCACTGAAATAGAAACTCAAGAGTTTCATTTATACACACACACATATATACACTCAGAAGAGTTATAATTCAGATGCCAATTTGCACTCCTGAGTCCGATAATGTTCTATGCATTCATGTGTACGAGTGTAAGGGAAAAAATGTATGTTTTGTGATAACCCATGAAGTACACATCAACAATGAACAAAGCTAAGAAAGGTATGCAATTTTGCATCCTCCAGTGACTGAATGACTTGAAGCTCCTCTAAGTACCAGTAGGTATATCCTTATTACATAAATGGAATTCTGCCAACAACAGACTTTTTCTTGTCCAAGGCAGATAGATTTTTGTCTCCTGTGCAATATTTTCAACACTTCTCCTCAAGAGTTTTCTCTCTCTCTTGCACGCACACACACAGAGAATTCCAGGATTACCACAGTTGCCCTTTCTAATGGCCACTCTTAAGTCAAAACTTACTGATGGTTTTATTTTATTACTTATTGGGAATTATTGGTATTAATTCTGTTAATCTAATTAACTATTACAAGCCACACTTTAAATGAGTCTCCCCTACACATTGCACAAGCCATTCTACCACCTTGTTTTACATATCAAAGGCAAAACATTGACGAGAATGCAGCCGTGTGACATGGTAAAACTAAAATAATAGGGAAGCAGCACTCACAACTAACAGGACTGCCCTCTTTTTCTCATGCGTGCATGTATGCACATACGCATGCGCACAGGTGTACACCTACACAAGGGCAATCCATAGAATCAATTTGGTATATTCAATAATCTCAATACTTTCCGGTTTTAAAAGCACCCATCTTGAAAAGTCTGTTCTTAAAATGGAGGAAAAGAAAAATGTTGATTCTTGGCTCTGAAACCCCTGGTTTAATGTGCAAGGGACATTTTTGTGAATGGGTATAGCATAGAGAAATGAAGGGTAAGGAGAGATGCTGTGCTTTCACATTATTTATGCGTGCAGTCTGCGTTAATGGCATATGCAAGTTGACAGCATACATCCTATCAACTTGCTGAAGTGTATCTTGATTGTTCAAACACACTCTTAAAGGTGCCCGATCATTTATCAAATTAAAATAACTGCGCTGTGTTCTAAAGGGCTTGGAATATCTGAATTGTGTGCCAGCATTCCTAGTACCCCTTATATTTCTACATTTCACAACAAATCTTACTTTCCAAAGCACTCAACAAGCAAGGCAGATTTGTGTGGCTGAAGTGAAGAAAATAGAAGGAGGGAGGGAGGGAGGAAGGAAGGGCTTCTTCCCCTCACAATCATGTTGGTCCAGAAATATGCTATTTCATGATTCTGGTTTGAGATTGTTGATTTTTGTTGTTATTGTTGTTCTGCTCTATGTCACAAACTTCAATACAAATCTATTAATCCAGCAGAAAATGATGGACTCCAGAAGGCTGACCAATTAAATTTAGACTCATGAAAAGTCATGAATAGCTTGGTGGCTAGTAAACTACAATTTTTATTAACTTGAACAATATTTCTGTAAGAAGTAAGTAGAATCTTTCCCATGAATGGCCCTTATGTAATTTACTTAACTTTGTGAACCTTGCCAAAGCCTTGAATATTTTTAGATCTTTCTGTTCTAGGATTGGCATTTCTTTCTTTTTTTAATATAAAAGAAAGTGTGATTTTCTGAAATGATATTTTTAGGCTTCTGCTTGTTATTTTAAACAAGTCTTCCTTGATTTGGATCTGCATATGTTGAGCAGCCTCTGCTCAGGATTAGGTCTGTTTTGAAGATGCAGTCATGTAAATTTTGCACTAGAACAATTGCTTTGCACGTGGAAATACAGCTATATCCCTAAATTAGCACACTACAGATTAGTTGCTACTGTGGCAAAAAAATGTTTTATATGAATAATTAGACAAGGTAGTGGAGCAATTCCCAGTGGACTAATGTACATTTCAAAAATGAACTTTAATTTCTGTGTTTGCACGTGCGCCCACACTCACTCATGTACAACCACAACTGCCTTGTGTAACCATGTGCACCTTCTCATTCTTGTGCAAAAGATCAGCACTGGCAGTTTCTAGTTGTTATCTCTGCATTGCCTTTCATGTCTCATGCCACTTGTCATTTATAAGTAAAGATGGTTAAGAGTCTTTAGAATACACCTTTGAATATTAACTCCTTTTGCACCTATTCAGTGATGACAACCATGTTACAGAAACAGATTGGTGTCATAATGAAGTATTTATTAAAATTTATTTTTTTTAAAATGTGGGGGCCATGGGAGAAGAAGTGATAATTTGGAATGGGGAGAGAGAATCCTTTTTAGAGCCTTCCTCTCTCATTCCATTCCAACTGTCCCCCTTATTCCATTTAATGATAAATTAAATCTACTTGAAATTCTAGTATTCTTTCCAAAGCTCCCTACCCCCCAAACCTAGAATTACTGTGTCCATTTTCATTCAAAGAAAATGTCTGAGACCTTTGCTTACCAAACTATGTCCTTTCTGAACAGTTATTACTTTTTCTCTTTTTTAGTTATCTGGGATGGCACAATTGTTTAACTAGTAGATGGGCAAGTTATCTCAAACACTTCCTATTTACTACCAAAAAAACCCCACCCTTAACAATGTGTATATACACAGTCAGTGAGATAGAATAGTTTTTAGGTTTTTCTTCTACTATCTTTCTTTGGTAAGGTTCTTGCTTGCATATAAAAGAATCAACAGCAATGAGAAAATTCAAACAGCTTCAGGCAGGAATAATGATGAATAATACTGCTAATATCCCCCCCCCTTTTCTTTCTTTCTTTAAAATTTTCACAGCTTTGACTTTGGACCATCTGTATGGGAGACGCATGTGTGTGCACGCACACACATACGCACACAAATCTAATGCACAAAAAAATAATGAGACAAAACATTTTAATTGCACCTTTTGTGACAAGGTTACTAAAACAGCACTTTACCATAAAATTTCTACAGTGGGATTATAAAACTATCAGCACTCTGCTATAAGAAAAACAATTTGCTGAACATTAAAAGCTAACTTCAAAAATTCAATGTCTCTATGGCCAGCTTTAAAACAGAAACTGTTCAGGGGTAAGGACAGGGAGGGTACAAGTTATCTCCATAAGGGGAGGATTCAAGGAGCAGAAACTGTTGGAATACATGCTTGATCAATGAACGTATGCCTTGTGGAATTTTGTCTCGGAACATGTAAAAATTAAGTCCTTTCTTGTAGAGCACTTTGCGTTCCAATCTCTTCCCAGTGGATTTGCTTTATATCTGGCCTTCTGGAGCTCCGCTTTTAACGTGTTTTGCTTCTTTTACTTCCTAAAAATGTGTGTTGGTATCCACAGTGTAGGTTACAAGTCCTTTCCAACTATTTCCTTTAACAAGTATCCTTTGCATATTTTAATATATCATGACTTTCTTGAATCAGGACCTTCTGCATTTCTTCCTTATGTTAATCTAAATTACACAGATTATACCCATTAGGTTTAGGAGACATTAGTCAGCCACTCTTTATATAACAACAAGCATAGAAAAATATTTTAAAATGGCTGCAATTCCATATAACCTTAGTCTGTGTATTCACATATTTCAAATTCTGGTTCTGGAGAGGACATTCCTGTATTATAATTGTGCATCAGTGTCAAGATATCATCAATAATTTATTCTATTTATTGTCAGTTTGCTTCTTTAATGTAAAAGAAAAATGTGTTCAACTAAGCACGTTCTAAAAATATTAAAAAAACAATCACAGCAACAATTTTAAAAATAATATTTCTAATTAGGAGCTTAGTAAAATACTCATATTTAAAATACACATAGTGGAAGAAAAAAATAGAAAGCATAAAAAAGATCAATAGAAGGATTTCAAATAGCTTCGAAGCACAAGGCGTGTTGAATCCAGACTGGAAGAAAAGCAGAGTGATTGACACAAATCATACTCCTCATCCAATTTGCCCAGGTTTGCATTTTAAAATGCCTTTCTGTTGTTGCTGAATGCAAACAGTTTTTTTTTTAAGATTTCACTCTAATGAGCATCTTCAATTTTGTATGAGGCAGGTAAGTATGTAAAAAGAAAGGTAGATTAAAAAAATTAAAACCGATAAAACCCTACAGAATTATGATTCATTCATTTCAAATAAAGCACAAAGTATGTGTAGCTTGTTGCATTTGTTAGTTTTTAAAAATCTCATTATGCTAAAATTAATTAATAATTTGCAGCTGGATATGCCATTTAAAAAATAATAATAAATGTCTGCACTCCTGTTTGATCATTTTTATCCATTCTGGTTTACCTCATGCTATTCTTTTTAATCCATATACTAATTGTAATCCCATTAAAGCAGATATAATTTTATTACCATTCATAGTTTGTCAAGCTAGCAATAACGATGGCTGCTACTGCTGAGTTTAGAGAAAAATAAAAACTGTCACACATTTTCCTCTTCTGATGTTTAAAGTAACTTGTAAACAAAACTTAAGTGGCTGTGTGTGGTTTTGTAAATCTAAGATTAAATCCATACTTCCATAAATATATATCCCATAAACAACTGTACACCAAATGAAGGTACATACTACATATTCAGAGCTGGCCACAAAATTTGAAAAACTCAACCGTATGAGAAAAACCTTTAAGGGCAGAAATACATATAGTGAGTGGATTAAATAGAGAAGCTAGTTAAGTTACACTGGAAACGTTAAACATTCGTGAGGAAATAAAATAAAATATTTCTAATGCCAAATTATTTGCTTCAGATAGGTCTTTTAAAAAGTAAAAAACAAAACACAGCAAGCCTACCTCAGCTTCTGTGAAAACACAATGAATGGAAGACATTCTGAAGCATAGCCAGAAACTTGTAAATTTCAAAACCTCTCATTCAAAACCTCTCAAAGCATCTATTACTTTTATTACAGTTTTTCCATTCCAGCTTTGGGGTGAATGGGGGGTGGAGTGGGGAGTGAATTGTTACTATTGTTTGGATTTTTGCATATTGATATATAAAACCTTATTCTAAATGATAGATACATCATTCCGCTTTTGGAAATACCCCCTTTTGTTTCCAAAGATCTTGCTTCCAAAAAGATTTTAAACCAAGGATGGGCAACTTGAAATCCTGAGCTGGTTTAGCATACGTGTGTCCCATTTTGTGTATGCATTCTCACTAATGTTCTGCAGCCAACACCTGCTATTTTGCACCCCCTCCCGGTCCCAGGCAATTAATTGATTAAAAATGGATGCCATGGACGATCTCTAAAGAACCTGGCACATACCACCTCCCTGATTTTTCTTGCCAAACATTGTGTCTTCAGCAAGATACCAAGAGCACTTGTTAAAACTAACACATGCACTGCAAAGCCCATTCTCACCCTGACACTTCAGGGCTTTATATAGAAACAGGATTTTCTAGTCTTATACCACCAGCTCCGTTAATGCTCACCCCACACATACAGCTACCCCTAATCTGAAAGAGCAGGGGGGGGGGTTGCTCACCTTTCCCAAGCAAGTAACAAGGAGGGGGGAGAAAGTGCCTTGTTTGTGCAAAAGAATTTTGTGAGGTTAATGCAAAAAAAGAAGAAAGAAAGAAAGGAAAAAAGGAAGGAAGGAAGGAAGGAAGGAAGGAAGGAAGGAAGGAAGGAAGGAGGGGTTCACTCCCTTCCCTTTTCTTGGGCTTTCCCTTCTATTAAGGGGCATGTCGTAGGGGAAGGAAGGTGGAACAGCCTTTATTTTAGCCCTCTCCCACTAAAAAGAAATATCGCGAGTGGGATATGGGGCCTTTAGTATTTTGCTCCTTACCAAAATGAAATGTTCAGATTTGCCAAAAAAATATTCACACATATCCCAAAGCAAGTTATGGGAGTCCAGGGAATTCTGGGTCAGAAAGGGGTCACCTCCGTTGCACTTCTAAACACCCCATTTCGCACAGCCCCCCTGAAAAGAGTGGGGAAGAAGCACGGTTCCCTCCTCCTCTCAATCTCCCGATCCTATGAAATCTCTCTGAGCAGGCGGGATTTTCCCTCGCTCACAGACGCGCGGGAGGGATCCGCGGATGTAGGTCTTCTCGGGACGGATTCTCCGCTTGCGGAGACTTTCAGAAAATCTCCGTGAATGCATTGTCGGAGAGCGAAGGAAAAAATAAATAAAATAAAACCACTAAGCCGTTAAAATAAGGTTGCAAAAGGGCGCATTTTGAAAACAGAAGCAAAACCGTTCCTATTTTTATTTCTCCCTTCGCAGCAACCGATGCAAAGGATCGATCTGCTGCAATATCACTCACACACACACACTCCTTTTCTTTCTTTCTGGGGGAAGAAAAAAAAAGGGCAGCTCAATCGGGCGTCCCTCCTTTGGTGCTGGCGACCCCTCCCTCGCCCCTCCGCAGTCAGGGCGCCCGAGCCTCCCCGCAGCTCTCCAAGGCCCCTCAGATCCCCTCAGCTCCTTTCACCCCGGCGCTCCGCACTGACCTGTGTGCGTAGCCATGGAGATGGGCGAGGGGAAGTATTTCCCGGGCTGGAAGTGTCCTCCGTGCTGCACCGAGTTGTGCCCGGCGGAAGCGAGGCGGCTGGAGCTGTTGCGATGGCCCCGCTCGGCCAGGAGAGGAGGCGGAGGTGCGAACTCCCGGCCATCCATACCGGGGCTGCGCTTCCACGACCGGAGCCCCCGGCAGGAAAGGGGGCTGCGGGACGGCCTTGCAGCGGGCGAAGATTCGCCCTCTCCCCGGGAAAGGGAAATCTGCAGGCCGCAGGAGCGGGGAAGGAAGAGGGCTCCCCTCAACACGAGGCTAATCGTATCCCTCCAAGAGGCCTCCGCTTCTCGTGGCACCGGCGAGCTGGCCTCATTCTCTGCAAGGCAAAGGGAGAAGATAAAGCGCGTGAGGAAGCCGTCGGCGCTGGACGGATTGGATTAACGGCGGGCAACACTACCGGAGGGCGAGAAGCGGCGACCTGGTACTAGAAGCCCCGCTGATGGGTTCCCCCACCCAAAGAACCCCCTCGAGACCGTGGAAACTAACTCCACACACCCCGCGCCGCCTTCTACGTCTCTCCCTTGTTTGCCGCCTGCCTTTCCTTTGTCGAACGGAGCAACTGGTTCTTACGGATTACATGGCGACCACCAGAGTTAAAAACAGATACATCGAACTCTTTTCAAAAAAAAAATCTACGTGGAAAATAGAAAATGCAAACAATGCGGCGCTTCCAGACCTTGTACTTTTTTTTTTATTATTACCGCGGCAGGGAAGAGATTCAGATAAAGCGAGGCCAGTAAAATGAAAACAGGAGCGGTGCCTCCAATGTAATTGGGGGCGGGGAGAGGCGGCGAGGTGGTTGGAGGAGGAAAAAGTGCTAAATTTTATTATGCTATAGTTTTGTTCAGCTATGGTATTCGTAATTTTGAACTGATCGTTGTTCTCCCATGATTTGCTGCGGTATTTAGACAACTAAATCTTCAAATCGATGGTTTTAAAAATGTTAAATGTTAGGGATAGGAGAGTGTTCTTTCCTTTGCTCCTATGTTAAGTGTGATGCTTTGCTTTACATACATATGTACCCGGTGGAAGGAATGGGGATTATGTTTGGTTTGCTGGCTTCCCAGTTTACAAACCAGTTGCCTTGATGCAATCCAAAAGAACGCGTTCCTTGCGCAGACCCCAGATGAGGGGGAAAGTTTGCTGGGCTTCAGTTACTCAAGCTCAGAAATAAATATTTCACTGCAGACACTTGAGTGGCAAAGTCCTGCATTCCTCGTTCAAGGGCAGGGGTTTAAATTCTACAACTGTATTCTTAGACAAAACAGTTATGTAAGGTTCTTCCTGTGCATTCATTCCATTTACACATAAGGGGTTTCTGGCTTAGACCCAATGTGTGTAACATTAGGCCAAGAGGAAGGAGGGGAGATAAAAAGATCTCAAACCAACCCCCCCTTTTTCCCCCCCTTTCAGACTTGTGCTGCACTGAAAGATCCGCACTAGCTTCTGAATACAAAAAATGTGCATCTCCCGTGTATATATATATATATTAAAAAACCTCACTGAGCTATCAATGGAGATCTAATGCTTCCACAGGAGGAACAAGGGGTACCCAAATTATTTTCTTCCTTTACAGTGAGGCAGTTAATCCTATGTTTCTGTCCTTATAGAGAACATCGTTTGAAGGCTCCACAGCCCATTCAACCCATACTGAAAGTAACTCCATACTGAATATGCTTACTGATTAACAGTCTGGGAGAAAGGGAAAACACATTTGCTTACCTTAATGTGTCATGATTGGAACAATGAAACAATATTTTTTTATTTACTGAACACTATTTTAAATGGTTAGGTATAAAGCTTTTAACTCTTTAACATTGCTCGACTACTTGGTGTTTGATTTAATCTATAACAAAACAAGGTATTAAATGACTACATATTTGCACAGCGGATAAGATTACACATGCACACATACACATGTGTGTGTGCATGCACACCTACATAAAATAAGAGGAAAAAAATATGGAGAGCTTTCTATTGTAAGTAAATGGAACCACTACGTACAAAAATACAAGAATTTCTTTATTACTCGAAATTTTAATCATCTACATATTGCCAATATTTTATATTTTGCAGTTGGGAGGAATTATAAGAAGAACGTACATTCTTATCGCCTCCCACCCACCCTGTTTAGCAGTATAAAATCTTCCCAGAGAAGCAGCAGTAAAAAAATAATGGACTGGAGGGAGGGGGTCGTGGAAGAGTTGAAGCCTGGAAGACAAAAGCGAAATTAGCAACTTCAGCAAGTTTGAGTTCGATACATCAATATGAAGGGGACATTATGTATTGGTTTACCTCCCCTCCCCCTTATGGTTTTTTTTAATATTTGCATATTTTAAGGGGAGGAAATTGCACCAGACTGAAATATACCAGCCGATTAAAAATCCTGATTATAGGTCAAGGGAAAGTTTTAGCATCAGCGTTCCAGAAACAGCACTTTTGCTACCACGTACCGTGCAGAGGATTTGTTCTAAGGCCGGATCCATTTTGGCAATTGCTATTGCCGAAAGAGGAAAAGTCAAACCAACGCTTCTCCAAACCGGTAACCAAGCTGATGTGCAGCGGCAGAGCCTCCGGATCCAGTCATCTAAATCAGGAACGATCTTGCCTTCGATCTTCCTCGGCTTCCCTTCGGCGCTGCCGAAACTAAAGACGATTCTTTACAAGGAGGAGGACGCGTCGCCGAAGAGAACGGGGTACGTTACTTTAAAATCAATAGCCAAGCTCGGACTTCCAAAGGAACAAAAGGACGGTGTAAATTTGTACGGTTCGGTTCCAGAGAGCTACGCCCCCCTCCCTTGTTTTAATTGGGGCAAGGAAGGGAACGGTGTGGGGGGGGGGATAGAATAATCCAGCGGTAGGTTCTCTGGTCAATTGTACCGAGTCGCCGAGGTTTTGCGCGTTCTAGAAATATGCTCTACTCTCCAAGAGATGGACGAAGAAAGAAACTGAAGATCCGGCAGAGTTCAAACGCTTCGGCGCACTGCTCTCGGGCCTTGTCGGAAAAAACAAAAAGGGTGAGGAAGCTTCTGCCGTGCTAAATTCTTCTCTTAGCCCATCGAAGATCTCTGGAGAGCGGCAGCCATCAAAACGCTCTGCCGCTGCTACAACCCGAAGGCTGCTAAAAAAAACCAAAAAACCTCAGAGATCTCTCCCAGATTGTGGGGATTTTTCTCTCCCAGCTAAACGCATTTGGAACAATTTCATTTTGCTCAGATACTCAATTGCTGGCTTCCCCCAGAATCGGGTTTTTCCCCCCCAAATAATTATTTTGCAGAGTAACAATGATCATTATTATTATTGAAAAGGAAGCGAGGCTGAAATTGTTTCGATATATTGAGCTGAGCAACAAGGCCACCACCCAAAGCATTTGGGACATTTTAAAATCGAACGATTATCGCAATCATTGCGCACAGGCAGAGAGATTGAGAGAAAGAGGAAGCCGAGAAACAAAAGCGTGCCACTGAATTATTCAGTTTCGAGAAACCTTTTCCGTCCGTCAAAAAATCAACTATGGTTCACCGTTTTAAACTGAACCCAAACAAGCAAGACGGATTTTCTTCTTCTTTCTTAATTTAAAAAAATCCTTAAGAGGCATCCTAACGGCATGTTTTCCTGCACGGCAAAAGACATTTACCTTACCGTGCAGAAGATCAGTATACATGCGCACACCCCGGCGGGCAAATAAATACAAATGCGTATTTCCTTTATTGTTTTCATTATTCGTTGTAATTTAGAACCCTCAGGAATTTAAGTATTTTCTGACGCAGAGCATCTTGAACATACAGCAGAAAGGAATCAAAATCACAAAGATCTATTATGATTCATTTTAAAGAAAAATGGAGGCTGCAAATTTACATGTATTCCTTTTGCCACAATGCCTATTTGCCACAATGCCCATTTGTTTCCCTTGCAAAGCAACCATTTACAGTTCCATTTTAAAAAAAGAGCAGACAAACTGATTAGAATTTTAGGTAGGAAATATGCTAATAATCATAGATTTTGTTAGCACTACACGGAGCAGTGCACAAAATTTCCAGGAAATAGAAGCCATTTAAAAAATAAAACACGAACATGCATCTCATAAGTTTGCATTTCGTTTTAAACAATATGCATTTTCTTTCCCAAAGGAAGGGTTTTTTTAAAAAAAAAATTTAGTTGAGGAAAGGATACAATTGTTACATTTTTCAATCGTCAGGTATTTGCATTGCTTTTAAATATATATATATATATATTTGCAGCAATGGTTTTGCTTATTTATATATATATTAGAACTGACCATTGTGAAGGTATACATATTAACAATAAATAATTTATCAACAAATCATGAACGTTCAAAATGCTAAATAAATTTTAGTTACTTACTGGAGGGAGGGGTGTTCCTTTGCACAGAGGGAACGCAATACAATTAAATCAGTGAGTGGGACTTTGTTGTATTCCTATTGGTATTTGCACTGTGCTGACTGTTGCACTGTAAATGCACTGGCTGCTGCTCCTTGCAGAAAGGAAAAAAGACCCTGTCGCGAGCTTCAGCTTCCCCAGCCTCGCATCTCAGTCCTACAAGCAACTCTCCCTGCATACTAATAAGCTCGTGCCACTCACTCAGGGTGAGCACGCTCACTGATTGGACGCCTTGTCCTCCACGGTAATAAGCTCGTGCCACTCTCTCTGCGTAAACAGGCTTCCCAATAGGTTGGCGTGGGGCCAGGGAACTGCCAATCAGAGAACAGCAGGACTACTACTCAATCCAATGGCGCCTAATTCAAGTCCCTACAGTTGCGCAGCTCCCCTCGCGCAGCTTCCCTTTGCTTTATCTGAATGGAAATGCGTAGCAATGCGAAGCGGGAGGGTGGAGGGGGGGGGGAAAGAGAGAGAAGCTTTGCAGAATGGGGAGCTAGGGAGTCCCAGCAGAAATCTGCTTCAGCTCGTAGGCATGCACTCACGCCAATCAGCTGGGCAGCGAAGGGATATTTTTTGGTACGCTTTTCGCTTTGATAAATTGAACGATGCGCTACAACGGCAAAAGTGGGAAATCAAGAGCACTGTACAGATCAGGACGTCAGAGACTGCGTTGCCTGCCCTCCAGCAGCTTTTAAGAGTTACTCGACAAACGAAATACCAAGAGATTTAGAGTGATTTAGGTCCTAAGTATGCTCTTATAGTTCACTGAGTCTTCAGCGCTGGTGGATTTGTCTTTAAACAATTCGAATAGGCGAATCGCTTTGCCGGCATCTTAAATGGGCGTTTTGCAAACTCAGGAAAGTCCCTTTACTAGGTTTCTTGCTCACAAACACATGCACAAAATCCTTTGTGGTTTATCAAAACTGGAGATTTGTTTGTAATCCGGTCGTTCTTTCTTTTCCCTTTTCTGTCTCCCACGCTTCATATTTCCGTCAAGACTCCCTGCCCATCTCTACCCCCCGTCATTTGCACCAAGATATGCTGTCTCGGTAAATTGCCACTTTTTCTTGTTAAATAACGCAGCCATATATACCCGTTTTCCTCCTGTATGATACCATCGCTCCCAAGGCCCATTTTAACGCTGAAACCACACTGCATAAAGCCTTCAAACGGCTTTGTACCGGCAATTGAGAGGTTAACCGCATAGGCTTTAGTTTCTCTCCCACCCCCTTCAGTCTTTCCTTCCCCACTTCCAGGAGACGCCTTGATTGGTTGGCAGTCTCCCAGCCCGCTGTCCATCACCCAGTGTAAACAAGGCGCTGATTGGCTGCTCGCCAGTCCGCACTGGGCTGCCTGAAAAAAGCAATTACTGGCCCCGCGGTTTGCAGGGGGCCCGGGGCTGGTTTGATGAAAGGAGATAAGCTGGGGACTGTTTCCAGCGCACACACACCCAATGCACTCCCCCCCATTCCCCGAGGCAGCGCCTATCGTCCCTTGAGCCAAAAGAAGGTCAGAGAGTGGAGAGGATCAAAAGGAGGAAAGAAAAGGGGAAACGGACTGAGTCCCTATTAGCGATTTTGAAAGTAAAGTCATTCATTCAAGGCAGGTTTGGTGCATCGGTCACCGGAGGGATGGGGAGAGGGGCAGGCTGATCAGCGGGGACCCCTCCCTTTACAGATTCGGGGTCTAAGGACTCTTCGGCGGTGCAGCTTCATAGGATGAGGAGCAAAGCTAGGAAATGTCTCGCTCTTAAATGGGACAAGGAAGGGAAGGCTGCGAGAGAATGCCCGGGAAGCCGCGAGCCGACTTCTCTGTCTGGGTAGAACACGACGCTACGGGAAAGTCGGTTTCGTACGCTCCGCTGCATTTATAACCTCGGCCCAGAGCTTCACAAATTTCAGACAGGAGGAGCAAACTGGATCCATCTTGAGTGTGCAAAACTCTACGCCTCCGGGAGAAAGTCCCGCTTTGGCACAGGCGGAATCTATAGCGAAGCTAACCGGGAGAAATGTCAGTTCCAGTGATCGAACGAGGTTGAAGGACGTGGACGTGTATGTGTGTGTGTGTGCGCGCACGCGATGCCATGGCAGCGGCTGGGAGGCTCAGAATTCTCTCCAGCCGCCCCCTCGCCCCACTCGTGATTATGATTATTTTAAAAAAATTAAAAGGAGCCTAATTGATTTTAAAATGCAGAATAAATCAAAATAACCCGTAAGAGATATTAGATTACAATGGAGCTATTCATTAACCAGAGGGGCGAATTAAATTAAAAAGCAGGCTGTGTGTGTGTACTCTGTGCTTACGTGTATGCTTCAGTTAAAGGAGAGAGAACTTGAGTTTCCCATATGATGATGATGATGGGGTTTGCTGAAACCATGCACCCATTGAATATCCAGAAGGGGGGGGGGATTATCCCAATATCCAACCCACTACCTGCTGATAAAATACTCAAGTTTGGATCAGCACCTTCTAAGTGGTGGTGAGAATTTTTTATTATTAACATTGTTGCTGTTCTTTATATCACATTAATGGATCAATTATTGTAAGTAACTTAGATACATATAAGCATCTACAATTTGCAGTCTTGTGCCCAAGGCAGAGTGGGTGTTCAAACAAAATGAAATCCCAAACATGCTAGGCCCCCTTTCCAGATATTTTAGACGTGAAATTTACATGGGAGAAACATAAGACTTTCTGCTAATACCCTGTAAATGTACGTCCCAAAAAGAAATTAAAAGCACACATTTTAAAAAATAGGCAGGAGAATATATAATTCTGAAAGGAGCCCTATTTGTGGCCAACGGGGAGGGGGGAATGATTCCTGGAAAGGAGAGTTGGGGCTCTTGTATTGGTCTCATAAAAAGTGAGAGCCGAAGACGGAAGAACAGAAAGCAAAGGCACTTTTCAACTCATCCTTTCTGCCTGGAACACAAGGCCCTATCAGAAAACCTAAGGTTCAAAGCAGAGATTTGAAAGAGAAAGGCCATTCTGCAGGCAAAAAATTAAAGGGTGGGGGAAACTACATTCACAGCAGCAAATCTGATACATATATGCATACATACACACAGGAGACGACGATAAAGCTGTGTGTCCGTCTGTGGGTGTATGCGCGCGGTGGCCTCCGAAAGACTTCAACCCTCCGACAATCTTGCTGTTTATCTAGGCCCTCAGCCAGAACATCGGCTGGTAGGCGTGGGAAGGGGTCAGAAGGGATTCAGTTGGATCTGTCTGCAAGGCAGAGTGGGCCTTATGAAACAACAAAAAAAGCTGTAATGCCTGGATTACCTCCCCATATTGGAACAGGATCTAAAAAACTGCGAAGCAACTTTTGATTCATGCAGATTCTTCTGGGGGATAGGAGCAATGGTGAGACAGAACTTGTCTACCTAGAGGATCTTAGGTCCCTATTTTCTGAAATGACAAACCTAGAGGAAGAATAGGGACTGGGAGTTTTTATCTGGTCGTGCTGCTCTAATTTTCCTTTAATATGTCCTGTGTTTCCATCACGAAATTGTCTTTCTGCTCCTCCTTTTATTCCCACTCGGCAGAGAGAAAATTTCTCACTCAGTTGGACAATAGCTTCCTAGTCAAACCAGTCTCTCACCCTGACCTCACTTCCATTTCCCTGGACAGAGAGCCCTTCAGTGTCCTCGTGTTGGCCCCATGACATGCATGGGATCTGTCTGCAAGGCAGAGTGGGCCTTGGTACAAGAAATCCTTGCCGGTTTCCAGGGTTGGAGTCTTAAGAGTTACGGAAGACTTACAACTCCATGTCTTTTCCATGCAAAAGAGGAAATGCCACCTCAGGTTACTCTTGTCTTTTGCGATGGAAGAAAATTAGCTCTCTTCAAACATTACAGACACAAATTGCAACATGTGAACAAGAGTCATCCACTTGATCCTAAATATATTTGCCCGGAGTATAAGGCTGGCTACTATGGCCTGGATTTCTTTATATTTATTTAATAGGGATTATTAAATTATTTATTTATAATCTTGGAAAGCAGTGCAACAGCAGGATCCTCATCCTATTTACCTAGAAATAAATGCCAACTGGCCAGGAATCGGTTCCTAGTTTAGCAAAACTGTAGTGCCAATGTCACTCCAGAGGAAGTCACTTGTTTTTGTAGGTTTAGGATCACAGATTTAAGTCAAAATTAAATCTAAGGTGCATTGCAACCTATGTAATTTTCCCCAGGCAGATGTAGCTGGTTTGTGAAGGTGACAATCTCCCCACGATGGTGAAACAGCAAATCCTGTTGCTTTCAATGGGTTTTCTCCATATAGGAAGGCTGTAGGATCAAATACTGTTCAGGCAGACTTCCACAAAAGCCAATACTTTTAACTTTGAAAAGAATAGATTTCTGGGCCTGGTGCACAGAACTGCTCCTCTTGGTAAACTTTTGGCAGGAACACTGATCTAGGAGAGGACTTCCTCCACTATTTGAGGTGTTTATTTATTATCAGTTTGTTTGTTGTTTGTTTGTTTGTTTGAAAGTGCATGGGGAGACAGGTGAAAGTTGAGGTGCAGAACGCAACAGTAGTTCCAGATATATTTTGTTGTGAGTTGGGGCCAGGAAAGAAGTGTTTAGGGGTGTTTGTTCTTTCAGGTGGTATTTGGTTGTGAATGCGCCAGGTCTCTGCAAAAGCAGCAGTTGCCCTGCAGTGGCGAATGGATGGAAGGGTAATTAATGCAAAGTGACTGATTGCTCTTGAAGAAGGCCGGTCCAGCAAAGGGGATTGTCCCTGGTCACCGAAGCGTCTCGTGATTGACAGTCTCCTTTCCATCTCTCAGCCTAGGGCAAAGTACCCTAGTGCTGCATATTATCACTGGTTTAAGCCCAGAATGGCAAAATCTCAGGTTGTTTGAAAGCTTGCTTTTATTTTGATTTTAAGATGACTATATTCAGTCTAATTATTATTGGACTAGGGAATTAAGTATTATTTTGTTTGAAAATTAAAAACAAACACCAAGGTCCCAAATTAAGAAATAGGAGTAGGGGAGAGAAAAAGAGAGAAACAAAGCATAGGCAAGTAAGGCCGAGGTAGACCTTGGGGCAGATGAATGCAGTTGAAGAGAAAGGAAATGGGGAAATTGGCCTTGGGTTGGTTTAATGTATAAATAAATTAGCTTCCCGTACCTCTCTTTTTTTGTTCCCTCTTTTGAAATTTGGATTAAAAAACAATCTTTGTATATTTCCTTTTTTTTTTTTTTAAATGAAGATTAAAAATTTCACTTCTCAATTTATTCTTCACATTTTAAACAAATGAAAGCAGATTTTAAATTCCATGGCTATTGATTATGTCTTATATTTTGAAAATCAACTTCTTTTGGTTCTGCAGTCTTGTTTCTTTTGTTAAAATGTTCTTTCCTCTTTCTTTCTCTTTTCTTTTTTTCTTTTCTTTCTCCAGTTGTTAAAACAAATAACTTTAGACAGGAATGGGGTATAAACCAGAGGTCTGTTGGCAAATTACCAGTAACTCATATTCTGCCTGCTCACTTACACAAAACTGGTGGTTGGGAGATTCCTTCCTTCCTTCCTTCCCTCCTTCCCAATCATTTTGTATTCCTGAAGTGAATGGTGCCACCCGGAGGGAGGGAGGCAGGGAAGCTTTTTGATAGGCCGAAGGACATTGTCAGCAAAGGTTAGAGCTTCTCCCTTTCCACTATTTTTTAAAATCTGTCCATGGGTAACAAATGTTTTTAATTTAACTGAAGCAGAACATCAGTATCTCTATGGCTTCCTCTGTAAGAGACAGAAGATAATGCAGTTAGAAATAAATATTTAGAGTCACATTCATCTCCTGACTCAACTCTACCTTCCGGTGTGTGTATATGGGTATGTGTGTGCACAAACTATTTGTTCACCACCACCCCCTTAAAGCCACACTTGTTTGGGGTTTTGCAGTATTTAAAGGGCGGGTGGGGGAAGTTAAAAGTATCCAGGTTGAGGGAAAAGCACTGAGACAATTGGATTTTCAAGTCACAAAAGCTGGTCTGGGCTCTTCTTGGGGGATAATTATGCTCTGTCCTCGTACTACCCTGTGCAAATCAGCTTGCATTTGGTTGGTGGGTGCTTACTCAGAAGTAAGGCTTGCATAAATTTGGCTTGCAATGTAGTCTGGCTTAGACCTGGATTCCTAGTGCTGGTCTGAGTTTTGCTTATCTCAGGAGGATAAAGATCAAGAGGATTTGGTTCGCCTCCTATGGCTAGATTGAACACCACCCCCCCCAAGCCCTTCTCGCTCGAACCAAGGCTCAGTCAGCAAAATCCCAAAAAGCTCTCCTGGCTCTTGAAGAACTAGACTAGAACTGTCTAAAGCAAAGGCTCTGTTAAACCGCTCTGTTTTCAGCCACAGCAGGCAGTCTATTTAAACAGCACTCTGGAAATGTTAAAGTGGATCTGGAATGGAATGGGTTATGGAATCATGTGAAGCACATTTCCCTGAAAGGCGAAGGCGTCCCAAGCTGCCGTTCAGTTCTGTCTGAACCCACCAGATTGACTTTCTAGGCAACACCTATTTGCAAGATTCGGGTTTGGTGAGCAAGCCATGTTTCCTTCCCCCCCCCCCCAAGGAATGACTGAAGGCTTCCAAACTCCATCAGTGCCCTGGAGTATCTGGCCATTTCATCCTCAACTTGCAATTTAATAGGACCTTGTAACTACACTGGATTTAGTCATCCCTCCACTGTCCCCCCTCTAGCAACAATTCTACTGGATGTTTTTTCGGAACAAAAATTTGCCTGAGCTTTCTTTAAGGGTATTATTAACTTTTCACAATATTCAGGATTAGGTTCAAGATATATTTTCCTATTTTGATAAATATTTACTCAGGACCAATTTATATCTTCCATGTTTCAACTAAAAGTATAGGCAATGAGATTCATCTCAACTCCAGCTTTTAAGCAAGGTGGCCTGGAAGAAAATAACAGAATCTCTTCTTAATTTTGCTTCAAGTAGCCAATATGGAAACATTCTTTTCATGTCTAAATGAATATGCAATCATTTTAAATTCTCAGACCTCAGCTAACCTTCACACTCTAGGGAAGTGTGTTAAAATATTGCAATTTAATATTCTTCCATCTGGAAAAATGGTGCGGGGGGGGGAGGGGGGGGAAAGACGCAGCAGCAGCCAGGGCGGGAGTTTCCTCCCCGGTATGTTAAATAAAATTATGGATTAACACAGCACGCTAAATAATTACCTAATAAGGGCTAGGTAACGCAAATCTTTACATTTGGGTAATTGTATGTTGGACGCCTCGCTTAATGCAATCGTTTGGGTCGGGTTCATTGTTCCATGTGCTGTTTGGTCAAGGAGTAAATTAGAAACAATTTCTTGGCTTGGAAGAGTTACTCTTCATGTTTGTAGCACGTAAAACGTTCCCTGGAAATAGGGAGGAGGTGGCCAAGAGGGGGAAATCCATCCAGTCCATAGTCTGGAGAAATTTCCAAAGCGATCTCAAGTGTTCTGGCTAGTCCTATTCTAAATTTACACATGCTCGTGACGAAAGGAGCTCTGCGTTGTAGCGAAAGAAGCGCAGCTTGCGGCCATGCCTCCAGGCAGTTGCCGAGTCCGGCTGAGAAGGGATCAGCCCAGATCTATCTCGCTTTCCTCGTTCCACCAAACAAGTCAGTCAAGACAAGGGACGGCCTGGCGATCCCTAGCTTGCCATTCTCCCGCTGCTCCTCAGACCCCGCTCACCCGATCCTTTTCCTAGTGGGGGAAGGGAACCAAGCACGTGCTACGCCTTTGCTGCCAACAGCCCCGTGCAAGCACGTCCTGTTTCCGACGACTACTGAAAAGACAACGGCCGATACAAAAGGTGGAGAAAGAAGGAAAAACGTCTCTGTCCTTCCTACTCACCACCGCCCCCCCGGCCCCATTTTAGCCAGATCCACTTCGGTCTTCCAAATGCTTCGTAGAGGAGCGAAGCTGCAGGGTGGGAGGGAGTGGAGCAGAGAAAAGGAGAGCGAAGAGAGAGAGGAGCGCTCTTCCCACAGGGTAGCGTAAGCTTCGCCAGGCTTCGAACCCCGCAAAGCTTGACCCACTTTCCTCGCTGCACTCGGATCTCCACGTACTGGTTTTCTGGGAAGGGTGGTTTTTGTTTTGTTTCGTAACAGGACTTTACCCGGAAAGGGCTCTCTAGGGGATCGGGGAGGTGATCGGCCTTTCCTTGGCCCGGCGCAAAAGCCCAGGCTTCTTCCGCCAGATCTCCTTGCCTTGTTCCACGGGCCGATTAAGGGAAACTGCCGTCCCTTTTTTTTTTCCGGGCGGAGAAAGGGGTGGGGGGGAAAAACTCCAAGTTAAGGGGCGCTTTGTGAGCTCCCCGAGAGCCGGAAAATATCTAATGCTGCTGTTGCGGTTAAAAAGATAAATCTCGCCTTTAGGACAGAGTGGGGACGGTTTTTCAAAGAAAACACACCTTTAGTCTCAGACAAGCACCTTTTACGGACTGCTCCAGCTCAGGAAATCTTTCTCTTCCCCCTGCAGCCCCGAAACGCTCCCCCTCACTCGCCATTAAGGGTCGCTTCACCCCCTCATCTCATTTTCCAGGAAGAGAGACTATAACCGGCCAGATCGGCTTTGGGGAATATTCTCCTTATGCACCCCGAAAGAAAGTGAGGCTGCTGACTCTTCTTTCTCATCCTAGTTCCTCTCCCTTCCCTCAAAAAGTCCCCTTACTAACTTCCACAGAATTAATACTCAAACCGTGTAGTCAGGGGCCAATTCTTTTGATTCCCGACTCTCTTTTATGGGTTATTGTGAAGTTCTACCAACTCCAGCAAAGGAAGGTTAAATTAAAAGCGTGGGGTCTCCTCGGAGATCAATGTTTCCACTCCCAAAGCCATCCTGTAGTCTAAATTGTTCAATTATCATTACTAACTACCATCTTATTATATACTACTATCATCATCTTCTTCATCATTATTTTGCAAAGAAGGGCTGCAGTTTTTCATTGCCTGAAAAAGGTTGTTTATCTGGCATTCCAAATTCACCTCCATGTGGGATGCCAACAGGACAGACCATTTTATTTAATCTTGTTTCCACCCTATTATTCCCTCAAAGTAAAGCCAGCAAGAGCCAAGAACATTCAAGAGGCTTCGGTTCCCAGTGGCTTTTTCTCCACATTTCCTAAGTCCAGTGTTAGCCCAAAGAGAAAATGTGAACCTTTTAAAAATTCCTCTAAATTCTCTAATAAGAATTTTATAATCAATAATAATCAAATAATAATAGTGTGTGATCAACCTTAATAATATAATTATAGGAAGATGAAACCTGAAAAAGTTAGCTAGTGCATGATGGAGGTTTTAGCAGCAACAAAGAGATGATTAAAGCAGATTTTCGTATACCTTGATCTAGACAGTCCAATCAAAGTAATAAAGGAGGAGGAAAGATGTGAGAATGGGGATAGGATAACCATTTTTTTCTGCCCGATCTACCGGACCAAGGTATTTAAGATCAAGATATTTAATTGGTTAAATTCCTATTTCTCCCTCTCCCGAGACAGATGCATTTTTTGGGGGGGCATAGAAGTATTTAGGAGGAAGCAAAATGCTTTCTATCCTGGTCAAATTAACAAATTTGTTAATCATAGAAATCTAAACAGATAAAGTTTATACTCATAAGTTAATATTTCAAGGAGTTTTACTACACATTTTATACAGAAAAGTTTTTATTCAGATGACCACTGAGAATTACCAATAATGTTTTGCTTATGAACTTATGAACATACGATATTTATGCCACCAATGCTCACTACAATTTCCACTGTGATTTCTCCATTTAAAACATGCGCATTTATTAGTCACAAACCTAGCAGAGTTTATTAATCACACTCAGACTTTCACACACGCTAGTGCACACACACACTTGATGGGGGTGAGATGTAACCAGTGAATTTAATGTATATTTCTCTGCCCCAGTCTTTCTTCCCCAAAACAATATTTTTTAAAAGTATCCAAGAGCTTTCAGCCCCCTAAACCTTTAGTTAAAGCCCTGTTAAATGCAGAATTGTAATTTGTAGTTAAATATATCCCAGTGTGTTCACACACTGAAAGTATAATTGAATGTGTTTGTTGTGTAAGGTTATCAAGGAACTAGCCCATCTGGGTTAAATTAAAGCAAGCTTAATAAACGGTGCCAGGCCTAGCCAAATCTCTTTCACTCTTTCTTTTCGTTCTGCGAATTGGATGAAGACAGAACATTCATATTCCAGCCCTGGACTTTTTCTACAGATTGGAAGTAGACTAGTATTTGGAGCAATCATTATAAGAAGGGAATTATGAACATTATTTTCAGAACCTAAATAAGCCCCTTTCTCAATATTTTGGGGAGCAATGAAGAACATCTGAACCTTTTCATGAGATGTACTTCTACCGATGAAATATTCTCACACACACATACAAACTTTGCCTGTGCCCCTCACCTGCAAATATAAAAATGTTCATGCTCAGATCACACGTGTCATACACCATCCTCTTTATAGCCAAAAGACAACATAATCCAAACAAGATTTAGGGAAGGGGTATGGTGTGTGTGTGTGTGTGTGTGTGTGTGTACATGTGTAGGGGATAAGTGTGTGTGTGTGTGTGTGTGAATGAGGCCGTTTTCCCGCAAACATGTTGTGACATGTCAAAAGGGTGCCTGTTTTGATAAACACATAATTAGTGCCAGGATGTGTGTGTGCAGCTGGGTAGAAAGGCATAACTTAGATAATAGCCAAAGCAGCACATATCTAGTCGGAGTGGGTTTACAAAACGGAACTTTTAAAAGGATCATTAAAGCCTCTTTGGCTGAATTGGGGGTGAGCTACTTTGGGTGATGGGGGGAGAAGCATAGAGGAAAACATGCAGCATATGTGAGTGCATGTGCATACAAAGAGAGAGATCGAAATGTGAAATAAATAAGTGTAGAAATACGTGGGGAAATGTGGGTGTTTGTGCAAGGGAGAAATGGAGGGAGGGAGAAATGCTTGATTTCAGGAGGTGCTGCTGGGAAGAAAAACCAGCCTTTTTTCCTCTCTCTGCCTTGTTCCCTTTGGGGCTAAATGGGAAGGGGGGAGGGGAAGGTGGCTGTTGGTGCTTAACTACTTTTATTGTTGTGTAAAGTGAAGGCCCTGAGGTGAAAGTGTGTATGTGTGTGTGTGTGGGGGGGGAGAGACAGACAGAGAAAGAGAGAGAGAGAGAGAGAGAGAGAAAGAAAGAAAGAAAGAAAGAAAGAAAGAAAGAAAGAAAGAAAGAAAGAAAGAAAGAAAGAAAGAAAGAAAGGCAGGAGGGAGTTCTGGCAAAACACTTCCTCAGGCCAGACGCTTTGCTTCTGTGTAATAGGCAAAATTCCCACCACTCCTGGTTTTGTGGAGGATTCGGAGGTTTTCCAAATCCATCCTTCCAGTCCAACAGTCCTTCAACTCAAGTCCCAGACCACAAAAGAGTGAAGCAAACTTTTCAGCTTCCTAGAACTCTCCATCCCTTTGCAAAAGGACATTCTTTGCTTCATCTGCATCCTTTTCCAGAATCCAAAGTCACCAAGTGGAAAAGACTGGTGGGTGAAGTGCCTAGAGCAGTGGTTCCCAACCAGTGTGCCGCGGCACTAAGGGGTGCCGTGAGATCTTTTGAGGGTGCCGGGAACTTTTGAGCTACGGAGATTTTAAATATCTATTTCCTTATAAGGGTGCCGGGAACTTTTGAAAGGCTTTCCAAGGGTGCCTCAAACAAGAAAAGGTTGTGCCTCAAACAAGAAAAGGTTGGGAACCACTGGCCTAGAGAATGGCCCTCATCCACAGCTCTGTAGGAGGACCATGTTCCTTGTTTGGATCCAACTCTCCTCTCTGTTCCTGGCTGGGCTCTTTAAGGAACAAGGCCAACTAATGGGTTCTAACAGATTCTAATGGGATAAGATTCAAGGAAAGGAGACTTCAGGATAGGATGTCCCTTCTATTTTCTCCTCACCACCCATCTTCCAAATAGCAGCAATGGAAACTGTGTAGGTTCATCTTAACTTGGGGAGATTATCTCTTATGAGGAGGGCCACACACCTAAAGGAGGATCTGTCACTCATGACCCAGAGGAAACAGTAAGAAGTTGGCCAAGAGTTTGGACCAGGGCTATTACTTCTGACAACTTTTTCCTCCCCCATCCAATCTTTTCAATCTGAGCACCTTTTAGCTGGCTTAACTTCAGGGCCCCAGAATGGGAAAGAGCCTGAAGGGGTTGCAACCAATTGCTGGTGAAAGGGAAAAAGTTCACAGAATGCAGCCCTGGGAGTGGTGCACATTACCACTTCTCAATTTCTGGGTTTTCCCCAATATTCAGAATTCAGTGAAAAGAGAACAGGCATATGTTGGGATCAAGACATTTTTGAGGGCTTCTTCCCCTCCAGCTGATGAAATATCAGTGCAGCTCTGACTCACCATTCATACAACATTGTTAAACTAGCCATTACATTGCATCATGTAAATCTCAATGGTGGGGAGGATTTTTAATTTTGCATTTTCCAACTTCCAAAAGATCAAGACCACATTTTGCAAATGACTCCCCCCCCATTCTATGTCCCCTTTTCCCTCCCAACTCCCAGAGGGAGGAGGAAAGTTATCCATAATTTCCGCCTTGGCCCCCTCCCTCTTTTAAACCTCAGGTAATAAATGAATGAAATATTGCCTGTAATTAACCCAAGAGAGCCAGGTTCCATCTAATGCTCAGGACAGAGAGCGATTATGATTTATAAAATAAAAAAAACTTCCCTCTCCTCAAGATGCAGAACAGAATTTAAGTTTTACATCCTCCCTTTGAAGAAGTCTTATCTACACAGTAATGGAACTTGGAGGAAGAAGCCGGAGCAAGGGGAGTATAAGAATCAGAGAAAGAAGAGAGGCACAACTTGATCCTTCCTTTAGGAATAGAAGGCTCCTTTTTGCTTCAAATTTCTTGATTTAGTCGAACTTCCTCCCTTTGCGCCCCCCCAAAAAAAGAGCTCTTGAGTTTCCTGTGGCAAAGGGGCGGAAGGGGGGGAAAAAATCAATCCCCGCTCTCGCCGGGCCCAGAAAGAGCAAGAAAAGGCAGGGAAATTCGTCAGTTCCAGGCTGGCTTTTGTGTTTTCGCTTTGGCCTCAGCAGACAAAACAAATCCCCGCCTCTGTCTTCGCGAGGGAGTTCCTGCGGTCGAGGAACCAACCCCACCGACTGCAACTCCCGCTCCACGCGAGGTGGAAGGAGCCCGACGAGCCTCTCTCTCTCTCTCTCTCCCACGCCCCGCCAGAAACCCCCCTCTCCACGTTCCGCTTGGGCCTTGCACCCAGCCCTTAAACTAAACGGGAAAAGTAGCCCGGCTGCTTCGCTTCCCCTTGGGCGCAAAGGCGGCGGAATGAAGCCCGCCTGAACTCCCGGAGCGGTCAGAGCCCTTGCAAACCGGAGAGAGGAAGTCGCCTGCAGAGGATCCGGAGCACATTCTCCGCCAGCCATCTTCTTTTTGCCTTCTTTCCCGCTCCGATCCACGCCCTCCTTTATCCGCTTAATCCTCCGGGAAGGGAACCCGCCTTTCTCTTCAGCTTCTCGGGCTCGAGGCGTCCAAAGAGCAAAAGGTCCGCGCGGGTAGGTCGGGGAGAAGAGGAGCGAGAGCGGGCAGGCCTGCAAGGGATGGGGGTGGGGACTGAACTTGCCCAGTGTTCTTGAATGGGAAAGGCCGGCCGGCAGCCTCGAGCGGAGAGGGATCCCTTCACTCAATCCTAACTCACCGGCAGGCCTCCCCCCCCTTTTTTTTAAGAAGCAGAAACTGGAGAACGATCTGCTGATCACCCTTGAGGATCACATTGTTATCAATGCATGGAAGGGGGGGGCTGGAGGTGGGAGACAGGAGACGACGAAGCTTTTTTTCCTTGTCACGATTTCTTGGAAGAAAAGTAAAAGGCGACGAAAGGAACCCCCGGAAACCTTGAGAGAGAGAGAGGAAGAGCAGCAAGGCAAAAGGCCCTTCCCGGGTTTCCCAGTATTTTCCCGGAGCTTTGCTTTAAAGGCACCCGGGCGATCAAGGCTCTCGGGAAGCGTTGGGCAGACGCACGGGCCAGAAAACAGCAGAACAACGAGGGAGGGAAGGAAGGAAGGAAGGCGGTCTCCGAATTATCAGACCGACCCAGAGATTCGGGCGTCTCCCCAAAGGGCAGGAGCGGTCTGCGAAAGACGGACCTTTGCGAGCTGCTCTAAGGGGACTCTGGGCCAGATGCTTCTCTCTTCCGGCAGCCCCTAAAGCTCGAGACGAGCCAGGCCTGCTCTTTTGCTACCCCTTTTTGTTAACGGAAAGTCAATGCCTTTAATTAAAAATCGTTAAATAAATCCATCTCTTTACTAGCACAAATATACTTTCTGTACCGAGTTTGCAAAAGATATTGACAGAAACTCGAGCGGCAGGGTCCGGAGACAGTTTGATTTCACAGAAGAAAGGAGGGGATGGGGGAGCATGAAACAATGCTTTTTAATCACACACATCTATATATCAGATTATTTAAACAAAACTATTCCCATTTATCTAGCATTTAGGGCTATCTCCTTCTAAAATAATTTTTCACTTGTATATTTTCTATTTTCACTGGGCAGTCTTAATGCATATTTAGTCAAAAACAAGACTTATTGTCTAAAATAAAGCTTAGACCAGGATGAATGTGCTATGACTTGTATTATAAAGCTGCCCACTTACACAGGAGTAAATGCATTCACTCATGAGTAATCAAAATTCACAACTGTACATTGTTAATTGCTCTTCTTTCCAGAGGAAAACAAAGCAGTGATATTTAAATTAAGCAGATGAGAGTGGGAGTTAGATTTAAAATCCAGCTTGGAAATAATATAGCATTTATGATTCTAAATAAACCTAGAAATGGGTTTGAAAAGTATTTGCAGGCAGATTAACAGGACAGTTTTAATTAAATAAAGAAAAATGTTAGCTGTGGGTGACTTCTGGTTTGATACAAAAGAAAGCTTTAAATATATTTTCTGTAAGTGGCACTGTGGCAAATTCTGTTGCACTTAAGCTGTAATTTTTGTGATTTTTTTTTTGAAAAAGGAAGTAGTGTGCCTCAAATTTTATTTGAGGTTTCCAGTATAGGAGGCTTTGAAAAGTAGAAAAGCATGGACTCTTACATTTGTAATTCAATTTTTTTAAAATAATAAATTCCAATGCTCTATCCAGCAGACTGGAGGTTGTTTTATTTCACAATTGTAACAAAAAAAGGTAATATATTTATTTGCAAAGGACCTTGGCTTAATGGAAGCCTGCAAAAATATGTGGGTAAATTCCCAACCAAATTTTGAATATATTTAAAGACCAATGGGATGATATCCATTAAGGAAAGATCTATGAAGCTTCCTTACTTCTTTTAAAATTGCTTAAAGAGAAATGTATTAGTATATAGATTCTTCCTTCTCCTTAATAAGTACAGTGGCATCACTTAAAAGAAATACATTTAGTTTTCTTCAGGTAGCACATTTTCAGTGGGAAAATGGGACCTTGGAATAAATACAGAACAAATTGTACTGAAGAGAATAGTACTATATTACTCTTTTGTTTTTGTTTTCTTTATAAAACATTTTTCTCTTGGAAAGAGGAATTTAGCTAATGATGGGGGTTTTCAACGACACAGCGCAAGAACCTTGTAATAAGTTGCATGAAAGGAGATAAATGCAAAATCGCCCTAGGACTGGACTTGCAGTAAGAAAAAGGAAGCCTGCAAAGTGGGGTGGAAGGAAAAGACATTTTTCTCCCCCACTTCAGAATTAAATCGGCGGAAACGGCGCTTCCTAATAAAAAGGAATATCAAGAAAGACAATACGTCAAAAGAAAGAAGAGGAAGAAGAGCAATTCACGCATGCAAACGGCAGGCACGGATGCCGCAATTACTTACGGATCGCTGCTTTCCTGGGTCAACGTTCCGTTTAACTAAGCCACGGACACCAAACAATCCAAAGGGAAAAAACTGAGCTCACGGCAAAAAAGTAAGGGCACCCAACCCGAGCCATGGGTGAGGAAAAAAAACAGCAACAAAACAAAAAACCCCCACAAAAACACGCCGTCTTAAGATATGGGGTGAGAGAAGTACACGCGCGCGCCTAATATGTTAGAAATTGGCTTTTCTTCCCTTCGGCTTTCCTTTCGCGGAGCTTCTCTCGGCCTTCTCTGCCTCCGAAAAGCGGAAATTGAGGACGGCTTTTGCATGTGTGCGCCGAGATCCCAGCTCCCCCATCCCTCCCCCTCCTCCTCCTCCTCCCCCAGCCGCCGGGGTGTTTGAGAATCTGGTTTTACGATGACGGCCCCGGCTCTGCCGCTATTATGAATTTCGTCTTTGGTCGGTAGTCTTTTGCTCCAGCTCCAAGGTCTCCCTACCTGCCCATGTGGAGTAAATCCATTCAATTAGGGCACCAAGACGGAGCTGGAGGCTCTATAATCACAAATTTATGGCCGGATGACGTGCCTCTTCTCTCTCTCTCCCTCTCCCACAATGGAGACCAGTGACATTAAACAGAAAATTGATGAGAGAGAAGCGAAATCTAATCTCTTCTTCCCACTTCTTCCACGCTGCTGTTGCCGGCTTGCCTCCCCCCCCCTTGTTTGCAGAGGGAAAGGAGGGGTGCTGCCGGGGATGGGGAGAAGGGCTTTTCGCTCGCTCTTGGGAACGAGAAGGGGAGCGGGATAGTTGAGGTTTCCTCCCGATCCCCGGCATTTCTTCCTCGCCCGTTCGCGATCTCTCTACTGCACAACCGAGGCGAGCGTTGGGCTCGCTGAGATGTAGATCACCCGAGTTCCCAATATTCTCTCTCTTCTACCCCCCCACCCGCCCCGCGCAGCCCCCCTCGAGTCGAGGCCAGCGGGGGCTCTGAGGACTTACCCGATTGGGCTCGCGCTTTTTAGTGCGGAGTTGCATTTTCTTCCCGGGCAAGGGATCAGGAGGTCGGGGGGGTCTCCCGTTTTTCCCAAGGCGAAAAAGCCCGGGTGTCCTCTGCTAGGCCACGCTTTGAAGGGAGCCGAAAGGAAAAGGAAGCCTTCCCGGGCAAAGCGGGGAGTTTGGGGTCTGCATTTCAGCCCGGCTGCATTCCGCCGCGTTGGAAGAGAAGAGCTCCCTCGGCTTCCAACCCGCACGCCCGGCACAGCGAGAGGGGGAAGGGGGCGGGCGGGGAGCCCTGGCAAGGATCTACTTGGAATCGAGACAAAGTAACGTCCCTGTTGCAGCTGCGAACGGCGCGGGGGAGGGGGAGGAAATCCCGGCTCCTCCGCGTTCCAAACAAGAGGAGGAAAGCGAGGCTCGCGGTGCTCGGGCCGCTTCCCCAAAGTGGGGCCGCGCTCTACTACCGCGCCACCGCCACCGCCGCCGCCGCCGCCTTCCGATGCAGAAGCCCTTCGGTCGGCACTCCCGGCCGCCAGCTCCTCTCCATTGCCTGGCTCGCTAGCCCGCAATGTAAACCACCTACGGCAGCTGCGAAAGAGCGGGGGAGGTGGGCACGCGGGGAGGGAGAAAGTACACTGTCCAGACTTCACCGTTTGCTTTCAACTTTTTTTTTTTTTTAGGTGTGCGTGTCTGTCTTTCTGACCCCCCCCCATCCCCGGCTTCCCCCCCCCCGCCCATTTCCCTGCCATTCTCAGCGTCCTTGTCTGGAACAAGTTTACAACTCCGCTGCTGTTCCCGCACCTCAGACATAATAGCGACCGAGATGGATCTTGCCTTCTCGCTGAGTCTGCATTTTTCAAAGGAGCTCCCGGGTCTTCCCTCCCCTCCCCCCCTTCTTTCTGTTTAAGCTTGGGAGGTCACTGACCTCACAAGGGTGGAGTGGGAGGGGGGGGGACAACCGGCAAGGGAGCGCGTGTAGCGTCACAGTCCTGGCCCCCATTAGATCTGCCTTTCATCTCCCTCATTCTGATTACACACGCGCGCGGACGCGCGCGCGCGCACACACACCCCCCCCCCACAAGCTGAAGGAAAGAAACAATTCGGCAAGGGAGCTTTTCCCCTACATTATACTGTATATTAAAGGCAACCTTCCCCAACCGAGGCCCCCAGGTATGTTTGGAGGACAGTGATAAACATGCTGGCTAGGAATTATGGTAAACATAGTCCTGACATATTCAGATGACACTGGATTGCCTTATGCTTTGTATTAGCCTCCCTAGGCTTCTCTTTTCCACACCATGTTTTTGTGTGGAAGAGGTGACCAATACTTTCCTTTTGCCTTTGAATAACCCGTATATGATACTTGTTTTTTCTTCCATTCAATCATATCCCATTCTCCAAGACTACCTGGACAGGTCCTTGCAGTTTTCTTAGCAAGGTTCTTCTTCATAAATGATCATTGCTTCCTTCCTGGGGCAGAGAGAAAGTGACCGGCCCAAAGTCATCTACATGGACTTGTGCCTAAGATGGGACTAGACCTTTGTTATAAGTTATATGTTAGTGATTCAGTTCCTTTCACTATAAAAGTCCCATGATAAAGATATGATGTTACAAAATGCTAGGGGAGTCTCCATAACCAAAGGGAAAGGGTTTCAATTAAGCTCGGCTCCTGGCAATTTCACAAACATGTCCGGGCTGTCTTCTGGGCCACAAGACATACGGTAAATGGTTTATAGTTCCCTCTTCCTGGATGTTTTGCAACTTTCCAATCTAGCCAACAGCTCTGGAATTCCCAGGTGGTTTCCTACATAGATGGACTGGACTACAATGACCAAGAGGCACCATTGGCAGCTGCACTTTTGCCATGTCTGAATTGTGCCTAGTTGCAGAAGGCAACTAAAGAGAATGACAGAAAGGATCTTTCATGATGTACAAGATAAGAAGACTCTCGGTGAGGAACATCCTTTTAAAAAATTGGGATTCCTATTTGAATAACATGCTGTTCCAGTTGCATACAGTGTTAAACATTCTGACTTGGTTTATGCACTGTGCTAAAGCACAGTTTAACCATCTTTTGTGGCAAAGAGCACCACTAGCAAGCTTCATATGACATATTGAACATATTCTCCCCCTACCCCCAGCTAAGGGATTGATTGGGCCTTTGAATGGAGGGCTGAAGGCCACATTCCAGCAGGGAGTGGACAACTAAATTTGATTTGATTGAAAATTCAAAACAGCTCCTCAGATTGCTATCTAGTCATCTGTTTGATCATTTCCCTCATCTGTCACATTCTGGAGGTCTCAAGGAGTGCACCCAAGGCTCAAGGGGGAATACAGCTGCAGGCTTCAAATTGCCTACTCTTTTACTAAGTAATATACTGTGACTTTCCAACTACAATATGTTAAGTCAAAACTAGCAGTAGCATGGCTTAGCAGAAAATGTAAATCCAGTCTGTATCTGCTTAATTTCTTAGACTGTTCTCCTGCTTGGGGTGGGGGGGTGGGGGTTGATAGTTCTCTGTCCCTTTTAACCTTCTCCCTTCTTTTCACAGTCAGCAGTGCCTAGACAAAGAACTATTTATTTGGATGGAAGAACTGCTCCCCACCCCTCAAAACTTGTGGTTGGTTACCTGCTGAGAAGCCTGAGTAGACAAGGTTTATCTTTTGTTTCTTGAAAGGCCTCTTCCACTGAATCCTTTCCACACAATAGCATAACCTGGTGAACCTAGTTAGTGCCTTTAACATTCCCTTACAGAGTGCTTAGGAAGGTGGGTTCAGCCTTTAGACGCTTTCCTGATTTGTTAGTTTAGCCTGTTACATCAGATGTGGAATTTTGCCCTGATTGGGCCGAGCAACAATCAATATCCTCAAAGAAGCTGGCTTACATTTATCCACCATGTCTGATCAAACTTTGAGGATAATAGGGCTCTGCAAACCTTAAAAAAAGTTCTGCAGGCCTCATGTGAGCACAATCCCTCTCTGTTTTTAATAAAAGCATTTTTTTTTAGGCTTGCGTGAGAGCCTGAGAAAAGATGTGGCTGCTTTAAGAGTAGTATTAAGGAACTGAGTCATTAAAGCAGCATCATTCTTTCCAGTAAGTAATTGTACTTGTGCAAGATCTGGAGCAGGGTTTTTGTTTTGGTTTTTTTGGAATTACTTTTGAAGTGTCCTCAGTCTAGAGGATAGTGCTTAGAATAAAGGACAAAAAAAAAGAAGGAGGGCCAGCATCCAAATGATGTCTCTCCAGCTATCCTTCCTCCACTGAACTCCAGACAGATTCTGAAACCCCTGCATTGATGCAAACGAATAATATGTAATTAATTTTGGTATGTTGACTGTATTGATTTTATTTGGCGCTCTCTGTGGGTGATTATTGTGTTCCTTTATTTTTTCAATATTTCCCTTAATGGCTTCTGGATATCTAGAGACTTAGCTTCATTGGTTTAAAAAGCAACTCCCTACAAAAAATTTTCCCCCTTGTGCAGGACTACATAGCTACGGTACCTAGGACCCTTCAACATGGCAGTGTTAAAGAGCTATTCCCCAAGCTGCATAAGGTGGCAGGAAAGGCTGCTGTTATAAATGTTTACTGCTGCACTTCCAACCCTAACTTGGCCTTGGCAATGAAGCAGAATAGGGGTTCTGTCCACAAGAGGTGTGGGGTGTGTGTGTGAAACATTGCCTTTAGTACCAGTTTCTGGGAGTGGAAGATCCATGGGTTTTCTTCTGTTAAATCTGCAACCTATGGTTCCATGAGAATTGGAGATGCCATCAAATAGCCATTCTACTCCATTTACCTCCCCCTGCTTTTCCTGCCCCATGTCAAGAGGAGCATGAAAAAGGAAGGAAGAAAAAGTGGAAATTGATTTTTTAAATGCCAGATTTTCCAGTACCAAAAGTTGGGCTTTCTCCATGCTTACCTACAGAAAAATCACTCTCCATCTTCACTTTCCTTCCGAAGAAACTTTTCTATTTACACAGAATGCTTCCATAGAGTAGGATTTGAAGAAGGAATGGCTCACTCTCTCCTTAAGAAGCCATTGCTAGATCCAGTAGATTTTTATTTGGTCTTCAACCTTCCTACTTAGGGAAGGCTATTAAGAGGGTGGTAGGACCCAAGTGCTCCGATTCCTTGCCCCAGCTCCTGCCCACCTGATAATCTGAAAGTATGGAAATGCAAGTAAATTACCACTTTGGTGGGAAGGTAACGGCATTCCGTGCACCTTTGACATATAGTCACATGACCACAGAAAATGTCTTTAGGCAATGCTGGCTCCCTCAGTCACGAAAAGGAGCGGGCACTGCACTCTAGAATCAGATATGACTAGACAGAGAAATCTTTGCCTTTAGGTTTGAAGCTCCAGAAGGTCTGGAGAAGGTAGATCATCTAGATCCATTTCAAGTGGTTTCCAGGCTGGACTATAGTCCCGAGATAGCATTGACTGCAGTTACTAATGATCTCTGGCCGAGTCAGGATGGGAATGGTGCATCTGTCCTTCCCTCCTTCATCAATCTTTTACTGGCCTTTGATACCACTGATAATACCATATTTCCCTGAAAATAAGACCCTATCTTATATTTTTTTGAACCCCGAAATAAGCACTTGGCTTTATTTTTGGGGAGGTCTTATTATTTTGGGGTACGTGGCGCATGGGGCACCGTCTTACCTGATTTCCATCTTTGCGTTTAAATATTTTTGGGGAGGGCTTATTTTTGGGGGAGGCTTAGTTTAGTGTATGCGCTCAAAAGCCTGATTGGACTTATTATCAGGGGATGTCTTATTTTTGGGGAAACAGGGTAATATCCCTCTGGACCAGCTTAGGGGGTTGGGAGTGGGAGCAGTTTTACAGTGGTTGTTCTTACATTAAAGCCAGTTGTACTTGGTGTAGGTGTTGCATTGCAGGATGCCTCAGGGTTTGTCTCTCTCCCAACTCATCTGGGTGAGGTCATTCATTGGCACAGTTTGAAGCATCAACAGTATGCTGATGATACAAGGTTCTATATCTCAGCCCCAGGCCTTGCAAATGAGGAATGAAGGAACCTGTTAAGGTTCCTTCCTACTTCTGGATGGGAACAACAGTTTTCATTTAACCCTAGTAAGATTGAGTTGCTGGGGGGCTTAGGGGTGCCCCAGAAGTGGACATTTTCCATCTCTGACTCTGAACGGGGTAGTTCTCATTTACGACGTACAGATCCACTTGGATTGATAGCTACTGCTCAAGGAGTGGGTGGCAGCCAAGTCCCTCAAGGCATTTGCACAAATCCATCGTATATGCCAATTGTGCCTGTTTGTGGATCAGGAGCTTCTGTTCATGATCAGTCATGCCTTATTCACCTCCCAGTTGGATTTTTGCAATGTTCTCTGCATGGGGCTGTCTTTGAAGAGCATTCAGAAGCTGCAATGGATCCAGAATGCCATGACACGGACTGTTTTGGGCACACCCCAGTATGATCAAATAAGACCACTGCTTTGTGAGCTGCACTACTTCTCTTCCAGGGGCAATTCCATGTACTGGTTGCCACCTATAAAGTTCTGTGAGGCTACCTATCTCCAGTTGCCTCTGAGCCTCTCACCAGATCTAGCAGAATGTCCATGCTCTCATCTAATGGGAACCAGGAAGCTAGCTTTCTCTGTTGTGACACCTGCCCAAGGAAGCCTCCCACATGAGATTCAAGTGGCTGTGACCTTATTAGCCTTCTGGAAGATCTTGAAGTCCTGGCCTTTCCCCAAGTGCTGGGGTCAGTGTGTTAGCTGAGTCTGGTATGTTTTGTGATGAGTTGTGAATTGCTTACTAGGAGCTTTGGTGTCAGTTTATTGTTTGATTTTGTATTGCTATCTTATGCTTTATGTGCTGTTGGTGACTCATGTTCACAAGACTGAGATGGGAATCATAGACATTCTTTACACCAATACAAGGTAGCATATTATCCTGAAGACCCCTTCAAGGAAGGAAGGAAGCAAAAAAAAACCTGTTTTAGTCCTCCTTCCTCCCTTTTATATTTGTTCTGACTAGTACAGGAACTTGAGGCAACTTACATCATATTCCCTTCTGCTATGTTCTCCTCTTCTGCAGGGAGGGCTGAGAGAGAATGACAGGCTGGAAATCACTTGATGAGCATCTATACCTGAGGGTGGACCAGAACCTGGGTCTTAACTATTACACTATGGTTTGGAGCATCTAAACATTTCAAGCAAAGCCAAAATGCTCCTATCAGTTTCACTTGTTGATTTTCCTAATGGTTAACTAACAACATGATGATTTAGTGTGGTGTAGGATTCCAGCTTTTGTCTTTAAAAAAAGAGAGACAAAATGTTCCATTAAGGGTCGTGATGTTAGGCAAGGAAAGATTACTGGGGTAATATCCTCTTATTTATCATCCTTTAACATCATGCCTTTTTGCGTAACCTCTATGCGATGTAGTTGATAATAATTTCTTGTCTTATCTTTCACATGCAACTTAATGCTGCAGGACAACTTTTATGAGTCCCCACCCATTTTTTTTCTTTTAAAAACCTCTGCTGGAATTTACCTAAAGCTCACAATTTCTCCCATAATTCTGAGTAGCTCTTTATGGCCATTTTGGATGGACTATTTTCCAATCCAGTTGGACTGTGCCTGGTACGAATAATGTTTTCTGGAGCCTGAGAACAGGAGACAGATGCCACTATTTAACTTCAACTGAACCTAAATCAAATTCATGTTCTGCTAGGACAATGAGTTAAACAGCATTGAAATCATCTTATTTCCATTTAGATGTGACCTGAATTAATCCAAATAGTGCTTAAAATTATTACAGCAACTACTCAGGAAAAGAAGAAAAAAACACCTGAATCATTTATTTGAATTTCTTGTCTGGACATTTGTTCTTTAAATACAAAGTTTCTAAGAAGACAGAGGACTGTTAAGAGTTTATAACAATTCCCTACTTCCCCCAAAATCTGCAGGTAGTATGAGATTAGAGTTGTCAGACACAAGCAACCAGATCCACATGTGAAAAGGTCCAGTTGACTAGTTTATAGTTTATAGTCTGGTATACTACAAGAATCTCCCCATACTGCTCACTTTCCCTTGGGGACAAACGAATAAGGTTCCATGGAGCTGGGGGTGGGGCGGTGGGGGATGTCAGTCTCTTCTGGGTGCACAACAATTCAAGGCTAATTCCCTGCTTGATCCCTCTCGCTTATCTGGCTAGAAATTTCCCTACGTCAATAAAAGAAACTTGAAAACGTCCACAGAATATTTATACCATTTGTCTTTAAAGGTAGTAGAACATTGTCCTTTTCTTTTCTTTCTTTCCTTTTTTTATTGAAAAAGTTTTACAATTTTTTTTTAACAATTATCTCCCCCCCCCTCCACCCTCGCCGCCCTCCCTTCCCCCCTCCCCTTCCCCCCTTCCCCTCCTGGAGACTTCCCAGAACAAAATATAGGGTATAACATCTTACAAACATATGCTAAAATACTACAAAAACCATAACCCATAATCTCTTCTCCCCCATTGCTCCCTTAACTCCCCCTTCCCTTTTAAACAAATACACAAATACAATACATTTCCTACAATCACTCATAAGCTATTTGATACTTTTTAGTCTGATACTTATTTTGAATATAATCAATCCATCTTCTCCATTCTACTATATATTGTTCTTGTGAATAATCTTTCAGATATGCAGAAATTTTTGCCATTTCTGCCAAATTTGAAACTTTGTCCATTCTTCAATTGTAGGCAATTCTTCTTTCTTCCAATATTGCGCCTCCAAAAGTCTCACTGCTAATATTAAGTTCAATATTAATTTAGTCTCTATTACTGTACAATCCGTAATTATACCTAATAAAAACAATTGTGGAGTAAACTTTATCTTCTTTTTCAAGATATTCTGCATAATCCACCATATTTTAATCCAAAACGGTTTGATTTTTTTACAAGTCCACCATATATGATAATAGGTAGCATCATCACTGTCACATCTCCAACATTTAGGTTGCATATTCGGATACATACATGCCAGCTTTTTAGGGTCTAAATGCCATCTATAAAACATTTTATAAAAATTTTCTCTTAAATTTTGTGCTTGAGTAAATTTAACATTCCTAACCCAAATCTTCTCCCACGTTTCCATCATTATAGGTTGTTGAATTTGTGCCCATTTTATCATACAATCCTTAACTAATTCCGTTTCTGAATCTATTTCTATCAATACATTGTATAACCTTTTAATATGCATTTGACCTTGATCTTTAATTTGTTTTACCAAATTTTCCTCAGTTAGCGCAATACCAATTTTCTGGTCAATACTCCATCTAGATTGCAATTGTCCATACTGAAACCATGTATAATTTTTCCCTTCTTGTTTCAATATATTCAAAGATTTCAATTGTAATTTACCCTTTTCTACAAGAAGAAGCTCTTTATAAGCAATCCTCTCTTGCTTTTGTTCTATATTTATATTCTCTATCGCATATCTGGGGATTGCCCATATAGGTATCTTATTGTCTAACTTATATTGATACTTTTTCCCAACCCTTAACAAAGCATTCCTGAAAATATGACTTTTAAAAATATTATCTATTTTCTTACCATATACTAGATAAGCATGCCATCCATATAACAGATCATGACCTTCTATATTCAAAATTCTTTCTTCTGTTAAATTAAACCAATCACTAATCAATGACAAAACAACTGCTTCATAATATAATTTCAAATTAGGCATTTTTAAACCCCCTCTTTCACATATATCCTGCATTATTTTTAACTTTATTCTCGGGTTTTTTACCCATCCAAATAAAGTTGCTAATCCCTTTCTGCCACTCCCGCAAATTTACATCCTTTTTAAGTACTGGTATCATTTGAAACAAGAATAGAAACCTAGGCAAAACATTCATTTTTATTGCTGCTATTCTTCCCAGCAAAGATAATTGTAATTTCTTCCAATTCTCCATTTCCTTCTGTACCTTCTGCCAGTCCTTTTCTTTTCTTATTGCTGGTATTCACTTGTAGATCCAAAGCAGATTAAACGCAAATTTTCCTACCTTGTGCTGTCCAGATGTGTTGGGTTCCCAGAGATGCCTGACCATATCAACTAGGAATGTTGGAAATTGTAGCCCAACCTTACCTGGAGGGCACTGAGTGGGAATGCTAGAGAAGAATGTTTTCCATAGATTAATGAGAACTAATTTTAAATAGGCTTCTTGTATCTGATGACATATAGTCCATAAAAATGTGTGTGATAATGAATTTCTTAATTTTAAGGTATGACTAGATTCTTTGTTGTTTGGTTGCAAAGGACTAAGCTGACTATCTCTCTAAAAAAACGTTCAAGCCTTTGTTCAACGGAAAAGATTACTAAACTTGGAATAACCATCCAAATACTGGTAACAACCAGCAAAATATGTTTTGCAGAAATGCTATTGACAAAATATTTTTAAATTAATTTTTTTCTCTGGACTAGATAAAGATATGTTTTTTTTAAAATATACTTTTGGTTTCAAGTTAAAACCACTACTACTTAATGTTAGAGCTGAACAAGTTTCAGGTTGTTACACTGACTATATTGTGCTTAACCAGTTCTATGATTTACCGATCAGTTAGGAGAAATAGAAATAACTTGTATTAAGCAAGGATAGCTTTGAGCATATTCATAGCCTTGAGATTTATTTTACCACCAGTACTGAACTGAGCTTAGCTCATAAATGTGCCTTTCTAGTTACCACAAAGTCTGTTTCAGCAGTCTTAAGTTGGATGGGAAGGTTGTTGTCATTGTTTATTTTCAGCTGAAAATGGCCCAGCTATTACAAATCTATTACAAATCATGCAGAAATCTACAAGTAGAGTGAAGTTTACTTTTCCCAACACCTTTATTCCATTGTATAGTTGAGTTCCTCTGCACCTATTACTGGAATGATTATATTCTTTTGACTTGTGGGTGAAGTGCTAGAGCATAAAGGCTTTATTGTACAGTTACAACCCTAAATTGGATCTTCTCTGCCCCAACCTTATTTCTACATACCACATAAAAATAGTGGGATTAACATAGCAGGCTTGATCTACGCTGGCAAAAATATAATAAGTGGACAGTCCAGCTGAATTCACCTGGATCAGCTGGACTCTCCACTTAATTATATCTCTGCCATCATTGATCAAATACCTTCTATGTTAATCCTACATCTACAGCAACTCCAAATTTTAGTTTGTTATACACAGGTGGGTGGTGTTTTGGGGATGCCAGGATGTTTGGTTATTGTTGGTTTTTATGCTTTTATTATTTCATTATTGCTTGTGAATCACATGAGGTTGTATTACATAAGATTGGCAATTTATAAAATTGATTGAGCAATTGATTTCAGCAGCACAAACAATGGTTGAATGAAAGTCAGAGGTAGGGTGCCTAGGAAAAGATGCTTCTTTCTAAGCATCTCTCATTTGAGAGATACTGGAGTAAACTCCTCCAGAAGAGGCATTTTCTGATCTGCCATGGCATGTATGGAAACTTCCCCTTGATGACTGAGTAGAAAAATCCCTTGCTGCTTTGCATTTCCACCAAAGGCTGAGAAAACCAGTCCTTTTGAGAGAATCGTCCCTATGTAAGCTGTACAAAAAGCTACAGGAGGGGGCCAACCCTGCTTCTATGGATGGCCAATACGGACATGTTCCCTGCAGCAAATTCACTGGGCACCTCTCTTGATGCCCATACAGGCAAACCTGTTCAGTTCCCCAGGCTTTTAATCCTTCCTGTATAAAACATGCCTGCCACTGGGGCTCATTTTCAATTGTGCTGTTTTTCTATTGCTGCATTTTACAGTTGTATTCTTATGGGCTCTGAATTTTTTTTAAAAAAAAATCCCTTAATTTTCATTGTTGATATTTATTGGCAAATTCTATATTCATGTCATCTCATTTCTTTATTGTAATGTTAAATATGTGAAAATGGACAGAGGAACTTAGTGCTGAGTAAGTATAACTTGTGGTCTCTGGGCTGCCTTCTTTTTCCAAAAACCTCAAGACCAGCTTCCAAAGATTTCCCAAACCTTATTTTACTTAGTTACAAAAAAGTGCATGCCAATTAATTCTAGGCTAATATAGACTCAAAATGTAAAAATTCCCTACTTTAAAGTAAACAGAAATTAAAAGAATGGGGAATTTAATCACCAGTGAACACAACACTGTGCAAAATGACACCTGGTCTGTGCATTCATATTAGGTTCAGAATGAGTGTCTAACAAGGTAGCCATTTATTTATTTATTTATTTATTTATTTTTATTTTTATTTTTATTTTATTTATTTATTTTGTCACAACAGTATATATAAGCATAAGCATGAAGTAACTATATAATATATAAGCATATATATGAGTGTAAGTATGAAATAACTATATAAATTGGATATAATGAAAGGAAACAGTAGGACAGGAATGGTAGGCACATTTGTGCTCTTATGCCCCTTAAAGACCTCTTAGGAATGGGGTGAGGTCAACAGTAGACAGTTTTGGGTTAAAGTTTTGGGGATTTTGAGTAAATACCACAGAGTCTGGTAGTGTGTTCCAAGCATTAATAATTAATACCTTCCTAAATTGTAACTCCACTGTGATTGTAATGTGACAGAAGGAAAAATAATCAACATCCGACTGGAGAGTAATCCCATTAACAATATTTAATTTATGGAAATATATAAATGAAATCAAATCAAATGTTCCAAAGGTGTTTTTTCGAAAGGCAACTGGACTTTCTTTGTTGTTCCTTGAAGATGTTTCACTTCTCATCCAAGAAGCATCTTGGACAGGCAATTCAATTGAAGTCCACCAGGCTTAAAATTGCCAAGGATGGAGACTCCTGTTCTAGAGTGTGGTCCCAGCATATCCCTCAAGGGCCGAGCTGAGCCCTCAGTCCAGTATAAAGCCACCTGATGAATAGCTTTATCTTACACATAGCCTGTTGCCAAATTAAAATCTTTATGCAACACACTAAGGTTCATTAACTTTAGAATATTTTTCTTTTTCCTTCCTAGTTTCTCATATGGTGCAGAACACTTGCTGACAACCCACTTTTATGAATAATTTTTTTATTCACACGTTTCTCTCTCTCTCTCTTTCTCTCTCTCTTTTAAATGAACTCCTGCAAATGATTCTTGTTAGAAAGATAAATGGATAGGAAGATTGCCTGTGAGTGAAAGGGCAAGGGGAGAAAGAGCCTGGTGAAGCTGGAAAAGGGATGGTAAAACTGAGGGAAATCCTGTTTGACAATAGGAAGGACAAGGAAGTGGTGCTCCTGCCTTGGGAATGGCACCAGCAGTAACTGTCTGAAAACATGACCATGCCCTTTGTCTCCTTCCTGTATTTCAAAACCCAAATTGTAAAAGAAGCATCCAAGCATTAAGTGAAGACAATACACTTAAAAGAGGCTAAATTTGCATAGCATATTCAAGTTACAAAATGCGGTAGCTGGCACTGGGGAAGTCATCCCTCTGATCAGAACCAAGCTGGCCTCTAGGCAGTAATCACCCTGTTTGTGAAATTAAACTGGTACCCTTTTCCTGTTTCCTTGTCTTGTTGAACCCCTGCTGTTTAACGGGCTGGAAGGTTGTCAAATTGTGTAGGTTCAGAATCTTTCCTGGAATTCTAGCGGTGGCAAGGATAAGGCTCACAGAGATGAACGGGGGGCCTCCGATGAGTTTTGGGACTGGCATTTTCATGCGTACATTATCTAGAAATTCCCCTTCATCGTGGAGCCCAACATTTCTGGAGGCAAGTTTTTCATCTTTCAAGGTTGCATTTATTCTTCTCATTTAGATAGATGTCCCTGTTATTCTGATCTCTGATGAGGAATCTGATTTTCTGAAGGAAAGTTGGAATTTTTGCAGACACAGTTACTGAAGGGAGGACTACTGTGCCCTTAATAATTTCTCCCCCACCGCCTTGCTATCCTGTTCCCACACCCCGCACTATCCAGCTGGTGTTCTCCCTTCATATTTGCTTTCAATCATCTCAGCCTTGTCATAATATTGGAATTCTGCAAATCTCTAAACATATTAATTAGCTGGAATTAGGCAAGTCATTTGCCCACTGCTTCAATTCCTTATCTGTTAAAGTAGGAACGGATAAAAATCTAGGGGTATTTTAAGGAGAAAGGACAGGATGAACTGAACAAGGCCTTAACTAAAGGCAACCTGATATATCCTTACCAAGGGGCCAGACAAGAGGAGTTACTGAGGACTTAAAGTAAACTGTGAGGCTATGAACTCTAAGCAATTCATAGTCTTTATGTACAGGTAGTCCTCCACTTACAACAGTCCAATTAATGACTGTTCAAAGTTGCAACAGCACTGAAAGGAGTGACTTATGACCATTTTTCATATTTACAACCATTGCAGCATCCCCATGGTCACACGATCAAAATTCAGCCACTTGACAACTGATTCATATTTACGACGGTTGCAGCGTCTCAGAGTCATGTGATCACCTTTTGCCACTTTCTGACAAGCAAAGTCAATGGGGAAGCCAGATTTCCTTAACTTAATAACTGCAGTGATTCGCTTAACAACTCTGGCACGCAAGATCGTAAAATCAAGCAGCCAGACTGTACCAGGACTCACTGTCAGTGGTCATAACTGTATCTGAATGCTGCATTGGCTTCCTTTCCAGCATCCAAATCATATAGATTTCATATATGGCCCATCAAAACTTTCTATTGCTATGAAGAGGATCCTCATGGCTGAGTTTTCCAGTCGGCACTGGAAAGCCAGAGCAATTTTTCCAGGTCTCCACATCAGTGGTGGGATTCAAATTTTTTTACTACTGGTTCTGTGGGCATGGCTTGGTGGGCGTGGTTTGGTGGGTGTGGCAGGGGAAGGATACTATAAAATCTCCATTCCCTCCCCACTCCAGGGGAAGGTTACTGTAAAATCCTCATTTCCTCCTGATCAGCTGGGGCTTGGGAGGCAAAGAATAGATGGGGGCGGGGCCAGTCAGAGGTGGTATTTACCAGTTTTCCAAACTACTCAAAATTTCTGCTACCGGTTCTCTAGAACTGGTCAGAACCTGCTGAGAAATAAGTCCTCTTCTGCCGGGTCTTCTCTTGCATAAAACCTTAACCCTTTCCTTATCTCGGTGTTCACTGTCCTCCTTAAGCATTCCTTGCTGACATGTGCAAGCTGAGTTTGGCAGCGTCTGTGATCTGAGTTCTGGAACAAGGGTTGTGGCCCCAAATGGGGGTCAGAGGGAAGAAAAAAAGAACCAACTTAACGCCTATTAGCCACTGCCATTGTATTAGATGTGTTAATAATCGGGTTTGCTAATGCAATTGCTACCACGACGGGAAAATCCGACTGGAAAATGTATTAGAGCAATTATCCCTCTTACTACCTCAGCCTGGTGTAGCATTAATATTCAATTTTGATGTGGAAGTCCTATTATGTTAATGACTTTTGTGACAAAAGTCGTTAATGTAAGACTTTTTCCTGAAAGAGCACAGCGTTAGCTAGGTTGAATACCAACGTGACATTGGGTAAGTCTAATAAGATAAAACAGAAACATTCTACCAGAGCCCTGCGCAGTTTCTTAACGTATTCCAAAGATGCTAGCGAGAGCTGCCATTACCTGGCTACAATGGGGAATGATATACACTACAAAGTCAATAATTCGACAAGACTCTGCCTTGTCTAGCGAGAGTTCCGGTTCCTCAAAACCACAGCCTGTTATTAGCATCTCAAATAAAAGCCTGTGGCAAAGGCAGTTTGTTGCAGCTCTATGATTATAGAAATAGCCTGTCCAGTTGTACTACAGGGCTGTTTAATTTGGTGTCCCTTGGAGCAAGGCTTACAAACTGCGCCTCATTACAAGACATATCAAGTCGTTTCTTTAACCCCCAATTTCTGAACCTCCTGCCTAAGTGTGCAGGGCACTGTTCTAAATTACAGGTGTTCCAAAAGCTGAACCAGGAAAGGAAGTCACAGAGAAGGGAACTTCGCAGATACTATAGCTCTGAACTACATGTCAGGTTGGCCCATTAGTCACGGCCTGCCATTCACTTTGCACAACCCTGCCAATGGAGCCCGGCACTATGGATGGATGGATTTTCCGCTCTCAAACATTGCTACTGCGGCAAGTATAGGATGGGACTGGAGCAGAGGTGGGTTTCAGCAGGTTCTGACCAGTTCTGGAGAACCGGTAGCAGAAATTTTGAGTAGTTCAGAGAACCAGTAGTAAAAAATCTGACTGGCCCCGCCCCCATCTATTCTCTGCCTCCCAAATCCCAGCTGATTGGGAGGAAATGGGGATTTTGCAGTAACCTTCCCCTGGAGTGGGGTGGGAATGGAGATTTTACAGTATCCTTCCCCGCCACACCCATCAAGCCATGCCACACCCACCAAGCCACACCCACAGAACTGGTAGTAAAAAAATTTGAAACCCATCACTTGACTGGAGCTAGACTGATGGGCTTCGTCATCCCAAATAGGCAAAGCCAAACTCTTGAGGAAGTGGAAACGTCTCCTCACGATTTAAACAATAGTTATCCAAGTATCAAGTCAGACTACTTGCTAAAGCAAAAAGAGCCGGGAATTCTTACAGGCTTTCGATTTTTGAGTGGACATGGGCTTGCCTATCTCAATTGCTGCAACATAGATGCAACAGATTGGAAAACTGAATGTGGTTCTCTTATTTAGTGATGGTGAAGACCATCTTTATGGTCATCTTTCCTTCATCAGTTGTGACTTGCTTGATGCCAGCAAACGCTCACGATTATCCAGAGTCAATTATGTCCAGTGGTTAAGCATCAGAAATTTTGGGAGTTGAAGTCTAAACATCTTAAACTTGTCAAAGTTGAGAAACACCACATTACAGTCTAAACCTTATCAGAATGAATGAGAAATATGCAAGGTGTCTCGATCTTAGTTTTCTTCACCTGTTTTTTTGTACAAGACTTGGTCTAGACTGTAGAACCTATTAGCAGAATGAAGACCATGCTATCTGATTAGCAAGAATATTCTACTTGGACCAATTGTTACTTCAGTATGGTTTTTTGGGGTTTTCTAGCGTATAGCACATGTTAGCCAGGGATCACCGAAGCAGCTGGCTGCCTCTGTGAAAGGGAATTTTTTTTGGGCAGTGTTATCTTACCCGCAGGACACCTTAATGCCAGTAGGCAATCGGGGGAAGACTCCTTTCCTGTCCCTATGTGGTTTATTCGCTCACGGGAATCGAGCCGCTGAGCTGTCGACCTCAGCGGAGCGCAGGCTCAGCAACTTACCATGTGAGCCACTGTGGCCCCTTACATATTTCAGTCTGTAATCCCAGCCTTTAAGAGATCTAGTTTCCTTACTAGAGTTAGTAGTTGGTGAATTGCTGGTGAATTTTAAATGGAATAAAGAAGGTACAAGGACAGAGGAAACAACCATTATATTTCTAGAAGTTTGTGGGAAATTTTCAGCCATCCGTTTTTTTGTTTTTCTCATCCAAGATGTTTTTGCTCTTGTTCTTCTTCTCATCCAAGAAAAAGCTGCTTGGATGAGAATCAAAACGCTTTCAAGGAAAAACAATGTCCAATTGCCTTTTGAAAAAATACCTTTGGGGTATATTTCTATGAACAGCAACAATGATGCCAAAATGATGCTACATGCACAGTGACCTCACCTTGCAAATGTCACCATTATATACTCATAAGAATGTCGGTCACTGCAATTGTGTCATCGTCATTTTATGATTTGTCTCCCTCGCCCCCTTGAACGCCCATGTGACTTTCAATTACTGATCCCAATGAGAGTTAGCAATCAATGCAGAACGTGGCTCATGGACTCTTTTCTAGCCATGCCGTTAAATGTTGGTGGCACCGATGCTGAACAACGGTGGCTGGGTAGTCTGCCATTTTGCCTTTGCAGTTTATATACGAGAGACTGGCTGGCTGGCTGGGCAGATCAAAGATCTCGTTGTCGTCTCAACATCAGAGCTACAGTCCTCATCTGATGTGCAAATGCAGTGAAATGGGGAACAAATCATTGTGAAGTCTCCTGCCACCTCCCCCCCACTGCCTGGCTATCTTTGCTTATAGCATGCTTCACTGTGCATCTTTCCAGACATTTTAAAGGTCAGTGTCACCCGTGCAGGTCTGGGAAAGTTCTGAGCTGTGTGGCAGAGCGAGGATAATGTCCCCAATTCATTATTCTGACTCAGGCCCTTTTCGTTTCGGCATTGAACCTACTCCCCCCCCCCACACACACACATAAGTCTCTCCTGTTCCTGCCTCTTCTTCATCTTCGGGGTTCTCCTCCCCCACCCCAATCCCCAGAAACAAAACAGATATGTGTAGTCGGTAAGATGAAGTGCTCTCTGCTAATGTCTACCGAGGACTCTGCCCAGAGGGCTTTGGCAAAGTGACTGCGCTGAAGATGCTCCGAAGCAAAAGAACATAAATGAGTTTAAGAGACACCTTGATTTATTTCTGGAGTGGAGCCAGAGGGAGAGCTGGGAACTGGGAACTTAGGCATCTGGTGGGAGCTGAAAGGGGAGGCATTAAAGATGGGGAGGGACAGATGGTAGCCTTTTTTTCCCCCTTCAAAAGTAGGTTTTCTCCATGATTGGGAGTGGAGTGTGTGGGGTGGGGGGGGAAAGCATCAGCAACAATTAGCCACAAGCTTCCTTTGACCTATTTGAGTCTCTTTATTCGCTTGTCTGGGTCTTTCCCAATATTATCCCAAGATCATATCCATCCAGCTGGAGGCCAACCAATTCTGCAGACGAGTCCCTGCTTTTAGCTACTGCTGGGATTGCTTGCTACATAAAGGTCAGCCAGCAGGCAGGCAGTCGGGGTTCTGCTGAAGGAGTGGAGAACAACGTGGGCTAACACCAAACTAATCAGGCATGTGTCAGGTCCCATTTCTCTCTCTGGTGCACCCAGAAGTGCACAGAAGAACTTTGGCTTTGTTATATAGAATAGATATAAAAACAATACCAAAGTTCTGCAGTGTTCAAAGTTCTGCAGTGGATATACTGTATATCTCCACTGCAGGATGAAGGCCTCTTCCACATGTTTCCAACTAATATGGTCCTGAGCTTGCGTTTGCCAATTGGGCCCGCAATGCTAGGTGATGTCGTCGATCCATCTTGTTTTAGGTCTCTCTTGTGGATGCTTTTGATGAAGTGGGATCCATTCTATGACTGCCTTGGTCCACCTGCCATCAGTTCTTCTTGCTATGTGACCAGCCCATTTCCATTTCCATTCTTTTTACTCTCTTGATGATATTGTATACTTTGGTTTGCTTTCTAATCCATGTACGTGTCTTTCTATCTTATCTTGTGATGTTGAGCATGTATTTTTCCATGGCTCTTTGTGCCACTCGTAGCTTTTGTATTGATTGTGAGGTTAGTGTCCATGTTTCACTGGCATATGTTAGAGCAGGTAGCACACATAGTTCAAAAACTTTTCTCTTCAGGCATAAGGGGAGGTTGTTCTAGAAAATTATGCTTAGCTTGCTGAATGCCTCCCAACCACATTTAACACACTGTTCAATTTCCTTCATTGTATCACCTACTAGTGAGATCCATTGACCAAGGTATATGTAGTTATCTACTACATCTAGTTCTCCAGATATATTTTTTTCTTTCTTTAGTGAATTTATTAAACATAACCTGGCTCTTTTTCAGCCTTATTTTTAAGCCAAATGATTCTCCTGTTTTGTGCAGCTTTTGCATGTGTCTTTGTAGCTCTTCTGTGTCTTGTGAGAAGAGAGTATCATCTTCAAAACTTAAGTGGTTTAAATAGGCGCCATTGATTTTTACTCCATCTTTTGCCCAGTCTAGTTTGCAAAATACTTCTTCAAGGCAGGCTGAGAAAAGATAGAGGTGATTTTGTATTGCCTTTTTGTACACCTCATTCTATGTTGATTTCCACTTTAAGATTATTAAGGCAAATTGTTGCCATTGTTTTTTCATATATTGATTGTAATAAGTTTATGTAAACAGTAACTATGCCAGTTATTGCTTGCTGGAATACTGAGTCAAATGTCTTTTCATTGTCAATGAAAGCCATGCACAGAGGCATGGTGCACTCGTTGTGCCTTTCTATGACTTGCTGAACCATTGTGATCCATTGTGCTGTAGCCACTTCTGAACCCTGCCTGCTTTGGCTGTATATCATTTAATGTTCTCAATATTCTTTTTGTTATTATCTTGGTGAAACTCTTATAAATGACTGAAAGAAGGCTTATTGGGTAATAGTTCTTTAAATCATCTTGGGCCTCTTTCTTGTGTATAAGAATCACTTCAGCATTTTTCCATGTATCGGATATCTTTTCTTCTCTGAGGCATCTTGAGTATAATTTTGCTAGTATCTTATGTAAACTCTGACCAGCAGGTTTCAGCATTTCAACTGCAACACAGTCATTTCCTGAAGCTTTGCCATTTTTCATTGATTTTATGGCACTTAATACTTCCTCCACAAGAAATTTCTGGCATTTTTTCTTTCGTGGGTGTTATTACTTTTGAATGATCTTGATCTTTGTATAGCTCTGAATAGAATTTTCCAATTATTTTTAAAATTTCCTGTCTTGTTCTACACACAGAGCCATCTTCACATTTTAATCTCTCTCTCTCTCTCTCTCTCTCTCTTTCTTTCTTTTCTTTTTTTTTCTTTTTCTTTTTTTTCCCATTCTTGTATTTATAAGCTTGCCTTTTTCTCTATTTGCCCTTTGGTTTCTTCAGTTGCTTTTTTTCACAAGCATCACATTAAACATGCATTTCTTTTTTAATACATTTTCTTATGGTCTTGAAAGGTTCAACATACTCCAGTTTATTAATGAAACTTCTGGTATTCTTCATTGTCCATCGCTTTTTCATTAAATCAATAGTTTCATTAGAGATTTTTGATGGTACAAAGAGTTTTTCCAGTGGTGCTGTAGATGTAGCAGTTTCAAGGATGTTTTTGACTGTTAGTTCATTTTGCTCTGGAATGTTGATCTTTTCCAAATCTTGCAATAATGCAAAGCGATTTGATAGATTAATCTCAAAACCTCTGTTCTCCTTTAACAGCTTATCACTATTCATTTTTGTTTTTTGTGATGTCTTTATCATTTTCATACTCTCTTTTCGACAGTCTATCTTCACTTTAGCTCGTATCATCCTATGGTCACTTCCAATGTTAAAACGATTGATGAGAGTACAATTGCAGAATATGGTTTTTATCACTTGATGTGATGTAGTCAATTTCGCTTGTGTACCCAGATGGAGTTTTTCATGTTCTTTTTCTGCTAGTTTCTTTCTTGTAAAATGAGTTCATGATATAAAGTTCTTGTCCTTTTGCAAAATCTACTAGTCTGTCACCTCTATTATCTTGTTCACCACTTCCAGTCACTTTTTTTCCAGGTATTGTTCTTCCTGTTCTTGCATTAAAGCTATTAGTATTTTGTATCGGCATTTTTCTTTCTCTTGAAGGTGGGCCACATCTCAAAACTCTTTGACCTAATCATCACTATAGTTTATTGTTGGCATGGAAGCTTGGATGATATGGAAATTGTATTGTTTGTTCAATTGAATGATGCATTGGGCTACTCTGTCTAATATGCTTCCAAATTTTAGTACAGAGTCTTTCAGCTTTTAGTTGATGAGAATACCAACTCAGCCACATTGTCCATCTTCAGTACCTCTAGTGTAGAGTAAATGTCCAGACCTATCACATTCAACTTTTCAACCTTTTTGTTGTGTTTCACATAATCCAATGATATCACAATGCATATTGTTGAGTTCAATCAGCAGTTCTTCTAGTCAAGCATCCATTTTCATTGTTCAGATGTTGACCATTTCTATGTCCAAAGTCCAAAGTCAGCCTGATTTAACCTGGTGATTCTTACCATCCTCTGCTTTTGGGCAGGTCTTCCATCAAGATCCCAATCATAGGAGACAGAGAGACAGACAGAAAGACAGACAGACTACAACAAATGATGTTACCAAGTTTGGGTAATGAAATATCTGCAAGAAAACAAGCAAACTCAAAGAGCACCAAGGACTCCTCATGTCAACCCTGAGCTACAAATTTCTCCTTTATGATAGACAGACAGACAGATAGATAGATAGATAGATAGATAGATAGATAGATAGATGATAGATAGATATCCCACCTTTATTATTTTTAGAAATAACTCAAGGCGCCAAACATATCCAGCACAGCTTGCTTCTCCTATTTTCCCCACTACAGCAACCCTTTGAGGTAGGTTGGGCTGACAGAGAGTGACTGGCACAAAGTCACCCAGCTGACTTTCATGGCTAAGGCGGGACTTGAATTCTCAAGTCTTCTCTGTGGGAGCACCGACGCTCTGGAACGAACTCCCCCCTGGCTTACGTCAAGTGCCTGATCTTCGGACCTTTCGTCGTGAGCTAAAAACATATTTATTCATTCAAGCAGGACTGGCATAAATAGTGGATTTTAAATTGGGGTTTTAGTAATATTTTAAATTTTTAAATCTTTTAATTACCGGCCATTTAGTAATAGTTTATTTTAATCTCTTTTAATTGTATATACTCTGTATTTTATTTCGGCTGTACACCTCCCTGAGTCCTTCGGGAGAAGGGCGGTATAAAAATTTAATAAAATAAAAATAAATAAATAAATAAATTCATGGTCTCCAGCTTTCTAGCCTGTTGCCTTTAACCACTAGACCAAACTGGCTATCTTGCTAGAAGAGCATAAAATGGGGGGAGAGAGATGTCAAGTGTCCTCCTATATTTTTTCTATCCTGCAATTTCTTGTAAATATTTGTGTCTTTTCTCCTCTGCATACTGGTCTATAGATCTTCCTCTACTTAAAGCCATTTGTTTAGTGACTGTTTGATTACAATGGCAGTGTAAAGATAGATTTAGGACCAGTTTTCACAATTACGACCGGTTTAGCATTCCCGTGGTCATATAATCAAGACTCAATTGCTTGTTAACTGGCAATGTATTTATGACAGTTGCACAGTCCTGGGGTCATGTGATCACCATTTGCAGACTTCTCAGCTGACTTCCAACAGGTTAAAGTCAATAGGGAAAGCCAGATTCATTTAACAGCTGCATGATTCCCTTAATATCTGTACCCCCCCAAAAAAGGGTGGTAAAATGGGGTTTAATTGATTGAACTTCAATTTCAAATTTCAATTTCAAATCTTTATTATCAGTGCACAACATAGGTACAATGACATTGGTTGAGCTCCCTCAGTGCACCCTCCCCCAACGCAATACAACTCACAGTGAAGACAGAAAATCCCTAACCCAATAAATCATATTAACAAAACACCCAGTCCTATTGCACCAGTGTGAACATGTTACACGTTGCGCCGGCCCTACAAGTCCATCGTACTACGTAGTTATTACGTTATTTCGCATTCAGGAGTCTGACAGCCCACAGATAAAAACTGTTCTTCAGCCTGTTTGTGTAGCTGGCTATACTTCTATATCTCCTTCCTGATGGTAAAGAAGTGGTAACCAGGGTGTGAGTTGTCCCCGAGAATTTTCCTCACTCTTCTAAGGCGGTGAGCCCTAGCAATCTCATCTAGTGGTATCAGGGGACAGCCCATGATGTTTTGTGCTGTGCTCACCACCCCCTGTAATGTTTTTCTATCCGGGGGTGTCAAACCGGCATGTCATACCATGATGCAATAAGCGAGGAAGCTTTCTATTGTGGACAATAGAGGTCCACAATAGGAGGTCCACAAAGGAGGTCATCAGTTGTTGTTCCACCCTGTTTTTACACAAGACCCTAAGGAAATGGAGTCTCTGTTGGGCCTTCCAGGCTTAGCATATGGAAATTTTTGGCTCAGTTGTCATCGTAAGTCTCAGGCCTAAGACAGCCCACCCCAAATTTTGAGTGCAGTCCAATGAGACCTCTTGAAATTGCTAAGAAACTGATTTCTAAAGTGAGACTACAGAGAACAAACCTTGCCTGGAAAGCAATTATTTTAGCCACCTTTGACACCAATACGTTTTAAACGTGAACAAAAAGATACTAAATTGATGTTGTCCTGACTTCATCTACTATTTTTTTGAAGTACAGTCTATAGAACGTTGCTCAGAAGTCAAGTGTGGTCCTTAATCTAGGATATGTTGTAGGGTCTAGCTTAAAGAGAAAATATCCTCTTAAAAATAGGAGGGGAATCATTTGTGCGGTTAATATTAATCTTTTTAAATGAGGCATCAAAATATAGCCACCATATGTAGTTTGTATGCAGCTTACTAAAGGAGAGACTCCGCTGGAGTGAATCTTTGAATCTCCTTGAGAACCTTGGTCCACTACCTCTAGTCCTTGACTTATGACCACAATTGAGCCCAAAATTGACGGGCCGTAATAGCTCAGGCTGTTAGAAGCCTGTTATTAGAACACAGCAGCCTGCAATTACTGCAGGTTCAAGCCCGGCCCGAGGTTGACTCAGCCTTCCATCCTTTATAAGGTAGGTAAAATGAGGACCCAGATTGTTGGGGGGGCAATAAGTTGACTTTGTAAATATACAAATAGAATGAGACTATTGCCTTATACACTGTAAGCCGCCCTGAGTCTTCGGAGAAGGGCGGGGTATAAATGTAAATTTTAAAAAAAAAATTCTGTTGCTAAGTGAGATATTTGTTAAGTGAATTTCTTGCCACAGTTGTAAAGTGAACCACTGCAGTGGTTAAGATAGAAATACGGGTATTAAGTGGGTCTGGCTTCCCCATTGACTGCTTGTCAGAAGGGTTACAAAAGGGGGTCACATGACCCTGGGACATTACAACCATCATACATACCAGTCAGTTGCCAAGTGTCTGAATTTTGATCACAAGACTATGGGGACACCACAAGGGTTATAAGTGTGAAAAACAGTGATAAATCCCTTTTTTAGTGCCATTGTAGCTTCAAATGGTCACTAAACGAACTGTTGTAAGTTGAGGACTACCTGTATTGAAATCTTTGGAAGAAAGAAAGGGGTTGGACCTCTGGACCATAGCCAAACAGTACTGCTTATTGGCAGCTACTAATACCTTGCCTGTTCTGGAACAGCTCTACATGATGAAAGCTAAATGATTCAGCTGAATAGCAATGAGATGCATTGGTCTCTTGCAAGTGTGACCTCACCTTGGTCTTCCAGCCATGTAAGTGGAGGCCTAACATACTTTGACATCTGGATGCTCTATCTCTCAGGCAGTTGCGGGGAACAGTCCTGTTGCCTAGTCCTAGTACAAAATATTGACTTTTATCAATCTTTGATAAAAGAAGCAAAAGGATGGGAAGTCTTTGACTTTTTTTTCTGGATCTTTCTCGCCGACGTTGAAGTTGTAACTGAGTCATCTACCCCAATGGAATATTTCTTCAAATAAGCAAGGGAGGGGATATAGAATTTCCATAGCTCTGTTCCTGGTTTTTTTTCCAATAATTGCTTGCAAGTCCCTACCAGTGAACAAATGAACATCAAGCAAAGATAAATTGTACACATAATGTCTGCATAGACCTGTTAGCAAGAGATGTTTGTTTATTATTCATAAAATGAACCAGTGAAATCAAACTCGCCCACAATTAATCTATAACAGGCCAAATATCTGAAGTATTCTCCCCCCCCTCCTTTAATACTCAAAACAATATAAGGCAAAATTGAGCTGACTCCCTGCTTAAAAAAAAAAGTGAGGGGAGGACAAAATAGAGTCAGGAAGGATTGGACAGATAATGGTACTGACATTTGGGACAAAGAAGTTCACTCCTTCTTGTGTAGGGAAATTTCTGTAAGAGAACCACTCTTCCAAAGTGACTACAAGAAAGGGCAGAATTTTACATACAGTTTGCATCAGTTTGTTTCATTTAGAGATAGAATTTTAAAAATGCAATCAATATTATATTTTGGACCCAATATTGAGGACCCATATTGTTGGGGACCATATGCTGATTCGGTAAACCACTTAGAGAGGGCCGTAAAATCATTATGAAGTGGTATATAAGTCTAAGTGCTATTGCTAAGTGCTAATATAATCTTGACATGGTAGAAGAATTCACCCAAGTGAGCTGCCAGTTCAAGTTGATAGGCAACTTCAAGGGCCTCTGTCTTTCCTTCTGTCTTAAATCAGATTTTATTTGAACAATCCTTCATATAGGGGAGTATTCTATTTTTTAAAAAAGGATACATGGATTCGTGGCCTATTATTACAACACAGAGGATGTTACACATACGGACTAATTCTTGCATATAGTCCCATGGGACAGGATACATAAGATGAAATCTAGCGCCCCAAGTTTTCTTGACTGTGTTCAGAACCAGAATTCTGGCTGAAAAGTTCCCTTTCCTAACCCTATTACTGTTTCTGGATTTCAAGACCAGCTCTTCCCGCCATCAGAAGTTCCCATGTTGAGAAGGCCAAAGCAAAGATGTAGTGTGGGTGAACAGGCAACAAGCTGGGGGAAGGAGATAGTTCTTGCAGCCCTTGGCCAAACTCTCAGGAGTGTTTATGGAGACTCTCAGTCATCCAGGTATTTGTATTTATTAGTTTGTCAAACATGTACAAGATAGCAGGTATAAATATAAACATGGATATGAATGAAAGAAATGAATACAAATCAATGGGGACAGTAGGACACAGACGGTAGGCACGCTGGTGCACTTATGCATGCCCCCTTTACGGACATCTTAGGAATGGAGTGAGGTCCATGGTAGGTTGAAACTGTGAGGGTTAGAGGATGTAACAACGGACTCAGGTAGAGCATTCCATGTGTTGACCACTCTGTTATCCCAAAGGTGCTTTCTCAAGAGGCAACTGGACTTTCTGGTTTTTCTTTGAAGACGTTTTGCTTCTCATACAAGAAGCTTCCTTCAGTTGAAGCAACTTCTTGGATGAGAAGTAAAACGTCTTCAAGGAAAAATCAGAAAGCCCAGTTGCTGCTTGAAAAAGCACCTTTGGTATCTCAGATAGGAGAACATTAAATCAGCATAAGACATGTTTGTTCTTTCATTGCTCAAACAGAGAGAGGGGTAAGAAAAGAGCAGATGCACATTGCTCTCCTCATTTCGACTAGTCCAACTTGCTACTCTCATCTACATTAAGCTTCTAAGTGGTTCCAAGCTCTTGTCAGACAGGACATAAGACTGGATTGTGGATACATGTAAAGAACAATATCTAACATGATGCTGATACTGATAAATGGAACATCTGTAAAATAATGTATAATAGAGTATCGATCCAGTAGGATGTTTTTTGCATTATAAAAATAAGGTGTTTTTTTTAAAGAGCAATAATGCTACTTTTAAAAAAATTCTACATACAGTGGGAAATGTCTTAGGGAAATTGGTTTATACTGTATGTTATTGTAGAGTGTATTATATTATTGTACATTATTTGTTATGTTTTATACTTTGTACACTGCCAAGAATCCCTTAGGATTGAGGCAGTCAATAAAGCTTATAAATAAAGGAAGACGGCAAGAAAGGAAAGAATAGGATCAGGGACGCAGGTTCAAGTCTACCCTCAGAAACAAGGGCTTTCTTGGATGATCTTGGCGAGGCGTATATCATAGGGTTGTTGTCCCTCTGAGTTCCTGGACAAAAGGTGGGAATGAACAAACAAATAGTTAAATCTGTTTATCTTTTATTCTAAATTAGTCTAATTTAAATGCATGCATGGCAACAGATGAACCTATAAGAAATAGTTTCTTACACCAACAAGGTTGATCTCCCCTAACATGGAAAGAATGGTGAAATATGGAAAAACCTAGGTCCCAGTTGGAATATTATAGCAATAGATTGTATGAAATATCAGCAATTTTGATGAATTTATGCAAATGAATATTATGATGGCAGTAGAGATGAAAGTAGTAACAACCAAATAAACAAACAAACACATTCTATATTGGTTAGTCGGGGCACTATTAGCTGCATGTTAGATGGTTGCATGTCAGGACAGTGGCAACGCAACCTGCAGTTGGGAGAGGTTGCCATCAATCCCTTGTCATGGACAAATTACTCCCTATTAACCATGGCATTTTCTGCCCAGAGGATTATCTGGGTCTAGGCAGTTGGGGTTCAGCCTTGCACATAGCACTGAAATGGCATTGATCACGTTTGTTAATGACCTTTGACAGGCTCTGAATGAGGTAGTATTCCATCTTTGATCTCTTGGCAGCTTTTTGTATCATCATTCATGGTATTTTTCTGGACCAGTTGAGGGAGAGTGGGAGAAGAGGCACTGTGTTTTGTTGGTTCTTCTCTTTCTCTAAAGCCTGTTCCGAACAGTGTTGTTGGGGAAGAGGGGTCCAGTCTTAGGCCCCTGCTTTGCAGGGTGCCTCAAGGCTTGACTTTCTCCCTACTTCTTTTTAACATCTATGTGAAACTGTTGGGTGAGGTCATCCATCAGCGTGGAGTTAAGCACAATTGGTACTGTATGCTGATTAAATTTAGTTGTACATTTTGGCCCTGGGCCAGTCTGCCAAGATGCTTTCCCAAGGCCTGGAGGTTGTTTGGGTCTGGATAGGGAAGAACTAGCTTTGGTTCACCCATGATCTAATGACTTTCCATTGTTAACCCTGAATGGAGTTACAGTCCCTCCATTCAAAGCTGGTGCACAACCTGGACTCATGACTTCATCTCAAGGAGCAGTTAGCACTTGTATTTCACACAAATGCATCTTGTGTGTCAGTTGCTCCCATTCTTAGATCAGGAGATGCTGCTCATGTAGGCTCCCGCCTCACTCTCCTTCTGAATGAACTATTGCAACACACTCTACATTGAACTGACCTTGAAGAGTGTTTGAAAGCTGGTCCAGAATGCAGTGGCATGTGTAGTTAGAAATATGTCACGGTATGCTCATGTGTCAACCCTGCTATGGAGTTGCAGAAGTTTTCAACAGGCTTCCAGATGCAATTCAAGCTGCTGTTTGTCATGTTTAAAGGTCTACATGGCATGCAATCAAGTTACTTGTAGGACTGTTTCTGCCTATTTCTGCTCACCTCACCTGATCTGGCAGAGAGGGCATGCACCATGTACCATCTATAAACAATGCCATCTAGCAGGTTCCCAGAAATGTGTCTTCTCTGTTATGTCATCCAATCGGTGGAATGGCCTCCCTACTGAAATATGGACAGCGTTACTGTGTTGGCCTTTTGTGATGGCCTGGCTTTTCCCCCAGGCATTGTTAGTTACTCATTAGGGAGCTCTGGCATTGATGTATGTGTCCACGTTTGTGTCTTTATTGAGCCCAGAAGAGTTTTCATTGGTTTTTGTTTCAGTGTGATTCTATGTTTTTTGGGTGTACATCGCCCAGAGTTTCATGGATAGATGGACTCCATATTAGTTGATGTAGCAACAAAAAAATAAACTGTGAATTGCATTAGAGATTAAGAATAATTGCTATCCTATATTACCAAAATTACAAAGAAAAGGAGTCAACCTATTCTCCAAAGCACCTGAAGAGAAACAATGGATGGAAACTAATCAAGGAGAGAAGCAACATAGACCTAAGGATAAACTTCCTAATAGTGAGAACAATTAACCAGTGGAATGGCTTGCCTGCAGAGGCTGTGGGTTTTACCCGAGGATTTAAAGAAAAGATTGGCAGCCATTTGTCTTAAGGGGTATAGGGTCTCTTTCTTCAGCAGTGGGTTGGACTAGAAGACCTCCAAGGTCCCTTCTAACTCTCTTTCTGTAACCATTTTAAACTAGTCTGGCCTAGCCAGCCACCATCTTATGAATCTCAAGTAATTGTGTTCTCTTTGCTGACGATGTCAAACTATTTAACACCACTGATAATACATCTATCATTCAAAAAGACCTTGATCATCTAACCGCTTGGTCTAAAACTTGGCAGCTCCAAATCTCAACCAGCAAATGCTCAGTCTTACATATAGGAAAAAAGAACCCAAACACTAAATACTTGCTTGATGGACATTACCTTACAGATGACCCCCATCCCGTTAAAGACCTTGGAGTTTTCATGTCAAATGATCTAAGTGCCAAAGCCCACTGCAAATACATAGCAAAAAAGGCTCTAAGAGTTGTAAACCTAATCTTGCGTAGCTTCTTTTCCAAAAACACTACACTACTAACCAGAGCATATAAAACATTTGCTAGACCAATTCTAGAATACAGCTCACCTGTTTGGAACCCTCACCATATCTCTGACATCAATACAATTGAACGTGTCCAGAAATATTTTACAAGAAGAGTTCTCCATTCCTCTGTAAACAACAAAATACCTTATCCCACTAGACTTGAAATCCTGGGCTTGGAAAACTTGGAACTCCGTCGCCTTCGACAAGACCTAAATTTAACTCATAGAATCATCTATTGTAATGTCCTTCCTGTCAAAGACTACTTCAGCTTCAATTGCAATAATACAAGAGCAACCAATAGATTTAAACTTAATGTCAACTGCTTTAATCTAGATTGCAGAAAATATGACTTCTGTAACAGAATCATCAGTGCTTGGAATACTTTACCTGACTCTGTGGTCTCTTCTCATAATCCTAAAAGCTTTAACCAAAAACTTTCTACTATTGACCTCACCCCATTCCTAAGAGGACCATAAGGGGCGTGCATAAGCGCACAAACGTGCCTACCGTTCCTGTCCTATTGTTTTTCTTTTCTTCTATACCTTTATATACTATATAACCTTTCTGTATGATAGTTACATATATCGTTGTGACAAAATAAATAAATAAAATAAAAATAAAATGCTCGAGACTACAGTTAAAACTACCTAACGAACAATTCTCAGCATCCCCTTTTTAAAGTGTATTGCAGGAGAAAATTATGATAGTTAAATCAGTTCCATGCTACTTTAACATGTGTTATTTTAAATTTGCAATGTAGAAGTGACCAGAGTCAGACCATGTAATGTCCATTCACCAGCATTCTCCTGGAAACAATTAGAGATAAAACAAAGCACAATCAATCAAGGAAAAATTCTCCAAGGACACCAGTTTTAAAGCTTTTGTCTTAGAAGCTCACTTTGAAATCAGAATGTTTTTAAGAACTGATTGTGAATTCCTTGAGGGCTGGGCTGTTTGTCTGAATTCCCATTGCTTTGTATCACATGCTACCCTTCACATCTGCCTCTGATCATGCTCATAAAATAAGGTTCTATAAGGAAACACAGCTGCATCATTGTATTTTGTTGCATCAGAATGAATGACAAATACATCATAAGGAGCGGCCTAGAATCGGCCTCCTTATCTTTTAATAAGTTTGGAAATTACTCACTCTGATCCTTTCATGAGGTTCTGCAGAGAGACTGATTCATTGTTCTTAAGTACTCCTTGCTTGAAATGCAAAGGGATAGGCCTCCTGCATGTTTAATAAACAGCTAGAAAACCTTTTGAATTTTGAGAGTACAGTTTGGGTGCTCTCCCAAGATGGTTGCTGCCAGGGTGATGTGGCCCATCACAGATGTCCCATCTCCTAGAAGGCAAACTCTTAAGGATGCTTCTCATGTTCCCCTCTAAGATCTAGACAAGACTTCCTTACACCGCAGATAACTTTTTTTGAGGGGGGAAGGATACATGGCCCCACTCCAAACACAACACTGGACAAGAAGCAGCCACCATTTTGTCTCCCCCACAAAATGGGTCTCAATAAAAATGAAGCATTCTTTCACAGCATGCCTACTTTCCATTATTTTTTTAAAAAAATTAATCATTTCTTGAAATAAACTAAACTAGAAAGCCCACAGAGCATCAAGGGAAGTGTCTTTGGGCATATTAGCCATTCTTGCTTTAATTATCTAGGAGGTGGGCTAAACCTAAGCCGTTGTGGCTTCTGGAGCTAGTATGCTCCACCCTGACATTGAACATTGTCTGAATATTTGTACACCCACGTGTACACATGCAAAATTCACAAAGGCAGGTTTTTCTACAGTGCAAGAGAGCTATTTTATGTGGAACAGCAACACAAAGCCTTTTTTAATATACTCGTATCAGTAGAAATCATATTTTATACTTTGCCGGAAGCAAAAACATAATACTTTTTCCATGACAGAAAACTCAGATACAATCTCCCATTTATTACATCACCTTTCCTGCATTCAATATCAGGTATAAACACATGCAGAACTGTTGCAAGCCCATAAAAACCGAACGGGTTCATCTATCACATTAGCTTAATCATGACTTAAGAGAAGAAGCCCCAATTAACTGGTTTCACTGATTACATTAGGCAAGAAACCGCAGGTGTTGAGCTACTACGCTAACCCGAACAGCACGTGATTTAAAACACAACCAACCAACTTCCTTATGGCCTAGAACACTGTGTGAAATCAGAGAGACTGTGTCCCAAAGATCCAGGCAACTGGACTTTGTTGGTTATTTTTTTCTTTGAAAACATTTTGCTTCTCATTCAAGAAGCTTCTTCAGTTGTTGTATGAGAAGCAAAACATTTCTGAAGGAAAAAACCCAAGAAAGTCCAGTTGTCTTTTGGAAAAAGTACTTTTGGGACAACCATGACCTGGATGTTTGAGAACCTCCATCAGATGTTCAGAGAGGCTGTTTTTATCCCTCAGAGAGGAAGGGAGAAGATCACACAAGAAACTTGAACAAGTCAGTTGGCAACCTGAATTGTGTTAATGTAAAGGCTTTCGCTGGTGACTTTGGGATCTCAATTCCCCTTAGACCAGGGATGTCCAATCTTGGCAACTTTACAAGCTGAGGACTTCGACTCCCAGAATTCTCCAGCCATCTATGCTGGGAATTGAAGTACAAGCCTTAAAAGTTGCCAAGGTTGGACACGGCTGCATTAGAAAATCTAGAATGACTATGGCAAGGTATCATGGCAATTACAATCTAACATTTCTTGAATGCACCAAGTTTCTTATTGTTGCCTATAGGGAATTATTTATCAGCACAGGCCAGATTTAAGCACCCTGCAGGCCGAATCTGGCCAGTTTGACACCCTGGTCTAATGTATGTATATTTACCCATATGACTGTGATATTATTATTATCATCTTCTTATCTTCTTTACTCTCTGATTGGTATTGTTATTGTTATTTTGCTTTGCATATAAAGTGAGAGCTTCTGTACCAGAGATAAATTCCTTGAGTGTCTAATCACACTTGGCCAAATAAAGTATTCTAATTCTAATTCTCTGATACCACGTACAAACAATTGAACAAATTTAAACCAGACAGCTTGAAAGTTCTTTTTGCTTTCTCATTTTGAAAAAAAAAAGAGTGATTAAAATTGTGGCAGAGAATATCTATCAGCTGTCTTTTTCCTTGGTTGTATCCCAGGTGCTATGTCCATAACTGTTGACATAAGCTTAAATTTCACTTCCTGGGAATATTCATTCCAATTGAGTATGCCACATGGTAGGAATATGTTCACGTATATGTGGGGACTTGAGCCATTCTGGATCATAGAAAGTTTTTTTTTCCCAGAAAAGTCTTAAAGCTGTCTACTTTAAGCAGACTTACTTACTTAGGCAAGCCCTTATTGTTAGATTCGGGCAATAACGAGGCAGGAGACCAGGATAGTGACAACAGCTCTTTACTATATGGTGAACCCAGCAGCCAGTGCTGGGAGAAACCTCTCTTTATATACAGTTTAACTGGGGGCTTCAACCAATCAGCAACGTGCTATTTTCCCGCCAAAACTTTTAAAGATACATTACACTCCTTCCCTCCCAGAAAACACTTTACCACTATTTACATGAAATTAACATCTTATTTTTCAACGTAATCACGCAAGTAGACTGGGCGTCTCCTGACTCTTTCGGACCTGCGCAATTCATTCTCTGGGAGTGAGTCGAGCTGACCGGAGGGGCTGTTTGTTCCTCTCAGCTCCTCCTCTAGGCCATCCGGCCCTGGATTACTTGCAGAGTCGTCCCTGCTGTTTTTTAGAGGAACCGGTTGGCGTCGCTGGACCTCCTGGAACTCAGATAAGTCCCGCGTTTGCCCCGGGTTTGAGTCAGCTGTGGATTCAAACATTGGATAGTCAGGGCCTGTGTTATCAGTTATGCGTTTCCTTATTTGGTCTATGTGGCGCTTCCATACCCGGCCATCCTCTATCTCTACTAGATATGACTTTGGTCCTGTTATTTCTAGGATTTTCCTGCTAACCAGGTCGGGCCTCGCTGTAGTTGTGTGCCCACACTAGGTCGCCTATTGCCATCTCTTGTTTTACCGTGCCCCTTTGTAACCGTCTGGTGTGTAGTTTGGGTTTAAGCGGTCTAGGGGGGACCTTAGCTTCCGACCCTTTAATAGCTCGGCCGCGCTGCGGCCAGTTGTGACTCAGGGGGTTCTGTGTTGGACTGTTAGGAATGTATCGATTTTTGTTTGCCAATCGCCTGGCTTGATTCTGGACAATGCTTCCTTTGCGCTTCGGACGGAACGTTCTGCAAGGCCGTTAAATCGCAGGGTGGAAAGGCGCCGAGAGGACATGCGGATGCCCTCCTCTGCCAAGTATCCCTCAAACTGGGTTGCCGTGAATTGCGGGCCGTTATCGGAGACTAAAGTGTCGGGCAACCCATGGGTTACAAATAGGTGCCGTAGGACTGAGATCACGGCCTCGGCTGTCATGGATCTCATGAGAATGATTTCCAGCCATTTGGAGTAGGCATCGACTACTACCAGAAAGGTTTGGCCGTGGAAGGGGCCGGCAAAATCGATATGGATCCTAGACCAGGGGCCCTGGGGTCTCTCCCATTCCCGAATCGGGGCCGTTGGGGGTAGCGGTCTGGACTCCTGGCAGGCCTGGCATTTCCCTACCCTTTCAGCAATTTCCGAGTCCATTAAGGGCCACCACACATAGCTTCTCGCTAGACCCTTCATTCTCACGATCCCTGGGTGACCTTCGTGAAGGAGATCCAATACCTTTTTCCTCAATTTCTCCGGGATCACCACTCGATCCCCCCATAGCAGGCACCCCTTGAGCCGAGAGTTCCCACGTTCAATTGCAATAATACAAGAGCAACCAATAGATTTAAACTTAATGTCAACCGCTTTAATCTAGATTGCAGAAAATATGACTTCTGTAACAGAATCATCAGTGCTTGGAATACTTTACCTGACTCTGTGGTCTCTTCTCATAATCCTAAAAGCTTTAACCAAAAACTTTCTACTATTGACCTCACCCCATTCCTAAGAGGACCATAAGGGGCGTGCATAAGCGCACAAACGTGCCTACCGTTCCTGTCCTATTGTTTTTCTTTTCTTCTATACCTTTATATACTATATAACCTTTCTGTATGATAGTTACATATATTGTTGTGACAAAATAAATAAATAAAATAAAAATAAAATGCTCGAGACTACAGTTAAAACTACCTAACGAACAATTCTCAGCATCCCCTTTTTAAAGTGTATTGCAGGAGAAAATTATGATAGTTAAATCAGTTCCATGCTACTTTAACATGTGTTATTTTAAATTTGCAATGTAGAAGTGACCACAGTCAGACCATGTAATGTCCATTCACCAGCATTCTCCTGGAAACAATTAGAGATAAAACAAAGCACAATCAATCAAGGAAAAATTCTCCAAGGACACCAGTTTTAAAGCTTTTGTCTTAGAAGCTCACTTTGAAATCAGAATGTTTTTAAGAACTGATTGTGAATTCCTTGAGGGCTGGGCTGTTTGTCTGAATTCCCATTGCTTTGTATCACATGCTACCCTTCACATCTGCCTCTGATCATGCTCATAAAATAAGGTTCTATAAGGAAACACAGCTGCATCATTGTATTTTGTTGCATCAGAATGAATGACAAATACATCATAAGGAGCGGCCTAGAATCGGCCTCCTTATCTTTTAATAAGTTTGGAAATTACTCACTCTGATCCTTTCATGAGGTTCTGCAGAGAGACTGATTCATTGTTCTTAAGTACTCCTTGCTTGAAATGCAAAGGGATAGGCCTCCTGCATGTTTAATAAACAGCTAGAAAACCTTTTGAATTTTGAGAGTACAGTTTGGGTGCTCTCCCAAGATGGTTGCTGCCAGGGTGATGTGGCCCATCACAGATGTCCCATCTCCTAGAAGGCAAGCTCTTAAGGATGCTTCTCATGTTCCCCTCTAAGATCTAGACAAGACTTCCTTACACCGCAGATAACTTTTTTTGAGGGGGGAAGGATACATGGCCCCACTCCAAACACAACACTGGACAAGAAGCAGCCACCATTTTGTCTCCCCCACAAAATGGGTCTCAATAAAAATGAAGCATTCTTTCACAGCATGCCTACTTTCCATTATTTTTTTAAAAAAATTAATCATTTCTTGAAATAAACTAAACTAGAAAGCCCACAGAGCATCAAGGGAAGTGTCTTTGGGCATATTAGCCATTCTTGCTTTAATTATCTAGGAGGTGGGCTAAACCTAAGCCGTTGTGGCTTCTGGAGCTAGTATGCTCCACCCTGACATTGAACATTGTCTGAATATTTGTACACCCACGTGTACACATGCAAAATTCACAAAGGCAGGTTTTTCTACAGTGCAAGAGAGCTATTTTATGTGGAACAGCAACACAAAGCCTTTTTTAATATACTCGTATCAGTAGAAATCATATTTTATACTTTGCCGGAAGCAAAAACATAATACTTTTTCCATGACAGAAAACTCAGATACAATCTCCCATTTATTACATCACCTTTCCTGCATTCAATATCAGGTATAAACACATGCAGAACTGTTGCAAGCCCATAAAAACCGAACGGGTTCATCTATCACATTAGCTTAATCATGACTTAAGAGAAGAAGCCCCAATTAACTGGTTTCACTGATTACATTAGGCAAGAAACCGCAGGTGTTGAGCTACTACGCTAACCCGAACAGCACGTGATTTAAAACACAACCAACCAACTTCCTTATGGCCTAGAACACTGTGTGAAATCCGAGAGACTGTGTCCCAAAGATCCAGGCAACTGGACTTTGTTGGTTATTTTTTTCTTTGAAAACATTTTGCTTCTCATTCAAGAAGCTTCTTCAGTTGTTGTATGAGAAGCAAAACATTTCTGAAGGAAAAAACCCAAGAAAGTCCAGTTGTCTTTTGGAAAAAGTACTTTTGGGACAACCATGACCTGGATGTTTGAGAACCTCCATCAGATGTTCAGAGAGGCTGTTTTTATCCCTCAGAGAGGAAGGGAGAAGATCACACAAGAAACTTGAACAAGTCAGTTGGCAACCTGAATTGTGTTAGTGTAAAGGCTTTCGCTGGTGACTTTGGGATCTCAATTCCCCTTAGACCAGGGATGTCCAATCTTGGCAACTTTACAAGCTGAGGACTTCGACTCCCAGAATTCTCCAGCCATCTATGCTGGGAATTGAAGTACACAAGCCTTAAAAGTTGCCAAGGTTGGACACGGCTGCATTAGAAAATCTAGAATGACTATGGCAAGGTATCATGGCAATTACAATCTAACATTTCTTGAATGCACCAAGTTTCTTATTGTTGCCTATAGGGAATTATTTATCAGCACAGGCCAGATTTAAGCACCCTGCAGGCCGAATCTGGCCAGTTTGACACCCCTGGTCTAATGTATATGTATATTTACCCATATGACTGTGATATTATTATTATCATCTTCTTATCTTCTTTACTCTCTGATTGGTATTGTTATTGTTATTTTGCTTTGCATATAAAGTGAGAGCTTCTGTACCAGAGATAAATTCCTTGAGTGTCTAATCACACTTGGCCAAATAAAGTATTCTAATTCTAATTCTCTGATACCACGTACAAACAATTGAACAAAATTAAACCAGACAGCTTGAAAGTTCTTTTTGCTTTCTCATTTTGAAAAAAAAAAGAGTGATTAAAATTGTGGCAGAGAATATCTATCAGCTGTCTTTTTCCTTGGTTGTATCCCAGGTGCTATGTCCATAACTGTTGACATAAGCTTAAATTTCACTTCCTGGGAATATTCATTCCAATTGAGTATGCCACATGGTAGGAATATGTTCACGTATATGTGGGGACTTGAGCCATTCTGGATCATAGAAAGTTTTTTTTTTCCAGAAAAGTCTTAAAGCTGTCTACTTTAAGCAGACTTACTTACTTAGGCAAGCCCTTATTATCTCCCTAAACTATGGAGTCAGTCCCAGCTTGACAACATCAGTCAGGAAGAGCAAAGACTGAGCAAGAAAGTGGCATCATCTCTCTGTAAGCAATCCATATGAACATGACAAGTGGTTGCCAAGGTTATCTTTTGGGATCTGGCTCAATATTAAGAGTCTAAGTGCAGGATTACCTGTTCAACTTTGCAAAGAACTATGAAAATGACTGACAATAAGCTTCAACTGTTCTAAAGTGTCTTGATGGATGAAAGGCTACACTCTATGGAAAAACATCACCTGTTCTGCAGACCCAATGGAGGCAACAAAACGAACACTGCTGCATTCTCTGCTATCAAGCAGGATATCAAATGGGTCTTGAGATGAGCTGTACTCTGTATTTGATTTGAACTTGAGACTTCCTCTCCTTCTATTCCACCTGCTCCATTGTACTCAGCTCTCTTGAAAACCAAGATGACAATTTAGCTCTACCTATAGGGGGGACGCGGTGCCTCAGCGGCTAAGATGCTGAGTTTGTCAATCAGAAAGGTCGGCAGTTCAGCGGTTTGTGCCCATGAGTGACCCAGTAGTGACGGGTTTCAAAACCCGCCTCAAGAGTAGCATAGCACTGAGGTCAATTTTCTTTTCTCCTATTCAAGTTGAAGCTGTATCCATAAAGCTGGAGTAAAGATGGGGGAGAACTGGAAGTGTCGTGGCGAGACTGGGTGGAAAATAGCAGGTTCTGACGAGCCTTGTGAAAATCCAGCCAGACAAACCACTGTTGGGGGTGGTCTTTGGACCGGATCTGTCTTGTAGGGATGGTGAAGAAGGAGAGGCTCCTTGGAGGTCAGAGGAAACTATTCAATCTGGCGGTAGGGGCGGCAGCCATTACAACCGTCATAAAGCTGGGGCAACCAGAATAAGATTTGTGCAGCTGCGGTGATTTGGATGGAGTATTGGTAACAGGTGAGTGATCGACCAACTCACAGGTGAAAAAGTATTTAAATTTTTTTTAAAAGAAGTCCTGGTGAGGAAATAACTAATTGATGTTGGGGAATGTTAATGAAGGGAGAAGAACAAAACAGAAGTTAAAACTCTAAAGCCCAGAATGGAGCTTGATATTTGGATTGGAAATCGTATTTGGAGATATTAAAATTATTATAAGAAAAAGAAACCGAAAGAAAATAGTTTTTGAACAAGATTGGACATAATCTTAAAAGATTAAAAGAACAAAGAAAAATTCAAAATAGAAAAGCCTTGTAAAGGAAATTTTTCAATTGGATTTGAAATTGGATTTTAAACTGGAATTTAGGATATATAAAATTAAGAAGAGAAAGAAGAAACGAAAAACATTTGATAAGCGGAGTTAATACACAAATTGGATATTTTGCGACTTCATTGATTTTTAACTTGTGGATTGGAGAGAGACATCTGCTGGAGGAAAAAAAGCACTACAATGAACAATTTGAAATCTGGAAAAAATTACAGTGACCTTGAACTACAAGAGCTGTGAGAAGTTTGAAGGAGGATTTGTTTTTTTAAGCTGTTTGATCTCAACCACCAAAGGAGGTGGAAAATAATAAAACTGTAAATTGGAGTTAAAAACAAAACAGAACGTCAAAATGTGGCAGGAACTAATTGAGATGGTTAAAATAATGTGTGTATCATTTAATGTTAATAGAAAAGGAGAAACTGTCAGAACATATTCAATTGGATAAAGAGGTTAAGAACGAGAAGCAAGAAAACAGCACTGAAGATAAAGACATTGATGATGAAAAATTAAATGATTACATTGGGAGTAACAAAGAGAAGGGATAGGAGGAAACAACCTATAAAACAGAAGCAAACTAAGGGAAGAAAAGAAAAGGGGAAAAGGCTAGAGGAAAATATTTTTAATGATTACACTGGGATTAACAGTGACAAAAATAGAGAGGATAGGACGAAGCGAAAGAGAAAAGAAAAGAGAAAAGGATTAGGCATAAAAAGATTTAATGATTACACTGAAATCAACAGTAAGGAAATAAGAAAAGTGAGAGGAAAAAAGGGGAATAGATCAGATGGGAACTTAGGGCAAACTAGACGAGTAAAGGATTTAAAAGTCGAAGGATACAGAAGAAAAAACAATAATTATAAAAAGAAAAAAAATGAGAGAATGGGATAAAGGGAAGAAAATTTTAAGAGGTTTGGATTGCTGGATGGACAAGAGAAAATGGTTAAAGGAGTAATTAATGGAAAAGAGGAAGGGTAATATGATATATACCTATAGTTATAAATGAACTGTATTATTATTAATATTTGTGAGTGTAATATGAAATATATTGTGTAATACGAATGGTAGAATGGAGAAAAACAAGAGAAAGGAGGAAAGGAAATATGCTATATACTTATAGAATCAAATGGACTGTAATAATATCAGTATTGTAAAAATTGAATTATGATATAAATTGTGAAATACAAAAAGAATGGTAGAAGGGTTAATATGATCTTATTATGTATTTAGAAGGGGTTAAGATATAGAACTCCAAATGAAATTGAAATTGAATAAGATATTAATAGAAATTAAGAAAAAGAAGATGATTAAGATAATGTTTGTATCTGAGCAAGGTGGTGTGAAAAGCAAAACTGAAGAAATAAATTGTTTTTGGTAAAATGGTAAAATGATTAATAGGGAAATAAGAAATGATAAATTGGTCTACCATAGAAAATAATTGACATTAAGAGATAAATGTGAAATATCAAGCTATATAAAAATGATAGAAACTAAGGAGGGAAATGACTATGTTTAAATTAAAGGGTTTCAATAGAAAAAAGGAAATAAGAGGAAACAAATTGATGATAATTTACAAATGTGGTGATTTTGAGAAATATAGTTGATTAATGGAGAAACAAGATAATGAAATAAAATAAGATTAAGATTGGAAGTTAGGGCGGATGGTAATATTGATTATAAATTAAATATTAAGTAGAGATGAAAAATTAAAAAAAAGTGAATAATAGGGCAGAAATTGAAATATATAAATTATATTTGGGAAGTACTTACGTTACAAGGTTTTGACTCGGTTCATACTCTATTCAGAAAAAATGTACTGTTTATGTTTTAAAAAAATTCTGTTGCTAAGTGAGATATTTGTTAAGTGAATTTCTTGCCACAGTTGTAAAGTGAACCACTGCAGTGGTTAAGATAGAAATACGGGTATTAAGTGGGTCTGGCTTCCCCATTGACTGCTTGTCAGAAGGGTTACAAAAGGGGGTCACATGACCCTGGGACATTACAACCATCATACATACCAGTCAGTTGCCAAGTGTCTGAATTTTGATCACAAGACTATGGGGACACCACAAGGGTTATAAGTGTGAAAAACAGTGATAAATCCCTTTTTTAGTGCCATTGTAGCTTCAAATGGTCACTAAACGAACTGTTGTAAGTTGAGGACTACCTGTATTGAAATCTTTGGAAGAAAAGAAAAGGGTTGGACCTCTGGACCATAGCCAAACAGTACTGCTTATTGGCAGCTACTAATACCTTGCCTGTTCTGGAACAGCTCTACATGATGAAAGCTAAATGATTCAGCTGAATAGCAATGAGATGCATTGGTCTCTTGCAAGTGTGACCTCACCTTGGTCTTCCAGGCATGTAAGTGGAGGCCTAACATACTTTGACATCTGGATGCTCTATCTCTCAGGCAGTTGCGGGGAACAGTCCTGTTGCCTAGTCCTAGTACAAAATATTGACTTTTATCAATCTTTGATAAAAGAAGCAAAAGGATGGGAAGTCTTTGACTTTTTTTTCTGGATCTTTCTCGCCGACGTTGAAGTTGTAACTGAGTCATCTACCCCAATGGAATATTTCTTCAAATAAGCAAGGGAGGGGATATAGAATTTCCATAGCTCTGTTCCTGGTTTTTTTTCCAATAATTGCTTGCAAGTCCCTACCAGTGAACAAATGAACATCAAGCAAAGATAAATTGTACACATAATGTCTGCATAGACCTGTTAGCAAGAGATGTTTGTTTATTATTCATAAAATGAACCAGTGAAATCAAACTCACCCACAATTAATCTATAACAGGCCAAATATCTGAAGTATTCTCCCCTCCTTTAATACTCAAAACAATATAAGGCAAAATTGAGCTGACTCCTGCTTAAAAAAAGTGAATAATAGGGCAGAAATTGAAATATATAAATTATATTTGGGAAGTACTTACGTTACAAGGTTTTGACTCGGTTCATACTCTATTCAGAAAAAATGTACTGTTTATGTTTTAAAAAAATAAAATTTTTTACAAAAAAAAAAGATTAAAGTAAAGATGGCCCTTTCCATGAAGTAAGATCAAAAGGGGGAGGATGCTGCAGTGTGGTGTGGCAGTGCTGCAGATTCTGATTTATTGTAGAATTAAGACAAGTAAATGCAAATAGGTCTTATTGAAATCTTAGGCTGTTGAGAGGGAATGCAAGTAATAGGTGTCCTGTCCTTCTCCCCCTTTCTCAGTTTAAGAACCTATTGGCTATCTGAAAATGACCTGCCTACTTCCCCTCTTCTACCCCCTTTCATTGTTCCATCTCTGGGAGATTAAGCACATCCACTTCCTTCAGTCTTTTCTCATCAGAGCTTTTAATCACTTTTGCAGCTGCCCAAGGAAACTCTTCTAGCTTGTCAACACCCTGGAACTCAGAAACACTTCGTGTGAAGCAACATCCCCACCATTCTCCCAATGAGCTGTGTCTCTGCTCTATCTACGGAAGATCGTAAGAGTAGAACCTTCCCAATGAGACTCTATTACTTGCTGCTGAATGTGTCTGTGTGCCCATTGCATGAGGCTGGCAGCAAAGCAGCACTCGGGTCCTGCCAACCCCGAGTCACTCTGCTTCCTTGGCACTTTCGTCAATCCAATTTGATTTTCATTGCTTCAGCCCCCACTTAAAGGCACCTTCACCAATACTTTGCATTCTGGCCGTGGAGGCTGCTTGCTATCCTCCCCTCTGTTCATCTCCCAATTCAGTAACCTTGGGAAAAGCCAAGGAAGACACAATGCTTCTATGTTTAGCAAAATACATCAGATTTTCATTTCTCTTTTGTTATTAAAGGAAGAAGAGTTGCTAGCGTGTGTGATACATATTTAAAAAAATGGGTAGACCTTTGATGGTACTGATGCAACTATTGTTTTGTGGTTTTGGACCATACCCTGCAGGCACCCATGTTTGCTAGTTGTTTTGAAGAAGCATTAAAGATTGGGGTGGGGGGGCTTAAGGAGAGAGACAATGCTCAGTCAAGCAATGTGTTTGGAAACCTCAGCTGCTGAACATACCATGGGGAAAAGGTGAGTTGACTTTGTTTCTCCCCACATACATAGTGCAAATGGAAGTGATGATGATGAGGCAACAGAGCTGTAGGGTAGTATTGCCAAAATTTAGACAATGGCTTTTTAGTTTTTTGCACTCATGTTCAATGGTAATTTTAGCATGACTTTCCAAGCAACGTGTTATCTTTGTTATTTGTGCTTATTTGTTGTTGTCAATTACTTTGTTTGCGATCACTTTGCTTAATGATTAAATTGTCAGTCCCATTTGCGGTTGCTAAACGAGGACTACCTGTAACAGCCCTGCTTGGATCCAAAGCCACTAAGAATCAGGGCTAGAGCGCTTCAAAGCCCAACATGCAGGCATATTGGTGAGAAACTGATCTATTCTCCCTTCCAGTGATGCTAGCCAATGACTGGCATAATCACAATTGATAGGGAAGTTAAGGTAGAAACACTGCAATGGAGAACAAGCTAGAACCCTTTACGTGCATCCAGTCTCTAGACTTTCTCATCCTGTTCAACCCCTCCATCCTCCTCCTACACCTGGCCTTTTTCACAATCAACAAATTGTAAAAGCAAAAACTGTTCCTTTTAACTTAACTAACTTAAGCTTAGTGCTATGCCAAAAAAAAAAAAAGGTTATATTTCCTGAATTGAATCATACCAATAAATTTCAGCACCAGTGCACTTATAGTTTGATGGAAAGAATCTGGTTGGGTCAATGTCAGCCTTGCAAAGCAACTGATTTTTTAGGGCAGAGAAGAGAGTCATTTGGAAAACCTTGTAGAGAACTCCAGTATTATTTCCCTTTTTTCCCTTGGATAACTTCCTCTTTAGGAACCACCTTTGGCCAAACTGTTGACTTGATTGTAGCAGCAACATATTTGTGATACATTCATGTTAAAAGAGGGGTGGTGGTGAGGAAAGTAACGAGGGGAAACAGATTAGATACCTAATCTGTGCTGATAATAGTGTCATAGTTGTTATGAGATAAAAAGGGATATACAATAAATAGCTTAAAATAATCTTAAAATGTATTGATGTTTTTTTTAAAAGTAATGTATCTAATATTTGTCATGACAACAAACGGGCATTTGGATTTTGATTGCTCTAAATATGAAATCGGGTATGGACACTGCAGCCAACGCAAACCCTTTGACTAGGGTTCAAGATTAATTCAGGTAGTCCTTGACTTACATCCATTCATTTAGCGATAGTTCAGAGTCAATGGCACTGAAAAAGTGACTTATGAACATTTTTCACACTTTCAAGCATTGAAACATCCCCATGGTCACATGACATTTGGCAATTGATTTGTATTTATGACAGTTGCAGGGTCTTGGAGTCATGTGATCATCTTTTGCTACCTTCTGACAAGCAAAGTCAATGGGAAAGATAGATTCACTTAACAATCGTGTTGCTAAGTTAACAACTTCAGTGTTTCACTTAACAATTGTGGGAAGATCATAAAATGGGACAAAACTCACTTAACAACTGTCTTGCTTAAAAATTGAAATTTTGGGCTCAATTGTGATCATAATTGCACCTGTACATGAAAATACCGTGTTTCCACGAAAATAAGACCTAACCGGAAAATAAGTCCTAGCAGGATTTTTCAGGAGGCTTATAATAGAAGCCCTACCCTCAAAATAGGCCCTAATTAAGTTCATCAGCCAGACGGATGCATTTACTACTGTATTTTCCCCAAAATACGACCTAACTGGAAAATAAGCCCTAATGTGTGTTTTGTAGCAAAAATTAATATAAGACCCGGTCTTATTTTCGGGAAAACTTGGGTATACAGTAATAGGAACTAAACCAATTTACATCTCATAAAAAAAGAATTATTTCCATAGATTCGGGCTCGCATTGACGTTTGGAGGATTCCTGAGCCTTTAAGGGCAACATAGATATTCAACTGCTAAAACTTTTCTAATATGGAAATGTCTATACAACAGGTTACAACACCCGGGCTGTTTTTGACTGAGTTCAAAAGAGCTAAGTGTTGCCAGATCTGATTAATTCTTGGACAGGAAAGCAGCAAGAAATCCTAGGATTAGAATAGACTAGAATGGGAAGTGAAAGTAAAAGAAATTCTAGAAAGAAAATACAGTAATCCAAAACTACTTCTATACTGTTGCCAAGAAAATGACATGGATTTCTCCATGTAGTTAACAGGAATTGAGGTTGTTCCAAAGGAGACTTTATTTTCTCTACGCAAATACATAGCATACATTTATTTTGTATACTTTTGCACTTTATAATTTGTGGCTGGTTCACGACAATAATAAAATACAATCAAATATAAAAACATAACTATGGCAAAAGCTTTATCTGCTTATATCCTGCCTGACAGACATCTTAGTATTCCTCTGAATAGCCTCTGTTTGAGAAGAAGGGGTGAGCCCAGGCCCAAAATATACCACATTTCCTATCCCTATCTGAAACTTGCTAGGAAAAGATATCTAAATCATAGCTAATGGTCCCCAGACCTAGGCAAAGTTCTCTGTAATGAGATGCATCACATAGCTGCAGGGGTGGGATTCGCACCACTTCGGGAGAACCAGTTGTTAACTTTCTGAGCAGTTTGGCAAACTGGTTGTTGGAAGAAATCATCAGGGCAGAGAACCAGTTCTTAAATCACTTGAATCCCACCACTGCGTAGCTATTTAAATACAATAGCTATGCTATTTATATGCATTTAATGCAACATTATGTAAGTATTTTTACTTCAGCTACAGAGGAATTATTGAGTCTGTCATCTGCACCTCCATAACTGTCTGGTTTGGCTCTGCAACCAAACAAGACAAACACAGACTTCAAAGGATAATTAGAACTTCAGAAAAAACAATTGCTACCAACTTGCCTTCCATTGAGGAGCTGTATACTGCACGAGTCAAAAAAGAGGGCTGTGAAAATATCTACAGACCCCTCACATCCTGGACATAAATTGTTTCAATTTTTACTACCCTCAAAGAGGCGCAATAGGGCACTGTACACCAAAACAACTACACACAAGGACAGTTTTTCCCCAAATGCCATCACTCTGCTTAACAACTAATTCCTACAACACTGTCAAATAATTTACTAAAACTGTATTACTATTATTTTTCTCTTCCTTACTAGTATCTATCTCTTCCCACTTATTACTATAACCATGTTGCTTGTATCTTTCAATTATATTGTTTTTATTTGTATCCTAGTACAATTTGATAGCTTACTAGTAACCTTGACTATCACTAAGTGTTGCATCTTTTTATTCTTGATGAATGTATTTTATTCTCCTTATGTACACTGAGAGCATATACATCAAAGACAAATTCCTTGTGTGTCCAATCACACTTGGCCAATAAAGAATTCTGTTCTGTTCTGTTCTGTTCTGTTCTGTTCTAGTCTAGTCTAGTCTAGTTTAGTCTAGTCTAGTCTAGTCTAGTCTATAGAGGAATTCAGAATTCAGCTGAATTCATTTTCAGTTTACTAGCCATTCAAAATCAGAGGGATTGATGGATAGATGTGCAAAAAATATAAGAATTGCTAGGAAATAGCAGGTTAAGCATTTTGGGACAGAACAGTATAGTTTCTGAAGTTGCCCAAGAGAGGCAAATAAGCTTCGCTGATAGAAGACGTTTGTTAGAAGTTGAGCTGAAACACTAGAGCAAAAATAGCAAAGAGAACAACGGTCAGGCTGTGGTTAGCCAGCATGAATTTCTATGATTATTGTCGGAGAAGCAGCAGCTTAAGAATTTAGCTGGTTAAACCTCTTGTAGAAGAAAAACAAGTCTGTCTCTTTCTGAGGAAGATGACATGGCTCTACCACTTGTAGATTGGATCCCTCTTCCTTGGTTGGCAAAAACCCCCAGGGATAAACTAGAGACTGGGTAAAGGTGGTGTTTAATGTATCCTTGGGAGAGGGACTGGTACCACTTGTCTTAAAAGAAGCAGCTGTGTGTCTCCTCCTCAAGAAGCCATCATTTTGTCCAGCTATTTCGGAATCTAGTAGCCAATCTCCAACTATTTCCCATTTTGCAGGAAGATTGCCGAGAAGGTGGAGGGCTTGCAGTTGCAAAGGACTCTGGATCAAGCCAATTATTTTGATTTTAATGTTATGAATCATAATATGCTTCTTCTGACTTTCTTCAAGTGTTGGGAGTAAATGGCACTACTATATGGTTGTCCTCCTTCCTGAGTGGTAGTTCCAGTAGGGAAGAAAGGCTGAAACCTTGGAACTCTCCATTGTGGAGCGCAGTATAGCTCGACCTTCTCTCCCCTTACGTTTTGCATCTACCTAATCTGATCCATGAAGCCACTTGGAGAGGAAATTCATTAACATGGGATTAATTATCCCCAGTTTGACTTCTTGAGAATGGTTGCATTGCATCACTGTCTCTTCCAGGACAGGTGACACCATCCCTTTCCTAAATATGCATTAATTACTGCCTTATCCAGCTTCCTGTTAGTTCTCTGAAGGCTTTCACCAACCAGGAAGGAGAGGGATACAATGCTGGACCTGATGTTGCAGAAAACCCTGTCATCTTCTCCAAAAAGACAGACCCTTGTTTGCCCTTGAGAAGAAGTAAAACCAGTTAAATGCTGAAGCTGATGCTTCTACTACTACACTAATCATAGAGATTAGACTGACCACAGATTGGCCGTTGTTCCCTTTTGCTATTTTTTGTTCTAGTCTTCCAGTTTCAACTACATGAAACCACTGGGGGAGGAAATCCACTGGTATGAGATTAGGTACCGTCAGTATGCTGTTGTTATCCAGTTATACATCTTGAGTTCAGACTGAACAGGAGATGCAGCAGAGGCTCCATCCTAGTATCTGAAAGCCATGAGAATGAGGATGGAATAAGTTTAGGCTTAACCTCAGCAAGACATAGAGGTTGTGGGCATGGAAACCAACAACAATAGCAACAATGAAAAGCTCATTAAAACAATGACGTACAGGAAAAAACAAAGAAAATGCAGAACCACTTAAAACTGACCAAAACTTAGTTTATACATCAGCCTTTCTTGCTTAATTTAGTGATTTCGGTTGTGCATCTTCCTTTTCTTACCTGCAAAATCATTGGAGAAGGAATAAGACCAGTTTCAGATATAGATTTTCCTTGCCTATTGGAGTATCATCTGGCCAATTCCTAATATTTCAACCCATCAAACACTAACCTGATAGAGGAGTAAAATCTAAGTAACGATACTAAGTACAGAGAAGAAAATATGATCAAACTCAGTAGAATGTTTTCATCTATTGTGCTGCTTCTCCAAGCCTCAACTAATGCCAGATTATTCTAAGGTTGTATTTTGAAGAGCTCCAGTAATTTGTAGCCAGCTTTCAACTTTCAGTCTTCCATAAAACAAAATACACAAATCCTGGTGGTGTGTTTGTGTGTTCTCCTGCTCAAGCAAAGGTTGGACTAGAAGACTTCCAAGGTCCCTTCCAACTCTGTTATTCTGTATTAAAGGCTCCAGGTAGACTCTGTGGCTTGACTTTCAAGGCCAAAGCCACAGATAACTGTAGGGACAGATAACAATCCTGAAGGGTGTTCCCTAATCCATTTCTTTAGCACTTTCTTCCAGATAAAGAATGCTTATTATTCTATTTGGAAAAAAAAAAGTTGTGTCTTTGGGAACTCTGTAGTTTACCAAAAGGGGAAAAATCTGCCATAGCATAACTGGCCCTCCTGTATAATTTACAGCTTTTTATTTTCTTTTTCAACACACAAATACCAGATTACACGAAGAGATATTTTGCCACTATATTAGTCAAACCAGTGGTGAAATCTGAACTGATTTGCTACCGGTTTGGTGGCTGCGCATGCGCTCTGCTTGTCAAATGCACATGCGCAGTGCACACCACACACCAAATGCAAGGTGCACGCCCGTGCAGTGCACAGCAAAAGGAGGCATGGGAAGGAAGGTAAGTAGAACAGCGTGCGCTGGGGGGGGAGGGGTGATCAGCTGTGGCACATGATCGTTTGAGCCTTTTTTTTTTACTTGTTTAAAGCATTTTTTACTACCTATTTGGGCGAATAGGTAGTAAAAAAATGCTTTAAAAAAGTAAAAAAAAGGTTCCGATGATCCCATGCCACAGCTGTGATCATCGGAGCCTTTTTTTTTAACCTTTTAAAAGCATTTTTTGCAATCTATTCAGCAAATAGGTTGTTAAAAATGCTTTTAAAAGTTTTTAAAAAAAGGCTCTGACGATCGTGCGGCTCAGCTGTGATCGTCAGAGCCTTTTTTTCCTTTTAAAAGCATTTTTTTTTACAACCTAATCCTACCATTCAGGTGGGAAAAGTGAGCGAGCCAGAAAGAAGCGGCAAGTGGGCAAGCGGGGCATTGGGCGGGCATGGACGGGGGGGGGCAATGAGTTTTGCTACCGGTTCTCCGAACCACCCGCCACCATCGCTACCGGATTGGCTGAACCGGGAGCGTTTCATTCCTGGAGCAGACCCAGAAGAATAAGTTAGCGGGTCATTTCTTCCAGAAAGATGCAAAACATAACTTGTGAGAACAAGACTTTTATGCTTTCTACTTTTGCTGCAAAAAAACTAGAAAGGATTTAAAATCGTAAGGTTTTTTCTTCTTCCAGAAATAAATAAATATGTGTTGGATATGGATCTAGATCAGAAGTGTTCTACTTGGATTCTCTAGAGATTATTGCCTTCACCATTACATTCCATCTGGTCCTGCCGGATGGAATGGATCCCTCCAAAATATCTGCTGAGTGTGAGATTGCTGATTCAGAGGTGACTCCATCATCGTAGCTGTAGCTGTGCCTATATCTCCACTTATATATTTAAAATATCCCACTGAATTCAATTAGCCTTCTACTTGAGCAGATAAATATAGGATTGCTCTAAAACATTTTTTTAAAATGAGCATAATTCCCTTAATGACTTTTAAAAACCATAGTGGACTAAGAAATGTTTTAACCAAATAATTAACCACAAAGCGTTTTAAGCAAATAGCAATTAAAAGATCAGGAGGTGAAATGCCGCTCAGTGTTAAAACGCAGAGGACAGAGGTAGAATGTTTTAAAAGCTCGATATTAAAGGCATTTTTTTTCATTAACCGGCTATTGCACAGGCATTTTAATAACATCAAAATATAGATGAAGATGATGTTTTGATACAGATTAAAAGACTGATACGCTGGTAAAACAGGAGACAGGTGGTCAGTGACAATGGGATGAAGGGAAGCAGATGCAGTGTAACAGGCTCTGCCCTCATAACCCCCATCCCAGAGGGTCTGGCATATATCAAAACCACCTATCTTTAAAACCATGGAAAAGTGCTCAGGCTGCTCAGGCAACAGCCTGATATTCCCACTATCTCACAAAAATATTTTTCTGCCCCCCCCCAACAGAAAAGGAAAGGAAAAAAGAGGAGGGGAGAGGAGAGGAGTGGAAAGGAAAGGAAAGAATGAAAGGAAAGGAAAGGAAGGAAAAAAGAGGAGGGGGAGGGGAAGGAAAGGAAAGGAAAGGCATGCAAAAAAAAAGGGGGTTTGAGGAGCTTTTTAATGAAGACTTTTAAGGGGCTTTTAAGGGGAGGGAGGGTTAGGGTGGGTTGGAGGGGGGATCCATGTGGGAGGGGGCCAGATCTTGCTAGAGCTCGCGATATAAAGATAGGTCCGAGGGTGTTGGGGGAGGAGGCTGGTGCCCATGTCCAAGAGGGCTATTCGATCGGCACGGTCTATGGGAGGGGCAGATCAGGGGGGGACTGCATCATGTTCGGGGAGCACGCCTTTGCTGTTTGCAAGCGATTGCGTGCTCCGGTCCCTCTGCCATCTCCCGTTCCCCGAGTGGCAGGATTCCTCAGGGCTGTGACCTTCGGCTGATGTTATGCAACGCCAGGTCCATAGTTAATAAGGCCCCCCACATTTCAGATCTGATACAAGAGGGGGGTGCGGACCCGATGGGCATCACGGAGACCTGGTTGGGCACGGAAGGGGGGTTTCCCCTCGTTGAAATGTGTCCACCGGGTTTCCGAGCATTTCATCAGCCGAGGGTTCACGGCAGGGGTGGGGTGATGGCGGTTATTATTAATGAGAGTTTGGAGCCGAGGGAGGTCACTGTCCCGCAGACAGCCGGATGTGAGTCTCTCTTTGTGCAATGGGGCCAAGGGTTATAGGTGGGCTTACTGATCACGTACCTGGCTCCCTACCACGTGACAGCAGCCCTGCCTGAGCTGCTCGATGTGATAGCCGAGTCGGCAGTTGATACCCCCAGGCTTATGGTCATGGGGGATTTCAACTTGCTGTCGGTAGGCAAGACATCATTGACAGCTCGGGAGTTCATGGCCTCCATGGCAGCCTTGGACCTGACCCAGTTAGTGAATGGGCCCACACACATTGGGGGACACACACTGGACCTGATTTTCGTCTCGAGACAGTGGCTGAATGACCTGGAAGTGAGGGACTTAGTTATTACTCCCCTGCCATGGACGGATCATTCGCTTCTTCGCCTGGACTTCCAAACCGCAAACCCACACCGCAGGGAGATGGAGCCAGTTCGGTGGTTCTGTCCCAGGCGCCTAATGGACCCTAGTAGGTTCCTGACGGAGCTTGGGCCGATTCCTGAGGATCTAGCCCACGGCTCGGCTGAAGAATTTGTTGCTGCCTGGGAAAGGGCGGTGACGGGGGCTTTGGACCACGTCGTGCCTTTGCGGCCTCTGACCCGGCGCTGCTCTCGACTGGCTTCTTGGTTTACTGAGGAGCTAAGAGAGATGAAGCGCCGGAAAAGACGCCTAGAGAGCGCTTGGAGAGCCAGCCGTTCCAAATCTGACCGAACACTAGTACGGTCACATATTCAGGCCTATCTAGTGGCGATAGGGATGGCAAAGCAGGAATACTTTTCCGCCCTTATCACATCGACAGATAACCGCCCAGCCGTCTTGTTTAGGGTGACCCACTCCCTTCTTTTTCAGGGGGCGCGGGAGGACCCCTTGCAGGGACATGCTGAGGAATTTGGAAGGTATCTGCACGATAAAATCGCTCAGATCCGGGATGGACTGGACGCCGATTGGGTGGATTCAGGCGGGATGACGCAGGCAGGTCTTGAGAACATTGTTTGGGCAGAGTTCGACTCTGTGACTCCCGAAGACATGGACAGGATACTCGGGAGGTTGAATGCTACCACATGTTTATTGGACCCATGTCCCTCCTGGTTGGTGCTGGCCACTCAGGAGGTTACACGAGGCTGGCTCCAGGGAATTATTAGTGCTTCTTTGATGGAGGGAGTCTTCCCAGCTGCCTTGAAAGAGGCGGTGGTGAGGCCCCTCCTTAAGAAGCCTTCCCTGGACCCGGCTATTTTGGCTAATTACCGTCCTGTTTCCAACCTTCGCTTTGTGGCGAAGGTTGTTGAGAGTGTGGTGGCATGGCAGCTTCCCCAGTATCTGGATGAAACCATCTATCTAGACCCGTGCCAGTCCGGCTTCAGGCCTGGGTACAGCACTGAAACGGCTTTGGTCGCGTTGGTTGATGATCTCTGGAGGGCACGGGACAGGGGTTGTTCCTCTGTTCTTGTCCTATTGGATCTGTCAGCGGCATTTGATACCATCGACCATGGTATCTTGCTGCGACGGTTGGAGGGTTTGGGGGTGGGGGGCACCGTTTTTCGGTGGTTCTCCTCCTACCTCTCTGACTGTTCGCAGACGGTGTTGACAGGGGGGCAGAGGTCAACCGCTAGGCAACTCACTTGCGGGGTACCGCAGGGGTCGATCCTCTCGCCTCTCCTGTTCAACATCTATATGAAGCCACTGGGGGAGATCATCCGTGGATTCGGGGTGAGTTGTCAACTGTACACTGACGATACTCAGCTGTACATCTCCACCCCGAACCACCCCAATGAAGCCGTTGATGTGATGACTCGGTGCCTTGAGGCCGTGCGGGTCTTGATGAGGACGAACAGACTTCGGCTCAACCCATCCAAGACAGAGTAGCTGTGGATACCAGCGTCCCGGCACAGTCAGCTAATTCCATCGCTGACTGTGGGGGGCGAATCGTTGGCCCCCAGGGAATCGGTGCGCAATTTAGGCATTCTCCTGGATGCACGGCTGTCTCTAGAAGACCATTTGACGGCCATCGTCAGGGGAGCTTTTTATCAGGTTCGCCTGATTCACCAATTGTGTCCTTTCCTGGATCGGGACTCGTTATGCACAGTCACTCATGCCCTCGTCACTTCCCGTCTGGATTACTGCAATGCTCTCTACGTGGGGCTCCCCTTGAAGAGCACCAGGAGGCTCCAACTGGTACTGAATGCGGCCACGCGGGGGATTGAGGGAGCGCCTCGTAGTTCCCATGTAACACCTCTCCTGCGCAGGCTGCACTGGTTACCAGTGGTCTTCCGGGTGCGATTCAAGGTTTTGGTCATCACCTTTAAAGTGCTCCATGGCATGGGACCGGGATATCTATGGGACTGCCTGCTGCCGCCAGTTACCTCCCATCGACCAGTGCGCTGTCATAGGGAGGGCCTCCTTAGGGTGCCGTCGGCCAACCAATGTCGGGTGGCGGCCCCCAGAGGAAGAGCGTTCTCTGTGGGTGCTCCAGCCCTATGGAATGATCTACCTGTGGGACTTCGTCTTCTCCCTGATCTTCGGACCTTTAAGCGCGAGATCAAAATCTTTTTCTTTCATCAAGCGGGGCTGGCCTAATGATTAATTTTAATATTGAGGGTTTTTAGGGAATTTTAAGGGGTTTTAATTTATTTATTACCTTTTATTCAACAATTTTGACATGCAGCTTATTGAATTAGATTTTTAATTGGATATTGTATTTTTAAAATTTTTTGATATCTATGTTTTATTTATGCTGTAGTCCTCGGAGAAGGGCGGTATAAAAATATGGAAAATAAATAAATAAATAAAATAAATAAGGAAAGGAAAAAAGAGGAGGGGGAGGGGAAGGAAAGGAAAGGAAAGGAAAGGAAAGGAAAAAAGAGGAGGGGGAGGGGAAGGAAAGGAAAGGAAAGGAAAGGAAAGAAAAAAGAGGAGGGGGAGGGGAAGGAAAGGAAAGGAAAGGAAAAAAGAGGAGGGGGAGGGGAAGGAAAGGAAAGGAAAAAAGAGGAGGGGGAGGGGAAAGGAAAGGAAAAAAGAGGAGGGGAAAGGAAAGGAAAGGAAAGTTGATGGATAGGTGATCAATGATGACTTAACTAGATGACTTGGAAAAAAGGTGAATTGATAAGGTATAACAATTCCAAAATAGATTCTAATGGAAGTATTCTTAGAGCTACAGAGAGCGAAGGATCTTGCGTATCTCACCGATCAGGATCCACTGGCAAGATCTACGAGAAGGGCCTTCTCAGCTGTATACCCTCACAGGTGAGGCGAGCCCCCACTTTTCCAGTATTTCAGAGTCTTACATACTGGTTTTGTCAATTAGTATGGGGGTGGTGGTCTAAGCAACAGATGCGGTGGCTCGGTGGCTAAGACCCTGATCTTGTTGATCGAAAGGTCGGCAGTTCAGTGGTTCGAATCCCTAGTGCTGCGTAACAGGGTGAGCTCCTGTTACTTGTTGCAGCTTCTACCAACCTAGCAGTTCAAAAGCACTTAAAAAATGCAAGTAGAAAAATAGGAACCACCTTTGGGGAGAAGGTAACAGTGTTCTGTTTGCCTTTGGCATTGAGTCATGCCGGCCACATGACCATGGAGATGTCTTCAGACAGCGCTGGCTCTTCGCCTTTGAAATGGAGATAAGCACTGCCTCCCTAGAGTCGGGAACGACTAGCACATATATGCGAGGGGAACTTTTACCTTTACCTTTATGGGGGTCTAAAACTATGATGCAGCTCTGGAGAGGGCTGGTGACCTGAGGACACTCCCTCTACCTTATTAATCTCCTAGCTTTTGAATTTTAATCGAACTCTTTATTTGTAAATTTTACCTTGTTTTTAATCCTGTTTTTAAGCTATGTTTTTATTTGTGTATTTATGGTTTAGTTATGTTGTTGTAAACCACTCAGAGTCATTCAGTGAGATGCGTAGGGTAGAACTTAAACAAAGAAAGAAAGAAACATCACTGAGCATTCCCTTTCCCCTTACATGAGAACAGTAAGCATTGGTGTCGCAGGATGATTGGGTACATACTGAATAAAAACAGCAATGTAAAGCATTATAAGACAATGTGTAGTTCAGATAAATTATTTGTTTCTTTGTTTGTATCTTGCCTTCATTACTTTTGCAAATAATTCAATAACTTTTGCAAATATCCAACACACCAGGGGTGAGAACCAGTAGCGGAAATGTTGAGTAGTTTGGAGAATCGGCAAATACCACCTCTGGCTGGCCCCAGAGTGGGGTGTGAATGGGGATTTTGCAATATCCTTCCCCTAGGAGTGGGTGGGAATGGGGATTTTGCAGTATCCTTCCCCTGCCATGCCCACTAAGCCACACCACGCCCACCAAGCCACGCCCACAGAACCGGTAGTAAAAAAATTTGGAATTCACCACTGCAACACACTCTCCTCTTCCTGTTTTCCCCAAAACAACAATCCTATGAGGTGAGTTAGGTTGAGAGAGAGTGACTGGCCCCAGGTCACCCAGCTGGCTTTCATGACTATGGCCTCCAGTCTTAATCATCACTGGTGTATATATGTATGCTGCAAGCACAGAAAATAGTCCTAGGGATTTATATTCCTGTAGCATCAAACTTTCATAACTTGGGTTAGAATAACAGACTTCCAAGATTGCAAGAAATACATCTCACAATCCTAAAAAAAAATGGGAGATATGAACTTAGATATTCCATTCCCACTAGAAGGGGCTGTGCATAATTCTGTTTTAGTCCTCCCAGTTATCAACAGGAGCAAAATAAATTATACAAAATAATAAAATGCTACAAATCTACTTAATTATGCAGAGTTCCAAAGTATTTACCCAAACTGATTGTAAAGTCTCTAGATATTGTCATATTTTTAATCTTTGAAATTCAATTGTGGAAAAGAATATCTGGAAATTTATTTACCGGCTTTCTCCCACCTAATATCATCTCAATGTATTGGGTAACAATTCCCTTTATCAGTTGCTGGGATGTCAGAAGCTGGAGACCAACATATCTGAAGGGCATGTTTAAGTTATTATTATTACCCTTAGTTCTTTCAATCCATGCTTGCACATAGTCATGAGAACTCCGAAGCTTAACAGAAATACGACATAGACCTTTCAGACAGTTTTATGATTATAAAAACCCCAAAACTCCTGGTTGCTCCTGTGCAACTTCAGCCACACTTCCTGGAAGATTATCTTCAAAGGAACATAGAGAAGATAGGATCTGACTAAACATATAAACTCTATTTCCTTGGAAAATAAAGAAGAGAGATAACTTGTTGGTTTGGAGTATCTTATCCAAAGACTCAGGGAGTAAAGTAGAGGGCAACTAGGAAATAGCTAGAGCCAAAATAAAAAAGCTCAATGAGATAGTTAAATCCTAAGTCAGAAGAGGGCATGTTCTCAGGAAGGCGTTCTCCAGAAAGGGAAATAAAGCATAGGACTACCGTCTCAATATGAACCCACGTCTCAAAGTGAAGTCACCTTGTTAGTCACTGAAATAACAAAGTTAACACTTGGATGTTTTGGATGCATAATGTAAAGGCACATATCACTGGAGAAGCCCTTCACACTGGGCAACTGCAAAAAGAGACCACAGAACACAAGGTAGTGAGATAATCTCACTGATGACGCAAGCATGAGCTCACAAGAACTCAGACAGGAAACCCTAATGAATTCATTGGGTCATGAAAGGTCAGAACTAACTGAATGATGTAAGAGCAAAACTGGTGCTGCTGCAGTAAGATGGATGGTCATAGATGGCGAACAACAGGCAGAAAATCTTCTAATTTCTTGCTGCCGTTTTTTGTGGTCATCAGGATTTAGGTAGCCCACGTTTAGTAGCTCAAATCAATGGGGCAGGGAGGAGAGGAATGTGGCTTGAGTGGTTACTCCAGTTGGTGGGATTACCCTTGAGGGACAAATTCCTGATCCTGCTCTTACTCCCTATCTGCATTTATTATCACGGCAGACATTAATTATCTTCTCCAACATCAAAAGCTCCCCCCACTTGTTGAGTGACTCAACAGAGAGCCTTTTCTTCTCTTTGCCACTGGGCAATTTCCTCCCTTGGGTCTCAAGGGCAGTTTTTGCCCCCCAGTGAAATACAAAAAGTGCTGACACAGGGCCTTTGTATCTCTTCTGCTTGTTCAAATTGGGCTATCTTTTATTTCCATTGATTGGAGCCCTCCCCTTCCACCCCCCCAATTGCATGCATTGCAAGACAAGCCTACTGCAAAAGGTTAAGAAGTCCTGTTCTTGCTCTGTTCATAGGATAGAGCAGCCTGTGAAATATGATTAAACAGAATGACACCAGAGGCCCTCTGTAAGAAGGCTTTGTTACAACTCCAGGGAAGGGCAAAGAACGCACTGCAGTCCAACTACAGAGGGACCAAAGACATAGGAAATGTTCTCTCCCTACAGACTGCTGTTTCTGCTTCACAGCCAGCTTGGCTCCTTCATTTCCACAGCTCAAAATGCAGGGGGCTAGGCTTTTGACTAATCTATCTACTGTCAAACAGTTGTCCTGATAGGTGGGAATTCTGCTAGTTGAATTCCCAGAATATTTGAAATGGAATTAACAGAGAGAGAGAATCAAAATGACATGAAGTGTTCGTATCACTTTATAATGCCTTGGTAAGACCACACTTGGACTATTGCATCCAGTTTTGGTCACCACGATATAAAAAAATGATATTGAGACTCTAGAAAGAGTACAGAGAAGAGCAACAAAGATGATTAGGGGACTGGAGGCTACAACATGAAGAATGGGTGCAGGAACTGAGTATATCTAGTTTAATGAAAAAAAGGACTAGGATAATATGTTGACAGTCTTCCATTATTTGAGGGGTTGCCACAAGGAAGGGGGTGTGTCAATCTATTCTCCAAAGCTCCTGAAGGCAGGACAAGAAGCAAGGGATGGAAACTAATCAAGGAGAGAAGCCACTTAGAACTAAGGAGGAATTTCCTGACAGTGAGAACAATTAACCAACGGTACAAGTTGTCTTCAGAAGTTGTGAATGCTCTTATCACTGGAGGTTTTTAAGAAGAGATTGTATAACTATTTGTCTGAAATGGTATAGGGTCTCCTGCTTTAGCAGAGAGTTGATGTAAGGGACTCCAAGGTCCCTTCCAACTCTGTTATTCTGTTATTGGATTGGAAGAGGCTCACCTATAGCACGATGATCCATGATCTCCCTTCCTTATTTGCTTGGAAGTCAGCCTCATTAAATTCAGTGGGCTTTGCTTCTCAGTGGGCACTTTTACTTTTGGCAAATCATAAAGGCTTTCACTGGCTGAAACTCTTGATGGCTCTTTGCCAGTTCCAGCACTGGAGATATCACCATTTCCTTGTTGCTGGAGAAGATGGATGGGAGGGGTGCTTCACTCATTTGTGTTTGTGGGCATCTGAAAGCATCTGGCTGGCAAGCAGGAAATTGAATGCTAGACTAGATTGCTCTGATCCAGCAGAGCTCTTCTTTAGAATCCTCCCTGCAGAAATAAATACCTTTTTCTGTGTCGCACGCTATAAGGAGATTTCAAAGGTCAACCTGTTGTAGAGTGGAGAAACACACAGAATGAGAAGATTGGTTCAACACTTGCTAGGCTTGGGAATAATTCATCCTTGCTGTGTTAAATTATTGCATTCTTCACAATTATTAATAACTGTTAATTGTTAATATGCAGGAAGTTTTTCTTGCAATTTATAACCTGCAGGCAGTGGAGCAGCATGCAACAAGACAAACTTTCTCAGTTCTTATCTATAACTGACTAAAAGGCATGACCAAGCATTTATAAGTAAAAAATCTGCAATGCTACAGATTTAAAGATTCAAAGCTTTATTTCTTTGCCTCATTCCAATGACTCATCTCTTTGCAAAGTATCTGCAGCAAACACCTAAAAGAGACTTAAACAAATCACCTTAGCCTATTGGTTGCCCAGCTGGAACAACTATCTTCTCTCTAGAGTTTTGTGTGAAAATATGGCTTAGTCTTCACAGTTGCAAATTGAGAGCCATTGGCTTCTGCAGCTCTTGGAACTCCAGTGACCCCATCCAGGTGTAGATTACATGGCTGAATTACGCTGAGGCTGAGTTTCTCAATAAGTCAGACCTGCTTCCTTCATTCTGAGCTTCATTTTCTTTTAGAGAAGCAACTCACACTTTTTGAAACAAACTAGCTCAATTTTTCAATAAATGCATTCCTCTAGGAATAAGTTGGTGAAACTGTATTGCCCAAGATAAGAATGGCCTTACTCTCATCTCCATGGGTGCTTGTCATAATACCTGCTGCTAAATTTCTCCTTAGTTCTAAGTTGCTTCTCTCCTTGATTAGTGTCCACCCATTGCTTCTTGTCCTACCCTCAGGTACTTTGGAGAATAGCTTGACTCCCTCTTCTTTGTGGCAGTCCCTGAGATATTGGAACACTGCTATCATGTCTCCCCTAGTCCTTTTTTTCATTAAACTAGACATACCCAGTTCCTGCAACCGTTCTTCATATGTTTTAACCTTCAGTCCCCTAATCATCTTTGTTGCTCTTCTCTGCACTCTTTCTAGAGTCTCAACATCTTTTTTACATTGTGGTGACCAAAACTGAATGCAGTATTCCAAGTGTGGCCTTACCAAGGCATTATAAAGTGGTATTAACACTTCACGTGATCTTGATTCTATCCCTCTGTTTATGCAGCCTAGAACTGTGTTGACTTTTTTGGCAGCTGCAGCACACTACTGGTTCATATTTAAATGGTTACCCACTAGGACTCCAAGATCCCTCTCATGGTTACTACTATTGAGCGAGGTATCACATATACTGTACCTGTGCATTTTGTTTTTCTTGCCTAAATGTAGAACCTTACTTTTTTCACCATTGAATTTCATTTTTGTTAGATAGCGCCCAATGCTCAAGTCTTTCAACATCCTTCTGTTCTCCTTTCAGACCCAGTTGTGGGTTTAGAAATTATGCCAGTTTCTGCACATGCGCATGTGCCCACCTGCCCAGACGAAGCAAGGCCTTCTTTACTTTCTACCATTTAAATAAGGAATGGTTGTTTTGTAAGTGTGCCTGTGTAAACTAGCAGTATAAAATTCTAAAACGTCTCGGCCTTCCATTGTGAATGAACATTTCTTGTTTTAATGTTTTCTTATGACACAGTAAGTGTCTATTCCCAGTTCCTGAGTGATCGTATTCAAAGAAAGGAATTCAATGTCAGAGGTGAAATTTTTTCGCTCATTGTTAAGATGTGTAGTAGACACAATAGAGATTTCCAAATTTATTCCAGGAATGAAGTTAATCAGAATTTAATCAGGAAGAGAAAGCAGAGGAGAGAAGAAAACAAACTACGGAAAAGTCCAATGGCAGCTACAATTGTGGAACAGGGTAGATATAATAAATTAGGTATGATGGAAACAATGACATAATTGGCTTGGATATTCCATGATTCCCAAAAGTGAAGCTGATATTTTGTTACTGTCTTTTGGAAATGAAGTGTGCAAGCATTCAAACAGCACAAGTCTCTTTAGTCTACTGTTTCTCAACCTTGACAACTTGAAGAAGTGTTGACTTCAACTCCCAAAATTCTGCAGACACCTTTTCTGTCTAGGGAATTCTAAGATTGAAGTCCATACATCTTCACGTTGTCACGATTAAGAAGCACTGGTTTAGATTGTCACACAAATTCTCTTTAAACATTGACATTTGAAAGCTTCTGTAAAATTCTCCTACAGCTGAATCTAGTCCATCATAAATCGTTTATCATTACCAGTACAAGATCTACAAGTCTTCTTTTTCAAAAATAATTAAGATTGTGCTGATGACTGCTGCACAAAATGAGGAGACACACCACCAAGGATTTCTGAATTTCTGTATGAAAACTTGTCTAGGATGGAGGAATCACAAAAAATGGATATGGAATGTTTTGCACATTAAATATATTGGATGTACCCTGAAATATTGGAGAGTGTCAAACTCTGAAAAAAAAATGTAAATCACAACACATTAAGAAAACTAGAACTCTATCTCAGTAGACTCCAGATAGAAAACTGGGTTTCCTGCAGTGTAATGTACAAAGCGGCCCTTAATGGCTACAAGTAGCCTGCAGAAGCTTGCAATAGCAAATAAAAGGGGTGAGTGTATGTGTGTGCCTTAAGATGCCTGTCATTAGCACAGCCTCGGGGAAAAATTACAGCAGGAAAGCTACTTGTCATTCTCTCCGGAGTTGTCCAGAAGCTCCTTTGGGTTCAGATTAAAGGAAGTGACCCTTACGTGAATCAGGAAGCTCCATTCCAGGGGAAGCAAATTTCCATATATGACTGGGACTTGGCAGCGTGAAGTGGAGCTTTCTCTTTGACAAACAGACCAATCTGGAGCTCTGAAGGGGATTTGAAAAGTCAAACACAGGAGTCAGACGTCAGCTGTAATGGCAAAAATTACATTGCCCTTCACCTTTTAAAGAAAGGACTCCTTTCAAACTGCAGTAACTTCCAGGGTCTGGTCTACAGAGAATTATTTCATATATTAGCTTTACCGTAGACACGCTACGGTGATAGGCAGGTGCATGAAATGTACAGCTGCTCAGGGGATTTTCCTGAGGTTGTAGCAATAGCATTCAAGCTGTAGTGCTGTTTGCCAACAGCAGGAAAAACGTGGAAATAAATGCTCAGTTTTAGGGGTAGCACAAGTGGAAGCAAGCAGCATTTCCCCAGCTTTGGATAAACAGAAATTTATACTGGAGGGCAGCTTCATGTAGATTGAAACCTCTCAGTCCCAACTCCTATAGGATTGGAAAATGTTGGAGGCTTTCTCACGAACAGTTCAAAAGTATATTAAAGTCCAGGGATGACTTAGGACCGCGGTCCCCAACCTTTCTGGTTTGGCGGATCGACTGGGTGGGGAGAGAAGGGATGGTTCTGTGTAAGCAGCATGCACATGAACACATACAAATGGAGCTTTGCATGTGAACACGAGCTTCCGCTGCTAGCACAAATAGAATGTGCAAGTGTGAGTGCCTGTTGCTAGCGTGAGTGCCCATCACTCGCGCAAGTGGAGCTGTGCATGCATGCTGGCCAATTACTTGTGTGGCCCAGTTCTGAATGGACTGCGGCCTGATACTAGGCTGCAGCCCGGGGGTTGGGCACCCCCTGATTTAGGACATGTTCCTACTTGACAAACATGGTGGCTTCCTCCTGATCCCTGAAAAAAAGACAATTGGGTCATTGGTTGAATCTTACAGCAAAATTGGTGACACAGTTTCAATCCCCATGGACCTTTTCACAGGAGATTCATTTGTGTGCCATAGAAATGGCAGGCTGTAGAGTGGATATCGTTCTCTTAAGCTGGGGCTTAGCCTCCTTTGCCTTCTAGTATACCAAGCCCTATTACCCGCAATCTGAAAATATTCAACTAAAATAGGGATTTTTCACCGTTAAACTTCAATGAAGCCTAGCCCAAAACCAAATCCTAATTTCATTTTACTGTAATGCAAATATCTATACAAACTCTTGCCCAAGGACTTAATCCCAACCACATTAAGCCTACTGTGACCATCAAAAACTCTCCCTGAGGCAAATCCTTGAACTAAATTTAATAACAGGCCTTAATGAATCTTAGCCTAACCCTAATATTAATAGTAATATTTACATAATCCTAGACTCAGAACACATTTCCAACTGCAATATAAATTTAAATCTGTTACTAAGCATAAAATCTGTTTCCTAACCCTAATTACAATAAATTTCTCCTCAATCAAGCTTAAAACTAGCCAGACTTCACCCTAATTGCCAATATGCAAATATTGAATTTAATCCTAAGAATTCTAAGAACAGAATTCACTTCCAGCCATAATTTGAATCTAACCCAAATTTATTCTGGTGTCAATCAACATTAAATTAATCAATGAAACCCTTCATCAAATACGGTAACCAGTCAGATTATATATTTGTATTGCTTTTAGAGTGTTCAGAAGCCCTAAAAGATCCATTCTAAAATTTAGTGAAGAATTAACTTTAGAGTAAAATTTTATAGTCAGTGGTAATTTTACACTGAGGTTACAATTTGGATTAAATGCTAGCCTAAGCGCTGGATTATATATTGGTTTGGCATTAGAGTGAAGTTTGGGTTAGAGTTAAACTTCTTTAATGTCTACAGCACTGGTGTCAAACTCGCCACATCACGTTGTTGTCACATGATGTTTCAAAATGTTTTTCCCATTCGCGGAGCTGGGGTGGGTGTGACCTGCGTGTGACACATCCGGCTCACGGGCTGCCAATTTGACACCCCTGATCTACAGTAAAATTTAATGTGAGGGCTAGCTTTAGGCAACATTTTTGTGGCTAGTGATAGACTTAGGTTTATGTTATGTTTGGGATATTTAGGGGAAGAGTCGAGATTAGGGAATATATATTTCATTTCGTTTTAGATGTCTTAACGTCTATGGTAAGATTTATTGTGAAAGTTAGCATTAGGCTAGTATTAGGAAGTAACTTTTAGGGTTAGTGGTGTTCTTAGGTTTGGAACAAATGCTGGTATAAGGGATGAAACATTTGCTTTGACATAAAGCTACAATTAGAATTAGAATTAGAATTAAGGCTATGGTTAAGCTACATTAATATTTAAGACTGCACTTAACGGGATGCTTAGAATAAAGATGAGTTTTATTATTAGTTGCAGCCTTATGTTTATGTTATATTTGGGATTAAGCACTTAAATTATGGTATCTATATTGCTCCTGGGATGAAGTTAGGGCTAGGTTTCAGCTTCCGTGACATCTATGGTAAAATTTACTATTAAGATTAGCATAACCTTGAAATTTCCATGATTAGAGGCAGTCTTAACTTTATTATACACAGTATATTAAACTTGAGTTCTTCAGGTTAGGACAGTGCTGGCTGTGTGAATGTAAGATTGGGGTTATACCAGTGGTGGGATTCAAGTAATTTAGCAACCAGTTCTCTGCCCTAATGATTTCTTCCAACAACTAATTTGCCAAACTGCTCAGAAAGTTAACAACCGGTTCTCCCGAAGTGGTGAGAACTGGCTGAATCCCACCACTGGGTTATACTTCACTGAGGCCAATGGTAATATTCATTTTGAGAGTATCTCTGTCCTAAGCATTCATTCCCAACAATATCATAAACCTAATACTAGCACTAACCTTAAATACTCAGCTTAATTCTAATCTTCACAGAAAATTTTTACCAAAAAAATAAAGGAATATCCTAATTCTAATTCTACCCCAACATTTGTATAAATACTTAACCAATTCTTATTCCAGTACTCACTATGAATTGTAACATAAATGTAAAACTACAATTGACCATAAAAACTCACCCTAATGCTCAAAATGTTACCATAGATTTCAAGAAAGTCTAACTCTAACTTCATTCTAATACCAATATAAATACTTTAACCCAAGAACTCACTCCAACCATAACACAAAGTCTATCACTAAACGTAAAAACTCTAATGCTAACCCTTATGTTATATTTTATTTTAGACTTCAATGAAGCCTAAACCCTAACTCTAACTTTAACCTAATACCAATACAAATATTCAACCAAATCCTTACAGCAACACTGAAACCGAAACATAATATAAAACTAAGAGTACCACTAAGCATAGGACTCACCTTTATTCTGTCATGCAAAATTTAATAATGAACCTCAATGAAGCCCATCCATAACTAAATTCACCTAATGCCAATAGCAATATTTACCCTAGTTCTAACCCAGCATTCATTTCCAAATGTAACATAAACTCAACTATACCACTATCCATAAAATTTCACCTTCATTCTAACCATCACTCTAAATGTTAAGAGTATACCTCAGTGAAGCCTAAACTAACCTTAAGTTCATTATAATGGCACTACAAATATTTTTCCTAAACCTTACCACAGGACTCGTTCCCAGATATAACATAAACCTAAGACCACAGCTAACCATAAAACTCACCTTAATGCTAATTCTTACATAAACCTTTTGCATACATGTTAAGAATTTGCACCCTGAATTCTAACTTCACTCTAATGTCAACAGAAATATATGTCCCAATCTCACTCAGTATGAACAGGAACAGAAACCTAAAATTACCACTAACCACACACACAAATACAAAAATAACCTAATTTTATTTCTCATAGTAAATTTGGATTCAGATCTCAAAGAAGCCTAACCAATCTAAACTCGCCCTACCTTCAGTTCAAAGATTAACTTTAGTGCTCATTCCCAACTGTAATATAAACCTAAGATATTCTAACTATTTAAACACACTCTTGGATACCAAAAGTTGGGTTCAGGAAATAGGAGTGCTATGTCATTGAATTGGCTCCTTATCTATCCAATAGAACAGAGTGTGAAACTTGCGGCATAGGCTGGCCACACCCACCCCTGGTTTAGTAAAGGGGGAAAACGTTGCAATACGTCACGTGACAAAAACATGACACTGCGAGTTTGAAACCCCTGCAATAGAAGGACTGGATCCTGTGATCAAAGATAAATGTGGTTTATCAAATTATACTGTATAATTTTTAAAACATATATAGCTGCTTTCTATCTCTTATTATTTGTTTTTCTTTTTTGTCCTTTTTTGTTACATTAAATTTTGTCACATTGGTACTATCCTGCCTTCCATTGAGGACCTGTATACTACATGAGTTCAAAAAGAAGGCTGTGAAAATATTTACAGACCCCTCACATCCTGGACATAAACTGTTTCAACTCCTACCCTCAAAACGATGTTACAGAGCACTGCACACCAGAACAACTAGACACAAGAACAGTTTCTTCCCAAATGCCATCACTTTGCTAAACAAATAATTCCCTCAACACTGTCAAACGATTTACTAAGTCTGCACTACTATTAATCTTCTCATCATTCCCATCACCCATCTCCTTCCACTTATGACTGTATGACTGTAACTTTATTACTTGTATCCTTACGATTTATATTGATATTGATTGTTTCCTGATTGCTTATTTATACTCTATGACTATCATTAAGTGTTGTATCTTAGAATTCTTGATGAATATATCTTTTCTTTTATGTACTCCGAGAGCATATGCACCAAGACAAATTCCTTGTGTGTCCAATCACTCTTGGCCAATAAAAATTCTATTCTATTCTATTCTATTCTATTCTATTCTATTCTATTCTATTCTATTCTATTCTATTCTATTCTATTCTAAAGCATAACATTTAAAAAATACCAACCTTAACACTAGACTAGATCATACCTAAATCCATCAGGAAAGCTGTACCTTATCTTGAATTCACTCTATCACCTCTAAAAATATTCAACCCACAATGCTAACTGTAATATAAATCCAAGCCACCGCTAAGCAGAAAAGCTCATTCCCAGTGGTAACCCTGACACCAATTATAGTCCTGATTTAACCCTAACGCCAACTTCACTAAAAAATAGTTCCCCTAACCATAATTCCACCTCTCATTCCCAACCTAAGCCTACTGCAAAGCAAAAAAACCCCTCATTCTAATACTAACCTTCACATCATTTTTTTATAGACCAGAAGGAAACTAGAAATACATACTGTCTAGATGTTGAGTCATGGCCACTGAACATTTTTTCTTGCTGGTTCAAAACTTTTCACTGCTTATCCAAGTAATTTCTTCTGAATGAAACAACAAGAAAAGAAGTTGAGTTGCCATGACTCAACTTCTAGACAACTCTATCTGGATGACTGAGAAGCTCCTTCCATATAAATGCCTACCCTCTTCCTTATAGGATGGGATGGACTAGAAGACCTCCAAGATCCCTTCCAACATTCTAGAATTCTATGATTCTAATGGGAATATCCTAATCGCCACCTTAACTAGTTTGTTTACGGTTGATGGGCTACTGAATAACAGAGTTATTCCAACTCTGTTTTTCTGTTATTCAGCAGCCCATCCCAGATTGGCCAGAACGATAGGAAAAAATCTTCCTGTTATAGAAAATAGCGTAGGACCAAAAATAAAATAAAGGCAGGTATTTAGTGCTGTTGGAAGGTGGGACCAATGGCAGGATCTGGAGGATTCTGTTCTATAAAAAAATGATGTGAAAAATTTGAATAGGGCAAACCAGTATGAATCATCTATTCCTAGATTAAAGAAAAATAAAGAAAACTTGAATATCAGGATTGAGGATGTTTGTGGAAACTTAATTTCCTGTATTCCCGTATGTAGTTCTTATCCAAATCTTGTGATGTGTGCTAAAGCCAGCAAGAAACAATATTAGAAAAGACCAAGTAACATTCTAATTAGTGAGTTGCTAATCTACAAGCCTTGTAGAAAGAGACCCATTTCGGTCAGTGGTAGCCAAAAAAAAAACAAAAAAACTCAGAGAGGTCTAGCAGCATCTTTTCTGACTAACAAATGTTATTAACAGCTATTTTGATTTTTTTCTGATAAAATGAGCTGAAACTCATGAACACTTATGCTTTTTAATTACACTCATTAGTTGGAAAAGGTGCTACCAGAATTCTCCTGACTTTTGGTTTCACATGTAGAGATTGTGTGGCTTATGTATTTAAATTAGGACTTGCAATGAAAGGGACAGAAATTAGTGCTTCACTTGCTTTCCCCAGGAACCAAGATTCTTCATATATTGGAAGGAAAAATAGAAGGAAGACAGCTGGTTGAAAAGATAAAGGTCTATAATGATCAAGAACTGTTATTCCAGGGACAGTGGGAGCTAGTACTACTGATTTACAATTCCACTACATGTCCATATATCAGTAAATGTCAAATTTATCCCCATTCCATGGTGTTTTGTAGCAGTGTTTCTCAACCTTGGCAGCTTTTGGATGGGTGGACTTCAATCCCCAGAATTCCCCAGCCAGCCGTGCATCTGAAAGCTGCCAAGGTTGAGAATACTGACCTAAAAGTTTTTATACTATTATTTATCCCTTCCCCCAAAGCATCCCCAGTTCATCCCAGTGCTACTGCATCCTTGTCCCCACCAGCTATGGTTTCCAAGCACTATCAACGTGGAAGAAGGGTCTTTCAGCCATGGCTTGAACTGGGGCAAACGAACTAGTGAGCTTCCCAACTCTTTGAAGAATGAAAGGGTTCTGCTGTATGTCATCTAGCAGTTTGTTTGTTTATTTATTTAGTAAACATATATGCTACCTACCACACCTAAAGATGACTCTAGTCAGCAGTACAATCATAGAAAAACAAAACCTTAACACGAAACAATGCATAATAACACTATAACTGGTTTCAAATGTACAAGATGGGAAGGAAGGAAGCATGCTACACATAGGAAGGAAGAAGGTTCTTATCTTCTCTTAGTTCATTAATCAATTTCAGAATGACACAGCCTCATTGGGTGAAGTTTGCTTCACTTAATTCTCAGGAGAAAGAGGAGCTGGGAAGAGAAGTATATATAGTAGGTCAATTTAGAGAAACATCTGGCTGAGCCTGAATAGCAATAGCAATAGCACTTAGACTTATATACAGCTTTATAGTGCTTTACAGCCCTCTTTAAGCGGTTTACAGAGTCAGCAGTTTTTCTTCTGTTTAAATCAGTTTTGGTCATAGATCTCTAGATGCACAGTGGTATTCCAGCTGTACTCTGTGATTTTCTATCAGAATCCTTTAGTTTACTCTACACTGTGAAGCAGATTGCTGGAGTGGATCATCACATTTTTTTCAGGTGCGTAGATTATTAATCTGATTTCAGGCAATGGCTAGGAGGCAAAATCTGCAATCTTCAGAACATTTTTCCGTACTATGAGTGAAGTTCATTTTTTAGTCAACATGAGTAATTCCAGGGAATGAATGTAACATATAATTAATATATATTTTGTACAAATGTAAAAACAAAAAGTAGTATGATTGCACATCTATATTCTTGGGCTGAAACAAAAATATAGCTTTATTTGCTCTTGCCTAATTAGCATTTTCTTTTGTCCCAGATTAAAGACAGGTATTATCAATGGGAAATAAAGAACTTGGTAAATTTAATTGCATAGAGAAGACATCACGAGTGAGAAAAGCTATTTGTAAGATGAAGAAGCGACCAATTTCTCTTCTTGATTCTTAGCACTGATTAAATACAAAACTATTTCAATCATCCTCAGGTACTTTCCAGATTGGTGATGATGTAATTGGGAATGATGGCACTTGTAGTCCTTCACATCTGCTAAGCAACAGTTAATGCATTCTAGGTGTTGGATCTGTTGAGAACCAGAATTTGTTTCAAGCATGGATGTAAAGTGTTTTATTAGGACTTCTTATTCATTCATTTTGATTACTAACACTTTACTTTTTTTTTCTCCTTTAATCTGAAAGACTAGGCTCAAGTAATTTAATTGCAGCAGGAGAAAACTTGTTTTCATGCCTTGAAAGCCAGTCATTCCCTGAGATATTTCCTTCTAGCAGCTTCTTTATATAATCCTCTTGTTTCAATAGTATAAGAATATTTTAGCCAGTGGATTCACTAGAATTTTTTAAGCATGTATGGAAACTATGACTGCTAGGGTGGATGGGTTGCCCATTCATAATATGCCACAGCAGGCATAGCTAGACACAACATGTGAAAAATCAGATGAGGCAGAAAGCTCAGTGGTTGCTCAGTGAAGTCTGTATGGGCAGTTTTGCAAACATACAGCTAGCAGCAGGAAAAATAGATTAAACAGAACGGCAGCGTGCTTTAAATAGAGGACCAGAGTTCTGAAGTCATTAAGTTCTGATGTGGTTACAACATTTGGGTTGGTTTAAAAGATGCAGATGATTGTGAAGCTCATAGAGGATTCCCTGGCATGTTAAAAGATCCCTTTGCTAAATACACAAAAAGGACTACACCAAACCTTTGGAAAACATACATTAAACAGAGAAAGGCTTTGGGGACCTTGTAGGAAGCTTATAAAGAGATGAGTTGTAGAGAATTAGAAAGTCCTGTCATTCTGATGCTGTGTTTATCGAAGAACCAAGGTTAAAAGACTGAACGGATAGCACAACTAGCCTAGAGATTTGTGACTGGCACAAGACCATTTCTACCAAGTAGGCTTGACCGTTATTTGACCTGGCTAAACACTGGTCTCTCCATCTACGACGACCAGCAGTTACATCTTCTGGAACTGATTAAATGGATGGCTTGCTTGAAACAAAGAGTCATCTTTCTTTGGTTGCTCCTGGTCAACTTCACCCCACTCTCCATTGTGTTTACCTGGCAAAAGCAATGTTTAGTGATGCTTGCAACCGTTGGGTTTTATACACTGCACGGTCACTTCCGTCTTTACCCCAGAGTCTGCACCGCTGGGCTGGTGATTGCTAGCTGACGCCAGGGCCCTAGGGCTGCAATATTTCCTTAATGACACCTTGTGAGCTTGTCGATATAGAAATGGAAATATATGTTTTTAATGAGATGCAACCTCATGCTGGGTCACAGGTCACCTCCTTTGGGGTTGACCCAGCCAAGCTGCTTTTCATTGTCAAACATGTCAGAAGAGTGTCACCAACTTAACCTCTCAAGACAAGTGGGTCAGATTTTGAGGCTCGCCACTGGGCCTCCTTCCTTTCTGGCTGATAACAAGGTCTGCCCCATTGTGAGTTTCTCTGGTGACCAGAAGCTTCAGCATTCATTGGTATGGTGGGACCTTTTTTTTTTTTTTCCATAGACATTCATTTGTGCTCTCTATGGAAGCCTGACTACATGAATTCATTTTCCCCCTTTCTGCCCTCCTGTCCTACCCTATTTTCAACTCCCCAACATGCATTATGAAGAATCCGGATGAGAACTGCCACATTTTGCTCCTCTCTCTCCTGAGACTCTAATGAAGAAGTTCTAAAATATATTAGCAGGTTTGGAGTCTTGAAAGAGAACCATGCTGGTAGGTGAACATTTATGGTAGTAAAATAATACCAGAAACGGTTTAAATTGGGGTGTGGGTGAGAAGATTCCATGTATTTATAATTATGCTTACAGCTGTATCTGTCATAAAATACATGCTTGACAAAATAAATGAATGAATGCATGAATAAATAAAATAAAATAAAATAAATAAATAAATAAGATTAGCTGTTGATGTTTTAAAAGTTACCAAGCCTCAACTTGAGTAATTCTATTTTTTGGATAGTTGAGGCATTCATTTAGAACTTTTGGGAATTTTTTTAAAAACCTGGGTCAATCCTATCTTCTTGTCAATACGGGAGTTCAGATATGATTCACTAGCAGAAAAAGCTATTCAGTTTTTTGAAATGCCCGAAGCATCTTGCTAAAATGATATAAAACACTCTAAAACAAAGTTGTTTAAGCAGCAAGCTTGGCTATTTCTTGAGCAGTTTTTCATACTGCATATATACATGGAGCTAAGCCATATATGAGTTGTTGGGATTTCGTTTTAGTATAAAATATAGACTCGGTTATTGTGGTTTGTAAATCTATGGCTTGTGACTTAGCACATAATGTGGTCTCTACTTGAACAAACACTGATTTAAACAAATCATAACTGCAGGAACTCACCTTGTGATTAACACATCAATTAGCAAAATTAATGATGTCTTGCATGAGTTCCAGACTATGATGTTTTAGTACTTGAAAGTAATTCTACTACAGTCCATCAACAGCCATCCTTTTAAGCTGATGAGCACATTTTGTGGGTGCTCTCACAAAATGGCTCCCAGGCAGGGGATGTTCTCTATTCCTAAAATGATGGATAGACATGACTAGGCACAAATATTCATTCACAAGAAGGAAAGCCAATCCAATTTTTGTACCTTTTCTTTCTTTCTGGGCAGCTGGTCACAACTGGAAACAAAAGAATGTGCTCTGTAACTGCCCACCATTTTATTTCCTAAGAATTCCTACCGGGGCCATGTGGAAACCAGAGTAATTATCATAAATAATGATGATGGAAGGTTGGCACTTTATGTTGCAACTTGCCCATGTTGCACATTATTATTTTAATTAAAAGAAACCAAAACATTAAAAAGTCAGTGGGGATAGAGTGCTTGGCAGGCACCATAGGAGACTTTTGTGACCATAGCAGCTTCCTTAGATACCGCATTTCTTATCCCTCCTATGGCACACTATTTGCATTTTCCAAGCAATCAAATTTTTAGAAGCTGAAAAACATGCAAACTGCTCTTCTTGCTAATCTGACTTCCTAATCAGAATGGCATGGGGTATTTTTCAAATGCTTTTCTGAAATCAAAATATGGTAGATCTAAAGCATTCCCACTATTTACTAAAGAAACAATTTGCTCCATATTAGTTTTGAAAGGCTTGTTTTTAATATATCCATGTTGATTTCTAGTAATTGACATATTGTTTACAAAGCAACTCTGTTACTGTTACCTTTGCTCTTCTTCAATCTTCTTGGTATGTCACCTGATCTCTGGGATTTCTTCAAAATAGTGCCTGAAGATTTGTCCAGACCAGTGGTTCTCAACCTTTATAGTGCTGCGACCCCTTTAATACATTTCCCCACGATGTGGTGACCCCTTTAATACAATTCCCCACGATGTGGCGACCCCAACCGTAAAATTATTTTCGTTTTGAATTTATCGCGCCTGAAGCCGTATTGGCTAGCGATCTGAACTGCTTGGGATTGCCTTAAGGACGTAGGCATTAAAGAGGAGACTCCTCCCCTATTAAGTTTATCACTCCTGAAGCCAGATTAGGCTAGCAATTGGGAGTGATTGCAGCTGGCTTGAGAGGGAGACATCAGAGCAAAGATTTCTCTCTTTTTTAATTCATCGCGCCTGAAGCCAAATTCGGCTAGCGATTTGAAGAGCCTGCAGCTGGCTTGTGGAGTCAACCATTGGAGCGCGATTCTTCGACTCTCAAGTATACTTCCCATATTTCTAATGGTCTTAGGCGACCCCTGGCAAATTGTCATTCGACTCCCAACGGGGTCACGACCCACAGGTTGAGAACCGCTGGTCCAGACCATCAGTAAATGCCTCCAATAATCCAAAGTACAATTAACCTGCATTTGGAGATTTAAATAATTCTGGATGAATAGGCATTCTTTGGCCAGCTATTCTGTGACCATCCTTCTATCATTCCAACTTCAATCTTGTCTTTTCATACTGCTTTTCACAATTGTCTGGGGGAACTTGTGTCCCATTGTCAGAAAAGACTTAGCCAAAATGGGACTTGAATAGTTCTGCCTGTTTATTGTTATGTCTTAGAATTTTGCCAACTTCACTAAGCAGCTGGTATAATGATTCTTTTCTCTTCCTTTCATTGGCAGTGTGAAGAAGCTCATTTTATTCTCAGCATCCACCAACCTCAGTTCATTTTGAGCATTAGCCTTTTGGATGCCACCTCTATCATTCCAAACTACCTGTTTATACCATTTTGTATCATATGTATCATTTTTGGTTTTCAGATTAACTCTATGTTTGTGTGTGTGTGTGTGTGTGTGTGTGTGTGTGTTTGTGTGTGTGTGTGTTTAACTACATTGGCTTCTTCTGCTGCCCTCTACATTTTTCTTATTCAAATTGCTTGTCATTGTGTTTTTAGAATCTCCTTTTTAAGGAAACTCCTACTCATGGTGAGCTTCTTTCCCTAATAGCTTCTTTTGCCACGGAAGCTTAATTAGAACCACTCTATTAAAATTCACCTTCTTGAAATGCAAAATACGTGTTTCATTAGGCTGAATTTTATTTTTCCTTAAAATCAAGTACTCCAGCACTTTATAGTTGATGTTCTTGCTATTTCCACTTCCATAGCTAAGTCTTCTTACTACTTAAACGTAAAGGTAAAATTTTATCCTGTCCAGTCATGTCCAACTCCAGGGGGAGGTGATCATCCCCTTTTTGTAGCCAAGGGCATTGTAGCCAACAATGATGTGATCATGTGGCCAGCATGACTATATGCCAAGGCCCATAGAAAGCTGTTACTTTCCTAACGATGTGGCACCTATTTGTCTACTTTCATTTGCATGCTTTCAGACTTGTAGGTGGGCAGGAGCTGGGGCAAGTAGCAAAAGCTCATGTCATCACAAGGCTCTCAGGTCTTGAACCCTGGGCTGTCAGCTTTCCAGCACACAAGCTCAGTGGCTTTAATCGCTGAGCAATCATGTTCCTTATTGTCATAACTTAAAGGTAAAAGGTAAAGGTTCTCCTTGCATAATCCTCAGAAGCTGGACCTTCGCCTGATGTTATGCAATGCCAGGTCCGTTATAAATAAAGCCCCCCTCATCTCCGATCTTATACAGGAGGGGGGTGCGGACCTGATTGGCATTTCGGAGACCTGGTTGGGCATGGAAGGGGGGGTTCCCCTGATAGAGATGTGCCCACCGGGTTTCCGTGCGTTTCATCAGGCCAGGGCCCAGGGTAGGGGTGGGGGAGTGGCGGTTATTATCAACGGGAGTCTTGAGCCGAGGGAGATCACTGTACCACAGATAACTGGATGTGAGTCCCTCCTTGTTAAGTGGGGCCGTGGGGTGCAGGTAGGTGTACTGATCACGTACCTAGCTCCTTGCTACGTGACAGAATCCCTGCCTGAGCTGTTGGATGTGGTCGCTGGGACGGCAATGGAGATCCCCAGGCTTATGGTCATGGGGGATTTCAATTTGCCGTCGGTGGGGATAGCATCCACATCAGCTCGGGAGTTCATGGCTTCCATGACGGCCTTGAACCTGACCCAATTAGTGAACGACCCCACTCACATCCGGGGAAACACTCTGGATTTGATTTTTGTCTCTGGACAGTGGTTGAATGATCTGGAATTAGGGGAGTTAGTTATTAGACCCTTGTCATGGTCAGATCATTCGCTCCTTCAGCTAGACTTTCGAACCGCCGACCCCCGCCGCAGGGAGACGGAACCGACTCGCTGGTTCCGTCCCAGGCGCCTGATGGACCCTGAAAGGTTCCAGACGGAGCTTGGGCTATTCCCTGAGGATTTAGCCCACGACTCGGCTGGAGCTCTGGTTGCCGCCTGGGATCGGGCGGTGGCTGGCGCTCTAGATCGGTTGTGCCTTTGCGGCCTCTGACCCGGTGCCGATCTCGTTTAGCCCCTTGGTACTCCGAGGGGCTGAGGGAGATGAAGCGCCGGAAAAGACGCCTAGAGAGTATCTGGAGGGCCAGCCGATCCGAATCTGACCGGACACTAGTTAGGTCTCAAATTCAGACCTATCTAGTGGCGATGAGGCTGGCAAAATGGGAGTATTTTTCCAACCTCATTGCATCAGCAGATAACCGCCCAGCCGCCCTGTTCAGGGTGACCCGCTCGCTCCTCCATCAGGGAGCGGTAGAGGATCCCTTAAAGGGTCGAGCTGAGGAATTTGGACAATATCTGTTTGATAAAATCGCTCAGATTCGGGAAGGGTTGGACACAGACTGGGTGGATCCGGACGGGGTGGGGGAGGCAGGTCTTGATGTTATTATCTGGGATGAGTTTGATCCTGTGATCCCTGAGGACATGGACAGGTTAATGGGGAGATTGAATGCGACCACATGTTTATTGGACCCGTGTCCCTCCTGGTTGGTATTGGCCACCCGGGAGGTGACACGAGGCTGGCTCCAGAAAATCGTGAACGCTTCTTTGATGGAGGGTGTTTTCCCTGCCGCCTTGAAAGAGGCGGTGGTGAGGCCCCTCCTCAAGAAGCCTTCCCTTGACCCAGCTAGTTTAGCAAATTATCGTCCGGTCTCCAACCTTCGCTTTTTGGCAAAGGTTGTCGAGAGTGTGGTTGCACGACAGTTGCCCCAGTACCTGGATGAAACTGTCTATCTTGATCCATTCCAGTCCGGTTTCCGGCCTGGTCACAGCACTGAAACAGCCTTGGTCGCGCTGGTTGATGATCTCTTGAGGGCTCGGGACAGAGGTTGTTCCTCTGTCTTGGTCCTATTAGATCTCTCAGCGGCTTTTGATACCATCGATCATGGTATCCTGCTGCGCCGACTCGAGGGACTTGGAGTGAGGGGCACTGTTCATCGGTGGTTCTCCTCCTACCTCTCCGACCGGTCGCAGACGGTGTTGACGGGGGGACAGAGATCGACCCCAAGGCGCCTCTTATGTGGGGTGCCGCAAGGGTCGGTTCTCTCGCCTCTTCTGTTCAACATCTATATGAAGCCGCTGGGTGAGATCATCCGTGGTCTTGGGGTGAGTTGTCATCTATCGCTGATGATACTCAGCTCTATATTTCCACCCCTAACCACCCCAACGAGGCTGTTGAAATGATGTCCCAGTGCCTGGAGGCCATACGGGTCTGGATGGGGAGGAACAGACTCAGACTCAATCCCACCAAGACCGAGTGCCGGCGGCCCGGTACAGTCAGCTAATTCCATCACTGACCATTGGGGGCGAACTATTGGCCCCCACGGAAAGGGCTCGTAATCTCCTGGATGCACGGCTGTCTTTAGAAGATCATATGATAGCCGTCACCAGGGGAGCCTTTCATCAGGTTCGCCTGATACGCCAGTTACGCCCCTTTCTGGATCGGGCTTCCTTATGCACGGTCGCTCATGCCCTTGTTACATCCCGCCTGGACTACTGTAATGCTCTCTACATGGGGCTCCCCTTGAAGTGTGCCCGGAGACGCCAACTGGTCCAGAATGCGGCTGCGCGGGTGATAGAGGGAGTACCTTTTGGCTCCCATGTAACACCCCTCCTGCGTAATCTGCACTGGCTCCCAGTGGTCTTCCGGGTTCACTTTAAGGTACTTGTCATCACCTTTAAAACGCTCCATGGCCTAGGGCCGGGATATTTACGGGACCGCCTACTGCCACCATTAGCCTCTCACCGACCAGTGCGCTCTCACAGAGAGGGCCTCCTCCGGATACCGTCAGCTAAACAATGTCGGCTGTCGACCTCTAGGGGGAGGGCCTTCTCTGTGGGGGCCCCTACCCTCTGGAATGAGCTCCCTCTGGGGCTTCGTCAACTCCCCGATCTCAAGTCCTTCCGCCGCGAGCTGAAGACGTTGCTGTTTCGAAGAGCAGGACTAGCCTGAATGTAGTTTTAAATTGGATTTTAAAAAAAGGGGGTTTAAATGAGGTTTTAAATTTGTATTTAAAAGTTAGAGCATCAATTGAATTTAACTATCTATTCTTTAGCTGTTTTTTATCTATTATATGTTTTCTGTTGTTTTTTGTCTGTGAACCGCCCTGAGTCTTTCCGGAGATGGGCGGTATACAAATATAATAAATAATAATAATAATAATAATATACCTGCTAGTCGTTCCCGACTCTAGGGGGCGGTGCTCATCTCCGTTTCAAAGCCAAAGAGCCAGCGCAGTCCGAAGATGTCTCCGTGGTCATGTGGCCAGCATGACTCAACACCAAAGCACGGAACTCAACATGGAACTGCCGACCTTTTGATGGACAAGCTCAGCATCTTACCCACTAAGCCACCGTGTCTCCTTGTCTATAACTTACATGGAGTCAAAAATAAGGGCTTTTCTTGTGCCTTCTTGTACCTTATGAAAGAGAATGGTTTGATGGAATGGAATGATTAAAGTGCCCCAATATTAGTTTTTGATGCCTCTATGAAAAAATCTGTAGCATTATCTATCTCTTCCCTATAGTTAGGTGGGCTATAGTTCTAACTACTTTATTGCTTATTTTAACCAGATGCTCTCAACTGTATCTCCAAATTTATTCACTTGGATTTCTGAGCTAGTGAGAATACTTTTAATGTTCAGTGTACTTCCCCTGAATTTTTCTTTCAGTTCAGTTCTGTTTCCTTTGAACAAATGTTATCCTTTGATCATGATCTTGAAACCATGTGACTCATCCTGTTGAATCTTCTTCATTTATTTCATTAATTTAACAATATTTATAAGCCATATCAATCCATAGGGATTCTAGAAAACATATAGCGAGGTATACCATGAAAATAAAAACAGTTGCAATGATGATAAGGATCAGCTAACTATAATGGCTGCCCAACCAAAATTAAAGGCAAAAGCACCCTGCAATAATACCAATTTAATTGCTTTCTGAAAGGAAATGAAAGTTGGGAGTTATGCAGGTTAGCCCTGAACTTACAACTTTTGTTTAGGGACTGTTTGCAGTTATAATGGCATTGAAAAAAGTGACTCATGACCATTTTTCACACTTATGATGGCTGCAGCATCCCCATGGACATCTGATCAAAATCCAGACACTTGGTAACTGGCTCATACTTATGACGGTTGCAGTGTCCCAGGGTCATGTGGTCCCCTTTTGCCACCTTCTGACAAGCAAAGTCAATGGGGAAGCCAGATTCATTTAACAACCGTGTTACTAATTTAACAACTGTAATGATTCACTTAGCAACTGTGGCAAGAAAGGTTGTAAACTGGGCCAAAACTCACAACAACTTTTTAGCTTAACAACAAAATAGCAAAAATCCCCCCAAAAAATGTGATGTTAACTAATATTAACATCTGAACTGGGTTTTTTTTTCTTGTTAAATTAGGGTCTTGAAATGGAAACGACATGGAAATTGAAATTACATGAGTAGACTACTTGTATGTGAAAGTTTGTATTTGATTCCAACCTATTCTAGGTGAAGAATATGCTCAAATGCATCCTTAAGTCCCTGAGATAGCTAGATCATAAGCAGTTTGAGGGTATTAAATTGAAAACCAGCATTTAAATCAAGGGTCTCCAATCTTGGTCCCTTTAAGAATTGTTGATTTCAACTTCCAGAGTCCCTCAGCCAGCAAAGCTGGCTGAGAAACTCTGGGAGTTGAAGTCCACAAGTCTTAAAAGGACCAAGGTTGGAGACCCTTGATTTAAATTGTGCCTGAACTGAATTGGCAACCACCGTAGATCTTTTAACATGGATATGCATCTTCTGTATCTAGAACTGGTGGGATGATGTTGTAGTTGTCATAAAAACACAAACATGCAGATCTGCTAAGGTTTAAGTCTTCTATACAAATACTCATGGCCAGTATGACCTAAATTTTGTTGTATCTATGGGCTGCTAAACCCATTTTGGCTTACATTTGTATCTTAGTCTTCCTCTAGAGTTTCAATCCTGGGTGTAAAATTACTGTAGATGGAAGATAACAGCTGCCCTACGCATAGTGGGGTTTCTGGCTGAGCATGTACCTAAATCTGCAGGGGTTAATTCCTACTTGTGATAGGAATTAAGCACTCTGTGGATCCCATAACCAGCTATAAAAATTTTGAAGCACAAAGTTTCATATTGCAATTTGTCTAAAATGTCTGTTGCTTTGTCATGAGATTTTGAGGAAATGTGATCCATTGACTGGGAACCTGGCGTAGAAGCCATGCTTGAAGGCCCTCTGGCTACCAGCAACTGACCTTTGTTTTCTAGAGGAAGTGTACATCACAGTGGGCCATCATTCTTACTTATAGCCAAACTGAATCTCTCAACTAGTTCTAATGGACCGGTTTTATAGTGAAACACCTTTTTGAAAATGTCAGTCTGTGATTTCTCATAGATTAAATTGATTTAGAACACACTGCAGTTTATAAAACACTTTCAAGGTCCATTGTTACGTTGCACAAGTGAACTAATGTTGCCATCTGGGTAGTTTTTATTCCTCCACTGCTCTGATTCACACATTAGGCTATGCAAGTGATTCATCTGGTTTTTGACTTAGTGTGTTGCATAAATCCAGTGGCTTATAGGATGGGTAAACTCAGCCACTGTAGCTTCATTAACAGGCTACTGTTACATAAAACTATGGTTTGGCAGAACCTAGCCACTGAATATCCCTTGCAGCTTCTAACAATAATGGCATCAAGTATTACTAGTCCCAGACTGGACAACAGACTGAGCAGACTTAAATTCTTGGCATTTAAACAAACGACGCCCAGAAGAACTTTAAAAAAAAGATAACAAATTGTACAAATGACATATAACTCATAGTCAAGCAGGTTAAGCATGTTTAGATGATTAACCAACTTCCTTTGTTTAATCAATCATCAATACTATTACAGCAGCATGGTAGGTCTGCAGTCTTTACTGAGTAATCATTTAAGACCACAGTTCTGGGCAGACCTGCCGTACCTACAAGACCCAATGCACTCCCACCCCCCTTTAAATGAATATGTAGGTAGATAACTTTCTGAGATACAGAAGGGAATGCAAGATAATTTACAATTTAATAAACAAGCTTACCACTTACTGGCGGAAGAAAAGGCCACCATCAATCTCTTCCTTTAAATTCCCTGCTACAGTATTACATCAGAGGCAAAGCAAGCCTCAGAAAATAAACAGACAAACCTTTTAGCTAGTACTCTAGTGATTATAATTGTCCTGCATTGATTAATCAAGTATAGCTTTACTTGTGCATTCTATATAATAATTACACCGATTAAAAACTTGCAGCACAAAGAACATTATTTCTTGCAAAGTAAAGAGATTCTCCCCCCCCCCACACCCCTTGCTGGTTAAAGCACTTTTTAATGATTTATTATTTGATTTATTGTTGCGTTTGGGGTTTTGTTTTTACAAATAAACTTAGTGACCTTGCCTTCTCTTTTGCCTTTCTGTCTTGGGGACTTAAATAGAGGCTGATACCCCTCCCATTGTATTTCTTAACATTCACCTCTGCGAATGTGTCTTACTTTCTACGTTCATTCAAAGTCTTTCTCCTTCTGAAACCTGCTACTGTCCCGTCCATGCGGCAGCAGCTGATTGCCAGAGGGTGCGGTGTGGTTGGTTGGTTGCAAAAGTCACGGTGAGATGCAGCAGGAAGTTATGATGCTCTAGTCTAGCAGGTGGCAGGTTGCCATGGCTGGAGGCGGTTTGGATGTCACCGCAATTGTGGTGGCTGCTGAGGGGCGTGGTGAATTGTGGTGCTTCTGATGTGGTGTTGGCACACAGGCTGGGCTCCTGCGGAGGGCTGGGAGGGTGTTGCTGTGGTTGGTGGCTGCTGCTGCTGCTGCTGCTGCCTTGTTGCTTGGAGGAATATTGAAGAATCTTTCCTCGCTGCCAATGGGAACAAGGCACTCGTTTCATTTTCAGAGTGTCAGTGTCCGAGAGGATCGATGGGAACACTGTGTTACAAGTGGGGAGGAGGGGGCTGGCTGTCAACCATTGTAAATCTCTGCTCCACTTGCACAGATCGTTTGCTAGAAGGAATGACACGCAGCATGCAGTGTGGAGAATCGATGCAGCCAAACAAGACGTCAGCGCGCATAGGTCTTGGTCAGAGTTCTATTCCGAGATGCCTTTTGAACACGCTCAGCCCTTTGAGAGACATTTGTTGCCCTTTTTCCACTGGCTTTAGAAACTCACCCTATCTGCAAGGCTTACGGGAGCCTTTGCTTTTGGATTGAATATGCTGCATGGCAGACAAATCAGAAAGAAAGGTTCAAATACGGTCCAAAGAGATGATTTTCTTTTGAGGTTCATGCTTTGTTCCAAGTGCTGGAGGGTTTAGAGCCCAGGAGCAAAGGCTGAGTTAGCAGGACCTGGGAACAGCAGAAGACATGTAGGCTAGCAATGCTAATAATAACAGAGGAATATCAGCCATAGCTTTGGAATCTTTTCCTCCCTAGAAAACACTTAGCAGCTAATAGCTTACAACATAGTGGTTGAGGCTAAAGATATATTTCAAGGTGATTTTAGACAATAGCAGCCATATTGCCCCATTGTTGCATTGTCTGCCACTAGTGACCGTGCCATGTCAGGCCCAGTGAAATGGTCATCTGCCATAGGGTGCAATTCAAGATAAAATATTTAACCTTCAGATTCTTACTTGGAAGGTTGTGATATGGTAGCTTTCCTGCAGGTTTGTCTTGTGGAGTGATAGTTGAATTTAGTGTGTGTGCTCTTTATAATATGGCTGCTGAATCTTTGGACGGACAGATTTCAAGCTTCTTGGGTTCGATTTCCTGCTGAGTTCTGGAACCCAAGGACCAGAACCTGATGCAAAGTGCCTTTCGAATCTCAGACTGGGGAATTGCTTGGCGGTCCTTTCATACAGAAAAAACGGTTTCTTTCACTTCAGCAACATAATTTACAATGATGGAGGGGAAATAATCTTTTTCATCCTTATGGTTAAACATCAGATGAAAAGCCAGAAAAGTGCTGGTGTAATCTACTTTCTGCCCACCTATGCAATTGCATTTTTGATGCAGCAGGATGGGTGGGAAAATGCCAGATCCTGTAGGGAAACATTTCACTTAACATAATGGAGAGTGCTGACTCTTTTTTTTTTGTTTTTGTTTTCTTTTTTTTCTTTTTAAATTTAATACCTAAGTATCAGGTTGTTAATAGAGGAAGTTCCTGGGCATGTATCTGCTTCATCCTCACTCTGATAAAGATGAAATACAGTACAGTCAGTATGTTTCCTAACAGTCCTTTCTAAATGATTTAGCAGCCTATCTTCAATAATTGGACAGATGAATTTATATCTAGATATAGGCTCTATTTAGACAGAATGTTTATAGTCCATAGAAGCTAGCAATTTGATCACTTGACCGTATCATATGCTTCCAGGAGCTCCACAATTATAATTGGGATTACATCAGATAATCCCTGTTTAGTTACCACAGTTGGGACTAGCAACTTGCTCATTATGTAAAGCGGTTGCTAAGTGAAACTATAACTGTGTTCATGATCTGACTTCGATTTATGAAAGTCATAAATGTGAGGATTGGTTGTGAAGTTTCTTTTTCATCACTATTGTAATTATGAATGATCATTAAACAAGGTAGTCCCTAAATGACAATTGCTTGAGTCTTGAAACTCCATATAATACCCAATTATCTTCTCTTAAGAAGTTGGTTGAGTTTGTCAGCCATACCCTTTATGTCAAGTCCTTTTTTTGGCATCTTCCACAAAAATACTATCTTTGCAAGGGCTTCATCATCTTTCCAAATTGTGCTATATAAAGAAAGCAATAGCACACTCTCTGCCTTTTTATAGCATTTGTTTTACAGAGCTGTGTTAGAATTTACATGCAGTATTTTAGATGAGCAAAATCCGTTGGTAGCACCTTATAAAGCACTTCCATCTGACAGTGGAAAGTTCTATTGCCTAACACAGACTTCTGTTAGTTTAGACACCACCACATACTTGCAATTTGCCACTGAAAGCCGAGCCAATGCGATATGATGGAAAGAGAGCAACTGTTACCAGGGCCTCAGATAAATTGAATTTATTAGGTAACAGTCATGTTATGATGTTATCCTTCTGTTCACCCACAAAGACGTAGCATATTTTTAAAATGAATTATTCAACTTTCAAGGAATATTTTACTGATATCCTCAAATATTTATGTGTATAGAGTTAAAATTATATTTAGGCAATATAACATGGCCATTACAATGTGGGACCCATGGCCACAATGTTCTACAGTAATTGTAATTCAAAATGTTACTTGCTATGTATAAAACCCTACATGATCCAGAGTTTTAGTCAAACCCTGTTTTGAATACTGTGTCCAGTTCTGGAGATCTCACTTAAAAAATGATATTGATAAGATTGAGCAAGTCCAGAGACGGGAAAGAAAAATGGTAGAAGGTCTCTGAGACAAAACGTATCAGGAGAGATTGGAGGAGCTGAATATATACACCCTGGAGGACAGAAGGGAAAGGAGGATTAAATATTTATATTAAGGGTGTGAATAAGGTTCTAGAAGGCAGCATTTTCAATAGTAAGCAAAAATCAAGAACATGAGAGCATAACCTCAGGTAGACAGGAGGGAAGTTCAAAAGTAATGTTAGAAAGTATTACTTCACAAAAAGAGTAGTAGAAGTTTGGAACCAACTTCCAGAAGAGATAGTAGGTCAATCTTCAGTAACGAAGTTCAAACATGTTTGGGATAAACACATGTCCATCATCCCACAAAAATAAAATAAAATAAATAAAATATAATAATAAGGATGTAACAATACTTGGAGACATCTGAATAAATGAGAAAGAAGTAGAGAAGATAACAAAATACAAAGACCTGCAAGTAGAAATAGAATGAGTGTGGCAAAAGGAAGCAAATGTAGCACCAACAGTAATAGCAATAGCAATAGCACTTAGATTTATATACCGCTTTGCAGTGATTTAAGCCCACTCTAAGCGGTTTACAGAGTCAGCATATTGCCCCCAACAATCTGGGTCCTCATTTTACCCACCTCGGAAAGATGGAAGGCTGAGTCAACCTTGAGCCTGGTGAGATCTGAACTGCCAAATTGCAGGCAGCCAGCAGAAGTAGTCTGCAATACTGCATTCTAACCACTGCACCACTGTGGTAATAGGCATCTTGGGTGGAATCCCAAAACAACTGGAGTACCACTTGGAACACCATCAGCATTGACAAATTCACTATCAGTCAATTGCAAAAGGCAGCTTTACTCGGCACAGCTTCCATCCTGCGATGATACCTCTAAACATCATCAAATATCCACATCTGCCTATCCCAGGTCCTTGGGAACGACTCGATAGGTGGATCAAACTGCCAAATCCAGTCTCAACATCTGGCTGACTGTGTGACAGACCACAAAATATTAAATGAATAGATTAAAAAGAAAATATAAAAAAACAAATAAACTCAAAAGGGCAGACTGGAAAGATCACTAGGTTTTTTTCTGCCGTCAGTTTTCTAGGTTTACAGTATCTGCAAGATGTCTTTCCCAGACAGATTTCCACCCCCTCAGTCTGAGAGGAGAGAATACCCACTGACAGTCCCCACCTATTGTGAAGGGCAGCAGCAGCAACCAGCATGCTCTGTGGAGGCTCCCCTCTTTTAAATAGCTTGTACCATCCCCCAAACGAGGGGCAACTTTACTGATGCTCTTCCAAAGTCTTTTGGGAAAAAATAATAATAATAAAAAAATAAAATTAAAAAAAATTGCTACCAACCAGCCTTCCATTGAGGACCTGTATACTGCATGAATCAAGAAGAGGGCCGTGAAAATATTTACAGATCCCTCACATCCAGAACATAAACTGTTTCAACTCCTATCCTCAAAACGACTCTATAGAGCACTGCACACCAGAACAACTAGACACAAGAACAGTTTTTTTCCCGAAGGCCATCACTCTGTAAACAAATAATTCCCTCAACACTGTCAAACTATTTACTAAATCTGCACTACTATTAATCTTCTCATCATTCCCATCACCCATCTCTTTCCACTTATGACTATATGACTGTAACTTTGTTGCTGGCAATCCTTATGATTTATATTGATATATTGACCATCATTTGTGTTGTAAATGTTGTACCTTGATGAACGTATCTTTTCTTTTATGTACACTGAGAGCATATGCACCAAGACAAATTCCTTGTGTGTCCAATCACACTTGGCCAATAAAATTCTATTCAATAAAAAATTCTATTGAAGTCTTGGTTGTTCTGAAAAGTGTTCAGAACCTGACTGGCCCAGATATACCAAACTTTGTTGCTTTTATTTTAACAGTTGATATTTAATGAGTTGTTTATAGAATCGCTTTGCAGTGATATGTTCATACATAGAAGCGTTCTGTCCTATAGCTTAGATCAAATGTTTTCTGCAGTTTTGGAAAACATCCAGTGTATGTGTGAACATGCCCAAGGGTATGTCTCAAGATGGAACCACTTCATGGTCTACTAATTTATATTTAATTTATGTGGGAGAATAATAATAATTATTATTATTACTGTGGAACATACTTTTTAGCACCGTTGTGATGACTAATCCTCCCCCACCACCATGTAAATTTATTTGCATGTCATTCCATGTGTTTTAAGAGATGTGAGAAATCTTCAGAAAACAATGAGGAATTGGAAAATATTATTCTCTCCTTCTTTCTTTTAGAAAACAAGAGCTAAGAATCTTAACAATATCACCTTTCTCTTCAAGCTCCAGGAAACCTGATGTCCTCCATATGTTTTGGGCTACAATCCTCGTAATTCCTTCCTTTTGGTCATGCAGCCTTGAGTTTACAGGAGTCAAAAGGCACCTGGTTGCCCACTTTTCTTGTTCATACTAGTTTCCCATATGGAATAGTTAAATCTGAGATGATCAGATGGAAAAGGGGAAAGGGCTCCTGCAGCTTTAATATTTGCACGCAACAGGGGATTTTAGCCAGCACAGCTACTCATGGGCTAAAATCTCTTCTAGTACACAAATATTAAAAGTGCATGAGCCCGTCTTCTCTTTTGTTTCTGCCTTCTGCCTTTTTATTCAACGTAGAAGCGATTTAAGGGCATTGAGTAATTTGTGCAAAAACACCAATGCTAAAATAAAGTGATCTAATTTGAATGGCTGTGCTCTCCAATGGTTTCTAGCCAAATTACAGCTGACACAGCACTACAATGAAATCACCTAGGGTTACCTATGTGGGCTGCCAAACTTTGGATAATCATTAAGAGAAAGGGAGAGGGAAAACACTAGCCCTTGGCTGTCCCCTCATGGTCAACTGGATTGTTGCAATCCAGATGACCTAATTTATGCCCATTATCAGGGAAGATGAACAGGATGGCCTGAGGTAAGTGAGGCCTGGTGAAGACCAAATGGAGCTTGCAGAATTTAATAACAGAAATTGGAAAGCAGAAAAAACCAGATTGTATGGGATTTTGACCTGTTAATGGTAAAAATTCTGGTAAGGTCACAGAGGGGCTATCTGAGTACATGGAATGGAATGGAATGGAATGGAATGGAATGGAATGGAATGGAATGGAATAGAATTCTTTATTGGCCAAGTGTGAGTGGACACACAAGGAATTTGTCTTAGGTGTATATGCTCTCATCATTCATCAAGAATAAAAAGATACAGCACTTAGTTAATTAATTAACATACAGGTAAATCCTCAAGTTACGAATGCAATGGAGCCTGCCAATTACATTCATAACCTGAGAATTCGTAAGAGTGAATCACATAACTTGAACCTGATCACTCCCTTTTGCCCATGAATGCTCAGGTCGTTACGTGCATGAGGTATCACAAGGTAGAGAAGGCTATGGGAGGGCCTAGTGTTTCTGCCACCCAAGGCCTTTCTCAACTTACTGAGATATCTCACGCTTCCTACCCCCTCCCCTCCACATCCTGCCCGACTGGGTCACTTACCTTATGTAGAAGAGAGCTGTCTCCTCTCTAGCCTCTCTGCTATGGTTTCACCTTGAGAAAAGCTTGCCAAGGCCTGCAGGGATGAGAGATTGCATCCCTTATAGGCTCCAGTCGTTTTTGCAAAAAAGACTTTGCCGCCCAGAACGGAAGCCGAGAGGGATACATGCGGCCCACTTGGACTTTATTCTTGGCAGTAAAGTCTTTTTGCAAAGACAGAGAAAGTGTTTGCAAACAGAGGAAAGGCTTTGGTGCTTCAGTCCTTCCCTCCGTTTGCAAAGCCTTTTGCCGCAGATCTCATCCAGGCCTCCTTTTGCAAAGAACAGAGGCCTAAAGTACTGTGGGAGCACATGAAATCAATCGTGCGAGATGTCACACTACTGATTTCGCGGTACTTTAGGCCTCTTCTCTGCGAATGCACCGAAGGCCTGAAGCACCGAAGCAAGCCAAGAAACCGAAGGCTCGCTAGAGCTTCGCAAGGTGAGTCTCCACAGGCCCAGTGCTGCGGAGACCCAGCAGGGATGGGTGGGAAATGGGTAGAGCGAATGCTGTAGTGCCTCTGCAGTTGTTCATAAGAGCAACATTTGTTACTTCAGACTGTGCCGTAAGTACTTGGGGGGTTAATGTCTTCGAATGTTCGCTAAGTGAACTATCGTAACTCGAGTATTACCTGTCATACATCCCACTAAATCATAATGTGGCTTATTGTTTTGGCCTCAGCATGCTGTATGAATGCAACAGATGTGAAAAGGATGCTAAGGATCCACCACCAAGAGCTTTCTAATGGTGGGCATAGAAATCTTGAGTTCATGATTGCAGACAGCAACATTGGGCAGGACTGCAATGTATATCTGGGTAATATGATCATGATGGCAAACCTATGGCACATGTGCCACAGCTGGCATGCAGAGCCCTCTCTGCGGGCACACAAGCCATCCCCCAGCTGAGCTGCACTGCGCATGTGCACGCGCACCTCCTGCTGGCCAGCTGATTTTCAGGATGCGCATGGGGTGGATGCATGTGGGAGATGTGTGCGCCTGTGCGGGGTGTGTGTGTTGCAAACGGATGTGCAAAGGGGAAGGGGTTGCACGAGCATGTGCAGAGGGCAGGGGGAGCATGGGGGAGCGCGGAATGCCCCACCACGACCCATTTTTGGGCCCAGGAGTCTCCACACGACCCGTTTTGGATGTGTCGTGTCCCACTCCTCCTCTGACGGCCGGGTTGGGGAAGTCCGTATCAAGCGTGCCTCTGCAGCTCTGCCAAAATCCTATCAGAGTCCTCAGGGCAGGCAGGAATCCAAGATGTGACTTCAGCAATCCAGATTAGACTTTGCTTGACTCAGAGAATGCCAGAAAGCAGATCCTTTATATAGGCCATGGGGTGTGGCTCCATGACTCAGCACTTATCCAGGCCTGCCCCTCCCTTCCTTTTGGTGACGTCGCCTCTCCATTCTCCGGAAGCGTGGATCTATCCATTGCATCGTTTTGTCTCCAGCTGTTGGTAATCCCAGCTCATGGCTGGCTTCAGGCGCACATGCTATCGGAGGGAGGTTTGTTTGTTCGATTTGTCCGGGCATGGTGCCAGGGCTGGGGGCTGGAGGCATGCCAGGACATTCTTCAGCACTATCAGCGTCTGGCAGGAGATAAGAGGGGCCCGGCTGCGGCGGGGGGAGCGAGCGAGGCACAACAGGATGCCAGGTAAGTGCAGGACCCACACGGAGCCTGGGGAAGGTGAATAATAGGCCTACCGGAAGTTCTGGCTTGTTTCTGGCCTTTAGAGGGCTTTCAGGGCCCGGGGGAGCAGTTTTCGCTCTCCCGGAGGCTCAAGGAAAGCCTCTGGAGCCTAGGGGGGTGAAAAGCCCCACCCCCCATGGTGCAGGAGGCTGAGTAGGCCACCCCCACCATGGCCACCCCCACCCAGCAACTGAGCAGACAACTGGTTGCTAAAATTTTTGAATCCCACCCCTTGCGTGCACATGGAGGGGAGCGTGGGAGTCACGTGCTCATGTGGGGGGGGGCGTGGAGGTTGTGTGCCCATGTGTATGGGTGCACACACTGCATTATGGGTGCCAGCACGTGCACTTTTGGCACACAAAGAGAAAAAAGGTTAGCCATTACTGCTACATGCGAAAAAGAAGAGCTTGTGGGGTTTTTTAGAGAGGGAACTTTTAAGGGGTGGGAGGGTAAGGGCGGGCAATGGGGGTAACCCGTCGGGTAAGGGGCCAGTCTCTGCACATGCTCGCGGCGGTCTTTCTTTATCAGGTTCGGAGGTTATGGGGGTGGAGGGTGTTCCTATTGATGAGGGTGGTTCTATTGACACGGTAAGTGGGAGAGGCAGATATGGCGGAAGCGAGGGGTCATACCAAGTTTCGGGAGCGCGTGCTCGATGTCTGAAAGCGATCACGCGCTCCGACCCCTTGGACTTCTCCCGTTCCCCGGATGGTCAGGATCCTCAGAGCCCGGGCCTTCGGTTGATGTTGTGCAATGCTCGGTCCGTGGTGAACAAAGCCCCCCTTGTTTGTGATCTTATTCAGGGGGGTTCCGCGGACCTTATAGGCATTACGGAGACCTGGTTGGGCACGGAAGGGGGTGTGCCCCTCGTGGAGATGTGCCCGCCGGGTTTCCGTGCATTCCATCAACCGAGGGCCCAGGGTAGGGGTGGTGGGGTGGCGGTTGTGATTAGGCAGAGTCTAGAGCCGAGGGAGACCACTGTGCCTCAGATTGCCGGGTGCGAATCCCTCTTTGTGAGATGGGGTCATAGGTGTCAGATGGGTCTGCTGATCGCGTACCTGGCTCCTTGCTACGTGACAGCTGCCCTGCCCGAGCTCCTGGAGGTGCTGGCCGGGGTGGCAGTTGAGACCCCCAGACTTTTAGTCATGGGGGACTTTAACTTGCCATCTTCCGCCCTGCCATCGACAGCGGCTCGGGAGTTCACGGCTTCCATGACGGCCTTGGACCTGACCCAGGTAATTGATGGCCCTACTCACATTGGGGGTGGCACTCTGGACCTGATTTTTCTCTGGTCAGTGGTTGAGAGATCTGGACTTAAAGGAAATAGTCACTGAACCTTTGTCATGGTCAGATCACTCTTCTTCGCCTGGACTTTCTGACCGCCATTCACCACCGCAGGGAGACGGAGCCGACACGCTGGTTCCGGCCCAGGCGCCTGATGGACCCGGATGGGTTCGGACGGAGCTTGGGCCATTTCCTGAGGGTCTGGCTCACGGCTCGGCCGAGGAACTTGTTGCGGCCTGGGAACGGGCCGCGCGGGGCCTTAGACCGTGTCGTGCCTTTGCGGCCTCTGACCCGGCGCAGGGCCCAACCGCCCTTGGTTCTCCGAGGAGCTGAGGGGATGAAGCGCCGGAGAAGACGCCTAGAGAGTTCCTGGAGGTCTAGCCGCTCGAAGCTGATCGACACTAGTGAAGTCCTATACTAGGACTTACCTAGTGGCATTGAGGAAGCGAGGCGTAGCTACGCCTCCTCCCTCATTGCATCGGCAGATAACCGCCCGCCGCCCTGTTTGGTGACTCGCCTCCTCCTTCATCAGGGGAGCGGGATGACCCGCTGCAGGGACGGGCTGAGGAGTTTAACGGTTATCTATACGATAAAATCGCTCAGCTTCGGGATGGTCTGGACCAAGATTGCGGTGATGCGGGTGAGACGCCGAGGGTGGTCTTGGCGACATTATTTGGGATGAGTTTGACCCTGTGGCTCCGAGGACATGGACAGGTTGCTGGGTAGGTTGAATGCCACCACGTGTTTACTGGACCCGTGCCCCTCCTGGCTGGTGCTGGCCACCGGGAGGTGACACGAGGCTGGCTCCAGGCGATTACGATCGCTTCTTTGGTGGAGGGTGTCTTCCGGCTGCCTTGAAAGAGGTGGTGGTGAGGCCCTCCTTAAGAAGCCTTCCTGGACCCGCTGTTTTAGGTAACTATCGTCGGTCTCCAACCCGCTCATGGCGAAGGTTGTAGAGAGTATGGTGGCATATCAGCTTCCCTTGCACCTGGATGAAACTGTCTATCTAGACCTGCTCCAGTCCGGTTTCCGACCCGGTTACAGCACGGAGACGGCTTTGGTCGCTGGTAGATGATCTCTGGAGGCCAGGGATAGGGGTTGTTCCTCTGCCCTGGTCCTATTAGACCTCTCAGCGGCTTTCGATACCATCGACCATGGTATCCTGCTGCGCCGGTTGGGGGATTGGGAGTGGGAGGCACCGCCATCGGTGGTTCTCCTCCCATCTCTCAGACCGGTCGCAGTCGGTGTTGACAGGGGGCAGAGGTCGCCCCAAGGCGCCTCACTTGTGGGTGCCGCAGGGTCGATCCTCTCGCCTTCTGTTTAACATCTACATGAAACCGCTGGGTGAGATCATCAGTGGTTTCGTGTGAAGTATCAGCTGTATGCGGATGATACTCAGCTGTATTTTCACACCGAACCACCCCAACGGTTATCAAGTGCTGTCCCGTGTCTGGAGGCCGATGGGTCTGGATGGGGAGAAACAGGCTCAAGCTCAATCCCGCCAAGACAGAGTGGCTGTGGATGCCGGCATCCCGCACAGTCAGCTAAATCGCGGCTGACCATCGGTGGCGAGTCATTGGCCCCAATGGAGAGGTCCGCAACTTAGGCGCCCTCCTGGATGAACGGCTGTCTCTAGAAGAGCATTTGACGGCCGCCTCCAGGAGAGCGTTCACCAGGTTCGCCTGGTACGCCAGTTGCGCCTTTCTGGACCGGGATGCCCTATGCACGGTTACTCACGCACTCGTGACGCCCCGCCTGGATTACTGCAATGCTCTACATGGGGCTCCCCTTGAGGGGCATCCGGAGGCTACAGTTAGTCCAGAATGCAGCTGCGCTGGTGATAGATGGAGCCCTCGTGGCTCCCATATGACACCCATCCTGCGCAGACTGCACTGGCTTCCTGTGGCCTTCCGGGTGCGCTTCAAGGTTTTGGTGACCACCTTTAAAGCGCTCCATGGCATTGGGCCGGGTTATTTACGGGACCGCCTACTGCGACCGAATACCTCCCACCGTCCCGTGCGCTCTCACAGAGAGGGTCTCCTCAGGGTGCCGTCAGCGAGGCAATGTCGTCTGGCGACGCCCAGGGGAAGGGCCTTCTCTGTGGGGGCTCCCACCCTCTGGAACGATCTACCCCCCGGACTTCGTCAGCTTTCGGACCTTCGGACCTTCCGCCGCGGGCTTAAAACATTTAATTTTGCAGGACTGAGCTAGATTTTAAATTTTGGGTTTTAAATTGGGTTTTATTTCTATTTTTTAATTGGACGGGCTTTAGAATAAGTTTTTTAAATGTTTTATATTGTATTTATATTCTATTTATCTGTTTTTAGTGCCTGTAAACCGCCCTGAGTCCCTTGGGAGATAGGGCGGTATATAAATATGATTAAATAAATAAAAATAAATAAAATAAATAAAATATATGACATGCAAGTATACTTAGCCACAAGCTGTTCACACCTGGAATGACACTGAAAAAAGGTGGCTATTGCAACTTCAACTCAGTGTTGAAGGCATGAACTGGACCTGCAAACTTCTTGTCAATATTTCAAAAGTGGTTTCCTGCCATTTCCTTCATCCTAAGGCTGAGAGTGTTTCACCCAAGGTCACCCAGGCCAGTTGGCTTCGTATCGAAGATGGGACTAGAACTCAGTCTCCTAGTTTCTAACTTGGTGCCTTAACCACTACATCAAACTTGTTTTCTGATTGGAACAGAAAGCAGCTTAATTAAATGGTTTTATCATCATCCTAAAGGAATTGACAAAAAAATGCAGGTACAAGAATAGCGGTAAATATTTTAAGGTTATAGTTTTCTCATCAGAATTCACAAATATAGGTAAAAATTTGCCTTAGTATTCCAAATCCACCATTCATGTTTTTACCTTCTCAGGAGTATTATCTGCCCTCTCTCGTCTTGTTTTTCCTTACCAGGCTGACTTTTTACTTGCTTTTACTGTCTTCCAAATTTGGGTCAGTTGAGTGAACAAGTCTATGAAATTATGGCAGAAATATCCATGATGTTCCAACGTGATGGGAACAAAACCTTAGTTAATTATTATAAGAGCCCAGAAACTATGAAGATGCTATACACAGACGCTTCAAGTGCTTTCTTTCATAACTTACAGATTAATATAAGTATGAGCCAGGACCAAATATTACAAGTTCTCCAGTTCACTCTTCCAGCCAGTTGTTAATCATGCTCTCTTCTGGAAATCTCCCTTCATCCACCCCAACTAACACTTAACATTATGTGGCTGCCACTGAGCATGCACAGAGACCTCACTTTCTCCCAAGCTTGATGATTACTCCTTTCTCATGCATGCCTGAGCATTGGCTTCACAAAGCTCAAGATTCAGAGAATACACTATGCCGCTAGTAATGTATAAGAAAGTTAAAATGCTTTGTTCGACACAACTTGAATTTTTATTATGAAATGGCAAAAGCTTTCAGAAATTACATAGCATGGATGTGTTATTGGACAAAAGTTCTGTTATCCAAGGTGGCACTTACGGATGGGACACAAATAGGATACTGACTAGTAGGTGGTCGGATTATCTTTAGACTTGGACTGAATTAGTCTACTTGTATTTTTGATAAAGGGTTAAATGGTTCCAGGACCAGATTTTGCACAACAGAGCATTCCAAACATTACACATTCTTTTGAGCCATTTCGACTGAGCCTAATAAAGATAATACCTAAATACATACTTTTTTTGTGTTTGCTGTTGTTTAATAATAAACCAGAATGGCTAGGATTCTTTTTAAATGGCATTTGGGTAAGCAAAAGCTGGAAGAAAATGTTTTTAAAAGCCTGGAACTCTCCTTCCTTTGGGCACTTTCAGGTTAACCCTAAACTCTTTAACTCAGAGGTGCTCCAGTTCAGTTTCTTCCCAAACTTCCAGTAGAAACACTGGGATTTTTTGGAGCCCTGGGTCAGCCTATTTCTCCACTAGCATTTCCCCGTTCTTTTCAATGGTGTCGAGACTTCGCCGCCTATGCAATTGCGAACGTTAAATATCGTAAAAGCATCCAACAAAAAAATATCCATGGATGGGAGCTTCGTGATGTTTTGTTTTTCCCCCCCTTTTCGGCTAGAAACCTTCCTCGGTTTTTGGATGTAGGTGTGGGGAAGCAGCCATAGGGAGGTTTGGGAAAAGGAAGCAGGGGGACCCCCGGCTACAGGGACAAGAGCTGCGACGAAAAGCGCAGCAACAGTCGCGTTCATGAGGAGAAAACAGCGACACGAGCAGCATATAAATTTAATAAGTAAGTTTGGGACTCATGGGAGCCGCTTCCCATTCATAGGACAAACCAGACAGCTTCCTCCCCCCCCCCCGCTCCGGAGGCTAAAGGGTGCTCCAGAGCAGGGGTCTCCAACCTTGTCAACTTTAAGCCTGGCGGACTTCAACTTCCAGAATTCCCCAGCCAGCAAAGCTGGCTGGGGGATTCTGGGAGTTGAAGTCCGCCAGGCTTAAAGTTGACAAGGTTGGAGACCCCTGCTCCAGAGCGAGACCCCTTGGATTTATTTTTTATCGCCGTCCTTTGCAGAGGATGCCTTGTTAAAATGGCTCTCCTCCCGACCGCGAATTCTCAAATATTTACTCATACGGCGGACGTACCCAACCACACCCCGGCTGGGTCTGAGAAGCTCCCGGCAGAAAAAGGGGACGGCGCGTTCGGGTTCCTCATAAAAAGAAAGTTCGCGTCTCCCTTTCCTGGACAAACGTCTGAATTGCCTTGAGCGTTTATTTTCCCCCTCCCCTCCCCTCCCCTCCAGCAGGGCGAGGCAAGCTGCTGCAAGAAAAAACTTCCTTCTCTTCCCCCCCCCCCCCCGCCGCAACCCCTTTTGGGCCAACCCCGGCCTGGCGACGGACACTCCCCGGGTAAACCTGTCCTGCGGGGCAGGAACAGGAAGCGAGCATTGTATCAAGCGGGGAACCTTTTCAAGTCCTGACAAAAAGTCCGCAAACAAACCGAGCGCTGTGCAAACACGTGGTTCGGCGGCCAGAAACTGCCTGGCTTTCCCGGGTCTCTCTTTCTCGCCTTTCCCCCAAGCCGGCGTGTTGGCGCGGCGGCTGGGCTGCGGGCGCCCGGGGCGTTGGCATCCAGCGCCTCCTCCTCACAGGTGGGAAGCCGTCCCCGAGAGACACCCACTCTCCCCCAGTTTCCCCCAGGCTAACGTTGGAGCGGGGCCAACTGGAGTGTCGAGTGGGATGGCGGCGGCAGCGGCGGCCTCTTGGCCGAGCCAGAGAGCCTGCAGGACGCGAGGGGAGCGGATCCGCTCCAAATAATGGGAAGCTGGTGGTGGTGGTGTTTTTTCCCAGGCGCTCCAAATGCTTAGCGGCGGTTTACCAGCCTTCCCGCTGCGGCTGAGTGCTCCTAAAACAACGGTCACCAACTGGGGGTCCGTGAAAAAATTTTGGTGGTCCACAGGAAAATTATTTGCATTTTTTATATTGCACTAAATCAGGGGTCCTCAAACTACGGCCCCTGGGCTGGATACGTGGAACGAAGGCTTGTGTTGCTGCAGAGAGTCTCCCCCTTCGGGGTCTTCTTGTGTGGGTTGCAGGGGGGCAGAAATTCCGACTTGGGGTCTGCTTCAGCCTCCTGGTGCAGGCCTTTGGGTGAAGGCTGGAGGGCCTTGTTCCAGTGGGACTGCATCATGGCCTGGAACTAACTGACCATCTCAGCCCGCTGAGCCTCCAGGCACCAGTACCTGGCCTTGCGTTCCCTCAAGTCTTCCCTCTGCTTGGAAAGCCTATGTTCCTAGTCCTCAGTGAGGTGCTTCTACTGAGCCTCCTTCTTGGTCAGATCCAATTTGAACTGAGCTGTTTTGCCAACTCTTTCTCATGGTGGCTGCTTCACTCCAACAACTGCTTCCTGTTGGGGCCCTAAGGAGCCCGGGTGGGGAGGCGGTGAGTGCTGGGAGGGGAGGGGTGAGTTGAGGCTGGCAAGGCACCCCTTGATGTGAGTGACATCAAGTTGACCATTCCCACCCAGTCATATGACCACCTAGCCACGCCCACCCAGCTGGTCTTTAGGTGGATCATATTAGTGGTCCACAGGATTTAAAATTATGAATTCAGTGTTCCCTGAGGTCTGAAAGGTTGATGATCCATGTCCTAAAACAAGGGTGACGACCGGGGGAAGAGCTTCTGTCTCTTGGCCGGTTTTGGGCCACTCGTGGGCTCCCAGCTCTTGCAGCGCTTTGACATTCGTCATGTGAAGCTTGGTGACCGTGTTTCTGCTTGAACAAAGAGTCCGGGGAGTGAGAAGGGCAATTGCTCAAGGCCACATAATGAATGCGTGGAAGAGGTAGGCTTTGAGAGACCGAGGTTGTCCATCGAGGGTGTGTGTGGGTTGTTCTCAGTGCAGATCGTATCTGCATGGCTTCCAGAATGCTTCCAGACCAGCCTTTTATACTGCAATCCTCACTCCTGCAATCTTGGGATTGTGCTTAGTTGCGGTAGTGGCCGCTTCCTACAGTTTTTTCCCCTCTTTCCTCCTAACCGCTGAGAAGCCATTAAGGAGGGGATGGCAGAATAAGCTGTACAGTGTCTCTTGACTGGTAGCGCTATGAACCATCCATCCACCAGGCCCTCAAATGAAAGAAGTCCTCAAGCATCCATGGGCCCTTTCTGCATTTCTTTGGAGGTGGACCTGGCTGTAAAACACACATACACTTCCAACTGTAAACTACCTACTTGTGAATAGTTAATGAGAAACAGAGCAGCTGGACTACATGTGTTGCCCTGCTTCAGCCTCTATAACCCTTTCCTTTCCAACTGATTCCAGCTGTTCACTCACAGCTGCTTCAGCCAGACACTTCTGAATCTGTCTTGCATGCTTTGGTTTTCTTCTGCAGGCCATGATATCACTGATTGTTCCTTATGTTTTGTACGCTGCAAAGACGAGGCTTATTACTAAATTGCATGAAGAAGCAAAGATCATAGGAAATATCCTTGGGAAGTCCTTAGTTAACTTCACCTGGGCTGACCAAACCACCCCCCATCCCGTTGTTGTTCTACTTTAGCTTGACAACAATAATTGCTGGCTTTCTAATTGATCTCCCCTCTTTACTGAAATTCATCATCTACCTTAACATTTGATCCATCACCAGGGCCCAGCCTGTATTAACTTGGCTATACGAGACCCAACAGTTGGAGAGAAACTATTCATATGTCTTTTGTTCTTGCTGAACTTGATACAAGGTGTCTTTGGAAAGACAAAAACAAAGCAAACAAACAAACAAAACATCCTGGTTGCTTTACTGGAGAGAACCCATAGATGAAAAGGACATCAATACAGTCACAGTATCTAGAGAAAAGCTAAACCTCAAATGTTGTGCCTTTTAATTTGCAAAGAACGTCTGATTGGCATGTCTGCCTTCTGCCAAATCAGAGTATTGTCCTTATTGCTACCTTCTGAAATAACGGAAGTGGCTTCTTTTCAGATTGGACTCTTTCCCTGCCCTACTTAGATATGTCAGAGATTGGATTGTTCTGGGATCTGCTGAATGCAAAGCTTGTCCTCTAGCACAGAGCAACGACCTTCCTTATGTGATGTGTGATTATAGAGATTCATACTCTGCTTTACAGCACTAATCAGGGCACAGACTTTACCCATTCTTTTCCTGCGCTGACCTTGATCTGCATGCCCCCTGGCAACAGGAGAGTCTCAAACTTGAGCTGAAAACTCTTTCCTTAAATTTTCATTCTGCAGCTCTAATCACTGCTTAACCTCAAGGAGAGCAGAGGCTGGTACGTGTTCCTTCAGATCTTGCTGTAATGAATCAGTGCAGGCATGTTGGCAGACACACCTGTCTAGGACAAATGAAGACATTGAGGAGCAAAGCTAAAGTAAAGCCAAGAGTTAACCAAGTCAAAAGGGATAAAAAAAAAAGCATAATGAGGAAATGGTAACAGCTGAAATGACATCATGATTCTAGGCTGAACCATATGTACTGAAGGTTGCTAGCTGTGAAACATGAGGTATGAAACTGGACCAGGGTAGAATGGCTGGCTTTTATTATGGTGTCCTGCCAGGCTATTGGCTTTAGCACTTTTAACATAAAGCAGAAATGTGAGTGATAATTAATCCATATTCATGGCCCTATGAATTTTTGCTGCACAGTTTCTTAAAGTGACAGGCATTACAGAGAGGGAGAGAATTTTCCTATTTCTCCTCCTTTTCTTTAGTTCCAGCCCGTGTTGAATCCCCAATGCACAGAAGTAAAGGATTGTTCCCCTCCTGTCCTCAGTGCTAATCCTGAGAAAGGTCTTATTAAAGGCCAATTCAGTTTGGCCTAGCAAGTTGGCCCCTCTCATGCTTAGTGCTTGGAAGCTGGGTGATGTGGGAAAACAGGAACAAAATATATAAGGGGAAAGAAGAAGAAAGACTTTCATGGAGAAACTGAGATCTCTGTTCTTTTGAGTCTGTCCCTCCTTCCCCTTCTTCTGTGTGTGGCTGATCAAAGAGTCTGATTGTACGCAATAGCAATGGAAGAACAACCTCATCTTGCAGCTTGCTTGGGATGGGAGGGTGAGGAGGGGGCAGGAAATGGGACAACACAGAGAAAACTGCAGCAGCTGAACTCATATGCAAAAAATAAGGAAGCGCAATTAAAGAAAGAATTTATACCTTACCCATGCAGGGCCGTTATAATCATAGATATCAATTCTTTCCTGTGTCTAGTACTAAATTATAGTGTTTTGCTTACAGCCCCTGAAAAACATTACTTCTCAGATACTAGAGATCAAAGCACAAATCGCTATTTCCTTTTAGTCGTGGAGGACCGAGGCAGGGGAGTCAAGAAACAGGTATGAGTGGAAATGTTGTCCCCAGAAGACCTGAATTATTTTGGAAACCTGGTCAGGTCTCCCTCCACCTGTGATATTCAACTTTTAAAAATAGAGGTTGGAGGGAATTCAGAAGCAAAAAGTGTGGAAGAAACAAATATTCGGAATGAATAATCAGTAGTCAAAACTGAAAGAAAGCTTTGGAGAAGAAAAGTTTGAGGTGGCGATGGCATGTCATAAAAAATGAATGCTTTTCCCAATTGTTCTTACAGTGATAATCGCAGTGCTATTATTCAATTGTAGTCAAGGCACCGGATGTTTCATTTCAAAGACAAGCCATAGAGTTAAAAGAGGCCTCAAATATATATTTGAGACAGAAAACCCTTATTGGTCCAGAATGTTGGGTCCCTGAAAGGTTGTAGCCAATAATCTCCGAAGAAAAAATGTTTACCATTGTCTGACTCATTCTGTACATTGTTGAAAAACTTGCACCATCGGAAATGATTTCTAAATGTTTACCTAACATTGTTTTCTTTATAACTTGAACTTACTGTTTCAGGTTTGTCTTCTGGAACAACAGGAATAAATTTGTTTTATCTTCATGAGAGCTCTTTCAATATTTGAAGATGGCTATCAGCTGGTTTTGCTTTATCTTTTCTCCAGATTAAATATACACATCTCCTCCCACCTTTCTTCATAGGACATGCCCGGTTTTCCCCCCCTAGCATTCCTATTGTAATAGTGCATCTGTTGTGATCACAAATAGCATATGGAATATGGTTTTATAGTTATAAACACTGACAGGTTAGTAGTCATAATAAAATTATTCCATCATCAATTCTATTATATATCTGGTTTTTGAAAGGTTCTCCGCCAATATACCTCTAGATATCATATCAGCGAATATATATAAAATAAGGATTCTAGATATTCAGCATGCTAATGGCCATCTGTTTGCCATTAGAAATGAGATCTTAGATTAGGTTTGACCCAGCAATGATTATCTTCTGTGGATTCAAACTCACAGTTATCTGCCTCATTATTTAACAAATATTTCTCCCCCCACTATATTTTTATATTTAACTTTTCAACTCGAGGTGAAATTCAAAATTTTTCCCTACCGGTTCTGTGGGTATGGCTTGGTGGGTGTGACAGGGGAAGAACACTGCAAAAGCCCCATTCCCTCCCCACTCCTGGGGCCAGCCAGAGGTGGTATTTTGCTGGTTCTCCGAAGTACTCAAAGTTTATGCTACTGGTTCTCCTGTTAGGAACCTGCTGAATTTCACCCGTTTTGAACATAGTATTTGTCTCAGCCAAAATGCATGGTCCTAGCAATGTAAGTATATTGTGATGTCTGTCACAGTAAAAGAAGGGAAAAGGCATTATCCTCAATATTTGAAGAGACATACACTGTACATTATTTATACTTTTATGGCCATGTCATCATTTTGTGGGAGAGTTCCAACCACAAATAATCCTGAACTTATGACCACAATGGAGCCCATAATTTCCATTGCTAAACAAAACAAGAGTTTTGCCCCATTTTATGACCTTTTTGCCCCTGTTGTTAAGGGAATCACTAACTTAACACTAACTTAAGTGTTAAGTTAATGACACGGTTGTAAGTGAATGGCTTCTCCATTGGCTTTGCTTGTCAGAAAGTTACAAAAGGTGATCACATGACCAGGCAGGATACTTCAATTGTCATAAATATATGCCAGTTGCCAAGCGCCTGAATTTTGATCACATGACCACAGAGAGGTGGCAATGGTCATAAGTGTGAAAAATGGCCAGAGGTCACAATTTTCAGCGCTGTTGTAACTTTGAACGGTCACTAAACTACTGGTTGTAAGTTGAGGATTACCTGTATTGAGATGTGTGTGTGTATGTGTGTGTGAGAGAGAGATAAATATTAGGGATTATATTTTCCCAATTTTCCCATATGGTCTCCTCTGAACAGCTTTGAAGGCTTGGGTATTTCATGAAGTCTAACTATTCCTCTGGTAACAGACCAGTTTTATTTAACTTGACTATTAATTCTCAGTTTTTATATAATTAATTTTGCAAGGTGTGTTTTTAATCTGTTTTATTTTAACCCAAATTAGAAATGTAAGGAGACACGCACACCTAAGAATCTGGTTTGAATAGCTTATATGCGTTGTAAGTAAAATAAATTAAAGTAAATAATAAAATAATTCTGAGGCTCAGATTTGGGGAAAACATTGTGGTTGTGTAAATAGAAATTTTAGGAAGAGGGTGGGCAACATGAAAACACATTTTGTACTCTTCTCCTTGCATGCTCTTTGTTACTGTTTTTGCCTCAGAAATAGGAGCCTTATAAATAGAATTAAGTAGATGAGCAGGGTATTCTTGAGGCCTAACTCTGTAGCTTGCTTTCTACAGAGAATCTTTGTCAGGGTCATATTTCCACTAGCAGACAAAACAATCCTGTTTCTGAAAATTAAATGTAGTGTCAAGAGTACCAAGCATCTTCCATTTTCATGAGCCTTTTCAGACCGCAGTTTTGCAGTGCATTGTTGGAACATGTCCCACAGGAGATGCTGAGCAGCACACACACAGACATGTTGGGCTTTTTCAGGGCTGTTTCGCCACTTGCCTTTGGCTCTAGCAGGACCTGTAATGAGGAAAAAAACACTCCGACAACAACTTGCATTGCAGGTGTATATCCGATCACACGCAGTAGGTTTGATTTCAGAATAGATGTATATGAGTTATACAGGCTGAGAATTCTAGGGCTCAGAGGCTTAGCACATCTGGACGATAAAGTCAGTGCCAGCTGTAGGTAGGCCTCACCCGTAGCCTTTCATTCTGTCAGCTGGCTTGAAGGTTTAATGGAGTAGAATCGTTTTTCCTTGTAGTTGTTATAACAGCAACTGTGGACTACAAAGGGGGACCTCATTTTGTTTGTTCCCTGCAGCTGAGAAAACCAGATATTCCTTTGTTCTCTGTGTGTTTCAGAAATAGATTGTTTTACACATCAGTAGCTACAGATAGTCCTCGACATACCTTTTGTTTTGTGACCGTTCGAAGTTTCAATAGCACTGAAAAAAGTGACTTACGACCATTTTTCACATTTACAACCGTTGCAGCATCTCCGTGGTTACATGATCAAAATTCAGATGCTTGCCAATTGGCTCGTATTTATGACAGTTGCAGTGTCCGAGGGTCATGTGATCACTGGTTGTAACCTTCTGACAAGCAAAGTCAATGGGGAAGCCAGATTCACTTAACAACCGTGTTATTAATTTAACAACTGCAGTGATTCACTTAACAACTGTGGCAAGGAAAGTCGCAAAATGAAGCAAAACTTAACTGTCTTGCTGAGCAACAGAAATTTTGAGCTCAAGCGCAGTCATAAATCAAGGACTCCTACAAACTAACTTTAAACCAGGGTTCTCAAACTCGGGGCCTGCGGGCTGGATGCGTCACATGCTGGCCACCCCACTCCCGTTTTAGCAAAGGGGGGGGAAGTCGCGATATGTCACAGGACGATGTGTGTTTGACACCCCTGCTGTAAGTGAAAATGATAACCTTACAGCGGCCTGCGTTTTAAAATGATGTATTTGTAGTATTCAATAAATGCATGTCTTCATTTCCAGACAAATAAAACAGTTTTGGTTTTAATTTTCTTGGTTTCAAGAAATCTAAAAGTTTGCAGAAAAGACTTTCATAATTATTCTTACCTTTTAAGAAAGGGAAAAAAGAGTAGGCGGTCCTTTCCTAACTGCACACTAGCCCATGGTTGGATAAAAGCTCAGAATCCTCCTTTTACTTTTGAACTGCCAATTGTCAAGACAAAAGAGGCTTTTGTGGAATATAAATGGCAGCCAAACCCTCACAAGCACCTCTGCCTTGCTGAAAGAGTTAATCCTGGCACCCACCCCATTCCTCTGCCAGGGAATAGTGCCATTAATTGAGCAGGCCTCTCCTGTGTGATCCATCACAGAAGGGGAAACATGGGACGGATGGGGGGTAATAACAACAAAGTCTCGGCTAATTTGGGAAAATTGCTCTGATTTGGGAAAATTGCAGTGTTTTCCCCCAGGTGATTGACGAGCTTTGGAGAACGGAGGTTTTTGAGCCAGGTGTCTTTGTGTGGCATTCACTGCTGGCTTCCCTCCACTGCCTCTCATAATGCTGAGTTGGCAGAGCCAAGGCAAGGCTGCACAGAAGCCAAAGAGACTTCAACATCATCTTTGGAAAAGTCTTCAAGCACCGGGATTGTCCTCCACCCTTGGTTGGGCATTCCCCCTCTGGCCTCTGAGCTATTTCCAATGTTGACTGTCCTTAATTTCTTTCAGGTATCGAGAGTTCGCTATTTGGAGCTCCTGGAAAGGAACCGGGCCTCTTGAATTGAAGGCCACAGTTCTTCACTGCTGATTTATAGCCGAGTATTTCCTACCAATATCCTGGCTGGGTTTGGAATGCTTCCCTCAGCTGTGGATTCACATATGAATTGCAGAGACCTACAGCTTCTTCTCCGACAGAAGAAAACGTGGAAGCTGGCAAGAGATTACAGGTAGTCCTTATTTTGCAACCATCCATTTAATGACTTCAAATATACAATGGCACTGAAAAAACTGAAATGACTATTTTTCACACTTACGGCCATTGCGGCATTCCCACATTCACATGATCAAAATTTGGACGCTTGGCAATTGGCTTGTATTTTGGTAACTACAGTGTCCTGGGTCCATGTGATCACCTTTTGTGACCTTCTGACAAGCAAAGTCAATGGGGAAGCTAGATTCACTTAACAACTGGGTTACTAACTTAACAACTGCAGTGATTCACTTAATAACTGTGGCAAGAAAGGTCATAAAATGGGGCAAAGTTCACTTAACAACTGTCTTGCCTAGCAGCAGAAATTTTAAGCTCAATTGTACGTCAAGGACTACCAGTACCAAACTCACTGTTTCAAATTTCACTGAAGGAGATAGTGCAGATGTCATAGCCACCAAGGTTCAGGGGCCACTCCTTGGTCAGGTTCAGAGTTAAACTGTGAATAACCTTTGTTCAATGCATGTCTCGGATTATATATTTGTCTCTCTCTTCTCCCCCTTCCACTTGATAGCAGCTCAGCAGGGAGCTTATGAATACCATTTGAGTTGGATAAGGTACTTCTGCTGGTCAGAGCGAGAATGTGTAAATGAGCTGCACAGTGGATTCCAGGTCCACATTTCTGGCTATAATTTGTGCCCTCTTCTTGTACTCACACAGTAGGAGCTCAGAGACCATGCAGTGTAATAACCAGGGTGAGCTCCGGTCTTGAGTTCACGTGGTAGCCTTGAACAAGTCACTCCCAGGTCTCAATATGCCTCCATATTTTGAGCCGTATGGATTTTTGAAGTGGTACAAATGACTGAGGTAACATAGGTGAGGGGTGCTGAATTAAGGATTGGGACTTTCAGAAGCAAAGTGTGGTTCACCTAAGCCTCAAAAGAAATGGGAGTGGGGGGGGGAAGAGAGGGAGGGGAAAGAGAAACCACTTGTCCATGTGGTGGTAATCATGGGGAAATCAGTGAAATATGGAGATATACAGGTAACCCTTAACATGCGAGCACAATTGAGCCCAAAATTTATGCTGTTAAGTGAATTTTGTCCCATTTTACAACTTTTCTTGCCACATTTGTTAGGTTGAATCACTGCAGTTCTTAAATTAGTAACAAGGTTGTTAAGTGAATCTGGCTTCCTAATAAGACTTTGCTTGTCAGAAGGTCCCAAAAGGGGATCACGTGACCCAGGAGCGCTGTGACCATCATACATATGAACCACTTTCCAAGCATCCGACTGTAAATCATATGACCATGGGGATCCTGCGATGGTCATAAGTGTGAAAAATGGCCATAAGTCACTTTTTTCAGTGCCGTTGTAACGTTGAACAGTCACTAAGCAAACTGTTGTAAGTCAAGGACTGCCTGTACCTTTTTTTTAAAAAAAAATTGCAGAATGATAATGGATGGGCAATTGGCTTGTCTTCGTGCAGTTGGCAGAAATGGTTTCACCAATTCATTAACTCTTTATGGGACAACAATGAAGGATAAACCAGAGATATTAAATTAACACCTGGAAAAAGGCAGATTGGAGCTGTAAGAGAAAATACAATTCAGTCCTGGTTTATCTCTCTGTAAGCTATACAGAGTAAGGACATAATCAGGACAGAGGAAGCCAAATCAGTCCACATAGTCTTATTTCTATAATGATTTGCTTCTAGCAGATCTTCAATGAAAACTAAAAATAGGAAGTACAGGTAGTCCTCAAATTACGACCACAATTGTGCTCAATATTTCTATTGTTAAGTGAGACTTTACGACTTTTCTTGCTACAGTTGTTAAATGAATCACTGCAGTTGTGAAGCTAGTAACACGGTTGTTAAATGAATCTGGCTTCCCCATTGACTTTGCTTAGGTCGCAAAAAGGGGATCACATGAGCCCAGGACACGCCAACCATCATAACTACAGGCCAGTTGCCAAACATCTCAATGTTGATTGTCACATGACCGCAGGGATGCTGCAACAGCTGTAAATGTGTCATTTTTCTCAGTATTGTAACTTCAAATGGTCACTAAATGAATGGTTATAAGTCAAGGATTACTGTAGAACCTGGTTAGACAACTGAAGCTGCAATCGGGGTGATTCAGAGAAAATCCAGTTAGCATAGACCTGGGCCATGGAAAGCTTTAAACTCCAACACCTCCAATTGGACATGGAGCTAAATCAGTGTCAGTATAACTGATACATCTCTAGACCTAGCCTTCCAGTCTCCATAAGGAAAATGTTTTTGGATCATCTCCAAGAGCACCTAGGCACTGAATATTATAGTCACCGAGCTTGAAATTTCCAAAAACACATGACAATACTGTCTACCTTAGTCCCTGAAAATACTATGGAGCAACTGAAGTTTAAAGGAACATTTAGTGGAGAAGAAAAGGTGGAAGCCCCAAGGATGGCTCATTTCCTTTCTATTTCCATTTTGCTGTTTCTTTTAATATGGTTCACATAATTCTTTCATGTTACCTTATCTCACTTCCTGAACCATCTGCTGGTTTCAACTGTTTTTTACATTTGTACTTGGAATTCTCTCCCCCACAAATCTTTCTATACTTTGGGGAGAATTTTATAATGGTAGAATTAAAAAGATACAATTGGGATCTCATAGCGGTTATCAGGTAACATTCCTGGTTCTAATCTGGGCAGAGTGATGCCCCAGAAATAACAGAGAATCATTGAATCCAAAGAATGGAATGGAATGGAATGGAATGGAATGGAATGGAATATAATAGGGAATGGGTATTGGCGGGGAGGGGAGGAGAGGAGAGGAGAGGAGAGGAGAATTCTTTATTGGCCAAGTATGATTGGATACACAAGGAATTTGTCTCCGGTGCATAAGGTCTCGGTGGACATGCAAAACAACAGAGTAATAATAATCATAATAATGATACTAATAAGAGAAGGTAGTAGAAAAGATGAGGATAAAAGTAACACAGCCATACTACATGGGTAAACAGACATAAGACAGCACTGGGGAAAAGTAATAATCCCCAGAACTAGTTAAATCAGTCATTTTGATATTGTAAGAAATTCTGCTTCCTTTTTTTGCACAATCGTGCCTCTAAAATAGGACACTGAAACTGTTTTTTTTTTTAAAAAAGATGAAACCTCCCATCAATAGGCAAAACTCTAATGATAGAAAATTGGTTCTGTTTAAGTAAATGTTTGCCCCCCCTTCATAGAATGCCATCAAGTAATCACAGAATGTTATGGTTTTGCAGAAGATACTTTCACAATCCTGACCTAATAATCTGCTAAATTGATTTTACAGTCAAAGACCTGTATTTTTCGGAGTATAAGAAGCACCTTTTCCCCCCCAAAAAAGAGTGTGTCTTATACTCCAAATGTAGCCCCGCCCAGCTCCTCAAACGGAAGTTTCAGAGGCTGAAAAAAACCCCAAACGGAGCTTAGAAAAAAAGCCCCAAACGGAGCTTCAGAAAAGAAGCTCCCAAACAGAGCTTCAGAGGCTTTTTTCTGAAGTTCTGTTTTGAAGCCTTTCAGAGGCAGAAAAAAGTTTTTTCTGAAACAAAGTTTCAGAGACAGAAAAAAAAAGCAAAAAAAAAAAAAAAAAGCAAGGCACAGAGCTCACAACGAAGGAACCTGTTGCTAAAATTCACCTCTGAGAACAACTGATTGGGGATATTCTGGGAGGCTGATCCACCAGCCAATCGGCTTTTTTCTTATTTTCCTCCCCAAAAATTAAGGTGCGACTTATACTCTAGTGTGTCTTATACTCTGAAAAATATGGTAAATAGAAATCTGTTGTAAGGTACTTCTCAGTTTATGACCACAAATGACCCCAAAATTTCTGCTAAGGCAGTCGTTAAGTGAATTTTGCTCCATTTTTACAACCCTTTGTGCCACAGTTGTAAAGCAAATCGTTGCAATTGTTAAGTGAATCATCCTGTTAAGCAAATCTGATTTTGCTTAACTGACCTTGCTTGTCAGAAGCCGGTTGATTACAAATGGTGATCACATGACTTCGGGACAATGCAGCAGTCATAAACACGTGGCAAGCACCTGAATTTTGATTGTGTGATCATGGAGATGCTGCAATGGTCGTAAGTGTGAAAACCGGTCATAAGTCACTTTTTTCAGTGTCGTCGTAACCTCAGTCACTAAATGAATGGCTGTAAGTTGAGGACTACCCTATGCTTTGTTTCCCCAAAAGTCTCTTTTTATATGGTAGCATAACTGATAAAAATATTTGATGCCTTTTATTAGCCCAGGGCTTATAGAAAGGTGGGTTGGGCTACCAGAAAATCTTCTGAAGTCTTTGAGCACAGGTAGTCTTTGACTTACAATCATTTGTTTAGTGGCCAAAGTTACAACTGTACTGAAAAAGTGACCTATGATTGATTTTCACACTTACGACCGTTGCAGTATTCCCGTGGTCACATGATCAAAAATTGGATTCTTGGTTCATGTTTATGACAGTTGCAATGTCCCAGGGTCATGTGATCCACCTTTTGCAAACTTCTGACAAACAAAGTCAATGGGGAAGCCAGATTCACTTTACACCTGTGTTACTAACTTCACAAGTGCAGTGATTCACTTAACATCTGTGGCAAGAAAGGTCGTAAAATGGGGCAAAACTCACTTAACAACCATCTCATCTAGCAACAGAAATTTTGAGCTCAGTTGTGGCCATAAGTCTTAGAGTTGGTTTGGGCCCCCTCCATCTTTTAAACTTTTAATCAACTTTTAAACTTTAATTAGTTTACTTTATTGTCATTTCACCTCATACAATGAAATTAAATGCCATCTTCAGTGTACATCATACATAAGAAAACTATAAAAAATAAAACAAAAACACACATCCTTCACATTCTATACAATTGAATTAAAAACCCTTGGTACTGCTTTAATATTACACTATAAAGTAGAATTCAGTATAGTTACTGCTCTGGGATAGAAGCTGTTTTCAGGCTATTTGTCCTTTTTTTTTATTATCCTGTATTGTCTGCCAGATGGTAATAGTTTTTTAAAAAGGTGCCCAGAATGAGATGGATCTTTAAGAATGTTTTGAACTTTCTTAAGGCAACGGGAGCTATAAAACTCTTCCAAGAAGGGGAGAGGGCAACCAATGATCCTCTGGGCAATGATGTTGACCCTCTGGAGTGCTGTCCTATCTGCCACTGCAATTAGCAAACCATACACAGGTGCAGTAAGTTAAAATACTCTCTATAGTGCAGCGGTAGAAGGTCACCAGCAATTTTTCATTCAGTTGTTGTTTCCTGAGAAGTTTCAGGTAGTATAATCTCTGCTGGGCCCTTTTGACCAGTGCTGCAATGTGAGCACCCCAGGTCAGGTCCTCTTTTAGGATAACACCCAAAAACTTAAAACTGGCCACTTGCTCCACTTGGTCTCCATTGATAACCAAAGGCTGGATATCTGATCTATTCCTTCTGTAGTCCACTATAAGCTCCTTAGTCTTATTGGTGTTAAGGACCAAATTATGGTCTCCACATCACGACAATTATTCTCTCCCTGTTTTAACTGCCTCCCAGTGGGATATAGTAGTCATATGGCTTTTATGAATTTAATTGTACACTGCTCAGAGTCACTCTGTGAGCGAGATGGACAATTTCTAAATTTGATATATGAATAAATGAAAATGAATGAAATATGCTCTTTTCTAGTAAATGACTTCTATCTGGTAATCTGGCATCGTTGATTTAAAAAGATAAAACTTCCATCAAATGTCATGAAAGCCTTCCCTGTGAGCCTGACTGCAGTCTGCATGGCTGCATAGCTTCTGCCTTAGTGTTAGAAACACCTTCCTTCCTATTGAAGCTCTTGATGAGGTGGCTAAGGATATCTCAGTTGCATAAACTAGGATGATTCAGGAAGTTCAGCATGGCTAGTGGCCAGGGGTGGGATTGAAAATTTTTAGCAACCTGTTCTCTGCCCGGTTGCTTGGTGGGTGTGGCCATGGGGGGGTGGCTTACTAAGCCTCCTGCACCATGGTAGTGGGGATCGTTTTCGCCCTCCCCAGGCTCCAGAGGCTTTCCTTGAGCCTCTGGGAAAGCAAAAGCAGCCTCCCCTGGGCTCCAGGAAACCGGCCCATTTTCGAACTTTCGTTTTTCACCCTCTGCATGGGCCCTGCAGTTACCTCACATCCAAAATGGGCTGCGTGGAGACTCCTGAGAGGGGCAGGGCAAGGTGGGCGGGGCCAGCCAGTCCTTGCAACTACTGGTTCGGTGAACCAGATGTAAAATTAGCATCTGGTTCACCCGAACCGTTCGAAACCGGATGAATCCCACCCCTGCTAGTGGCAGCTGGTAATAATTAGCTTTTATCAGGGAATTCTTGGAAGGCATAGTCCATCAGAGAGTTTAAATTATCGTCCTACTAGATCATAACAGACCTAAACCTAGCAGCCATCAAGTGAGCCACCACATCTTTGCAGGGATGTAACTCTTTTTCTCTAGGGAACACAACAAAAACGAGTTGAAGATATGAAGAACATGACAGAGGTGGGCTATTCTGAGCATGTTACGTCTAATGGGCTGTTTTCATCAATGCTGCTTTTCTTCTTTATTATCCAGGTATCTTCATCCATCTTCAGATCTGTCTCTGTTTTCATTTGCCCATCTGTCAAGGACTAATTGGATCTGCTTTTCCTCATTTAGGCTAGATCCTGCATAGTCAATATTGCCTCTCGCACTTTCCTTCACCTTTTCAAAGGGTTTATGCTTCCAACATCATGGTATTCAGACTTCAACAGATGGACTGATTATGAGTGCATGTTAGTCCAATAAGAAGATATTCAGACCACTTAAATCTCCAGGGCTCAACAAAAATGAGAGAGTTTTGGATTATTCATCATCATTAAAAAGAATAAGAGTAGACTTTGGTTTAGTCCTAATATGGCTTCTATATATTGTAGAAACTCCTTTATACTTTATATTATTGAAATATAGTTTATTCTAGTTGACATATGCCTACTTAAAACAGACCTCAAGAAGAGATACAATAGAACTGCCATTTCAGTTAAAGCTCCAGGCGCTGTTGATATAATTTGGAAATTAAAACTTAATCCACAGAAAAAGAAGACTTTATGGCAGATACTCCATCTATTTGAGTATCCTTCTTTCTGAAGCAGGGTCTCCAACCTTGGCAACTTTAAGCCTAGCGGACTTCAACTCCCAGAATTCTTTTCTGGCTGGGGAATTCTGGGAGTTGAAGTCCGCCAGGCTTAAAGTTGCCAAGGTTGGAGACCCCTGTTCTGAAGGATACTTTTCTACCAAAAGATCACACCTGAAATTTGAAAATGCTCTTGTACTGCCATTGTTCTGGAGCAGTGATGACGAACCTTTTTGGCACCAGGTGCCCAAACCAAACCCCATGTGCATGTGTGTGTGGGCACGCCAGAAACCCGAAGACCAGCTGGCCGGCGCATGCATGCCTGTGTTTTGGCTGTTTTCAGGCCATTTGGGGGGCCATCTTCAGGCCCAAAAATGGCCTGGAAAACTGCCCCAAAACAGCCTTAAAATGGCCCAAAAAACGGCCTGAAAACAGCCTGGAAAACGGCCCCAAAACCGGCCGTTTGGCTGTTTTCAGGCCATTTTCTGGTGCTCCAGCAACTGCGAAGACCAGTCGGCCAGCGCAGTGGAAACCAGTAGATCAGCTGGCAATGGCACACATGCCCACAGAGAGAGCTCTGCATGCCACTTCTGGTTCGCCATCATGGTTCTGGGGCATATATGATCTCAGTGCAGGGGTGAAATGCTCTTGGTTCAGACCGGATCACCCGATCTGGTAGCAATGGCAGCGGGTGGTTCGGAAAACCGGTAGCAAAAATCCCTGCGCCCCCCCACCCATGCCTAGCTGAGCCACGCAATCATCAGAGATTGGTGGTTTTTTTTTACTTTTAAAAGCATTTTTTCTTCCACCGAAAAAATGCTTTTAAAAGTAAAAAAAAAGCCTCGGATGATCGTGTGGTTCAGCTGGGATCGTCAGAACCCTTTAGAAGCATTTTTTCTACAGCCTCTTGGGCCAAAGAGGCTGTAAAAAAATTGCTTTTAAAGGGATCAGACAACTCAGCTGGGATCACCAGAACCGTTTAGAACCATTTTTTCTACAGCCTCTTTGGCCAAAAAGGTTGTAGAAAAAATGCTTTTAAAAGTAAAAAAAAAAAGTTGGCCATGCCCACTGTCAAATTACCCCCCCAAGCCACGCCCACAGAACCGGTAGTAACAAATTTTACATTTCACCCCTGCCTCAGTGGCTATGAGAACCAAATAGGTGGTATTCATCTATAGGGCCGAGGAAGAATTCTAGAGAATTCAGAAAGTTACACAGCTTTTTGTTTGTTTGTTTGTTTAATTGGTTGGCTTTAATAAAGACTTCACTTTGCTATGGCTTTGGAATTTGTCGTACCCTTACGGGCAGAAGTTTGGATGTTCTTTGGAGAATCTTCTCCAAATGTCTCTGTCAAAGGTTCACAAGGAAGAGTTCATTCTTAGTTTTAGAAGCCCACTGAGGGAATGTTCTCCCCAAAGAGGCTTGTCTGGGACTCATCCCACTTTTTTTTTTTTTTAGTGCCAAGCTGTGATAATTTTCCCAGGTATTTCTTACGATAGCAATTTACCTTTGGGATGTGTTTACATTATAATGGGAGTGTGGTTTTAATTATATTCCTCTGTTGTGCTTCTGATGCTTTTATTACTTTGAAAAGTTTTGTGATCCGCTCTTGTTACTGGAGGAATTAAAAATACGTTGCTTTTCTGCAGTGCACTATTTCAAACTGCCGATGGGAAATGAAATATTGAATGTTCACCCATGTCATAGACTCTCTCTAGAGTTTTGCACAATAAACATGTTAGGAGAAAAGATACTTCTCTCCGACATGTTAATTTTCTTGGCATAGGGACTGCTTTATGTGGGAAATATTCAGATTTATGAAAGTCCCTCTTGTATTCTTTAAAAAATGATACAGCTAAGCAGTAGATATATGGATTGCTTTCCTATTTTGGAACATAGGAAACTGCCATATACCATGTACCCTCTTTTATAATGCTAGAACCCAGCTGTCAGCCAATAAAGTTGAATGGTGGGAAATTAAGGACAGAAAACAGGAAATATCCTTCACACAGCATACTGTATAGTTAAAATGAGCCATTTGTTTTCACGAGATACAGTGAAGGCTGCCAACTTGGAGGGCTTAAATGGAACTAGACAGATTAATGACAGTTAAGACTATTAATGGATACTAGTCATGTTGGCTATATATTAAATCCAGTAATGGAGTTGTTGAATTCAGTTGCTAGAGAGGATGGCTGGAAGGGTGCTACTAAGCTCGCATCCTATTTGCAAGCTTCTCTTGCTAGATCTTAGAGGTATCTAATCGGCCATTTTAGGAACAAAATGTTGATCTAGACCAGGGGTGTCAATCTTGCATCATCACGGCAGCGTCACATGAAGTATCGGGACTTTTCCTCCCTTCGATAAACCAGGCGGGGGCGGAGCCAGTACGTGATGCATCCGGCCCGCAGGCCACAAGTTTGACACCCCTGATCTAGACTCTAGATAATGTGTTCATTGGTTCTGACACAGAATATGTTCTTATGCTTCTTGGAAACAATTTTCCCAAAGTGCAGGTTGATGGTTTTTCACCTTAATCACTTGCTCCCTGATCATGGCAATATGTAAAGTATGGCTTCTCCGTTGACTTAGGAGCCTGTCTAAGAGGGAATATAGTGGTTTTAGCTCTTCATGGGCCCGGAAGACCATTTTCTTGTACTTGTAAAGCCAAAGTCTCTGGATAACTTTGATTCCAAAAGAGAGATCCTGACACATATTTCCTCAAAAGCAAAACGCATTCTGAACAGGAATAGCATTCTGAATAGAACAAGGATCTTGTAAAACTGAGCTTAAAATGAAATCCTAGTTTCAAATGTGGAAATACTTTGCCTGCTTGCACTGTAGCTACTTTATTTAATTAACTTATACATTTGAATTTTGTCCATATCCTGGCTCAGTGCTAAAGCCAGGAAACGTTTAAGAAGATGATTATTAAATTTACATGTGATATATAATTTAGGTAGGAAGATGAGCTGAAGGTTCTGCTTTGATACCTGTTTCCCAGAAGAATAATGGAGACTCAGTTGTGAGATAAAAATAAACAAGAACTGAAATACAATACATAGTGAGATTCAAGCTTCAAAAACTTAATCACCTTGTTGCCTAGGGTAATAGTAGCAACCTAGCCATGTGCTAGAAAGTGGTAGGGTGAAGGAGACTGAACAGCATCAAAGTAGCTTCCACAAATGTAGCATTGCCCATAGTGTTGCTTTTCCTGTGTTGTGGGCTTCTAGTTTGAACTACAAGAAAGCAATTTCCCACAGTTTCAGCCAAGGGATCTTCCTTATCCTTAAGGGAAGAAACCTGGATCAAGTCAAGTATTTTAATAGCATACAAATTGTACACAGAGCTAGCTTGAATTTCATAATTATTATCTTATAAACATCTATCTAGTCCCTCTATGGAAAAGAAAGATGCTTCCAGGTTAATGCAACTGTGTTGAGTAGTAATATGCTTCAAAGATAATACTATGAAATTTACTGTAAATTCCAGTATTTTTACATAAAAGTCATTACTGTGTACCTACTAATTATTCTGACTTTGATTCAGAAATTTTGATTTCTGCAAGATCCACTCTGAAGAAGCAGACTCCATTTCTTTTTGGTTATGTTTATCTATGTGTTAAATATGTAACACATAGATAGTTTTCTATTTCACCTTTCCTTCAGGAATTCCAGTGCACTTCTATGACTAGAGATACCCTTGGGGCCTTTTCCCCCTTAGTCTTACTTTATTTCCTAAATGTTTTCAAAAAACAGAACAAATGTGAGATATTAGAACCAAATGACTTTGCATTGTCTTCAGCAATTCGCTCAGGTGGCTAATTAAATAAGGTATGAACTGATGAACTTTTATCAAGTGCAAGTTCCTTGGACCTACTGTGCTATTTTATTCCTTCCTCATCTGACTACAATGAACAAGACTGCAGATTGCCATAAAGTGCCCCTAAATGTCTTTTGATAGTCCCATGTTTCCCCAAAAATAAGACCCTGTCTTATATATTTTTTTGAACCCTGAAATAAGCACTTGGCTTTATTGCCATGTGCTCAAAAGCCTGATTGGGCTTATTATCAGGGGATGTCTTATTTTGGGGGGGAAACAGGGTAAGTATTTGCCTTTCCAAAAAGATCAACCAGAGTAGCTTATTTCTGCCCTAGAAGGAAATTACTAAATTCACTGAAATGATTCAACAACTTTTTAAACAGCTTGCCTCTTAGTTCTGTTATGTGTTGTAAAGATTCACATTTTTGTAAGTCACCATGATTTGGCATTGGGGATGTTGAGAAAAGGGGAAGGCACTAAGCCAGTAAGTTTCATTAGGCTTTTGCATAATGCTTTCCTGCGGTACGTTTTGGCGAATGTACTGTTCTGGAGACTTTAAAAAGGATATTACAGTCAAGAACTGGTATTAAAAAGGGTGACTAAAATGCCAAAGGGGGTAAAAGATGGCTGGAAGAAAAAGAAAGAAAAGAAAGAAAGAATGAAAGAAAGAAAGAAAGAAAGAAAGAGAAAAAGAAAGCAAAAGAAAGAGAGAGAGAGAGAGAAAGAAAGAGAGAGAGAGAGAGAAAGGAGAAAGAAAAAAGAGAAAGAAAAGAGAAAAAAGAAAGCAAGGCAGAGAGAGAAAGAGAGGAAAGAAAGAGAGAGAGAGAACACGGAAGAAAGAAAGAAAAACAAAAACAGAAGAACAGAGGAAAGAAGTCTGGTTTTTGTAATCATATTTTAGTGTGGTTCCTAACAATACACTTCGATGTTAGGCTGGGTATAATGACTTGGAATCACATAAGTTTTGCACTATGGGAAAAAGGACAAATTGGAACCAACACTCTTCCCCCCCCCCCTTCTGTGAATTTTGTATTGCTACATTCAAACAACAGATTTCTCCAGAAGGACATCTGGGATTTGGGTGGGTGCAAATTATGGGCTCTTTCATCTCCTTATAATATGAATAAGAACCAGATTTTTATGAAATGATCCTCTTTTACAGTCGTCAAAAGACCCCCCCCCACTCCCGCTATGATGTATTGCCCTTCTGTTCCTGCTACTTGCCAGATACTGTTGAAACATTCTTGTACCACATAAAATGACCATAGAACAACTTCTTTGTGCATTATTTAGGGAAAAAAACCCTGAAAGAAGCATTAACATTGAAGTAAATGGAATAGTTGACCTGACATTATCAATGATAATTCAGACCAGAACCTTTGAATTTGAACCAGTTTCTTCACGCTTGCACTGAATCTCTTCAAGACAAATAATACACAGGGCTCAAGCAATTTTCTGATTCCTATTCAGGAGCTACACAGATTAAATTTACACAGTTTATCAGCATGGTGCTACAGACCCAGCCTTTAGCACCTTCTAGGTCCTATGCCGAAGATGATAATTTTGGTTTTTTTTAATAAAAAAAATAGATTGGTTTATTTATTAAAAGTCACTGGCAAGCTGGCATGTTGTAAATCAAAGTATAGGCAGTCCTCATCTTACAAAGGTTCATTTAGTGACTGTTCAAAATTGTAACGGCACTGAAAAAAGTAGTTTATGACCGTTTTCCACACTTATGACCATGCAGCATCTCCACAGTCACATAATCAAGATTCAGTTGCTTGGTCATTGTCTCATATTTATGATGGTTGCAGTGTCCCTGAGTTAGGTGATTACCATTTGCAACCTTCTGACAAGCAAAGTCAATGGGGAAGCCAGATTCACTTAACAACCATGTTACTGACTTATTAACTGCTGTGATTCACTTAACAACTATGGCAAGAAAAGTCATAAAATGGGGCAACACTTAACAACAGCCTCGCTTAGCAGCAGTAAGTTTGGGCTGAATTGTGAACGTAAGTTGAGGTCTACCTGTAAAGTACCAATCTCCAGCATCATAACTATTCATATATATTAGAAATGAACAGTATTCTATATATGTATTCTATGTATTGAACTCCAGATAGGCCCAGTAGTTATTCTTACAAGGCAAACATTAGGTGACTCTAGTCCAATGCTCTTTTTGGAAGGGTGCGTACCCTTCACTCCCTATAAAACACATAGAAAGAATGATTGATCTGATAAAAACTACAAAGAGAAACTTCAAAGGACACTATTTTTGGGGAAAGCATCCTTACATATTCCCTTCAAGTAATCAGTATTTTATAATTAACTGTTTCTACTATAGCACCCATTGAATGAATAGACAAATGGGCAAGGTTTGGTTCTGCAACCCAACAAGACAGACACAGACTTCAGAGGATAATTAGAACTGCAGAAAAAAACAATTGCTATCAACCTGCCTTCCATTGAGGATCTATATACTGCATGAGTCAAAAAGTGGGCTGTGAAAATATTTGCAGACTCCTCACATCCGGGACATAAACTGTTTCAACTCCTACCCTCAAAACGACGCTATAGAGCACTGCACACCAGAACAACTAGACACAAGAACAGTTTTTTCCCGAAGGCCATCACTCTGCTAAACAAATAATTCCCTCAACACTGTCAAACTATTTACTAAATCTGCATTACTATTAATCTTCTCATTGTTCCCATCACCCATCTCCTTCTACTTATGACTGTATGACTGTAACTTTGTTGCTGGTATCCTTAAGATTTATATTGACTGTTTCCCTATGACTATCATTAAGTGTTGTACCTTATGATTCTTGACGAATATATCTTTCTTTTATGTACTCCGAGAGCGTATGCACCAAGACAAATTCCTAGTGTGTCCAATCACTCTTGGCCAATAAAGAATTCTATTCTATTCTATTCTATTCTATTCTATTCTATTCTATTCTATTCTATTCTATTCTATTCTATTCTATTCTATTCTCTCCTGGCATCCATTTTGTTTGAGTGTCATAGTATGCTGTTCCCAGCTGCAAGAATTGAGGACACCCATCCCATCTGGCCATTAGCCTTTGTATATCCAAATCAGTTTACCACATGGGTGGGCAATTATGGTCTCTTTATGACCTGTGGACTTCAAGTCCCAGAATTCCTGAGTCAGCCATGGCTGGCTTGGGAATAATGGAAGTTGAAGTCCACAGGTCTTAAAGAGGCCATATTGCCCTCCCTTGGCAGGCTGTATTTAAGCTACCTTCCCATAAAATGAGCAATTCTATTAAACTGGATGTGCAGACAGGAACAAAAATTTGACTTTATTTCAGTTATGATGTCGCCTTGCCGGCATGGTCTTTCTTCCCCAAATCAGCTAAAACACCCTTAGACATCAACAGTTTGGTTGCTTTTGTACAAAAAAAAAAAAAAAAGAGCTTTCAAATCATGAATGGAGATCTATACTAATAACTATAATAACTAACCATAAGCGTGGCATTGATTTGCATCTTTTAGAAAGTTAAGCAGCATAGCAAGTCAGTAAGAATAGCTTCTTACCAAAAAAGAAAAGGCAAATGAAAAATAATTAGTATTCAGTGCCAGATAAATTCCATAGGACAAGTATTTCAATGATACAGTAATGAAATGGAATATGCCTTGCTTATTCTTTGAAGGTAGCCATGAAGGAATTCAAAAGATTATCTGAGTATCTGGACATTTTCCTTAGGGATGGAGAATTCAATTCTCCTGGTTATACTTCCCCAACTGTTACTGATTTACATTTCTAGCAGTACCAGCAGCAAGATGTTCCTTCCCTACCTGTTTGCAAATGTGCGCACGCCGTCATCTGCACATGTGCAAAGCCTTCTGCGCATGCGCCAGAAGCGTAAAACTGTACCAAAAAAAGCAACGTCATGACATCCGCACGGGTGGGCGGAGCCTCCTGCAGTCACCACTACCGGTTCGGATAGAACCGACTGAATTTCACCCCTGGCAGATACTGAATTCCTGATGCAGAATTTATCATACAGAATTCCTGGGGAATTCTGGGAATTGAAGTCCATAAGTCTTAAAGTTGCCAGGGTTAGAGACTCCTGGTGTAGAGTAAGACAGGGAAGGCAAGGTTGAAATTTAGGCAATGTCAAGGAAAAACTAAGTCAGAAACCCTGTTGTCTTTTGGTCAGAAAGTGGGAGGTGAAAATCAGAGATAGGAAACTACAGGAGTTGTAAATCAAGTTGAGGTTGGAATAAGAGCCAGGAAGAGGCTAAAGATCAGGAAGGCAGCTGGAACAAAGAGCAAGGCAAGGAGTCAGAAGAGCCTGGAACTGACATACATGTGAAGCAAATGGTTTGTGGCTTTCACATTCTTCAAGAGGAGACCCCTAACATTATACAAACATTTCTTGCAGCCAAAACTTCACACAGTGACCTTTGGTGAAGGCATGAAGCCAATCAGGTTGTTGAATCTCATGTTTGTGTTGTGACTAGCTGGCCAAAGGCTAAGTCCAGCTTCCGAACATGAGTGCAACTAGAGTTGCTCATTTCCATTAATTTGGCTGATGCAAAATCTAAGCAAGTTTTCCCATACACTGCTGAAGCTGAATTGCTTCCAAGTATGGTCACCCTGTTGGGCTGGGAGCTTGGAGGGTTGTGTTCCAACACATCTGAAGAGAGTGCCAGGTTGAGGAAGGCTACTGTGACACATATTAACCTTTAGGCATTTCTCAACCCATTGCAACACATTCCACAGGCAGATGGGATCTCAACTGAGACTAGATTTAGTAATGAAAAGTTGGTATACTAAAATAATAATTTTAAAAACTTTGTTAGTAAGAGAGTGGCATGTTCTGGAATCAGCTACCTTACTGCAAGAAAAGTTAGCATAATGAAATGATATACATGTAGTTCTCCACTTAAAACTGTTTGTTTAATAACCTTTTGAAGTTAAAACAGCACTGAAAAATGTCATTTATGAGTTTGTGTGAAAACATTGCAGGAACGTTGCAGAATCTCCATGGTCATGTGATCAAAAGTCCATGTCTACTTGTATCTAACATTTAGGTCCTGCTTATCTTATTTTGAGAAAATGCGTATCCTTCTAAGCCTTCTAAATCTGAAGACAAAAAGAAAGCAAGAACACAGCTTTCTTTCCTGAGATAAATTCTTTGGGTGGATCATGTTGGTTTCAAGGAAATCCATTCAATGATTGAAAAATACATATCATAATTTAAAACCCTTTAAATCTGAAGCCAGAACAAAGAAACCAGCTAACTTAGAGAGAAGGTAAGGAAAGCATGGTTAGTTCTTCACTGAAGTTGAAACTCGGGTCATGTTGAATAATTTTGATACATAACTTAAACAATCAGATATAAAAGTGTCTCAAGGAAGTAACATTCGCAGAGGTCAGAGATAACAATATAAGCTGGTAAGCAGTCTGAGTGAACCATGAAGGCAGTATAAATAGCCCACCTGGGAAAGATATATGAGAAGGTACTCCTGTTTTGCGAGACAGTAGAAGAGAATGAATACTTGGCATAACGTGACAGGCACCCTCTATACTGATGCAAGAAAAATACTGGAGCAGTGGATTATGGGAACAAGCGTACTCCATAAAACTTTATTAGGTGCTGGAAGATTTTTCATTGTTTTGCTGCAATAAGCTAGCTACACCTTTAGAAAAGATTCCCAAGATTAAGGTGTATCAAACTAGCTTTTCCCAACCGGGTTTCTTTCAAATGCATTTCCTTGTAAGAACATCCCACATCACCTCCCTGATTATTCGTCCAGAGGGTAGCAGGCTGTAGAAAGCTGTGCCTAGAGGCCAATTCAAATATCACATTATGTTTTTTTCATACAAAATATTGAAAGAACATATGGGCTTCCCTGAGACGTATTTTCTGGATTCTAGATTATAAGAGTTGTTTTATCTAACAAGGACATGTTTCCTGAAATTAGGAAATTGCTGCTACAAGCAATAGAGAGCTGTCACATAATTTGTGCAACTTCTCCTTTGGGAATGGTTAAATGCCCTCTTTGCTCCAGAAGGAGAAATTATGCCTGAACCAACTGTTGAATAATCAAAATAGTCGCTAACCTGCACAATCCCAGTTTTCCTGCATGAGCCTTACAATACTACCATCACAGTGGTTATGTTGGTTATTTTTTATATCTTAGCTGCACATTTTGGTTTTTATATATTATATTTTTGCACTGTGTCTGTCTGTCTGTCTGCCTGTCTCTATCTTTCATACTTCTAAATTGCCTATGTCCCTCAGGGGGCTCTGGGCAGTGTACAATATCATACAACCAATAAATAAAAATATATAAAAATTAACATTAAAAATAGATTAGGGTTAATTTTTTTTAAAAAAATCTGGGACCTTGATGCTTTCTGAGCTTGGTTTCTTGCAGACATTGCTTTACCCAAACTAGGTAACAACATCAGTAGTAGAATAAGTACAATTAAACCTCAAAAGAGGAAAAAATCCTACAATGGCCATTTAACGTTGGGAGTATTACACATGGGGATCTCTCAAAGGACTAGCCGGTCCCACGATTGTGTGGTACTCTGTGCCTCCCACGCAAGGCCACAGACCTTGACCCCTTTGTAGAAGGCCAAGAGATTGGGAGCTTTCCTCAGTCTGGCAGCAGGACGTTCCACAAAGTGGGCACAGTGGCAGTTAAGACTCTCCTTCTCGACCCCACCAGTTTTTAATTGCTATAAGCTGCCAAAGATCATGTATTTGAGATGGGCAGTTGTATCAGTTGGAAAGGAGAGGAGGCAGGGATAACTGGAGAGCTACTTTAGACAGGTGAATCTAGGTACAGGTAGTTCTCAGCTTACAACCATTTTGCTCAGTGACCATTTGAAGTTACAATGGCACTGAAAAACGGGCTGTTTTCCACATTGATAACTATTGCTGCATCCATACAGTGTTCAAAATTCAGACAGTTGGCAACCGGTTCATATTTACAATGGTTGCAGCGTCCCAGGGTCATATGATCCCCTTTTGCGACCTTATGACAAAGTCAGCGGGGAAGCAAGATTCATTGAACAACTGCATTACTAGCTTCACAACTGTGGTGATTCACTTAACAGCGGTGGCAAGAATGGTCGTAAAAGGGAGCAAAACACATTCAACAACTATCTTGCTTAGCAATGGAAATTTTGTGCTCAATTGCTATTGTATTATGAAAAGAAAGGAAAGTTTTAGATACCACCCTGTTATTCTTGTATTTTTTTTCTTCCCAGTGAAGAAAGTTGATTGTGTATGTCTCCTTGCGGTATCATAATAAACTCGATCATCATGCTTTGCGTGCCAGATAGCAAAATGTTTTTCCCCCAACTGGGGATAGGATATTCAATTTAGTGCTCTGTGGGCTGACTCACTTCATTATTCTTTTACTTTGAATAGCCCCCTTCCTCATAAAATTAATAAGAGTGTGGGTGGAGATTGCCAAACAGGATCTGTTTAATGGCCTTTTAACATTCATTTCGATGCAAATAGTTTGGGATGGGTTCGACCTACAGCGGTTTAGCCCAACCCAAAGATTCCAAGATTATCCCAGTACATGCAAATGGGGAAAGAATGATATGAAACTAGCTATCCAGTTAGATTAGAACATTGATCTTTTTAAAAAAGAACAAAGAACGATAAATAACGTAAAAGTCCAAGACGCATATTACCGTCTTATTTTCCCCCACCCCCAGTCATCCAGAACAGCCATCCCCAACTAGAGGTCTTCCAGATGTATTCATCATCCCCTGCCCCTATGGCAGTGGTGAAAACTGAATCGGTTTAGTACTGGTTTGCTGGCTGCACATGCGCACTGTGCGCCAAACACATCCTAAGTGCATGCATGCGCAGTGCGCACCACGCACCAACTGGGAGGTATGCGTGCGTGCAGTGCATGGCAAAGGGAGGCATGGGGTAAGTAGAACAGTGCACGGGGGGTGATCAGCTGTGGCATGCAATCTTTTTTTTAATACTTTTAAAAGCATTTTTTTACAATCTATTCAGCTGAATAGGTTGTAAAAAAATGCTTTTAAAAGTAAAAAAAAGGCTGACGATTGCGCAGCACAGCTGTGATTGTCGGAGCCTTTTTTTCTTAGTTTTTTAAAGCCTTAGTTTTTTAAAGCCTTAAAAAAGTAAAAAAAATGCCTAAAGAGCAAAGAAAAAAGGTCCAATGATCAGCTGAGCGACGCACAATCTTCGGAACTTTTTTTTTTTACCGGTAGTAAAAAAATGCTTAAAAAGTAAAAAAAAAAAAACTTCCGATGATCAGGTGTCACTCACCTGATCGTTGGAATTTTTTTTACATTTTTTACTACCGGTCCAGTGAACCAGTAGCCTTTTAAACTACCGGTTCGAATGAACCAGACAGAACTGGGAGCATTTCATCCCTGCCCTATGGCCAATGGCTGGTAGGGATAGGAATTGTAATCCATGATTCTGTAGGATGCAAGACATGATTCTGTAGGCTGTGCCAAGACAAAATTAGTAATTCAAACAAAGTGTTTGCTTAATCTTAAACAAGCGATTAACACATTAAAATTTGCTCACACTGGAAATGTCTTATCTCCTTGCAGGATTGATACTGACAGCTACACACATATGCATATATGTGTGTGTATGCGCGTGCGCGCCTGTGAATGTATCCCTCTGGTATTTCAATTTGTTGACCTTGTCAACTTTTTCTGAACAATCCATCAATGCAACCCTAAAATTACTGAACTGATTAAAAACTTTCATTTGAATGCCGAGGGAGATATTATAGGCTCTCATCCATTGCAAGTCTGGGGTATGCTATGATAGAGGCTAGGAGGTGTAAAATGACCCACTCTGTATCCTTAAACTACGATGTGCTGTGGTTTCCAGAAAAATAATTGTATTTGCTGCTTGCAGCAAAAAACATCAAATGCTATGGCATCTTTGCAAAATAGCAAATTTATACAATATATCCAAGATTGGGCTGGTGATGTAGTAAACAGTAAGAAAGAACACCTTCTTAACTTCTCCTCTTTCCTAAATATTGAAGGAACTCTACATCCCAGAAAATGCTGGCAGATGTGATCTCAGAACCACTGAATTAAATCTTTGAAAGCTCCTGGAGCACAGGGGAACTGCTAGAGCAGGGGTCCCCAACCCCAACCCCAGGTCCATGGACCAGCACTGGGCTGTGCTATGCCAGCAACTGGCCCACGCAAATAGCCCCATTCGCAAGATGCAGGCAGCTTGCAAAACCACACCACCTCTGGTCGGTGGAAAAAGCTTTCTCTGTGTAATTGGTTCCTTGTGCCCAAAGGGCTGGGAATCGCTGTGCTAGAGGATTGGAAAAGAGCTAACGTGAGCTCAGTCTTCATAAAGAGGAAAAAATAGATCCTGGAAATACAGACCAATCGACTTGACATTGATACCAGGAAAATCCTGGATAAGGTAATCAAGCAGCAAATTTGTGAGTACCTTGAAATGAAGAAGGCGATTAATAGAAGCCTGCATGGGTTCGTTAAGAACAGGTCTTGCCAAATAAATCTTATTGCCTTCTTTGATAGAATGACTAAATTAGTGGATCAAGGAAATGATGTGGATAGCACACTTGGATTTCAGTAAGGCATTTGATAAATTGGATCATAGTTCTTTCTTCTTGGTAATATAGAACAACGTGGGATAGATAGTGCCACCACCAGATGGATTTACAGTTGGCCGACCAACTGCTAACCAACTGACATTCAGCATGTGGTTCTCAATGGCATCACTTCTATGTAGAGGGAAGCATGCCATGGGGCAGGTTCAGTCTTGGGCCCAGTGCTCTTGAACATTTTCATAAATGATCTAGATGAGAAGATCGAAGGGGCACTCAAGAGTTGAGCATTGGACCCCACCCAACAAGATGCAGTTCAGTGGAGAGAAAAGTAAGGTTTTACACTTAGGCCAGAAAAACCAAATGCATAAATAAAGGGTAGACAATACCTGGCTCAACAGTAGTGCTTGAGAGGGATTTAGGTGTCCTGGTGGATGACCACTTAGGCATGAGACAGCAAGTGTGCTGCAGCTGCCAAAACCACCAACACATGCTTGTATCAACAGAGGATCGCATCAAGATCATGGGAAGTGATAGTACCACTTTATATTGTACCACTGAGGCCACATGTGGAATACTGCATCCAGTCCTGCTTGCCATAATACAAAAAAGATGTCAAGGTCCTAGAAAGAGTGTAGAGAAGAGCAGCAAAGATGATTAGAGGACTGAAGGCTAAATCCTATGAAGAACGGCTAAGGAAGTATGTATGTTTAGCTTAAGGAAGAGACGACTGAGGGGTGATATGACAGCAGTTTTCCAATACTTGAAAGGCTGCTACAAGGGAGGGGGCATCCTTTTAATCTCCATGGCACCTGAGGGTAGGACAAGAAGCAATGGGTAGAATTTGCCAGATGCAGATCCAATGTGATAATAAGAATTTCCTGATAGTAAGAACTATTAAGTACTTCCCTCCTGGAGTTGTGGAAGATCCATCCCTGGAGGCTTTTAAGAAAAGGTTGGAAAACAATTTGATTATTGACGTAGAAGACCTTCAAGGTCTGTTCCAGTCCAATGATTCTAAGTATATTAAACAGGATCTCCCTAATAACTTACAGGGCCATCTAGCATCATCCATCCATTCCTTGTGTTGACATCAGAAATGAGGATGGATTTGATATCCTTCAGTGAGAATTTGGTGATCTTAGAAAATGCTTGTGAGAAAAGAGCCTTCACCAGAATTTGGTTGTATTAAAAGTTGGGGTCCCCATTTCCAAATGTTTTCTCCATTTTCTATATCTTCAGAGTGATTTACATTTTTTAAAAGTATTTTTTAAATGATCACTAAACAAATGGTTGTAAGTTGAGGACTACATGCATTATTGGTTGCTGCTATTAGATATTGATTCCTCCCCACCTTATTATGCATCCGTTCCGAGGTGGGTTTTAGCAGGTTCTGACCAGTTCTGGAGAACCGGTAGCGGAAATTTTGAGTAGTTCGGAGAACTGGTAAATACCACCTCTGACTGGCCCTGCCCCCATCTATTCTCTGCCTCCTGAGTCCCAGATGATCGGGAAGAAATGGGGATTTTGCAGTATCCTTCCCCTGGAGTGGTGTGGGAATGGAGATTTTAAGTATCCTTCCCCTACCACGCCCACCAAGCCATGCCCACCAAGCCATCTCAACCCACCAAGCCACACCCACAGAACCGGTAGTAAAAAAAATTTGAAACCCACCACTGATCTGTTCATCATCCTGCAGCCACCTGACTGTCCCCTAATAGAATCATCTATTGCAATGTCCTTCCTGTTGAAGACTACTTCAGCTTCAATCACAACAATACAAGAGCAAACAATAGATTTAAACTTAATGTTAACCGCTTCAATCTTGATTGCAGAAAATATGACTTCTGTAACAGAATTATGAATACTTGGAACACACTACCTGACTCTGTGGTCTCTTCTCAAAATCCCCAAAGCTTTAACCAAAAACTGTCTACTATTGACCTCACCCCATTCCTAAGAGGTCTGTAAGGGGCGTGCATAAGAGCACAAACGTGCCTACCATTCCTGTCCTATTGTTTCCTTTCATTATATCCAATTAATATAGTTATTACATACTTATGTTTATATATATGCTTATATATTATATAGTTATTTTCATGCTTATGCTTATATATACTGTTGTGACAAAATAAAAAAAAATTTTTTTTCCAAAAGGCCCATGCAGTTTCCTTAAAAAGCCTTTTCTAAAGGACCAGATGGAATGTGGAAAGCCAGAGAGACTGCAAACCACTGAAGAGTTGATCGTGGGATGAAAAACAGGATATTTACGCAACACCGGGACACTTTATAAGTAAAGTAAATGCAATAATCTTATATCCTACCCATGAGGATGTCACTGGGTTTTTTCCCCCTTCTCTTTTATTTTTAAAGCAATTTATTTTCTATCGAATTACATGAGCTTGGAAAAAAAAATTGCAGAGCTGTATTTTGGCACAGCTTGATCTGTATCACCCTTAATAATTATTTGGAAAATGTCCACTCTCAAGAAGGCAATTGTTACCGTCTATGACTTCACTTGTCTGATGAAGTGGTCTGCGGTATATTAATGCTTATACCATAATGCATTTGTTGCTCATGATTGGGCTGCAAGAGATTTAATGATTTGCCATCTTTTGCCACGTCGGGGGTGGGGTGGGGTGGGGGGAACATCTACATTGGTCTAGATACATGATCTATAGATTTTCAATGGCATGTTTTAGAATGTAGGGACACCACATGTTTCCAGGGGTGGGAAAATGCTTCAAATTCCAAAGAACGAGTATCAAATATTTAGCCAGCAGCCCTGTACAAACCTGAGGAAATATTTAAATACTTAGGAAACACCCAGCCAATAGCTAATCTCCAAAGTGACAAACTGTCTGGAATTGTTTTGCCACTTCTGGTGCTTCCAGTGCCTAATTTCTAAAATAAGAGGCAGCTGCTGTGTGGATTGCAGAATGTATAGCCAATGATACGTTTTGTGTATATAGCTGTACATATAGACAGTAATGATACACCCAACAGCAGATGTTGAACAAGTATAGCCAAAGACAGCTTAAGACGTTCTGGTGCCGGAGGCAGAAAATCCTAATCACCATTCCCACTAGTATAAAATAAAACATAGACACTGAATATTTGCTGCTCCTTAATGATATTCAAGATACTCCTCCGAGACAAGCCACAGTGCCTTGCCTGGCTGCAGCTCTAACTACTCTTAAAGCTGTCCAGATGACTCTCAATCTGATCATCCAATTGGTGTTATTTCAGCCCAGAATTATGGAAGTTGAAGTCCAACACATCAGGCTGGGGGTGGGGGGAAAGAGGAGGGCTTGAGTTCTAGATTAACACGATCCCGGGGTGCCGGTGACCCAATTTCCTTCTGCTGTAAATAGTTGGAATAAATGCTTTCTGAAGTTTATGGCTGACTTCCCCACATCAGGTGGCTCAGATCTCCTTCAAGGGTGAACGCCAAACTACCCAACCACTGGGGAAACTCTGAATTTGGCATGAGCGCCCCAAGAAAACATGTGCAAAGGTGATTGTAACATGGACATAAGGATGACAGTACTGAGTCAATATCACTCTGCCGACAGCATCAAGCTTTGCTCTCTTTGCCATTCTGAAGCATGTGTACAGGAAGTAGGTCTTCACAAGGCTGGACAGCCAGCTCCAGGCCTTCTGGGGATAATTAAAAAGCAAAACTCTTTAAGACTGATTAACTGTGGATTCCTTGGAATGCTTCCGTAAACTTGGTCTCCTTCCTCCTGTCCTCCCTCTCTGTTGTTAATTGCACTATAAGCAATTTGGGATCCGAATATACGTCATCCTCTCCATGACATCTGATAAGATGATCAAAAGTGTCAGGCAATCCTTCACATTTTTTACTAAATTGAATTTAGTGGCTGTTACTTCCAGGAAAGTGTAAAGGACTGAACAGAGAGCTCTTTGCTTTTGAAGGAACATGTTCAAGTCCCTTTGTCTCCAGGCAGGTATATTCCAAGATGAGTTGGAATCAAACTGCAACCTTTTCCCTGTCCTTCCTTTTATGTGGAACTGGCTGAAAACAGCATTTGAATGTCAGTTAAAATCTAGACAGTATTGATTCAGCAGCTCCCATGTGGTCCAAAGTCAGCCGATTGCCAAGTGCTTGGTTTATGGCCTTGTGTTTGTAGCAAACGCAAGGGTATTTCTTGACTTACAACTGTTCATTTAGTGACTGTTCAAAGTTACAACAGCACTGGAAAAAAATAAATTATGACTGTTTTTCAAACTTATGACTGTTGCACATCCTGATGGGTCTCGTTGATCAAAATTTGGACCATTGGCAACTGGCTCATATTTATGATGGTTGCAGTGTCCCAGGGTCATGTGATCCCCTTTTGCAACCTTCTAACAGGCAACGTCAATGGGGAAGCCAGATTCACTTAATAACCGTGTTACTAACTTAATAACTGCAGTGAGTCACTTAACAACTGTGGCAAGAAAGGTCATAAAATGGGGCAAAACTCACTTAAAAGCTGTCTTGCTTACCAATGGAAATTTTGGGGTCAATTCTGGTCATATAGCAAGCACTATTTGTACTATTGCTTTCTTCCTTGGGCATTTTGAGGTTCACATGGCATGTAGAAACAGAGGCCCCAATTAACACCTTATCACAGAAGCAGTGGTTTACTATCTATAGAAAATAGAAATGAAAGACAAGCTGCTTTTTTTGGGAAAGAGCCCTTGAGTTTGTCATTTGCTTAATGGATACAATCATGCTCTTTTCTTAAGAGCAATATGGAAGTAGTTTCCTGTTGCCCTTTTAAATTGCATCCAGCCCAGGGGTGGGTTCCAAATTGTTTTACTACCGGTTTTGTAGGCGTGGCTTGTTTGGTGGGTGTGGCTTAGTGGTCATGTGACTGGGTGGGCATGGCCAACTCAATGTCACTCATGTCAAGGGGGGCCTCGCCTGGCCCCTCCCCTCACAGCCATACCTTGTCACACCCAGCCTCAACGTATCTATAGTTTTGTAAAAATGTTGTTCACCTTTTTTCCAACTTAATTATCTACATATTATATATGCACTTTCATGGACCACTGAAAGGTGAAAATGGCTCACATGCTTTGGCCAAGAATGTGATAGGCAACAGCCTTTTAAGGGGCTGCCAGAAAGAAGTGTGGAGGACAATGCATTTTCCAAAGCACCATAAGGCAAAACAAGAAGCAATGGTTGGAAACTGAACAAACCTAAAACTAAGGAGAAACTTCCTGACAGTGAGAACCAATATAGGTGCAGAAATATTTCAGTCATAATTTCACATATAAAATAGCCATTTGTGTAATACAACCTGCATATTGTTCAAAACAGTCATTAGTATTATGGCTGATGTTTGACAGCAAGCCTAAAAGTCAAAGATCACAAGAGTGCTTCTTTCTCTACATACAAAACATCACATACCAGGAATAGCATATTAAGCTGGACTTATGCAACCTGATGTACAAAATAAACACACACACATGTTTATGCTCTGGACTATAGACATTGAATGCATGTAAATCCCTGAAAAATGTGGTAGCCCTGGGCAAAAGAAAGGCAGTAAAATCACTCTAGGTGTAGGTTCAGTGTAAAATATTAACTCATGATAAATAATGGAACAATTGAAAATAATAACACAGAGTTCTCTCTCTCCTATCCTCTTCCTTCCTCTTCCTTTTCCTTTCTCTTTTCTCTCTGTCTCCTTTCTTTCTTTTCTTTCTTTCTTTCTTTCTTTCTTTTCTTTCTTTCTAAATCACTCTAAGGTTTGATGAAAGCAGCCACAAGTTTAGGGTGAATTAAGTCTTTCTCCAAAACTTAAAACCAGAATTCCAACAAAAACATCTAGGTCAGCATCAAACCCAGAGCCCACCAGCTCCAAAAGTTTGGGACAGACCAGGTGTCTCCAGCTTAGATTTCCCAATTAGTCCTGGCAATCAGGAAACCATGGGTGTGTGCCACCTCCGAATCCTTAGCCACCCTTGATGCCACAAGAAAACTTATTGATGGGCTTTGGGAGAGTGGGCAGCACACGGGATGGAAGGCAAGCAAGGCTAGGAGGTATCAGAAAGGAAGGCTAGGATGAGGAATGTCTACAGGGATTCTCGGTCATCTAGGTTGTCCCAAAGATGCTTTTTTTTTTTTTCCAAGAGACAGCTGGACTTTCTGCTTTTTCTTTGAAGACCTTTTGCTTCTCCTCCAAGAAGCTTCTTCAGCTCCTTTCAGAAGCTTCCTGGAGAAGCGAAACATCTTCAAAGAAAAACCAGAAAGTCCAGTTGCCTCTTGGAGGGAAAAAAAAAAAGCACCTTTTTGGGAGAAATGGATGAGGGCACCCGGTCCTAGTCTGTGCCCCTTGTGTCCGGGGCACCCATCCCAAGGAAAGACTCAAGCTGGCTGAGGTGGGTTTGAAAAGGGTGCATGCTCCATAGCTCCCCAACCTGCAAAAGCGCGGAGGCTGGTGTGGGCGGGCGCATGTCCCGATGTTCAAGACCAATCACGTCCAAGTTTCACCAATTTAATGCCCGGACATGAGTAGTGGTTGGGTAGGTGAGGGATAAAAGTTGTGGGCATGGCGTCCCACCTCCCCTCTCCCCCCAAAAAGTGTCCCCACCTTTGGATGGGAGGGTTTCTTTGCCCGGCCCAGTTGAGCATGGCCCTCAGCTACGCTGTGCTTTTGCAAAACAAGCCTGTCCTTGACCAAAAGTGGGTGGATGGGCGGCTGCTGTCTAGTCATCTTGTTGCTGAACTCCTGGAGAGCTACGCTTATGCTGGCGATCCAGAGGGCAGGGGGAACTGACCACTGCCTCCTAGCTCGGGAGCCATCTGGGGGTGAACTGGGCAGGGGCAGTGGCAACGGCGGAATCAGGCATTAGGGACATGTGGAACTGCTCCGCCAAGGAGCCGTGGACCGGCAGCCGGCTTCTTCTGTCCTTCCTGGATAGCACTTCTTTTGATGGGCGGCAGGAAGGGCAAGCTTCATAGCCACGCGGCTGGGAAGCTTGCCAGGCTGCCCCCCCCATCCTCACCACGGCTACAATGCAGGCATCTTCAGAAGCTGATGGCCAGCGGAAAGGGGGCTGGCTGGCCACAGGAAGGGGGCTGCCCAGCCCGGCAAGCTTTTTAGCTACGCAACTGCTCCGAAGCTTGCCTGGCTGCCCTGACCTGTCCCCACTGTGGCTGCAAAGGCGGCAGCTTCGGGAGCCGCTGGCCAGTGGGAATGGGGCTGCCTGGCCCTGCAAGCTTTCTAGCCCCGTAGCTGCTACGAAGCTTGTCTGGCCACCCCGACCTGTCCCAACTGCAGCTACTAAGGTGGAAACTTTGGGAGCTGCTGGCCAACGGGAAGGAGACTGGCTGGCTGGCCCGGCAAGCTTTCTAGCCGCATGGCGTCCCTGAGGCCTAGCGCTCCAGGCCCAAAAGGCTAGTGACCCTTGCCATGTCCCCCCCCCAAGGCAGCTCTTTGGCAGAACACAGAGGGTCTCCCCCCACTGCGTCAGCCTTACCTTCTAGACCTTCCACGCACCTCCAAAGGAAAGTCATTGGTGGTGGCAGGAGAGGGCAGTGGCGGCAAGGAGGGTGAAGCAAGGCAATAGGATGCGTGTGCGCAAAGAACATGATGACGAACATGGTGGCCAGGGCGAGCGAGCAGCGACCAGGGGATCGGTTTGGGGGCATGGCCAGCTGGTCATCGCTACTGGTTCTACAAACTTGACCAAATTGCCACCACCAGTATGCCCGAACTGGTGCGAACTAGTAGCAACCCCCCACTGATCTAGCCAGAAGTCCTGCGATTGCCAAAATAGTTTTCCATTTGTGTACTGATCACACCAACCCTGCTCAGCTCCAGAAAAGTTGACAAGATGCTGTTGCTTGTTTAAAGGCTTCTTTATGATGAGGCTGCCCTAAATTAATTCAAGTTCCAGTCCCATGAATCGTTATTTAGAAGTAAATGCTAGTGAAACCAGTTCAGCTTACTGTTTAATTAGTGGAAGTCATGTTCTGTAGGACTTAATGGGATTTACTTCTCAATAAATATGCTCAGGTTTCCTGTGATAGATTTAGTGAATGTGAAGCAGCAGAATTACTGCAATACTGTTTCTTTGGATTTTGCATGATATATAGCTATATATCATCTCTTAATCCATTTCTTGTTTTTAAAATGTCATAACATGAACATAAAAAGCAAGGGAGTATTCACTTGTTATTTTACTTATCACAGGAAATAAAATTATATACTTTTATTCAGATGCTTTTAAAAAGTTTTAGTCAATGGTTTTTAAGAAGAGACTGGACAATCACTTAACTGAAAGGATGTAGGCCCTATACTATATACTTTGAGCAGGGGGTTGGATTGTAAATCCTCCAAGGTCCCTTCCAACTCTGTTATTGTTTGTAAAAGAGGAACTCTCAGCAATTTTATTCAAAATACCCTATTTTGATGCTTCTTGTTCTCACTGATTAAGGCTATACATCTATGCCCATTTAGCAGGGAATAATTCCCATTGGAACCAATCAGGTCTACTTCTGAGCAAGCATTAACAGTAAGTCACTGTTTAAGAAACCAGTATATTTAAAACTATTAAGGGGTTGCAGTACCATGTTGTTCTTAAACACACCACTCATAGAATAAGATGATAGATTGAATTGGAAATATTACCCAGTCTTTAACTAGTAAAATTGGGGAACCTGCTTGATCTGGATTTGACCCATCAAAACAAAAAACCAGCGCTTGTGTTTTCTCCGCTTTGATCGGTTCGGGAAAGGCTGGAAGGTCACGCTGGAGAGAGCGGCTCCAAAGGAGCGCCGATTCCATACACACCCTGCCCCCCATTACTTTTGTAACCCGGCGGTGTGACCTCTTTTAAGAGACGCATTTGAATTATCAATCATACGCTTCCCCTTGAAACGCTCACAGATCGCAAGATCTGTTCAAACATTATTGCCGTAGTCTAGACAGATAGACTAATATCTCCGTAGATGAGCCGAGTTGGAACGGCCAATATAAATAAGCAAAGCGCGGCAGATTTCAGCCTGGCTAGTAAGGGCATCCCCGAGCGCAGACTGGAATTTCAGAGCACGCACACCCAGGCAGGGCTGGTCGTTGATTGGCTCAGCCGCCGGGCCTCCCCTTCGATCCTCCCTCTGCAAACAAAGAGCGAGTCATTCAAGGGAGGCGAAACGTCTCCCTGATTGGCCCAGCGCCGGAATGGGTGAGAAAAGCGCGGCGGCGAGGATTTAAGGTGGATGTGCGTTCCGGGGCTCTGAGCCCGAGGTTCGGTCGGGTCTGCATTAAGGTGGAAGAAGCACCGAGGAATCCCGAGCCGGTTTCCCCGGCAGGGCAAAGAAGAACGCGCGCCGCGCGAGTTCCAGCTGACAAGACACAGAATCGCGGACCTGAGTGGAGCCGTCCCGCCTTAAGAGAACTGCGGCAGCGTCCCCATTGATTAAACCTCCAGCAAGGGGGAAGGGCAGGTTCAGGAGGCAGTTTCCAGCAAAGCCCCCCCCTCCCTCCCTCTGGATCTCCCTCCTTTCCCTCCCTCTCCCGCCTGCCTGCCCGCCCCGGGCGCTCCTTCCCGCAGATCTGTGGCTGCTTCTCTCGTTTCGTTGTCCCTGGGGGTGAGACCCGAAGCAGAGGCGGGCCGCGAAGGCTCTCGGGCAGCGTTCAATGCGGATCATTATTTATTATGATCCATTATATGCACGATAGTCGAAAGATAATTCTTCTCCTTTTGCCCCGAAGAAGCCGGCGTGGATCCGGAGGAACTCTTGCAGTTGCGATGCAGCCGCCGAGGACGGAGGCAAAAAAAGACCGCGAAGCCCGGGAAGGGAGGAGGGAAGGCGAAAGGTGACTTCCTCCGTTCTGCAACGGAGAAAGAAGTCGTAGACGAGATGGGGAAGCGTCGCCAGGCACAGGCGGAGGAAAAGCTGGCCGGGATCGGCTGCTCCAGAGAACTTTTTGCTTTGGGCTAAGGACACGAGAGAGCTCGAGAGGAATCGCGACGCTTCGGGGCGGCGGAGGAGGAATCGTCCCTTCGGTCGCTTTCTAAAACCGAAGGGCCGCTTTGAAAGCAGGAGAACCGCTTTGGAGAACCCTTTCTCGGCTTGCAGCTTTCGGTGGAAACCTGCACCTTTCTCACCCCCACACCAAAATGGAAATCGGTTGTGCCGCCACTGGTGGTTAGGACCGATTTAGGAGCGCTGGTGCTTGGACTGCTCGAGAGCAGCTCCGCGATTGAGGATCGGAGGAACCAAAGACCCGGCAACCGAAACGATCCGCTCTTGATCCTGCGGCCAGCCCCGCGCTTGAAAGGCTGGCATACCCGGATGTACGAAGGCGAGGGGGGCTGCACGAACACGTGGCGATGGGAAGGGGAGAGGGTCGGATCAGATCTAATTATCCGCGCGGCTTCCAATTCGGCTCTCACCACTCCCAGCTGGAGCTGCAGAATATTTTAGCCGGAGGCTATACCCCAACGAGAAAGCAGCCCTTCCTGCTCGAAGGTTGCGGAGCGAATCCGCGTTGAATTTGCATGTTTTCTCGGGGCAGGGCGGGTGGGGAAAGGGTAGGTGACCGCCCCCACCTCGTGCAGATTTCACCCCGCCTTTCCCGAACCTCTTTGTGTTAATAGCTCTTGGAGGGGGCGGGGGGAGAAACGGGCCTGACGCTCTGGATTTGCAGGTACGTGTTTTTTTTAATATCCTTTCTCCCTGTCCTGTAATCATTCCACATCCTTAATATCCATTTAATTGGGGGAAAAATATTTTCAAAGAACCAAAATTGAGGGCTCCAAACTTTTAAGGTTTTTAACCCAAGATCTTAAATACTGTGAATCGATATGGCTATAATGCAAAACGAGACAGTATTTTCTAATCCCGCCGCGATGTTTAGGATTATATTCAAATGCAGAATCGAGCCATAATGCTAATATTACAAGAAAATAGTAGGCATCGGGAACCAGAATTTTAAAATTTTAGAGGCTGGTGATCGAAAATATTTTTGACTGTTTTTTAAAAACTCTTGACAACTTTGTAAAAGATTGGTTTAGAATAGGTGTTGTTGTTTTTTGCTATCCATATCTGGATATCATGTGTATCTGTTAGTATGTCCATAGTTATAAGAAATACCTAAATGCTGGTTTTGGAATGTTGCCTGGTCAAATTTTGAACCATATTTTCAGTTTCTGCAGTGTTAGTTACCCTAGTAAGATATAAAATTGTAACGTTTAGATGAGAGTCGACATTTTGATCTAATTTCCCCCACTTTCCCTTAGAAATGATTAAAATAAAAAGAGTAAAGAAGGCTTCCTGTGTGACTAACAAAAGCAAAAATATTTGCAAGATGGTGGTTTAATGCAAATAGATCTGTAAATAGGCTCAGTTTATTAATGTATTAAATATAAAACCAGTTTCCTTAAATTGTACAGAAACGATTTAATGACAGACTGGCATTCTAGATAGCCTAGAAATTCCCTAAATTTAAATGAAAGTCCATTGCCCTGGAAAGGGATATAATTTTCTGTAAGACTATTAGTTATTTTTTTAATCTTGGTAATGAGTTGAATGAAAAGAAATATTGCGTAGATATTCCTTTAAAAAAAAGACTTTCAGAATAGTTGGGCTTTATATGCAATAAATTCATTCATGCTCACTTTTTGTCTTTGGAAACTGCCCACAGTTGGTTTCCAGATTTTTTTTTGGAATAAAAATAATTGTATGGCCAGCAATAGCAACACAATTTGCAAATATTTCAGCCTATTTTTTTTATTTTCCTTTATTTTCCTTTTTTATTTTCAAGGGATTGTCTTTCCTAATGGCAAGAAAAAATCTGCTCAAGTGTATTTCAATTTGAAATTACTTAATATTACTAGAATTCTTCAGTGTTTGTAAATTGGAAGTAGGCAGTCTACTAAAATGTATTTTATCACAAAATAAAAACATTTCAATTATAGCACTGTATTAGCTAACTATGTTAAAATAAAAATATTTTATTGCACCAGAATTGATTGCACCATGTTCAGATTATTTAATTCTTCTTTATCTAGACTAAAATCCCATTTTAAGTACAAAACTGTAAGAGGGATTTTTGTTTTTTTTAACTACGTAACGTTTGAGAATTTGCAAGCAAGTAATTATTTTATTTTACGTTTATTGGTTTTCATCCCTTCTTGAATTTAAAAAATATATAAGAGCTGCAGTTTCAATTCTAAACACAGTTTCTGGTTGGGGAACTCTCCCTCATAACCCCCCCCCTCAATAAGAAATAGAACATTTATAGAATCCAATTACGGAGATAAAACCAGTTAAAAACTTGAATGGAATTTGCTTCCAGTTTAAAGATGAGATTGTAGATATTTTTTTGTTAAAAAAAATCCTACTTTCCCACTTTATGTTTTTGACCCAAAATGCAAATGAAGCCAACCGTTCTTTGCTTTGTTTTGTTCAAATGATGGCTCTCTAGCTCCCGCCCTTTTATTTCTCCCTGAAAAGTAACAACGTTTTCTGGGTGCCTTTAACGGAGGGAAATATAAAATATTGCTTTCAATTGTGTGTGGTTGCAACTTTGTTCTTGCTCTTCAGAACCATGCATGATTAGAACTTTTCCTTGTTCCACAAACATTTGTCTTAAATTAAGAAAAGGTGTTTCTGTACCATCCTCGCTTTTCTTTGTGCCAGTCTCTGCTTTCCATTTATTAGTCCATGTAATTATTTTGCAGAGTTTTTGTACTGGTATTATTCTTTCAGAAATCAAGATTTTGTTGCCTGCCCTTAGCTAGTAAGTGATTTTCTTTTTATGGATTTTCCTGACTGTGGCTAAGGTATCCTATCCTATCCTATCCTGGTCTCAGGTCTTGCTTCTCCCACCACCCTCTATTTAAGTTTACCCCTCTCTATTTAAATTTATTTTGATGATCTTCCTTTTTTTAAGCCCAGTTATATGTGGCCAGGATTGTTTCCAAAAACCTGCTTAGATTTCTGTAACTGGGTGTTAGACTTCTTCAATGTTATGATGAGTTGTGATTGTCTGCCTCCTTGTCCATCCCCCCCCCCATTCTCTTTCTGCCTCACTCTTTCTTAAGGCATGAGTTGTTGGAAGTGGCAGTGCAAAAAAATAATTAGATGAAAATAAAAGATTAGACTAGGAAATAGGGTAGGGCTTTAGGAGGATAAAACACTGGGGACATTAGCCACACATTAATAAATCTCCCAAGATCTGACAAAAAGCTACATCCAACAGACACCAACCCCCTCCCCCCTTTTCACCTCCTTTTCAGAGAAACTTTGGATCTGCTATATAATTATTTTTGCGCTTATGCCTTGATCTGGAGCTTCCAGACAGGGTTCTTTTCTTCTGTGTTGTAAATTTCTGTATTTCTAAATTTCTTTTGAGAGATATTAACTATGGATGTATTTGGGTGTTGTTGTTTTTTCTTTTTTCCAAAAAATTATTAAAAAAAGCTTGGTCCCAAATTGGAATTCTTTTTTGTCTATTCAAATATGGGGGGGGGGTGTTTCTCATCTCCTTTGCCTCCCTTCTCTTCTCCCCCACCATTATCTTCTATATTCCCTGGTTCTTTTTAAGCTTTCAGAATTCCAAGATATTTTTATTTTCAGGAGTTTTTTTTTTAATTGGTCCCCTTTTTTTGTCTGCGGTGGGAAGCTCAATTGGTAGCCACACTTGCATCGCCATGCGGTTTCACCACATTCTTAGGTCCGGAAAATTATTTGCACCTTTGTTGTGGGTGAAGATCCATATATTCCAGCCCTTTTGAAAGTGTGTGTGTGTGTGTGTATGACTGACTGACTGACTGACTAAATGAATGCTGAGATATTGGAAAGCTGAGTTCCAAATTAATCACAGAACATCGTTTGTGAGGGGCTGGAATAATTTCGTATCTTATGTTTTCTCGTGTTATTGTTCCCAGTTTATGACCTTTTCATGCTGTTAAAAGAGACGTCTTGCCACATTTAATTTTGGTTCCAATGAGATATGGGGGGGGAGAGGCCGGCGTTTTTAAGTAATTTGATAAGCCATCCAGTAACAAATACGAACAGGGAGGGGGGATTCGGCGGTGGTGGGGGTGAAAGACTCGACTGCTTCAGGTAGAGTTTTTCTTTATAACCTGAATTTACAATGAAAGCATTCTCCTTTATGGATATAATAGATTAGATTTCACAACTTAATTCAGCGGAATGGTAGCGTTTAAGGATCTCCGGCTGATTTTATTACAGAGCCAAATTGGATGTTTGTGCTTTTAAAGGGAAAACGGTTGTGACATGAAGATATATAATTTTTAAAGTAAGAAAAGTAGACGGAGGTGGAGGTGGGGAAAAGAAATCGAGGGGGCTGTGTAGTCAGGACGTAGCCCGCTCCAAGGTCGGCGGAGCGGGCGAGACACTTGCAGATGAATCCGGGCGAGTGGAGTGAAATTAGCCTAGACTTTTCTGAGTGGGTCGTGAAACTGACCAGCCGCTGCCAGCGCTCCAGTCCGGCGGGCAACATTTAGTGAATAGCCCAGTCTTTAATTTCCCTCTTTTAAAGAGACGTGGAAGGTGGCAACCCCATTTTAAACGGCGTGGAAGCACAGTGCCGTATAAGGAAAGCCAGACAGCCTTTTGTAAAAAGTCATTGTCCTGAGTTTCCGAAAATAGCAAAGTTACAGGAGGTGCCTGTTTCTATTTTTCATAGTAGAAGCGTGCAGAAAAGAACCGTCCTCTCCACGCCTCATTTACGTTTTCCCAGACGGAAAGACCTTTTTTAAAAGAATCCGAGGAGAACCCAGCACACAGCGTTATTTTGGCCTCTCTCCGTTTCCACCACAACTCGGCTGGGGTAACTTCTAGGCCTGGGAATTTTCAAAAAAGACCGGCCTACTGTTTCAACCAAAGGTTATTTGCACGGTTGTGTGGATTTTCTAATCTTTCGTCGAAAAAGAGTTAAAAGACTCTTAAAATAATTAAGAGGACGGAGAAATCCTTTAAAAAAAAATCCAGTTGAAAAAAGTGCAAGTTGGAACACTTTTGCACTCAGTGGATTTTTAAGAGCAATGTCTGAAACTCTCGCCCGAATTAATGGGAACAAAATCATTTGGCACGGGTTTTAAAGTGCCTTTTGCACAGAGATTTGGTGCAAATCTCGGCCCACATCTTTTATTTTCCGAGCGCGCAGAGAACCGCTAGGCCAAGTACCAAGAGGCCGACAGATTTGATGCACTTTTCCCTCCTCCCTCCTTCTCTCCCTCCCCCCCCCCCACACAATTTCCCTCCCTCCTCCTTTGTAAAGGAAGATTCGGGATCGGAGAAAGGAAGGAAAGGTTTTCGAGTCCTTTTCGCTTGGCTCCGTCTCGGTTGCAAGGACAGAAACTGTGGAATGAAAGCAGCGCGGAGCGCAAGGCTGACCTCGCCCGAGTGCCGCTTCCCCTAGGAAGGAAACCACTCTCCCCAGCTGCCTTCCCGCTCCCCCCGAAAGGCTCTGCAGCCTGTTTCCAACGGTAGCCGGCCAGATGCTTCCGAGAAGCCCCCAAAGGAAGCCGCGGAGGCAACCTGCTTTCCTGGAGGAGGTAGGGAGCTTTGGTCTAACGGCCAGCACCCCCAACCCCCCCGCCTTCTCCCGCTGGGCTCAGCGCGCCGACTCAGTCCGACTTCGCCGTCTGGAGCTGCAGGGCTTTTTCCCGCCGCGCCCCTCGAGGGCTCGCCCGAGTCGCTGCCGCCGCCGCCGCCTTGCCAGGCTTGGGGGGCGCCTGACCTCCGCCGTCGCCCCCGCCGCGGGAGAGCGGAGCATTGTCTGCTTGAGCGACGAGCCAGCCGAGGGACGCCCGCCAGGTCTGTGATCTGTAGCGACGAGCGCCTGAGAAGCCGCGCGCGGAGCCCGAGCCTCGCCGATCGCTTCGCTCTGCAAAGGATCCCGCGGCTGGGAAAGGAGAGGCAGGCGGAAGGGATCTCCGCGCCTGAACTGGAAAGGAACCGGCGTCTTCTCCGAGAAAACGCCCCGCCTGGCCAGGCACAAGGCCTTCGTGCTCGTGGGACTGATTCCGCGCGCTTTCTTGCTCTCGGTTGAGCTGCGCTCTCGCCCTTCCCTTCCCCGATACAGGCGAAGTACCGATTGAAGCAGGTTTATGCCCTTGTTGAGGTGAACGAACTGAGCACCGATTTTGTTTTTGAGTGCGCTAAATTTCACCCGCCACAAAGCGCAACTTCTAAACACCTCGTAGAAACTTAGCCATAAGAACTGTGCCCTTCACTGAAAAGCAAAACTGAGGTGCGGTGTTATTGTCCGTGCCTGGCAAGGGGCAACCCCGCGATTTGAGGTCACACAAAACAAGAATGCTTCCACCTCGTTGTCTTCTGCAATTTGGTGGGCCAGTGAAACTGCCTTTATTTCTCAATTTCCCACCCTTTGGCTTCCATAGACGATTAAAATCTTTAAAATGTTGTCCGGATGGCTCTTTTTTTCTGGGGGAGAGGGGAATAGGATTTTTATTAATTTGATAACACTACAGTAAATAACTCTAGTGGAGGACATTTTGGTACAGGAACATGCATGTGCACAGTGTGTTTATAGAGAAGAATTGCAACTTTGCTAAGAATTTGCAGATCAAAGTTCACATGTATGCACCCATCCCCCCCTTTTGCAGTTTGCTGTTACTGATTCATGCAGATGCTGAGCTCTGTGCAACACACAAAGTGGAATTGGAAGCTGGGGTGGGAGGGAAGGGGAGAAGGGAGGGGGGAGCACAGGGAGGCTTCCTCGCAGATCTGCACTGGAGAGATGCTGTTAAGCTCCCTCACTAGAGAATCCTATCAGTTGTCTGCCTGCCATGTAGTCTTACTGAATGAAGTCAAGAAGGAAGGTGGATGGGCTCCAGATTCTGTTGAAACCTGGAAGGATCCTGAACGTCCACTGAGTTGACTATTCACGGTCTTCCAAGAACTCTGCTGATCCTTTTCCTCCTTGCTGCTCCCAAAGGTGTGTCTTTTAGATTCTGACCCCATATAGACAGACACACATACAAAAGCTCCTTAAAAAAACAATAACTGGTCAACCCTCTGAGGCCTCAGGTTCCAATCTCCCTCAAGGAGTTACATGCTCCTGCTGCTGTTTCTTCATGGGACTGGAGGAAGAAGGTCTCAAGACATCGCCAGGACAGGTCCACTCTTGTGTGTAGGAGTGGGGAAAGTCCAAAAGGTTTTATTGGCTAGGCCAACAGAAGGTCATAGCTTCAGTCAGCTTTCCTCTGGCCAAACAAAAAATCCAACCCCACCTCCCCCCACCACCACTTAGGACACATCCTGAGCTGAGGCGCCAGTTCTAAACATATAAAGAAACGCTGCCTTTTAGAAGAAATCCACCGCTTTTTACATGTATCTTCAACATGAAGAGAGTTGTAAAGTTCCTTTGCTCCCCAATCTCTTAAGACCATGCCCTCCCTCCCTCCCTCCCTCCCTCCCTCCCTCTCTCTCTCTCTCTCTCTCTTTCTTTCTTTCTTTCTTTCTTTCTTTCTTTCTTTCTTTCTTTCTTTCTTGACATGGTTTGAAGAAGAAGCAAAAGAGACTGCTGCTTTCCTGGTTAATAAAAATAAATGTCATCTTTTTTTCATAGTAAAGACTTGTTGTCTCTCTATGCCTCCCCCCCTCCCAGTTATAGGTCGCCTTGATTAATTTGAATAATTTCATTTTGAGATTAGCATTAACGTGGCTCTTGGTTCTCCAGGTTTTCACAGCTCTTTGAATATACAACTTCTAATAGATGCAATGTTATTCTGCTTCCTCAACCTCAGGGCATATTTGGGTTTTTTTACCTTGCCTTTATTATTTTTATATTTAATTTGTTTTGAGTATTGGAAAATTGTGTGGGATAGCCAGATATTTAAACTTCAGAAACAGACTTGAATTATACACATATATTATCTTTCACTGTATCTTTTTTAAGGTAAAATGCTGTATGATACTCTGCATCTTTCCTACTCAGTATTTGATTCTCCTAGCTCTACTATTTTAGTTTGTTGCTTGAAGCACAAAATTTTATCATGAATGTGTACACCAAATTCCACAAGGATATAATTAGGCTTTTATTGTGATGTATAGGTACAGTTGAGGCATTATGAGACTTCTCTTTACATGGGCATTTATTATTATTTAATAAATTATTAAATTGATTAATTTGAGAACATCCACAAAGCAGTAGATTTCAGGGCATCCAGAGTCATCATGGAAACCTTCCAGTTTCTAAAGCTAGGATGCCCCTCAAAAAGTCACCTCTATTCTGTAATGAAGTTTTAAAATAGTCTTCTTAATTGAATTTAATAACTACTTCCAATGTCTGTGGTTGAGTGAATGAAGAGCGTACATGTGATTGTTGGAAAAGGCAGAGGCAACCACTCAGTGTGGTACCCATGCCTGTTTTGAACTGTGGCCCAACCCACTCAAAGCATGCAGTTCCAAGATTCCTGCAGTAAATCTGATCCTTGGTTTAAATAGATTACCAATTCTTGTCCTATAGAAGCAATGCCTTTCCAATTAGCAGGGAATACGGTAGTGCTCTTGTTCTGAATAGGCTTTGATGTAAATCCTACTTTATTTATTCCTTCCCTGAATGCTCCTAAATTATCTAAAATGTTTCCCACCTGTAAACAGAGTCATCTTCCCATCAGAATTGTTCTCAAGCTAAAGAAAGTTGCACATAGGTACTTGAGAGGTGTCTTACAATCAGAGGAGTACATGGAAGGGCAGATTGGCGAAATTATTAATACTTGCTATGTAAGTCAATGGGGCTTATCTTCTAATGAATATTTTTAGACTAGCTTTCTAAAAACGTTAATGCAGCCTTTCTTAAATTCTGATTCTGCTGCAATCTAAACTGATGCATCCATATATCCATACTCCCTCTCGCCCAATAAACTAGTGGTTTCACTGAAGTTAGTAATACTCCAAAGTGAGTTGTCATTTCTAAAACAGGACTCCCTTCTCAGCTGTTTGTGACTCCCTGAAGGTTCCCAACACATAGTTTGAGAATTTCTATGCTAACACAAAAGTCATTGAAAATGCTTGGAGGAAGAAAACCATGGAAAATACGGTGCCACCACAGCGAAGGAGGAATACATGCAATATTATTTTAAACTTGCAACGGAATGTACTTACATTTTATTTGCCTAAGCACACTGTACTTTATATAATTTGTTTTGGGTATGATAGAAACTCCGCAGCAAATGCTATTGGCATTTTTAGCAGAAGAAAAGCTATTGACAGAGGTCTGAATATCCATGGCCCATAACCCTGCACATAAGACATACACGCCCACCCATAGTTATCTCATCTTCTGGTTAAACAGGTTTGGCAGGCTTTTGAAACAAAATAACAACTCTGCTCTTTTTCTCTTAAGAAGCAAAAGTTCCCATCCTTGAAATGGTCCCTCCCTTTGGGAAAAACCATCACAGCTAACCTATTTCCAGCTACAGTTGAGGATGATATCTAGAGGCACCCAGCAGAAAAACAACTTAGTGCCTTTCATTGCAGCTCCACCAAAAGAGATCGGCCAGAAACGGCTGCAATTTGAGGCTTCAGTTCTGGTTGATCAAAACCAGCAGGCCAAACCCTGATTGCTTACCATCCATCTTATGCAACTTCATGTCCTGCAGATGTGTTCCCAATTTGTTTGCCTGGCTGCAAATTGTGGGCTTTGAAGTTTAAACACAAGGAGGTGAGAGGATGTTCCGGATTGTCTCTCTCCTTCCCCCCCCCCCCCATTGTCTTTAGTGCACAGGTGGAAGCATCAACCCTTGGATCTAGGATGGTTCACTTCAGCAGATTAAATGGGTCACTAGAAGTTTAATTTCTGGATGAGCGAAATCCCAACCATTCCATAAAATAGAATATGATGTGTGTCTTTAGACAAGCTGATTAAAAAAAAAAAAAGAAAGAAAGCTCTTTTCTTTGTAAAGCCAAACTGGGATGAACCTTGATATCACATGTGAACCTGAGTATCAAGGTGAAAATCATTTCTTTTGCAAATGGCTTCCAGACTTGGCCTTAATCAAACATTTGGGCTACTGAATTAGGAATCCAAACTCAGCCTCACCTTCAACCACCCTCATCTTCTTGCCACCATATAATGCCACCCTGCTCTGCCGTTTGACTCTGGAATTTGCCCCAGTGTTCTTGATATAGGCTCACTCCTTTTTATTTGAAAGTTTGGGGACAGAATCCTTGGGGTAGATTGCTATGCAATGAAGCCCAAAGCTTGACAAAATGGCATATCTACCTGAGGTGTGCACCTGTTTCAAGCAGCTGAGCATCCTAAATGGATGTGCACAAATAGACTTGCCGGCACATTTTCTTTCATTGCACACCTGTTTCTGTTTCACTTAGCTAGGTTGCAGCCAATTTTAAATGCATTTGCTTGCCTTCCTTCTTAACCCTTTGTGAGGCACATAAGCTTTGAAAGTGCAAAGACCAGCCCAAAACATGTCATAAGAAGACAAAAGAACTCAGCTTTCCCAACTTTCATTCGATGCCTCAAAGCTGATTGGTTAGATTTTATTTCAGTACTGACTATAGGACAGAGAGTCCACTGTATCTTCCATTTGCAAATGGTATCAAGGAGAGCATTCCAGCACCTGGTCCCTTTTCCAAGCTGCTCTCTGACACAAATGCTAATGATAGAGCTGCCCCTGATTTCTAGTTCCACTGACTGTGACGTCTTGAGAAAATCATTTTCCTCTTCCTTCACTCTCCCTCTGAGGAGCAAATCTGTTTACCAGATTTCTGAGTCACATGGGAAACTGGGTCCAAAATCACTGTAGGAGGCAAGGCATCTAGAAGGCCACATGAGTGCCAAAAAATATAATAATAATGGCTTGGGGAGAAAGTAGCTTAAAGAATTGAGGTCCTTTGCTTAAGCTATTGAATGATACAATTGTTGGGCCGTACTGGCAATGAAAGATGCTTTGGAGTAGAGGTGAAATACAGAGAGGTCTTACAAGAAAAATGACCCAGGGATGTGAGTAAAATCCTCCTCCCAATGAAATGCAGCCTTGAGTCTTTCTTTCCTTTTTTCGCAACACTTGTACCAGTAGGTGCCACTTGGCATCACTCAAATTTATATTATTTCCAGCTAATATATCCCTCCAATTATTGATTTATATCAGAGACAGAGATCTGTATTTTTGCTGCTCTTTAGGCATTAGTGAGAAGTTCACAGGACAAGGGGCAGGTGATAGCTGTATCCCTTTTTAGACCACCACTCAAAGTTTCCGAGTTCATGCCTCAAAAACAATAAAATAGATTTAACTACTATATTTTAAAACCTGCAAAAAATAATAATCAGAAAAGTTCAAATGTGTCATTTCTTATACCTCGAAGTAACACCATTTGTAACCCCTCACAAAGGCATTCCCATCCCTAATGTAGAAAGTTGTTCACTCGGCATTTTTTCCTGAGCCAGTGATTTGAAAATGCATTTTGGATCCATTAAAAAACCCAACAAATAAATGACTGCCTTGGTTTGATTTTTGGGCTACCCTTCATGATGTGTAGGATATCCAAAACCAAGTACAGGTAGTTCTTCACTTACAATCGTTCGTTTAGTGATCGTTCAAAGTTGCAAAAGCACTGAAAAAAGTGACTTGTGACAGTTTTTTCACACTTAAAACCATTGCATTTCCCCCATGGTCACATGATCAAAATTCAGATGCTTGGCAACTGGCATGTATTGATGATGGTTGCATAAAGACTATTTGTAACAATTTTAAATAGATAAAATATATTAAAAATGTTAAATCTTACAAAATTGTCTGGAGTGGGTATTAATTTTTTAATTGCTTAAGATGTTTCTTATTGTTCAATTGTTGTTATACCTTTGGATTTGTAAACTGCTCAGAATCGTTGACTGAGATGGGCAGCTATAGAAATTGAATGAATGAATAAACAAATACTGTCATTTTGGTCAGAAGTGTTTAAAAAAAATGGAACAATTAAAGAATGTGGGTCAATTGACAAAGATGTGTTTTTAAAGCCCTCTTCAAGGGCACATACCTACTGGTGAATGGATTTCACAGATGCAGCATAATCAAAGGGAAGGCTTGACCCCATATATCCCTCCAGTCAGGACTAACTGGAAGGTGAGCTTCCCTGGGTGGATCTTAGTGGGTGGTTAAGACTCTTGCAGGAGAAAGGGTTCTTTTAGATGGTCTGGACCCAAGCCATTTAGGACTTTAAGAATAGTAAGCAGCATTCATATCGTACCTAGAAACAAACTGATACCCAAGGTAAGGATTTCAAAATGGCTGTCACATGGTCTTTAGGGACTATTTCAGACACCACGCTAGCGGTCTAGGATTTTCATTTATCGAAATTTCTGAAAGATATACAGAGGACATAATTGAAATCAAACCTGGAGGTTATCAGTACATGAATCTCTGGTTTTAGGTCATTATTATCTAGGATTGGAGGCAGCCAGTGTATCAGCTAAAGTTGATAAAATGTGCTTCTGGCTTCAGAGTAGAAGGATGAGGGAACAATCTAGAATTAATCTCAAGATGGCAAAGTGTGTGACCACCATCTGGAACAGGTCAGAACATTCACAGTCCTAGAGTTATAGCTCACCACTAGAATTATTTCTGTCTTATCTAGATTTCTTTTCTTATGTCCAGCCCATAACCGTTTAGGAATTTGATGTCACTAGCATACTAATAAGTCAACCTATTTCAAAAAGCTATGTGGGGTTAGATATGGTAAGCACTTGAATAGAGGAATCATCAGGATAGCCAAGGCTGTAGTCTATGCTGTGAAGCCAAAAACCAGAAGAAGACAACAGCAAATTATTTTAATTTATTGCCAGAAAACTACATATATATATCCAGGAAGTTACTATTAGTCCACATGGATCTGAAGTACTTTTATTAGCATCATGTTATTTAACTCTAAAATCTAGTAGGAGATGCAGCAACAACCATACTACTAAGAGGAAAAATAAAAATAATAGTTGAATAGTCTCCAAATATGCCCTCACTATAGATACAGGATATTTATTTCCACAAGCGTCTGTGCAACTAGCATAACCGTCCTCAATACACTGCTTGGGAAAGGCACTTCACTGGCAAACATATTTCTGTAAATAAATAAGTAATTTAACTACCGTATATACTCGAGTATAAGCCGAGTTTTTCAGCACATTTTTTGTGCTGAAAAACGTCCCCTCGGCTTATACTCGGGTCTATACGGCTTATACTCGAGTTTTGTTTTTTTTTTAAAGCCCCTCGGCTTATACTCGAGTATATACGGCTTATACTCGAGTTTTTTTTTTTTCTTTTTTTCACATTTTACCGGACGGAAGCCCTGCCGGTGCAGTGAGAGGGCGGGGCGGGGGAGCCGCCAGCCTTCTCAGCTGAGGGAGGGAAGGTTTCCCCAACCGGTAGGTGCCTCATTTCCCACCCTCGGCTTATACTCGAGTCCCCAGTTTACCCCAGTTTTTGGGGTAAAATTGGGGACCTCGGCTTATACTCGGATCGGCTTATATTCGAGTATATACGGTATCTCTTCATTTCTTCCTTCTGTGCAGTGATCCAATACTCAACTGTCAGCTTTTTGTTTTGTTTTTTTAAAAACCAGCTCTCATCTTTTGGCTTCGATAGCATTTCTGAAATGCAGTTGTTAAGTGGCCAGGCATGGCTAATATTAATTTTTAATATTTATTTGTTATGCTCAAGATGTCTCATCTTTACCCTGCCAGGAATGCTAACCACAACCCTGTAAAGTAGGTTAGAATTATTACCCCTCTATTGCACTATGAGGTGCAAAATAGGTGGTTGGTGAACACTTTCTAAGAAATTAATGGCTAGGAGAATATTTGAAGGAGACCTTCTAAGCTTTCCCCTAGAGACAAATTAAAGGTGGCGGTATTTGAGAGTTCTTCACTTTCTTACATCACTGGAGGGTCAATATGAATCAGTACTAGAGAAAACATAGTCCTAACTCAAGCTCATGGGAAACTGAAACTGAAAGTTGGCTATTATCTAACAAACTATGAAGAAAATGCCAAATTGGCCATGTGACCATCCAAAGAACTGATCTTAATACAACTTCTAGATGGAGCTGGCAATAAAAGCTACACCTGCCACCATGGCTGAAGATTTTTGCTTCTAAAATGAGAAATTCTTCCTTCTGCTGGAAATATAATGTCTCATTGCCAAATTTTAATCTTATGATTTCTGGGGATGAAATGGCAAACTGAAGACAAAGTGGAAATGATGACCATGATGGAATGAAAATTCAGCAAGTAGACCAGCTCTTTTTAATTCCTCTTTGGACATGGAGAGGACCTGAGATCACCCACAAGTGCTCCAGGAGACAACAAGATAGTGGTCTCCAGCAGGGTTCTGGGAGATGAAGAAATAGCCATCCTGTTCAAAGCATGGTAAGCACTTTTAAAGACACTGGGTTTGCTTGTTCACTGCTTGCTAACTGCTTTTCCGCTATGGGGAACCTTGGATCAATAAGTTTTACAATACCAGGTGAGTTTCCTTCAGTCTAATGAAGGAAGTTTTAAATATGTTTAAGGGCTTATTTTGTTTTAAATCAGTAAAAGGGAGATTAGAATGTTGATTTTAGAAATTTACACATGGACCAAGGATCCAGCTGGATTTGAATTAAGAGTTTGGAATTAATTATTATAACCTTTCTAATGGGAAAATGCTTTTACTTTGAATAATTTTTTTAAAAAGGTGATAGGATGGGACTTTGAAGGTTGGACAGTAGAGGGAACCAGAAGGAACTAAAGATTACAATGAAAGGAAAACATTTAAATTTGACTTACTAATTCAGAATGAAGCAAAATATTTTAAACTAGATATACTGAAGTATATTTGTGAACAATGCACCCAAAATTAATTTTAAGAGTCTTATCATTATAGACAGATTATGTTTAAAATATGCTATGGAAGAGGAATAAGCCGTGACTGGATAAGACAGAGACAGATCTGAAAATGGATTTTAAAAAGTTATTGAATACAAGAATAATATGGAAAAAGATACTATACTGAATATACAAATGAAACCAGATGATGTCTTAATAATTAAAAGATATATACAAATAACAAATCAAAAATGGGTCCTGGATAATTTTCTTATATTGGATTTACAAAAAAAAAAAGACTGTTAAAACTGAAGAATTTGTGGGAAGAGAATGAAAAAATGAAAAGAAGTGAAATTTGTTAAAAGCAAGGAAGGAATATAAAGTTGGTTTATTTGATGAGAGTTAAAATGAATATGTTACTATTTCTGGTAACCCTTAATGTAAGTTTTGCTGATCTGAACTGAACAAGAAGGATTTAAAGAGTTGTTTATCAATGAGATATGGGAAGAAGAGATCATTTCAGAAAGTGCTAAGTTACTAAAATATGTATACATATTGTTATGAAAGGGGAAGTCATTCTTCTTATTTCCTTCCTTCCTTCCTTCCTTCCTTCCTTCCTTCCTTCCTTCCTTCCTTCCTTCCGTCCGTCCGTCCGTCCTTCTTTTTACAAGTAATTCAAGGCAGGATTTAACACAACTTGCTCCTCCTAGAGAGGGACTGGCCCAAGGTCCCCTGCGGGCTTTCATAGCTAAGGCCGGACTACATCTCAGTTTCCTGATTTGTACCCTGGTGCCTTAATCACTAAGACCAAACTGACTCTTCTTTACTATATTCTTCTTTTTTTCTTTTCTCTCTCTTTTTCTGCTTTTTCTTTTCAGCACTTTGTTTTTAATTTTTTTTAAAAAAACTTGTATTAGCTTTTTTTCTTTTTAGTTGCGATGTTTAATTAAATTACTGACAAACTCATTTAAATCCTATTTTACAACCCAATATAAAATACACAATACCATTATTTACAAAATATGCATGCAAAGGCTTTAAAAATAAAGGTTGAATTGTATTCAGAAACCTTTCATGAGGTCCACATCCTACAATTTCCCATTTCACAGAAGTGAGGCAGACAAATGTGCTTGGCACACCCAAGCCAAATTCTGCCGTAGGATCAGGCAGTAGCAGAGGCGACAGGAAACTGTGGCAGGCAAGCTAACTACCAGGGCGTGCTTATGCAGAGCATGTGGAGAGAGGATAACTTTTCCAGGCCATCTGAAAAAAAATTCCACACAGACAGCACCATTCCTGCATTATTTCACTTAAAATAATTGCTCCAATATAACTGGAAAGAGAGATAATGCTTTCCTTACTTCATTGTTTATTTATTATCTATTAATTATTTGTTCAATGTATGTTCCCCTTTCCTCCAGGAACGCCAAGGGCTGTCAAACAAATCTCCCCCCTCCCCAAACAATCCTGTAAATGAGTCAGAATTGAGATAGAGCGATCAAAATTAAGTCCACCAGTCAGTTTCCACTGCTAAGGGTGAACTCAAACATGGACCTTTCCCCCCACCCCAGCCTATTATCCAGAGCATCCTTTATCTGAATTGGCTTGTCATCTTTTTTACAACACACTCATAAATCTGACATAATAAAGAAAACCCATATTATTTTGCCCCCTCTATTTGTAGTTTCTATGTGACCTCATTGCATCTCTTGGTCCTTTGGGACTCCAGCAAGATTCCGCCCCCCACCTTTCAGCTTCACCCATCTGCAGGCTACCTGCAAGCACCCAGATATTCTTGCAGGCAAGGCTTTATCTCAGCCGCCCAGTGCTTCCTTCAAAGGAAAGGCGATGGCCATCAGACTCGACACAGGCCATTTTTGCCAAAGTTCTAAGTGTGCTTGCTTGTGAAGGCAACTCTGCTTCATCTGCCTGTCCTTTTCTCCAAACAGAGAAGCAGAAGGCACTCCATGCAAGGTAAGGGCGGAGTGCTTTCTGTCAGTTTATAGGAGAGGATAGCAGCTCCCTGTTTTATCCTGCAAGGAGACTTTTTCTGTGTGAAAACAAAACAAAAAACTAAGAATGGTAGCTTCCCATCTTTCTTGGCAGAGTGGAATGAAGACTGTCAACCTTAAACTTGACCCCCTGACATCACCCATTGAATTTAGATAGGTGAAATATTGGGTCTGGCTCTTGGATTGGATCCAGTCTCCATCCTTGCAGTGGCTGGGACAGAGAGGCTGAGACTACTTACAGTATTTTGGTTCTTCCACATCCTACTCCAAAAGGATGCAGGAAAAAGGTAGGGAGAGAGAGAGAGAGAAAGAGAAGAAAAGGAGGAAGGAAGGAAGAAGAGAGGGAGGGAGGAGGGAGAGGGAAGGATATCAAACTAAAGAAATCTGCATGGAAACAGAAGAACATATGATTTGTGTACAAAAAGTTCCGATTCAAACCCTGGCATTTCCAGTCAAAAAAGGATGAGTTACCAGATAATGAGGAACATACTTGCTTAAATCTCTGGAGAGCCACTGTTTATGGCCCTTGAACATGGCCAATGCTTTCACTTCCACAACTCTCAGGAACAATTTTAGGTTAATCCCTAGTCTTCTAGGGGAATGGGGAGATAAGAATATCAATAAATTACTGTTTCATTCCAACTACTGCAGATCTTGATATTTAAAAACATTCTTCCCCCATTCCAGGGGTGAAATCTAAAAATTTTCCCTACCGGTTTTGTGGGCGTGGCTTAATTGGTGGGCGTGGCTTGGTGGTCAGATGCCTGGGTGGGCGTGGCCAATAACAATAAATAATAAAAATAATGAACAAAATATACATAACAATAAGAGGTACCAAAAACCAACTTTCACACTTTACACACACACAACACAACACAGCTGACTCACACACAATGTAAAAGCAGCTGCACCTCGCCCAAAATGACCCCTGCAACAAGCACACAGCCACAAAAAGCTCAAAAATCAACTTTCATTTTTTACACACACACACACACACACACACACACACACACACAACACAACACAACTGACACACACACACACACAAAATGCCACATACAGCTTCGTGAGATTTTGTGTGTTTGTGTAGTTAGAGTGAAACACTACAGAAACACACCAAATCTCAGAAAGCTGCACAAATATTTTATTATTTTATTTATATTTTTAGATAAAAGCAGTTGAATTTAAAACTTCCTTTTAAATTTAGACGTAGCAATTTAAAGTTAATTGCTATGTCTAAAAAAAAAATAAAACTCTTTAAAAAACCCCAATTAACTATTTTTTTAAAGCTCCCCCTCCCCAGTTACTTACCCAGTTCGAAGGACAAGGCAGGCAGATTGAGTTGCTCACCAATGAGATGGATTGCAGGCAGGCAGATTCAGTTGTTAGCTGATGCAATTGATTGCAGCAGCTGAAGCAAAGCAAGGCAGGAGCGAGCCCGAAAGAAGCAGCAAGTAGGCAAGTGGGGACCGGGCGATTGGGTGGGCATGGGCAGGGGGGTGGGCAGTGATTTTTGCTACCGGTTCTCCAAACTACCCGCCCCCATTGCTACCGGATCGCGCAATCCAGTCCAAACCGGCAGCATTTCACCCATGCCCCATTCCACATAAAAAAATAATAATAATAACATCAGTAGCCACTACCATATCCTATTTTATGAAGGGTGTATATGTCTGGGCACATGTACAAAAAGTAGTTGATCTCAGAAGCCCTCAAGCCAGGATTTCCTGTGAATGAAATGTAAAGCTCCGGAGTTGGGAGTGGAGTTAGGCAGTTTTTTTTCCAGTGGCGACATGGACTGCCCAGAAGAGCCCTGGAATTGCAGCAATGGAAAGCGTTACAAAATAAAACGCTAGCTTTACTTCCATTTCAGCTGCTCTGCAAATAAATTGGTTTGGAAATCGAACACAGGCAACGTCGTGGGATCACAGAGGCCTGGAGTTACTTGCAAACTGGGGGGAAATGCTTGTGCTGGTCCCCTTAGTTATCTTTCCACGTTGCATTGCCTTTCAGCTAGATGCACATTGAATAAAGATTCTTTTCAGTACAGTACAACGACTTGCAAGTCAGGGCATAACAAATGAACCTTAATGCAATCTAATATGGGTGTAGATCCTTTGGAAGACCATGACAACCAAAGACGCCATAGAGCAAACAAGAAAATCTAGTTAAATCAAACATATTGAAACAACAAGACTAGATTAAAATACCAAGACCAGTATCTGTCTTTAGCTGTTGCAACCACCCCAGGTGGATGTATCTAGTACATTTAGAGAACATCGGCCTGGGAAAGATTGTTCTAGAGTCCCAGTTTGAGGACTGTCTATAACAGTATCATAAAGAACATGAACAAAGAACATTTGAGCAAATATTTATGTCACAATTGCACTTAGACTTATATTCTGCTTCCCAGTGTTTTACAGCCCTCTCTAGAGTCAGCCTATTGCCTCCAACTATCTGGGTCCTCATTTTACCCACTTCCAAAGGATGGAAAGCTGAGTCAACCTTGAGCCGGTCAGAATTGAACTCCTGGCAGTGAGCAGTGAGTTACCTTGCAGTACTGCATTCTAAACACTGCGCTACCATGCCTCTTTGTGCTATGTGCACCTTTTTTTTAAAAAAAGCTAAAAAATAGATGTCCACCTCTCTTCTTACAACAGATGTTAGGGGCAGTAAGTTGGAAACATGTTTTCAAAGCGCAATTCTCTTTTCTTCTATGCTGAAGGAAACCAAGCAGCTTTCACATTTTCCCCCTTGACACGTGGCAGGTCCTTTTCTACCTTTTTCTTTTTTTGTGTGATCAATCTGCCACTTGCCATGCACCTAAATGGGTTAACAAGGGCCCTTCCAGAGTCACTTTGGATAGTGAGATGGGTGTTGTGACCTAGGCCCAAGTAGTTATTACCAGACACAATCAGTCCTAAACAAATGTAGTTTATTAGAACAGCTGAGAATTACTTCATTCTCAGCTTAGTCCAAATTAATTCCAAAACAAATGCTTCAGAAAAAGTTTTTCAGCTTTATCACAAATCTTTGTCTTCTTTGGCACCTTGCCAAAGGCTTTTCCTGACAATAGAGATTTTACAGTATCCTTCCCCTGGAATGGGGAGGGAATGGAGATTTTGCAGTATCCTTCCCCTGCCACGCTCACCAAGCCATGCCCACCAAGCCACACCTACAGAATCGGTAGTAAAAAAAATGGAAACCCACCACTGGAAAAGCCCCATGAAGTTCAGAAACAGGAGACGCCAACAAGAAACAATTGTAGCAACATTGCTTTCCTACAAAGAGCCCAAGAGCCGTTGTTTTAAGTCTTATGGGAGGAGCCAATCATCTCCTGACCTTACTCCTGAGTCATCCTTTTTACTTTAGCTGCTCTTGCCTTCTGGCAGCTCTTCCCATGTGTGCACGAGGAACAGGCTCCTCCTGTTCCTCTGCCTCTCTGCTGTCCGCCTCTAGAGGCTCCGAAGTCATGCATTGCTCCCAGAGGGCCCTGGCCCCATCTCTGCCTCTGACGCAGAACCCTTGGCCAAGCTGGCTCCAGGATTGACCCATTGTCCTCCCCAGCCTCCTCATTGTCCAACTCTGCTGCCTTCTCCTCAGGCTGCTGGTGGACCACAACACTGGGTGGCATTTAAATTAATAATAATAATGATCATAAAATTGAGCAAGTAATAGAAAATGTGGAAGCTAAAGTGCTCTGGGACTTTAGAATTCCGCACTTGCCATGTAACACCCAAGACATAACAATTTTCAATAAAAAAGACAAAGAAGTCTGGCTAGTGGATATGACAGTATCTGGAGACAGCAGAAAAGAAGAGAAAGAACTGGAGAAGATAACAAAACACAAAGACGTGCAAATAGAAATAGAATGACTGGCAAAAGAAAGCAAAGATAGTACTAATAGTAATAGGCACTTTAGGTGCAATCCCAAAATAACTGGAGCAACCCCTGAACACCATCAGCATTGACAAAATCATCATCATCAGTCAATTGCAAAGGGCAGCTTTACTCAGAACAACTTACATCCTTTAGGAGCTGAAGAAACTTCTTGTATGAAAAACAAAATGTCTTCCAAGAAAAAAACAGAAAATCTAGTTGCCTCTCCACTGATTCATCCAAATTTTATTGATATGGAGCATATTACTACGGTAGATATAAAGATATTTTGAATGAAAAGGGGGAATTTGAAACTAAACAGGAATTGAGTGGTCAAAGGATTCGGATAATATGGTGGTCACATGTGCAGATACAATTCAGATATGAGAAAGATGCTAACATGTATGATTTCTATAAAAAATTAACAGAATTTATATTAACAGGACAGATGAAAAACTAATAAAGAAAATATATAGTTATTTGTTAAGTATTAAGATGGAAGATGAACAAGTAAAAGAGACAATGATAGCATGGGCTAAAAATTTTGGCTATCCGATTGAGTTAGATAAATGGCAGAAACTATGGGATATAAATTATAAACTAACAATGTCTGCTGCATACAAAGAAAATCTTTATAAAATGTTTTATAGATGGCATTTTCCACCTTCAAGGTTAGCAAAGATGTTTTAAGGATAAATCCGCAAAATGTTAGATACCTGGTTCATACTATCAAATGTGGTGGACATGTCCAAAAGCAAAAAAATATTAGACAAAAATACATGCATGGTTGGAAAAAATGACAAATCAAAACAACATTGATTTGAAACCAGAAATATTTTTGTTGGGCACTGGATAAGTATAACAAAAGGAATGCATATTTTGATTTTAGCTGTACTGACTGCAGCTAGAATTCTATTTGCACAACAATGGAAAAGTGAAGAGATCCCAACAGATGAAAGTGTGATTTAAAAAATTCTAGAATGTGCAGAAATGGATAGGCTAACACTTACAATTAAGGAAAAGAAAGAAACTAAATACCATATTTTTTGGAGTATAAGATGCCCCTTTTCCCCACCTAAAATGGGGTGAAAATTTGGGTGTGGCTTATACACCGAATGTAACCCCTCCCACCCACTGGCCCCCACCCTTTGGCCTCTGCCTCCCAGCAATTTATCTCCTTGCAGCAAGCAGCAAGAAGAAACTGCCCATTTCAGCTTCAGCACAGCCTAATTAGCACAAGTTGATTGTCCCTGACTCTCAGCTGTTTCAGGCTGTAAGGATTGCCCTTGCCTATTGCTCCACGGGCCTCTGCTGCTTGCTGCAAGGAGGTAAATTGCTGGGAGCAGATTTTTTTTTCTTGTGCTAATCAAGCTATGCCGAAAACAAAAATGAAAGTAAAGCGGGTTATTTGCTGTTTGCTGCAACAAGGCATAAATGCTGGGAGGCAGAGGCAGATTTCTTTTCTTGTTTTCCTCACCAAAAAAGGTAGGTGCGTTTTATAATCTGAAAAATATGGTACTTTTTGACCTGGGATCTATTTTATCAATGGTTAGTCGATAAAAACAGGAACTAAAAACAGGGAAATATATTGAAAGGATCAATGATATAAGGGAGATATGTTAAAATGGTTAAGTAAAAATCGTTGTTGTTATTATTATTATTATCAATACTAATATAATGAATACTGTTGTAAACATTTTGATTATCATTTCCTAAGACTATTTGTACCCAGACAACTCACTGTTTAATTGAAAATGGAATTTTTATATGTTATAAAATAAAAAACTTGAATCAAAAAAAGAGAGAAAGAAAGTCCAGTTGCCTCTTGAAAAAGCACCTTTGGGACAACCATGACCTGGATGACTGAGAATCTCCATAGAGAAATAGCTTACATCGTGCAATGATACCTCTAACACCATCAAACAACCAGAAAACTGTGAAAGGAGGCAGAATGTTTTAATTGATTCATAAAAAAGTAAAATAGTGGCACAAGACTATCTCCTGGATTTTTCCCACCCACCCTACAAACTGCATTTTCTTCAGAATGGGACAATTCACCACGGCCAAACTCGCTGTGACTATCTTGTCGTGGCTGTCTTGCTGTGGGACAACTCACCCAGACAATTCCACATGGAATAATTCAACACGATAAATATTATCCGCCACTGTTTGTTTGACATTATTTGCATTTTTGTCAATGGGATATAATGTCAAAGAAACAGTGGTGGATAACATTTATCGTGTTGAGTTATCCCGTGTGGAATTGCCAGTGACGAATTGTCCCGCGGCTAGATGGCCGTGGTGAGATGGCAGCAACGAGTTGGCCGTGGCGAATTGTCCCACAATTTTTGTTCCTATTTGTCCCTGTCAGTCCCTGCTGGCATATCTCATGCGGTTGTGCAACATACGAAATCTAAGTTGATACTAGAGACTGGCTTTTATATAGCTATATCTCTATTTAGATGGCTCTTCGCATTTATTTTTCAAAAAATGTAATGGGGAAATCCCCAATCTGTTCTCCCATTTCCTGTAGTCTCTTTTCTACATACAGGGACCATTTTTTTCCATTGAAAAAGAGGCTTTGGGATTTTTTTGCTTAATCTTCTGAGAGTATGTGGATTTCATTGGGTGGCGTTTCTGGGTGGACTTTTTCCCAGTGTGAGATTGCAGAGGCTACTGATGCTTTTGTACTGTCCTTCTGCAACCTCTCCAGATTTCTATGCTTCATGATTCAAAAACACCCCACAGGAGGAGTTTCTGCTACTCTTCCTTGGGGGGGTGTCTGGAGGTTCTCAGTCATCCAGGTCATAGTTGTCTTTTTTTTTAAATTTTATTTTATTGAAAAGACAGTGCCATATCAGGATAACAATGCAAATAAAGTACAACCAGAGAGAGATCAATGATAAATAACATACATGCTAATAACTATAATTGTACTATGTTAACAGTAATTGCAACAATACAACAAAAAGCATCAGAAGAAAATAAAAGAAAACTTCAACTAAGTTTCTACTTACATTAGCTTATTTACAAATTTCTCCATATTATATCCATAGTTTTATACATCTTCGTTGTACTGACATTCATAAACTTCCCTCTCATTTCTGCCTCTTGTCTCTAGCCATTCATAACATGTATTCCATGTCCTGTAATATTTTGAGTCTTCTTTATCTTTAATTTTTAAAGTTAATCTGTCCATTTCTGCACAATCCCAAATTTTCCTAATTATGTCATCATCTGGTGGGGTGTTCACATTTTTCCAATATTTAGCATATGTAATTCTAGCTGCCATCAATATATGTAACACTAAGTAGTTGGTTGCTTTGTCATAACTTTCCGACAATATACCTAAGAGGCACCTTTCTGGTTTGAACTCAGTATGTTGCTCAGTTATCATTTCTAGCCATTTATGAATTTTCTCCCAGAAACTCCTTCCTTTCTTACACAGGTCATAGTTGTCTCAAAGGTCCTTTTTTCTTTAAAAGGCAACTGGACCGTTTTTTTCCTTGAGTAAGATGAAGAAAACATTTTACTTCTCATCCAAGAAGAAGCTTCATCAGTTCTGCTGGCGGGGGAGATGGAAGGCTAGGTAGTGACAGTTTCCGGGATGGAAACTGACGAAATGATGGTACAAGGATCAACCACAACTGCAGAACTTAGTATCACTCCGCATTTTCTTCTTCTTCTTTGAATCATGTTTTTGCAAGCCATTTCTTTCCTGTCACACTGAGAATGGTTAGGAAACATAGAGCCGAAATTTCCAGCGTGGCACTAATATTGTCACATCTCCTGTCTATTCTGTCAAATGGGGAGTAATTACAGCATTAAGCGCTTTTTCAGGTTTCCGCGGAGATGGGGAAATAGTTTTAAGCTCTGATAATTTCAAAGACAGCTCCCTTGACACAGAAAGGACATCCAGCAAGTTCAAAGCTCAACTTGATTCAAATTCCCACCTGCCCTGAGGGTTTATCCTGGCCCCATCAAAGAGGCGGAAGGGAATGGCTTAGGAGCCTTATGTACAAGTGCTTATTTGCCTCATGACGAGAGCTAGAGTGGGGGGGTGCTATTCCAAATACTGTTTGTTGCGGTTTCATTTTTTTATAGGTAGCAATGTTACCAACACATGGCAAACAATTACTTTCTTTTAAAAGGCAAAACAAAGCAAAATGATTTATGTCATTGGCATGCATAACTACTTCCTTAATTGTCAGACAAGGTACTGGGCAGAAAAAGAGTTGCTCCTGAGGAATAATTTATGAAGTCTGAAAACGTTGGGTTGATGTTGGATGTTGGGGGGGGGGTGGAGAAGCGGGGGGGTGGGGTGGGGAGATTAAGCATTTTGGTCTTTATCTGCCAAGACTGGCCCTGCTATTAGATGGGCTAATTCAACCACTGAGCTTTGATGGTTATGAAAGCCCCATGTTTTGTTCATTTTTAATTCATTTGGGGTGGGGAGAATAGATAGAAGACAGTTCTTGTCTTCTGCTCCTAATAACTCAAATTTCTTTGGATTCTCAAGTACCTTAATTAGCAGGGTGGGGAAGTTATTAGTTACTCCTACTTTAATTTTGGGAGCTGTCTCTCCAGATTAGGTGCTTGCCCCAAAATATGGAGTACCAAAAATCAAATAACATTAATTAGCCTTATGAAACTGTCCTTTATTCCTCCAGACTCAGGGAAGGTTTAAAGGTTTTTTATTTTTTTGTTACTTTACTTTTGCGACTTAATTTTTTCCTTCAGGAAAATAAGAACAAACCTATGGTAATCCACCAACATTAGAACTAAATAACAAGTGGTAGCAAATGACCATTGCACCTTAGCCAAAATTCTGTGGGTTTTTTTGTTGTTGTTGGCTACTTTCCTTCAAGGGGTCAGCCCCTCCAGTTTAATGTGTTGGGCTTCACTTTTTATAGACAATTTTATCTATTTTATTTTATAGAAAATAATCTTGATTCTTGATTTGCAGGTTCCTCCTAGGTTTTTGAGGCAGATGGAGGTGGGCTGCTTTGTCAAAAGTCCTTGTAGGTTTTCCATTCTCTGCCCTCCCCGCCGGATTGTTTGAGCACTGTGATAGGAGAGCACTGTCTGAAGATTTGGAAGTTCAGTTCTGCACACATGTGTGTTTTAAAGACCCCTTTTTTCCCAAACAGCAATCAACATGGTTAAAAATTAAACAAGCCGCTCAACCTTGCCGAGGCTGGTCTTGGAAGGCAAGCAGAGATAACAGGGCCAGGTAGTTACCATTTGGGCAGCTCCGCTCCTTTCGCAAAGACAGGCCTCTTTGTTTGGATGTTAAACATTACAGAACTTGGCCCCTCTGTGGGAGAATCTTTGCAGAGATACAAGGCCCCTGGGTGCCCTTCATGTTGACATTTCTAAGCCCTGAGGGCAAGGGAGGGGGTGTCCATCCTGGCAAGGAAAACTAAGGGAGGATTCTCATCCTTCCCCTCCCCACAAACCCAAGGTTCCCCTCCTTCCAAAGATAAATGATGAACGGTTGGTTTTTCTTTTTTTTGGGAAAACTTAAGCTATGCCTCTTAAACATTATATAACAGTACACAGTATGAGATTGCTTCCTTTGTTTAATTGTTCCTAAGCGCCGCAGCCTGTTATTTATTTATTAAACACATTTATATGGCTGCTGTATGGTGACTCCCCATTAAAATTCCACAATATAAAACCCCTAATCCCCTAGACGTTAGCATGTGGGTTAGGGAGGTTGTTTTTTTGTCTCCCCAAACTTTTCAAAGATAAGATGGAGTTGGAGGAGGGAGAGTGGAGGGAGGTTGACTTTCTTTTTAACTTTTTAATCTCCACCATTGGCAAGATCATTCTGATCATAATTGGGCACAGTAATAGATGTAAAAATCAGTGATGAAGATCTCGAGATCTTCAAAGGAGATGGGCGCTCTGAAAAGCTGCTACATAATATTGTTAAGAAGGTTGCAAAATCGGGGATGAAGATCATGAGATATTCAGAGGAGACAAGTTGCCCTGAAAACCTCCTTCATAATATTGCTAAGAAGGTTGCAAAGTCTTTTTTGCATTCTGTGTCTTGACTGGCTGAGAAAAATAGCGCCAGCTCATCTGAGCTTCTATGAAGAAACAAAACTCACCGGATTGCTTATTCTCTGTACAGCATCATATTTTTTATTTATTTATTTATTTATAATTTAATTTCTATACCGCCCTTCTCCCGAAGGACTCAGGACGGTTTACAGCCATATTTAAAACACAAAATACAAACAGCAAGTTTAAAATATAATTAAAAACAACTATTTAAATAGGCTGAATCAAAACTAAAAGGTCATAAGCCTGACATAAAACCCATTTAAAATTACAATTTAAAATTATGCTTAGGCCAGTCCCGCACAATGAAATAATAAAGTCTTAAGTTCACGTTTGAAGGTCCGGAGGTCGGGGAGTTGGCGTAACCCCGGAGGCAGCTCATTCCAAAGGGCCGGTGCCGCCACAGAGAAGGCTCTCCCCCTGGGGGCCGCCAACCGACATTGTTTGGTCAACGGCACCCTGAGAAGGCCCACCCTGTGGGAGCGCACAGGTCGTTGGGAGGCTATCGGTGGCAGAAGGCGGTCTCGTAAATAGCCCGGTCCTAAGCCATGGAGCGCTTTAAAGGTGATAACCAGCACCTTGAATTGCACCCGGAAGGCTACCGGCAGCCAGTGCAGGTCGCGCAGGATAGGTGTTATGTGGGAGCAACAAGTTGCTCCCTCTATCACCTGCGCAGCCGCATTCTGGACTAGCTGGAGCCTCCTGGTGCTCTTCAAGGGGAGCCCCATGTAGAGAGCATTGCAATAGCCCAGGCGGGAAGTAACGAGGGCATGAGTGACCGTGTGTAAGGAGTCCCAGTCTAGGAAGGGGCGCAACTGGCGAATATATATGTGGGTAAATTGTTTTCTTGCAGAAAATAGAACCGAGAGATCCCAATCATTCAAGAATGCTACCTCTCGATTCTGCCATCCCTGCCAAAGGCATGATTTCCATATGCTTCATTGGATACAGACTCTATCAGGAGGGCATCTTGCCTAACATCTCGTGTATTGTATGGCATCAAATGTAATCTATCCAGTTTATTATGTTGAATGCATTGGACATAACGTACCAGACATAAAGCTGAACATGATCGGTTTGTGATAGAATGGGTACAACTGTACATTGCGGAGTATAATGCACTTCTTGTCTTTGGTTATGCGGATTAAACCTGTCATGTTTAGAACCTGATTTAATATATCTATAAGCAGTAGGCACAGCCTCTGTGCGAAACAGCAGATGTCATGAAATAGGAACCGCTACAGATTTCCTCTCTATATTTGGCTGTTTATGTCAGCATTCCAACAATGGGAGGTTTGGGGATTGTTCCTCAGCAATGAAAAGGGGTGGGGTGGGGGTTACATTTTGTAAAAAATTAAAAAAACAAAACAATTAGCCCAGTTTACCAACAGGAAAGTAGGCCTGACACATACAGCTGGCCCTGGAATGAGAGGAATGTCGGCAGAAGGAGAGGATTGTCTTTCCTGGCTCGGGTGAGTCACCAGGCCTAACGTAGCTTCATGTTCACACAATATGCATTTTGCTAGCCAAGACAATCTGTGGGTGCAAACAAGTACATGGTGCACTTGACAGAGCAGGGGAAAGAGTGAAGCCTCTTCAACAGCTGAGCTTAACTCCTTGGTGCCTCCATGACATGCACCGTTCAGAATCTTCGTGCAATTATTTGCAGAGGATGAACAAGCCTTTGTGACTCCTGCTTGTTGGATTTCAGTGCAATGGAATATCAAGAAGAGCAAAATGATCGCCATTTCCGAATTAGAGCGAAGATAACCAAGAAGCAGATTTTTTGTGTGTAAAAAAGATTGTGAGTTTATCTCATTTCTGCTGCTCAAAAGTCAGCCTCTGCGTTCAGTCCCACCTTAATTATTAAGCTATCTGAGTGACCTTGGGCCTGTCACTCTTTCTTAACCCTAGAAAAGAGGCAATGATAAACCACTTCCAAAAACCTGCCTAGAAAACTGCAGGGACTGGTTTAGGCAGTCACCAGCAGTTAAAAACCAGACTCAAAAGGCACAAAAAGAAAGTATTTGATGGAGAGGATGTAGACACCTGTACAATTCCAATACCACAAAAGATATCTAACTTTTATTTCTTAATAAAATATGACAACTGAGAAACGTTCTTCTGAAACTAGTTGGAAAAAATGAACATATTTATTATGCTCAATATTACTATTGTAAGAGAATTATTATCAATGTAATGAATACTTTTGTAAATTTTGATGGCTATTGCACAGAGATATTTGTACCCAGATTATTGAGTGGAAGATGGAATGTTTATATTAATTATATATATATATATATAAATATATATATGTATGTATGTATGTATGTATGTATGTATGTATGTTTGTTTGTTTTCTGAGGTTTTCAAATCCCCCTGCAACTCAGACTAATCTGAGCACAACCAAGCCCCCACCCAAACAGGACACACACCCAGCCAATCAGAGCACAAAACAATCCCCATCCAATCAGAGCACAACCAAGCTCCCACCCAATCAGTTCAAACCCCCACTAGCAGTTAAAAGGAAGAAACAGCTGCGATCACACATTGCTCCTAGAAGCACGAAGCTGAAGCCTGAAGATGACAAATGAGACTTCGTTGAAACGTCGCAAGACACTTCCAATTTTACGTGGGAGAAAACCTGAATAACCAAAGACCTATATATAAAGATATATATATAAAGATATCTAACTTTTATTTCTTAATAAAATATGACAACTGAGAAACATTCTTCTGAAACTAGTTGGAGAATCATCTAAGACAAAAGCATACTTAACTACTGCAGGAAGTGGCAATGGTCTCTGGTACAAGTGGTACATATGCATGCATGTATTTATCAAATATTATCTGCCACAATCAACCGGATTCTTGGTAGTTGACAGCAATTAAGAGCAGGCCAGATCCTGAAGATGAAACTCAAATACTCTGACCACCTAATGAGAAGGAAGGACTCACTGGAGAAGAGCCTAATGCTGGGAAAGATTGAGGGCAAAAGAAGGGGACGACAGAGAATGAGGTGGCTGGGTGGAGTCACTGAAGCAGTCAGTGTGAGCTTAAATAGACTCCAGAGGATTGTAGAGGACAGGAAGGCCTGGAGGAACGTTGTCCAGGGGTCACAATGGGTCCGACACGACTTTGCAACTAACAACAACAACAACAAAACTAAAGAGGTCACAAAATCCATAGCTGGCCACATAAAACCTGAAACTTTAACCATAACTATAATCAAACAATCCAGAGTCTCCTATCATTCACTATAGCAATAACTCAGTTATTCATTTATTACTTATTTGAGGAACATGTATGGTGAAACATGATTCTAGGCAACTCACAACAATCAATAATCATTCAGTTAAAAACAGAAGTACCCTTCTTTTGGGTGCCAGACCAAGCAACCACCCATCTTAGTCTAATGTTTGAGGTCAGATCAGTAGTGGGTTGCTACCGGTTCTCCCCAGTTCGCAAGAACCGGTAGTAAACATTTTGAGTAGTTTGGAGAACCGGTAGTAAAAATTCTGCCTGGCCCCGCCCCCAATCTCTTCCTGCCTCCCGACTCCCAGCTGATCAGCTAGAAGGAAAAAATCAAGACTCACTCGTGGAAGAATAGAAAAAAACAACAAGACACTATCCCTTTAAATTGAGAAGCCAAGAAGCCTCCCAACTGATTGATTCGCTTCTCAGCCAGGAGATCGCTTGGCAAAGAAGAAGGGGTGGCGGAAATGCTGCCGTTTTAAATTGACAGAGCGGCTAGAAGCTCCTTTCTGGGTCAGCTGAACAACAAATTGGATAAGAGAAGGAATTCTTATATGGTTCAATTTTTTTGAAGTTTTGGGGTTTGTGCAACATGGGCTTTGTATTTCTAAAAAGGTTTGGGCGATTTCCATTGTGAAGTATCCTGTCTTGAATGAGTTTTCTGCCTGCTTGTAAATGGAGCTGAACTTCCGGCTTCCACTTTATATTATCTGTAAGCACCGGTAACTGTTTTCTGCTTACAAAGTTTCCTTTATGCAGCTGGCAGGAACGTTTAATTCCAGGCAGGTTCCTTGCTAGCAGCTTGATTATTCCTTAATTATCTGGGATATTTTATTTGGGAAATGAAGAGGGGGGAGTTTGATTCCTTCCCAGAACAGATTAGTGAGGTGGGGAGGAAATGGGGATTCTGAAGTAACCTTCCCCTGGAGTGGGGAGAGAATGGGGATTTTAGGCTTGCTGTCAAACATCAGCCATAATACTAATGATTGTTTTGAACAATATGCAGGTTGTATTACATGAATGGCTATTTTATATGTGAAATTATGACTGAAACCTATATAGGTTCACACTGTCAAGAAGTTTGTCCTTAGTTTTAGGTTGCTTCTCTTTTTGTTGAGTTTTCATCCATTGCTTCTTGTTTTGCCTTCTGGTACTTTGGAAAATACTTCCCCCCCACCTTCTTTTTAGCAGCCCCTTAAAAGTCTGTTGCCTATCACACTCTTGGGCAAAGCATGTGAGCTATTTCCTCCTTTCAGTGGTCCATGAAAGTGCATCTATAGCAGAGGTCTCTAACTTTGGCCACTTTAAGACTTTAAGACAGCAAAGCTGGCTGAGGAATTCTGGGAGTTGAAGTCCATAAGTCTTAAAGTGGCCAAGTTTGGAGACCCCTGATCTATAGTATGTAGATAATAAAGTTGAAAAAAGGTGAACAACATTTTTGCAGAACTATAGATACGTTGAGGCTGGGTATGACAAGGAATGGCTGGGAGGGGAGGGGCCAGGCGAGGTACCCCTTGACATGAGAGACATTGAGTTGGCCACGCCTACCCGGTCACATGACCATCAAGCCACACCCACTGTCACATGACCATCAAGCCACACCCACAGAACCGGTAGTAAAAAAATTTAGAACCCACCTCTGAGTCAGATCTTTATGGCTCTCCAGAAAGTCAAAAGTGTAAGGATCCCACAGGTCTCAGATGAGAAGTTATTCTAAAGAGCTGGGGTGGCCACTGAGAAGTGGTGTTACTTGGGTAAATCCTGGGGAACCCAAAACTGTACGTGCTGCTGAATTCTGGACCAGTTACAGCTTTTGGCTAGTCTTCAAGGTTCCCCTGTAGAGGATCTCAGGAGGTTCTATTCTTGCTCCAAGATCCTGAAGTCCCAGTTACACTCCTTTTGTTTTTCACAAGCATGATGACATCTTCTAATGGAGTCCATCCGTTCATCTTGAGCATGTGCTTGGTATTTGCTAGTGTCTGTGTTTTATTTCTATTTTGAAAAAAAATCTTGATGCTGCCTAATCACCACTGTTATATATAACTAGATGTCCTATATAGGATCCTTTCTCTCACTTTTATAATAATGGCCATAAATTTATTTACATTTTTGATATGCCAGGTATGTGATTGGAAAAGCATTGCATTTTCTAGTGTGTGCTGAAGATATGAAATGAACTTTAGTCTTTGAGCAATTAAGGCCCTCTGAAACGGCTCTTCATTAATGGTTCTTATGCAATAAAAACAAGGGAACTATCCTTATTTGTCATATAAAAATGCAATTTCTTTTAATTTAGGTTGGAAAATCTTTTAGTGAGTTTGTCTGGCAGTCATCTTCCTAACACCAGGCGAATTGTGTGCATTGAGGAACAGAAAAACACTTCAGCAACCTGGGCTTGCCATGGAGGGCTTTTTTCGACTTACAACCACAACTGAGCCCAAAATTTCTGTTCTTAAGTGAGACACTTGTTAACTGAATTTCCCCCCATTTTATGACCTTTCTTGCTACAATTGTTAAGTGAATCACTGCAGTTGTTAAGTTAGTGACACAGTTGTTCAGTGTATCTGGCTTCCCCATTGACTTTGCTTGTCAGAAGGTCGCAAAAGGAGATCACATGGCCCCTGGGATACTGCAGCTGTCATAATTATGAGTCAGTTGCCAAGAGTCTAAATTTTGATCATGTGACCCTGGGGATACTGCAGTGGTCGTAAGTGTGAAAAATGGTCTTCAGTCCCATTGTAACTTCGGTCACTAAACGAACTATTGTAAGTCAAGGACTACCTGTATTGGGCCTTTAGTTCTGACTGGAGCTAAAGACGCTTCCTCCAAACTTCTTGGTTGAGAAGCGAAACATCTTCAAAGAAAAACCAGAAAGTCCAGTTGTCTCTTGAAAAAGCACCTTTGGGACAACCATGACTTGGATGACTGAGAATCTCCATAGATGTCTCACATGCATGCGCACACACATACTGTCTCACCTGTTCTACAACCCTCATGACAAAACAAGGAGAAGGAAAGATTGTAGACATTGATAGTCCTGGTGGAAACCTCGAAATTTAGAAGCCAGCATCTTCCTTGAGTCACAGTTTTAAATAATTCTAAAATCCAGACAGAGATAGATACAGTAGAAAAGATTGGAAGCTGGAAACTGTTGCAGTCAGTGCAGATGGTATATGTCAACTTAGGATGGTTTTGTTGTCTTTCTGTCCTCCCACCCGACAAAACTGTGCATTCAAGACATATTTGCTAAAATAGGTGGAGGTCAGGAGAGGGAGCTTTCACAGGAGGCTCATGCTAGACTAGATTAAATATTGACATCCCTGACACTGCCATGACACGATCTAAATAGGTTTTGAAGCAGACATCACATTCTAACACTGGCTGCCATGGAACCAAGGGGAATGGGGAAGAGCCTGCCCTTTGTGGGAAATAAACCAAAGGGTTTCCTTGGACTCATGACACCCATTCCCCAGATCTTTAGATACCCATGATTTAGCAGAGAGAGAGAGAGAGAGAGAGAGAAATGATTTACCAGCTGCTCAGTAGAGATGGCAAAATGTTACTAGGCAGATTTACACAGCTCCAGTTTTCCTAATCCCTTCCAAACATTTTCAGGCAAATGGAAAAGGACTACATTTCAAGATTGATGAATGAGGCAATTGATTATTGATTGATTATGTGCCATCAAGGCAATAAGGATTCCACCAAGCATAAAGATAGCTTTTCTCTATGGTGATCTGTCCCTAACCTGATCCAAGGGCATCCATTGCTACTTAATGCTGATTGTTCTCTTCTTTTCTTTCTTTCCACCTTTCGTAGCGTTGGAGCTGGGTCTTCACAAGATGTATCTCAAATAGGATAACTTGAGCCTGGTCATTTGTACCTTGAGTGGGAACTCTGAGTTGATTTGTTCAATGAGCCATCAATTTGTTTTCTTGATTGTCCATGGCATTCTCAGGAGTCTTCTCCAAACCCAAAGTTCAAAAACATCAAACACTCTTCTTTACCCTACTTCTTCAAAGTCCAACTTTTGCTTCCACAGAGTGTCACAGGGAATACCATGGCTTGCATGATTCTGAGCTTGTAGATATAGATTCAGGACAGCATCTGAATATCATCTCCATGGCCTTCATGGCTGCTCCACTAAGAACTAGTTTGCAGCATATTTTTTAACTGCCTGTTCCTTTACTGTTAATGCTTGATCCCAAGAGGCAGAAGCTAGCTACCATTTCCAAATCTCCCTTGCCAATTCTATATGTTATATTCAATTTGTCTTGTTTATATTTAATTTCAGATCCCTTTTTTCACTGTGTCTCGTGACTTATTATTGGAACTTGCAGATCCATTGCATTTTCAGCTATCACAGTCGTGTCATCAGCATTGTGCATGTTTCTTCCTTCACTTTTAAAATCATGTTCATCTTCTTCCAATCCAGCTTCTGTTAATATATATTCAGCATATAAATTGTATAAATGATGTGGTGGGGGGAGGGAGTATACAGCTCCCTCACTCTTTTGCCAACCTGCAGCCAGTTTATTTTGCCATATTCGATCTGTACTTTGGCTTCCTGACCTATACATAGGTTTCACATGAGGACAATGAGATGGTTTGTGATTCCCTTTTCTCCAAGCATATTTCACAGCTCGACATGATCAATGGGATATCAATAAAGGACATACTGACTTCTTTTTGGAATTTTGGAGGTTTCTTGATCATCCATCTTGCATCTGCAATAATGTCTTATGTTCCTTGGACTTTTCTAAAGCCAGCTTAGACATTTAGTATTTCTTTTTGCATGTATTTAGTTCTACTCTGCATGGAAGTTGCTCAGTATTATTTTGCTAGCATGTGGAATTAAGGATATTGTACAATAGTTTGCACACTCTGTTAAATCTCTTTTTTTTTGTAGACTAATCTCTGTTAGATCTCTTCAATGTAGATTAATCTCTTCAAATCTGTTGGCTACTATATTGTTTTCCAGATTTTTGGCATAGTTTGGTTACAACCTTCACTGGTTCTTCTTCAGTTGCTTGCGGATATCTATGGGTTCCTGTAGCCTTCTGACTTGGTAAGGACCAGACTGCTGATCTAATTTAATCTTTTTGTACTATAAGTTCTTGTCTTCTTCTCAGTGTCATGAATATCTTCTAAGTGTTGGATGTTGACATCTCTACTGTACAGCGTGTCATTACATTCCTTCCATCTTTATTTGACCTACTTTGAACCAGTTAATATCTATCCACTGGAATTCTTTAGGTAATCAGTCTGAGGCTGGAACTTCCTTCAAAGACCTTCTGGAAGATTTTCTTTGTGAAAAATGTATCTGTTTCCATATTCAATGTCTTTACAGATGTTGTTCTAATTCTGCTTCTTTCTTCTTTCTTCCAACAGCTCTCTGAGACTCCTTGTTAAGTTTCTTCGTAAGATGTTTGTCTTTCTTGGCTTTGGCTTCTCTTCTTGGCAATTTCCAGAGTTTGCTCCAAATCTGTTATGCTTTTTTGTTTGTTTTTTCTTCACCTTTGACAGTCTCTTTTCACATTAATTCTAAACAACTTCTTTTAAGTTCACGCCACAGTTCTCCTGGCTCCCTATCAATGAGATTCAAAGTGATTCCTGATGTTTTCCTTGAAATAGGTGTGTATACACTCAAGATCATATTCTGGAAACTGGTTGTCTTCCTTTTCTTTAGTTTAACTTGGAATTTGCACATGAGTTTATGAGCTGTTCAACAGTCAGCATCTGGCCATGTCTTTGATGCTATAACTGAAGTCCTCCATCTCCTATAAGCAATAATATAGTAATCTGATTTATATAAACTCCATTGGGTGATGTCCATACATACAAGCATTGTTTTGGTTGTTTGAAGAAAGTGTTAGCTATGAAGAAATATCTAGAATGGCAGAAATTGGTAAGTCATTCTATTTCATTTCAGTTTTCTCAGTGTTATAATCCAATGTCATTTCCCCCCTTAATTTTTCCAGTATTGGGATTCCAGTCTCCATTCACAAAAAAATATATACTTTGCTTGCACATTCTATCCATTTCAAAGTGAACTTGATCGTAAAACTCATCATCATCCTTCTCCTCTTCTGCATTAGTGACTGGAGCATAAACCTGGATTATTTGTCACGTAAAAGGGTGCCCATGAAGTCTAATTGGTTTATTTGATCATTGATTGCATGAAATGCATGAAATGCTCTTACTATACCTTCCCAGCTATAAAAGCAATGCAGTTCCTTCTTTGTTTTTTATGTCCTGAAGAATAAACAGCATGATTTTCTGAGAGAAAGTGTTCAATTTCAGTCCATTTCAACTCACTGATGTTTAAGATGTCAATGTGTAGTCATTTCATTTCATATTTCACTGTGTTGAGCTTCTTCATGTTTATGCTTCTTAGGTTCCATGTTTCCACTATACAATAATCCTGTCTTTGCGGCTTTTTCTGTAGAGAAAGTTTCTATTAGCAACTATCTGTCTCAAAGGCTTCAATCTAGCCATGTCATAAATGCCATTAGGCTCACAGTTCTTCTTCACTCGGATGTTGGGTGCCATCCAACTTGAAGGGACTATCATCTGGCACTATATGATCAATCATTTTATATGTTGCAATCTGTGTTATTTTCTTTGTAAAAATACCGAAGTGATTTACTATTGCCTTCTTTCATGCCGTATGAATGGATGCCTTTGCCATTGTCACTAAACTGATCATCTGGAATAAACTGGGATGAACTTCATGTTGGGAATACATACTCTTGGCATGTTCTCCAGGAGTTCTTCATTCATCTCTCCTAAGAACATCAGGAGATACATGCAATGAAAGTTTCAAGCTTCCAATATAGATTCATAATACCTATGATAGATAAGATAGATAGATGATGTAGATAGATAGATAGATAGATAGATAGATAGATAGATAGATAGATAGATAGAAAGATAGATAGATATTATCTGTCTATTATTATTATTATCATATAAAACTAATCTCCTATGGTCTCATTCCAGAGTTATCCATTATCTTTAGAAATTCTGAAGAAGTGGTAAAATATCAAACAGCCAGAAAGGAGCAACTGTTCATATTGTTTTCAAAAAGAGACAAAAAGAAGAACTGGAATTAGTCAGATTGATGTCAATTCTTGGGGGAATTTTAAAGTTGCTTATAAAATGATGAAACTGTAAACAACTTGAAAGCAATGCAGTAATTTCTAGAAGTCAACATGGATTTGTTAAAAATAACTCTTGACCATTTAACACCTCATTTTTTAATTGTAGTAATATTTCTATAATACATTGTGGGGATGCTGCAGAGATATTATACCTTAAATTTCAGCAAGGATTTGACAGAATACCTGTGAAATTCTGATTTTAAAAATAAGAAAGATCATGACTCAGCTCAACATTTGGGGATGGCACCCCTACAGTTTCTTGGTAGCATTATGGAAGATCAAACCTTTCGATGGCTTATTCAGGTAGTCCTCAACTTACAATCATAATTGAGCCCAAAATTTCTGATGCAAAGTGAGACAGTTGTTCAGTCAATTTTACAACCCATTTTATGACCTTTCTTGCCACAATTGTGAAGTGAATCACCTCAGTTGTTAAGTTAATAACACAGTTGTTAAATAAATCCCACTTTCCTATTGACTGCTTGTCAGAAGGTCACAAATGGTGATCACATGACCCTGAGACACTACAACCGTCATCAATATGAGTCAGTTGGTAAGCATCTGGATTTTGATTACATGACAATGAGGATGCTGCAGTGTCATAAGTGTGAAAAATGGTCATAAATCACTTTTTTCAGTGCAGTTGTAACTTTGGTCACTAAACAAACTGTTGTAAGTCAAGGATTACCTGTATTGACCTTAGTGGCTAAGCTTGCAAATGGTTTCCCCGAAACACTTTATTCAATCTAGAAATTTGAAATTGCAATGAAATAAGTTGAACAATTAAGCCAGGAAATCTTTCAGGAAATCTTTTTATACTTGAAGAAGTCAACGAAGAGTACAAACTTAAAGTTGTTCAGAGCGTATTTTAATATCTATAAATGCAATGCAGCATTGCTATAATAAAATATTGTAATTCGCTACTATAAGGACGAAGAAGGTGGACTGCTTGCAGAGAGAAAGGTTTTCCTGGACTAATGGCAGATGATTGTAATGGCTGCAGGGGATGGGACAATCATAAGATGATGGATTCAGAACAGATGAGGTTTTACATTCACAGCTCCAAAGCCTCTTTATTGGACACACTTTTGAAACAGAGTTGTTTTTTATTGGTCGGGAAACTTCGTAAAACCTAATGCGTGTGCTGTTATTTTCCTTCCTACTGAAAGCCATGGCTACAAATAACATTACAATAAACATATTACAATAAACATTATGTGCACAAGTAGATGAGAAATAAATAAACAAATAAAAATAAGAAGCTCTCCTGTCCTTAGTTTTATCTAGTTGTTACTCTGCCAATTTATGAAACTGAAATAAACATATTTCTGTCCAGGGTACATGGCACAGAAAAAATGCTTTTAAAAGGCTCTGGCAATCTCAGATGAGTTGCCTGATCATCAGAGGCTTTTTTTTTTTTACTTTTAAAAGCATTTTTTCAGCCGAAGAAAAAATGCTTTTAAAAGTTAAAAAAAAACACCTCTGATAATTGCGTGGCTCAGCTGGGCATGGGGGAGGGCAGGGATTTTTGCTACCGGTTCTCCGAACCACCCGCCGCCATCGCTATCGGATCAGGTGATCCAATCCAAACCGGGAGCATTTCACCCCTGGTTATAACCCATGAACAATAACAAACAGTAAATAGGTAATCCTTGACTTATGATCACAATTGAGCTCAAAATTTCGGTATCTAAGTGAGACAGTTGTTAACTGAATTTTGCTTCAGTTTACAACCATTCTTGCCTCAGTTGTTAAGTGAATTACTGCAGTTGTTAAGTTAGCAACACGTTTGTTAAGTGAATCTGGCTTCTCCATTGACTTTGCTCGTCAGAAGGTTGCCAAGGGTGATCACATGACCTTGTGACACTGCAACCGTCATAAATATGAGTCAGTTGTCAAGCATCCAAATGTGATCATGTGACCTTGGGGACGCTGCAAAGTATGAAAAATGGCTGTGTCTTTTTTTCAGTGCTGTTTTAACTTCGAACAGTCTCTAAATGAACTGCTGTAAGTCGAAGACTACTGATATAAAAATAAGAACATTTGCTTGAAAACTGGATATTCGTCAATTGTGGACTAATAGTCAAACATTAGCCAGAATATTGGACACAGTTACAGGCCTCAGCCATGGAAGGGATTTGGAGCCTTTCAGTCCAAGAAACAGAAACAGGATGTGCTATTGTCAGCTTAGCATCTTTGACCTCAACAGAGAACAAGAGCCAGCAAAGAAGTTGTGTGCCCTTAAGCCACAAAATAGTTTTAGATCAGCGATGGGCACCATCTGGCCCTCCATGTGTTCGTGGCTTTAAAAACTGAAGGATTCCATGAAATTGGGATGTACAATCTTTAGTCCTTTGTCTTGACAAAAAATATTGTCAGAAACCAGTTCAGATCAATAAGAGCAATTTAGTCTTCTCTTCCTCCCTCACCTGGAAACAAAGTTGTCAGAAAAGAAGAAGAATGGGACTCCAGATGGGAAAAGAGTCCCCATTTCCTTTTGTCTCAGGCCCTCCCCATCCATTCTTCACTATGGACTCCCTCAACAAATTGCTCCAGACTCTCAAGGAAAAAGCTGGAAGGTGGAGGGGGGGGGGAGGGAAAAAGGGAGGGGAAGCAAAGAAGCGCAAACCAGCAGATATAGTCAAATGATATTGGCACCCCACCTGATTGAAGTTCTGGTTTACAAGAGAAGTCTGCCTTCTACATCCGACAGGCCCAGCCCCTCAGTCTATACTGTTCATAAATCTGTCCGATTCGGTCTCCTAACTAAGCGCATGGTTTTTACTGCTGACAACCTGGCAGAGTATATCCTCACCACCTGGATAATGGGGAAAGCACCAGGAAGACTCTTCCGGAGCATGTGGAAAAGCGGGCAGTGGGAGGCAATTAGATCTGGACGGGGTCCCTAGAAGCCACATTCCCAAGTTGACAAGATCAGGATCAAAATGGCAAGGCAGGGATCAAAACGCAGACTGGACCGGTCTCCTTCCTGCTTGAATTCATCCTGCCTGGACTTGTAAAATTGCCAGCTCTTCCCAACTGCAAAGAGGAAATGCTTGAGCTTCTTGATGGATGCAACCTCAGCTGCTATTTAAAGCCATTGCCTCTCTCATTGCAGAGCTAGTCTTATATTGTGCCGAGGCACGGTTTGTTTTAACCATGGTTGGTTCACACACGACATCACGAGCAATTATACAAAATGGGTTGAATTAGGGCATATTATTTCCAAAAAACCAGGGAGAAAAAAGATCTGTCTCGGTCCCACTCCAATACTGTAGTATGTGTGACCATAGGGTTATCAGATCTGCTGCGCAAATCCAGCCAGCCACCAGATGGCCACAAGGAGTTGGAACATTGCCTTTCTCTACTGCCATCTAGTGATCCCGCAGAATTTTGCAGCCTAGTCACAGTAGCAATAGCATTTAGACTTATATATTGCTTGATGGTGCTTTACAGCCCTGTTTAAGCGGTTTACAGAATCAGCCTATTGCCCACAACGATCTGGATCCTCATTTTACCAACCTTGGAAGGATGGAAGGCTGAGTCAAACTTGAGCCGGTAAGATTTGAACTGCCAAATTTCTGACAACTGACAATCCACAGAAGTAGCCTGCAGTACTGCACTCTAACCATTGCAGTAAGAGTGCTATCCATTTTGGACCCTCATCACCCCAGCCACTGTAATGTTGTTTCTTGCAATGGTTTATATGAAAACCCAAACCAACAAAAAGTTGCCTATTCTTATTACAGAGTTTTTATGCAGGGAAACCTGATTTTTCCAATGTTTCAACAGTTAATAGTTACGAAAATGCAACTATACCAGTGATGTTTTGTCCTTGACATCACTAGTAATTCATGGTCGACCTGTCTTGCAGCCATATGGACTCCAATTTTAAGGCCTTCTTAATAAAAGCAGGCGAGGATGCTTGCTATTACCTTAGTACAGTGCTTCCATTGGTCAGTATTTTCAATACAACTTGTGGGGGTTGGTAGCAAAAGGAGCAACTCCTCTATATAGCCATATGCAATATTTGGTTGACCTCTTCTCTTTTTAAACAAACCACCATGACAAATCCTTGTTTATGGAATGGCATAACAGTGCCTCACTGACCCCAGGCTGAGAGACCTTAACAGATTTCTGTTTTCTATTAAAGCTTCTTCCAATATATAATTCTTTTAACCGGTAAATACCACCTCTGACTGGCCCCGCGCCCATCTATTCTTTGCCTCCCAAGTCCCAGCTGATCGGGAGGAAATGGGGATTTTCCAGTAAACTTCCCCTGGATTGGGGAGGGAATGGAGATTTTATAGTATCCTTCCCCTGGCACGCCCACCATGCCATGCCTCACCCACCAAGCCACACCACAAAACCGGTAGTAAAAATTTTTTTGAAACCCACCACTTAAGGGTCATTCTCATTACATTATATTCAATTTTGCTGTCCAGAACAAAGCCTCAAAAATGGAGCATCTATTTGTCTGGGCTAACAATATCAGTTTTGTCAGAGAGAATTGCTTTTGCTTTATTCCCCGTATTGTATCAAACTAAGGATACTGCTCAGGAAAGGAGGAGCATTCAGAGGAAGGCCTGCCTAACAAAATTCAAACAGAAGATGCAGATTGCCTCCCGTCAACCATTCTCTCTAAAATGAATTGAAGATCAGTTGCATCCTGTGCTGTTGTGCAAGACAATCTTAAGTAATAAGTAGCTACTTTAGCTAGACTGGCTATGGGCTTTCTTCTATCCGCACATAACCACAACATGAATACATCCTGCCAATATCTTTTTTCTTCTGGACTCCAGTGACAAAGTCTTCATCATTTCCCAGCCCATGCTTTAAGCCACTCTCAGAGATTTCAGCTTTAAAATAATATTTCTCCCGTTATTCACACATTGCAAAGAACATTCCCAAGATACGTATGTAGAATCTGTTCAGCTTTACTATCCATTTGTTGGGAGGGAAGTCAAGTGATTGGCAGTCAGTGGGAACAGAAGCAAGTTATGGATCAAGCAACGGTGATTTCATGCCGGTATAATTTTCTGACAGCACAAGGACGGGTGGATAGCCCTTCAACTTGGCAGGAGAGAAAGATCGCCTATTGATGTTATTAGGAATTTTGGGTGCGTAATTGTTACCGTCCCTTGTTTGTCTTGTATTCCTCTTTCATCTGGATTTCAAGAGAGAATTGAACCAAGTTTACTTTCTTGTTTTAGTGGAGAGCAGAGTAATACAGTGATACGCTTCAGGAAACCACACCCCCACCAACACCAGCAGGGCAAGCCAATACAGGTAAGCCTTGACTTACAATCTTTCATTTAGTGACCATTCAAAGTTACAACAGCATTGAAAAACTAATGACTTATGGCTGTTTTTCACACTTGACAACCGTTGCAGCATCTCCATGGCCATGTGATCAGAATTTGGACACTTGGCAACTGGCTCATGTTTATGATGGTTGCAGTGTCCCAAGGTCATGTCTGTTGTTGTCCGCCAGCAGCCTGTGGAACTGGCAGCGGAGTCGAACAGTGAGGAGGCTGGGGGAGGACAAAGGTCAGTCCTGGAGTCAGGGGAAGGCCCGGATGAGGGCTCTGTGTCAGAGGCAGAGTTGGGGCCAGGGCCATCTGGGAGCAATGTGCAAACTCTGGAGTCAGACAGCAGAGGGTCAGACAGCAGAGAGGCAGAGGAACAGGAGGAGCCTGTTCCTAGTGCACGCATGCGAAGAGCTGCCAGAAGACAAGAGCACCTAAAGCAAAACGGACGACTCGGGAGTAAGGCCAGGAGATGATTGGTCCCTCCCATAAGGCTTAAAAGAGCAGCAACGGCTCTTGGGTTCTTTGTAGTAAAGCAACATTGCTACAATAGTTTCTTGTTGGCGTCTCCTGTTTCTGAACTTCGTGGGGTTCTTGCCAAGAAAAGCCTTTGGCAGGGTGCCAAAGAAGAGAAAGGTTTGTGATTAGGCCGAAGGACTTTTTGTGAAGGACTTTGTTTTGGAATTAATTTGGTCTAAGCTGAGAATGAAGTAATTCTCAGCTGTTCTAATAAAATATGTTTGTTTAGGACTGATTGTGTCTGTCGTGGGCCTAGGTCACAACAATGTCATTACCTTTTGCCTCCTTCTGACAAGCAAAGTCAACGGGGAAGCCCAATTCGCTTTATAACCGTCTTACCAACTTAACAATTTGCAGTGATTCACTTAACAACCGTGGCAAGAAATGTTAAAAAAAAAAATGGGGTGAAACTCACTCAACAACTGTCTCGCTTATCGATAGTTATTTTGAGCTTAATTGGGTTCACAAGTCGGACTTTAAGGATTACCTGTATGTATCAACAGGGAGGAGACTCTACACCCAACAGCACTAATGATGTTAGCTGCTCAGGTAACAATGGAATGACTGCGAGCAAACAGCCAAGCCAGAGAACGGCAAGGACTCCACAGTTCAACCCTTGAGCTACAGATATACTCATCCATTAGAAGTGCTAACGCTCCATGAGAAAATATTCCCCCAGATCTCTGCTTCCTGCCCCAGGAGAAGCAGATAATGCTTTGCGAGAGGAAACCGGAGGAGTCTTGAGCCATAGAAAAGGCTTCTGTGGGAGTTCACTCAGCAGGGTTTGACTACAGATAAATCTTTACGGCTCTCGTCTCCCAGAAGCATTAGGCATTAGGAGGCCTCCAGGCACCAAGCAACCTTCAAATAAGGGCCAAATGGACTTTGCGTATACTTTGGTTTTTACTGATGTCAAGGCATCTCTGCAAGGTTTATAGCACTTTAGAGAAATTGCTGTCAGATCCAGGACAGAGACTTAGTCTTTTAGTTTTGTTTTTTAAATCACATTGTCCCCCCCCCGCCGCCCCTCAAATAATAGTGATTTAAGCTTTCCTATGCCCATGTCACCACTTGTATCTAACCGTAGCACATTTGTCCCTGGATCACGGCAATGTTCCCACCCTTTCCTGGGATGCTTCCTTCATTTCACCCCCAGCCCATGAACAAAACTGACCTCCACTGTCCTTAACTGTGTACAGGGGTGTTAAAATAGCCGTGTCCTACTCTCTCAATACCATGCAAGGGCATTCTCAAAGTATGAAAAATCTCTTGGAGCTCACCATTCTTAATGCTGGAGATGCAATCAGGTGACCAGGAGCGGTAGGGATCAGAAAAGCACTTATTGGATTTTCAGACTGATGCAGGCCGAGAAATGAGTTTTTGAATTATTGAAGAAATCTAGTGGATAAAGATACATGATTTGCTCCTCGGGGACGAGGGCGAAGAGTGCTAGTGAAACTGGACAAGAGAAAGTGGCTGAGGATTGTCTGCAGCAAGCCATGGTGAGATTAATTTGATGACACATGCACGATGTCATCGTACAACTACAGGTGGTCCTTGACTTACGACCACAACCGAGCGCAAAATTTATGTTGCTAAGTGAGACATTTGTTAATGTCTCACTTTGCCCCATTTTACGCCCCTTTCTTGCCACGGTGGTTTAAGGGAATTTCAGTTGCCAAGTGCTGAATTTTGATCATGTGATCATAGGGACGCTACAACGGTTGTGTGAAAAACAGTCGTATCAGTTTTTTCAGTGCTGTTGTAACTTTGAACAGTCACTAAACACACTGTTGTAAATGGAGAACTACCTGCATAGCCCTTAAGTATTTGTGTGTAGACCCAGGTCAGGCACATCTTCCTATTCGCTTCCTCCCACCCATCAGTTGTCCACTCAGGAGTCTTCATAGCAGAAACTCTGGTGGAGATACAAAGCTAAAGAAGATTCAGCCAAGACGAAGGCCCGGAGTGAATTAAAATCTAAGTGAAGCTCTGTATTATCAGGTAACCAGTGAGCAATCCTTTGAGCTGAAGTTCAGCGAGCTACTCTTGGAAGTCAAAAGATTCCTTCTCCTTGATTTATTTCTTCAGGGCATATAACAAGTATTCAAAGGACTGGCTCTTATTTCCCTGAACAGTTGCTTTTGGCTGAAATACACACATGGAAATTAGCTCTTGTGAAATAAAACGATCCTGCCATAGTGGAAATGAGCTTGTAGATGTGAAAAACATATATGTTAGCTGCATACAGAATAGCCGCCTCACTTTTTAAAAAAAGTTATCCATCACTCTTTGTGGATCATTGTCCACTTTATCAGCAGCTTTCTTGACTGAAAAATTTAGTGGGACCCCTGCCATTTAGGCCTCTCCACACTGTGGGTCAGTTAAATCAGCTGGCTGGGGAATTCTGGAAGTTGAAGTCCACGCATCTTAAGGCTGGCAAGATTGAGAAACACTGTTATAGATCAACATGTTTAGGAACACCCCATATTCTGAAACATTGCTGTAAAACTGACAGCCCTATTTTCCTCTGGCAAACGTTGAAAAGTATGTAAAGAAAATGATCAGGCTGTTGCTAGGTGAACCTATTCTTTCCTAAATACTCCCAATATAGTATAGACACTTCAGAACGTGTACTGTGTTTCCCCCAAAATAAGAGCCTGTTTTATATTTTTTTGAACCCCGAAATAAGCGCTTGGCCTTATTTTCACGGAAGTCTTATTATTTTGGGGCGCGTGGAGCAAGACAGTCTTACCTGATTTCCAGCTCTGTCTCCCTAACCTTAACCAGAGGAAATGGCGGGGACCAGATGCGCATGCATTTAAATATTTTCAGGGAGGGCTTATTTTCAAGGGGCAGCTTATTTTAGCGCATGTGCTCAAAAGCCTAATTGGGCTTATTATCCGGGGAGGTCTTATTTTTGGGGAAACACGGTATTTTCTGTTGCTTCCCAGCTCCCTAAAATAACGCTACAAGAGGCTCAAGACCCAGCCTTGAAATACACTGAGGCTTGCCGTACACAGAGCTCTGGTGAACATAGCTAATAGCGGTAGCAGTTTCTTCCTGAGAGCTGCCTTTTTTGCTCAACGTACAAACATACAGACTGTCTCTCCTTTGCTCTGAACTCGACTCATTTCTGCACATTTTAAACTTGGCCCCCAGCCTTTGGCTTGTTGAGATGGCCGGCAACAGTTGCTATAGTCCCACACCTGGAAAAGTGACTTTTACTCCTCAAGCTTATGATGATGGATAGGATTGCTGGGTCAGAAGTGGAGACCCGCCTTGCCAATTTTAAAAGCTCAGGGCAGCAAGACAATTCACAGTGGGAAACTTTCTCTCCCTTCAGATGTGAATGTTCCTTACATTTGCAGAATTCTCTGTCAAGTGTCTTGAGGCAAGGCGAGAGAGAGCGCTGCTTGTTTTATTTTTTATTTTTTTCCCCTTTCCTTGCAGCAAGAGAAACAGACAAATGGGCCATTCAGACAGCGGGTGTCACTCTTCCTGTCCAGCTACAGCCGGACTCTGGAACAGTTGATACAATTCTCAGAAACACAGAGGAGTTTGAAAGGCTGAATGCAGACGAAGACATTCCATAACAATGAGACCACAATGCTTGGCCTCCTGCTGAAAAAGAGAGCCCATGTTGAACCGGATCTACTATTTTTGTTCATTCCAGGCTTCTGCTCTCCAGCCGGGTCAGGCCAGCCGGTTCCAGGCGGACGGAGACACCCATCCTCTTGGCCTGCTTCTGGCAAGAGGAGAATCGAAAACTATTCATGGTCTCTTCAGCATCACGAAGCCCTTCCAGATAGCAGCTGCATTGGCCTTCCAGTCTTGAATTACAACTTGCCACCTAACCGGAGTTTGAAGGTTCTTGATCTTGATTTGTGGGCAAAGCCTGATGGGATGTTGGCTGGTCTATTCAAGCCCATCCACAAGTCACTCCACAATTATGTCTGAATGTCGACACCCTATAGGATTGAGTATTGGAATGGAGTTCGCCAACTGCAAAAAAAAAAGTACAAGGAGGGTATTTTTCTCTTCAGTAGCTTCAATGAATTGTTCACAATATTTGCCAAAAAGCAAGACAACCAGGATAGCATTGAAAATGGCTTTTCTTTCTCTCTCCCTCCCCCACATTTAATCCATTAAGCTAGCTAAGGTGTAATCATCAACCAGGTGCACCCCAAAATAGTAACAGGCTGCGCTTGTATTGGAAAACCTACCTGCTAAAATGAACAAAATTAGCCGTTGAGTGAGAAATGAGTCTTGTGATATTTCTGCCGTGGGAAGGGATTGTTCCAAGAGTGAGGGCTACACACCTCTATTTTTCCCCACACATAGGCACGATACAGAGGACCCTGCTATCCCCACCCCACTTTTAATGTATTCGCTTCTCTGGGCCCACACAGAATATGCTGGCCATATATTTCGATCCTGCAAAATAGGCTGGGAGATCATGAACTCATCTTACACCCCACTAATAATGGTATGAACATGCCTCTGTAGTTAATTTTAAAAAAAAAACACCATGTCTTCAGGACAATGCCTTTATCTTACTCCCAAGACATAGCTGAAGCAATTTGGGGTGTTCCAGTTTTAAGCTAGCACTTTTCCTCTCTTCCTGACTCAGTTTTGTGGATAGGATCAAGGACTCTTGTCGGATGATGTCATGAGATTCATGATTCATGATCCAGCTCTTACTGGCTACCCTAGGTTGCTGCAGGAATGCCTTGTAAATGCCCTTTTTAAGCCTGAGATGCAACAGAGAGGTCTAGGATGTTTAGGTGTCGCAACAGAGACCAAGCCCCTGGCTTTTGCAGTGGTATATTCCTATGCTTATTGGCCCTTTCTAAGCGCTTGTCAGGTCCTTCTCAGATTAAATGTTCTTTTGGAACAACATTAGACCTGTCTTTTGAAAAGAATACTAGTGCTTTTTAAGGGAATGCTAGTCTTGTGCTACACAGAAGGTCAATTTCATCCAGAAAACATTCGCTTCGTTTTGACATCTATGAATTGCTATTTCAAAACTCGTGAAACTGGTATCCTTAGGAGAGGCATCATTTTGCTTACTCTATTATGGCTTTGGTGGCACTAGGCAGCAAGGAGATGGTAATTATTAAGCACATGCCAACGCCTATGGCTCCTTCTGGGTGCTGTCAGTCATAAAGAAAGCAGTTGGATACCATGATGACAACTGTTGCTATTACTTATGGGCCAATCATTAGTCTGGAACTCATCTCTCGCATAAGTGTGTTCTCCAGGGCTGTCCATCACTTGCTTTAGGATGTTTCAGATCTCAAAGTCAGAACTGAATTCCTTGGGCACTTGATATAAGCACCACCTTGCAGCACAAGTATGGATCAAGGCTCACTGACTCACCCTATTGGTACTCCTTCCATCTTCATAAAAAGGTTTTGGGCCATTGCATCTTTTTTTTCAACATGAACCAGTCATCCACCAAGTGCTGACAATGAAGCACATGGAAAGAGGCTGAGACAATTGCACTGATGGAAATCTGAAGAAAGGCAGAGGTTTGGCAGGAGCTAATGCAACATAACGTTTGGGGTTTTGTTCGTTTTTTTAAATGCAGAAAAACTATGTGGACATAGGTACTATTGTTTAGCAATGGAGTGACAGACAAAAACAAGGAAACTGCAATTGGAAAAGTGTTTGGGGGACCCACAATGCAAAATCTGGAAAAGTCCCAGTAGTGTACCTATGCTAACTCCAGTTACCTCACATTCTAAAATGGGATGCAAGCATGTCACCTAAACATGTGCCGTGTAGCATCCTTTTGAACATACAGTTAAAAGGAACACTGGTATCTCATAGCCAAATGGCCTGGGCTGCCCTGGCCAGTGGCGGAATTTAGAGCCATGTGAATCTGATATGGGTGTTCTGGTTGCTTTGTTGCTTCTGTGTCATCAGTGCAAGAGGCATTTGGGGATCCTACAGTGTGAGTGTGTCGGTAGGTGCTTTAGGGAGATTTGGTCCAGGGAAAGTTGTCTATTTAATTAATACAGTAATATAGCAGAGAGAGCTGTTGGATGATTAAAGACAACGTGGCGCTGCCTCACTGCAAGACTGCCACTGGCTAAGGAGAATGCTGTGCGGATAATAGTCTCATATGCTGAGATACACAACATGTGAGAAAGCAAGAGGCAGCGTCTGATTCTGAGTGCAGAGACTGTGGCATCTACAAGACTCTATACATAGGGAATACTGTTAGGTTTGCGAGTAAGGAGTTCGAGGCTGGATTCGTGACAACAGCTCTTTTTATTTAGAGTGAGACTTCAGCAAGAGATGCAGGCAGGATGCTCACCTTATATACACACCTGGGTCAGTTGGTCACCAATAGGATTCAAATGTTTTTCCCGCTGGAATTTCCCGCTGGGATTTCCCACCAATGGGATCATACACAACACTCCTCCCCCCCTGAATTTCACTTCACCCAGGTTTGCAAGTTTAGCAATTGTAATAATATTCATAATAGTCTCGTAGATAATTCGGGCGTTCCCTGTTTCTACTTGACCTACGCAGTTCAGGTTTGGTGGGAGAAACCTGCTCAGCTGTGGCGGGGGACACATGCTGGTTGGAGGTGCCCTCCCCACTTCCCAGCTCTTCCATTGATTCGGAGGTGTTTCCTGTGCCTCCCCTCTTTTCCAATGGGTCTCTATTTTGTGGATTGTTTGTGGTTGTTTCTTCAAATCCTGGTGGAATAATCGCTGTTGGGTTGGTGATGGGGTCAGGTGAGTCATCCAGTCCTCTTAGGTTTGAGTCAACTGTTGGAGGAATTAGGTGATAGTTAGGGCTGGAGTTGTTTTCTGTTCGTTTACGGAGTTGATCGATATGTCTCCGTTCCAGTTTTCCATTCCCCAAGTCTACTTTATAAGATTTGGGACCGGTTCTTTCTACTATGTAACGGCTAGCCATGCTGGACCCTCTGAGTAATTCCTTGCGAATACCGAGTTCCCTATTTGAATTCTCTAATTCCTCTCCTCCCCTTGGTAATTATCTGGAGAGTAGTTTGGGGTTTAGCCGGTCAAGCGTACACCGAAGTTTGCGCCCCATGAGGAGTTCGGCTGGGCTGAGGCCTGTGGCCGGGCAAGGTGTAACATGCTGTGAAGTCAAGAAAATGTCAATGCGCTCCTGCCAGTCCCCTGGCCCCAATCGTGCTAGTGCTTCCTTTGTGGATCTCACAAATCTTTCAGCCAAACCATTTGTCGAAGGTTTGTGAGGAGCAGAGAGTGCGTGTCGGATTCCCAAACCCGCCAAATAACTTTCAAATTGTAGGGCTGTAAATTGGGGACCATTGTCAGATACTAGGGTGTCGGGAAGCCCATGTGTTGAGAATAGTCTCCGAAGAATTCGGATGACAGCTTCCGATGTTGTAGATTTCGTTAGGAATACCTCTAACCACTTCGAATATGCATCAACAATTATCAAAAATGTTTGGCCATGAAAAGGGCCGGCAAAGTCAATGTGGATCCGGGACCAGGGATTTCGTGGTCGTTCCCATTCCCTGACTGGGGCGGATGGAGGGGCAGGTCTGGACTCCTGGCATGGGGAGCACTGTGCAATCCATTTTTCTATGTCCTTGTCAAGTTGTGGCCACCAGACGTAACTCCTGGCGAGGCCTTTCATCCGCACTATGCCAGGATGACTCTCGTGCAACATCTCTAGAACCCTGGATCTTAATGCTCGTGGCACCACAACCCTGTCTCCCCACAATAAACAACCCCCTTGTAGATGTGAAAAACATATATGTTAGCTGCATACAGAATAGCCGCCTCACTTTTTAAAAAAAGTTATCCATCACTCTTTGTGGATCATTGTCCACTTTATCAGCAGCTTTCTTGACTGAAAAATTTAGTGGGACCCCTGCCATTTAGGCCTCTCCACACTGTGGGTCAGTTAAATCAGCTGGCTGGGGAATTCTGGAAGTTGAAGTCCACGCATCTTAAGGCTGGCAAGATTGAGAAACACTGTTATAGATCAACATGTTTAGGAACACCCCATATTCTGAAACATTGCTGTAAAGCTGACAGCCCTATTTTCCTCTGGCAAACGTTGAAAAGTATGTAAAGAAAATGATCAGGCTGTTGCTAGGTGAACCTATTCTTTCCTAAATACTCCCAATATAGACACTTCAGAACGTGTACTGTGTTTCCCCCAAAATAAGAGCCTGTTTTATATTTTTTTGAACCCCAAAATAAGGGCTTGGCCTTATTTTCACGGAAGTCTTATTATTTTGGGGCGCGTGGAGCAAGACAGTCTTACCTGATTTCCAGCTCTGTCTCCCTAACCTTAACCAGAGGAAATGGCAGGGACCAGATGCGCATGCATTTAAATATTTTCAGGGTGGGCTTATTTTCAAGGGGCAGCTTATTTTAGCGCATGTGCTCAAAAGCCCGATTGGGCTTATTATCCGGGGAGGTCTTATTTTGGGGGAAACACGGTATTTTCTGTTGCTTCCCAGCTCCCTAAAATAACGCTACAAGAGGCTCAAGACCCAGCCTTGAAATACACTGAGGCTTGCCGTACACAGAGCTCTGGCGAACATAGCTAATAGCGGTAGCAGTTTCTTCCTGAGAGCTGCCTTTTTTGCTCAACGTACAAACATACAGACTGTCTCTCCTTTGCTCTGAACTCGACTCATTTCTGCACATTTTAAACTTGGCCCCCAGCCTTTGGCTTGTTGAGATGGCCGGCAACAGTTGCTATAGTCCCACACCTGGAAAAGTGACTTTTACTCCTCAAGCTTATGATGATGGATAGGATTGCTGGGTCAGAAGTGGAGACCCGCCTTGCCAATTTTAAAAGCTCAGGGCAGCAAGACAATTCACAGTGGGAAACTTTCTCTCCCTTCAGATGTGAATGTTCCTTACATTTGCAGAATTCTCTGTCAAGTGTCTTGAGGCAAGGCGAGAGAGAGCGCTGCTTGTTTTATTTTTTATTTTTTTCCCCCTTTCCTTGCAGCAAGAGAAACAGACAAATGGGCCATTCAGACAGCGGGTGTCACTCTTCCTGTCCAGCTACAGCCGGACTCTGGAACAGTTGATACAATTCTCAGAAACACAGAGGAGTTTGAAAGGCTGAATGCAGACGAAGACATTCCATAACAATGAGACCACAATGCTTGGCCTCCTGCTGAAAAGAGAGCCCATGTTGAACCGGATCTACTATTTTGTTCATTCCAGGCTTCTGCTCTCCAGCCAGGTCAGGCCAGCCGGTTCAAGCGGACGGAGACACCCATCCTCTTGGCCTGCTTCTGGCAAGAGGAGAATCGAAAACTATTCATGGTCTCTTCAGCATCACGAAGCCCTTCCAGATAGCAGCTGCATTGGCCTTCCAGTCTTGAATTACAACTTGCCACCTAACCGGAGTTTGAAGGTTCTTGATCTTGATTTGTGGGCAAAGCCTGATGGGATGTTGGCTGGTCTATTCAAGCCCATCCACAAGTCACTCCACAATTATGTCTGAATGTCGACACCCTATAGGATTGAGTATTGGAATGGAGTTCGCCAACTCCAAAAAAAAAAGTACAAGGAGGGTATTTTTCTCTTCAGTAGCTTCAGTGAATTGTTCACAATATTTGCCAAAAAGCAAGACAACCAGGATAGCATTGAAAATGGCTTTTCTTTCTCTCTGCCTCCCCCACATTTAATCCATTAAGCTAGCTAAGGTGTAATCATCAACCAGGTGCACCCCAAAATAGTAACAGGCTGCGCTTGTATTGGAAAACCTACCTGCTAAAATGAACAAAATTAGCCGTTGAGTGAGAAATGAGTCTTGTGATATTTCTGCTGTGGGAAGGGATTGTTCCAAGAGTGAGGGCTACACACCTCTATTTTTCCCCACACATAGGCACGACACAGAGGACCCTGCTATCCCCACCCCACTTTTAATGTATTCGCTTCTCTGGGCCCACAGAGAATATGCTGGCCATATATTTCGATCCTGCAAAATAGGCTGGGAGATCATGAACTCATCTTACACCCCACTAATAATGGTATGAACATGCCTCTGTAGTTAATTAAAAAAAAAACACCATGTCTTCAGGACAATGCCTTTATCTTACTCCCAAGACATAGCTGAAGTAATTTGGGGTGTTCCAGTTTTAAGCTAGCACTTTTCCTCTCTTCCTGACTCAGTTTTGTGGATAGGATCAAGGACTCTTGTCGGATGATGTCATGAGATTCATGACTCATGATCCAGCTCTTACTGGCTACCCTAGGTTGCTGCAGGAATGCCTCGTAAATGCCCTTTTTAAGCCTGAGATGCAACAGAGAGGTCTAGGATGTTTAGGTGTCGCAACAGAGACCAAGCCCCTGGCTTTTGCAGTGGTATATTCCTATGCTTATTGGCCCTTTCTAAGCGCTTGTCAGGTCCTTCTCAGATTAAATGTTCTTTTGGAACAACATTAGACCTGTCTTTTGAAAAGAATACTAGTGCTTTTTAAGGGAATGCTAGTCTTGTGCTACACAGAAGGTCAATTTCATCCAGAAAACATTCGCTTCGTTTTGACATCTATGAATTGCTATTTCAAAACTCGTGAAACTGGTATCCTTAGGAGAGGCATCATTTTGCTTACTCTATTATGGCTTTGGTGGCACTAGGCAGCAAGGAGATGGTAATTATTAAGCGCATGCCAACGCCTATGGCTCCTTCTGGGTGCTGTCAGTCATAAAGAAAGCAGTTGGATACCATGGTGACAACTGTTGCTATTACTTATGGGCCAATCATTAGTCTGGAACTCATCTCTCGCATAAGTGTGTTCTCCAGGGCTGTCCATCACTTGCTTTAGGATGTTTCAGATCTCAAAGTCAGAACTGAATTCCTTGGGCACTTGATATAAGCACCACCTTGCAGCACAAGTATGGATCAAGGCTCACTGACTCACCCCATTGGTACTCCTTCCATCTTCATAAAAAGGTTTTGGGCCATTGCATCTTTTTTTTCAACATGAACCAGTCATCCACCAAGTGCTGACAATGAAGCACATGGAAAGAGGCTGAGACAATTGCACTGATGGAAATCTGAAGAAAGGCAGAGGTTTGGCAGGAGCTAATGCAACATAACGTTTGGGGTTTTGTTCGTTTTTTTAAATGCAGAAAAACTATGTGGACATAGGTACTATTGTTTAGCAATGGAGTGACAGACAAAAACAAGGAAACTGCAATTGGAAAAGTGTTTGGGGGACCCACAATGCAAAATCTGGAAAAGTCCCAGTAGTGTACCTATGCTAACTCCAGTTACTTCACATTCTAAAGTGGGATGCAAGCATGTCACCTAAACATGTGCCGTGTAGCATCCTTTTGAACATACAGTTAAAAGGAACACTGATATCTCATAGCCAAATGGCCTGGGCTGCCCTGGCCAGTGGCGGGAATTTAGGGGCCATGTGTGAATCTGATATGGGTGTTCTGGTTGCTTTGTTGCTTCTGTGTCATCAGTGCAAGAGGCATTTGGGGATCCTACAGTGTGAGTGTGTCGGTAGGTGCTTTAGGGAGATTTGGTCCAGGGAAAGTTGTCTATTTAATTAATACAGTAATATAGCAGAGAGAGCTGTTGGATGATTAAAGACAACGTGGCGCTGCCTCACTGCAAGACTGCCACTGGCTAAGGAGAATGCTGTGCGGATAATAGTCTCATATGCTGAGATACACAACATGTGAGAAAGCAAGAGGCAGCGTCTGATTCTGAGTGCAGAGACTGTGGCATCTACAAGACTCTATACATAGGGAATACCTTGGAACCATCACCTGGCAGAGGGAAAAGCAGCACAAGGAACTATTGCTGATCTTATGTGGTGGCGACAGGGATGTGTACCAGTGTTCTGCTTGTCTCCGGGTTTGCTTCCTTAGCAGCCCTAATGGTTCCCTATAATTATAGAAGAATCATTTTGATGTATTGGTTAATGCATCGGGCTAGAAATCACGAGACAGTGAGTTCTAGTCCCACCTTAGGCATGAAAGCCAGCTGGATGACTTTGGGCCAGTCATTCTCTCTCAGCCCAGCTCATCTCTCCAGCTTATTGTTGTTGGGGGAGGGGAGGAATAAAAATTCAGTCAATAAATGTGTGCACATCTGTATTCATGGCCAACATTTATGGAAAGGAAACAATATCATCCCTCAGATCCTGCACTGCAGCAATGGCTATGAGTGTTATTCTTACTCATCCTTCTTTTATAGGGAAGAGTTATTCTAATGGATCAAAGTCCTAAGATTTGTAGCCTTTGTAAGCATGGATGGGTCTGCCTGCTCCTGGGGATTAGGCTGCCTTGCAATGAATTTGATGCCATAACATCAGAAGAGATAAGGTGGAACCCAAGAGAAGTGAATCTACAGATGGGCAGATTTAACAGTGGGCATCCTACTGTCTTGATATGAACTGGTAAGGGGAGGGGGAAGCTCCTGCTGTGTGGGATTAGGGCTGGAAAGAATTCATGTGGGATAATGGTAAAGCTGTTAGATTAGAGCTAGAGGCTCAAGTTCAAGTCAAACTCAGCGATGGAAGCTCACTGGCTGACTTTGGGTCCGTTGGTCTCTCTCAAGCCAAGTCACCTCATAGAGTTGCTACTGTAGAGAAAAGTAGAAGAGGAGAATTTAACACAAAAATAATTTGTCACGAAAGCGACTTCCTGTGAGGGATTGGGGCTGAAAGGTGAAAATGGAAGCATTATGCTTTGTCCCATATTTGGGTAGACCAGGTTGTCCTGATAAAAAAACACTTAGGAAGGGAGAAATGTACACTATCTTGATCCTGGAGAGAGAAAAAACAGGATACAAATATGTCAAGAATGAAAGATTGATTGATTGATTGAATGAATGAATAAATAAATGAATAACAAATGATTTTAACCTCCAAAAATGTTTACTAAAATATGCACGAGAATGTCAGATAAGAGTGTAGGGAAGGGGATGATGGGAAGAAGCTGACTGAGGAGAGTCAGCTGATTCTTTGGGTTTCAGCATCTGCCTTCCACTTCTTCAGAACCCAGTCTTTTGTTCTGCAGTTCCAAGGGACAGTTTATTGCTCTCACCACTAAGGGAGGTCAGAGAAAGGCAAAAAGCACAGCTACATCAGCAAGGTTGACTGTAATGATCTCGGTTTGAATTCCAGGTCTTGTTATTGCACGCTTCACCAGCTCACCCTATAAAGTTTTTGCCATCACAGATTCCCAGGTGGAAGTGGCCACAGGGTCTTTCTGCACTCTGAGCACCCATCTTGCTGGATGAAAACTCTAGAACCCGAGGAAACCTTGCACTTGTCATTCTCACAACATGCCATACATGGCGCGCTAGACTTGATTTTTATCTCTGGTCAGTGGGTTAATGATCTGGATTTAGGAGATGTAGTGAAAGAACCGGTGTCATGGTCAGATCATTTCCTTCTTCGCCTAGACTTTCGGACCACCGCTCACCACTGCAGGGAGACGGAGCCAACACGTTGGTTCCGTCCCAGGCGCCTGATGGACCCGGAGAGGTTCCTGATGGAGCTTGGGCCGTTTCCTGAGGATCTTGCCCACGGCACGACTGAAGAACTGGTTGCGGCTTGGGAACAGGCCGCAGCTGGGGCTTTGGACCGTGTCCTGCCTTTGCGGCCTCTGACCCGGCGTAGATCTCAATTGGCTCCCTGGTTTTCCGAAGAGCTAAGAGAGATGAAACGCCAGAGAAGACGCCTAGAGAGTACCTCAGCCGTTCCGAGGCTGATCGGACACTAGTGAGATCTTTTACTAAGACCTACCTAGTGGCAATGAGGGAGGCAAAACGTTCCTACGTTTCCACCCTCATTGCATCGGCAGATAACCGCCTGGCCGCCCTGTTTCGGGTGACCCGTTCCCTCCTTCATCAGGAGGGATGGGATGACCCCCTACAGGGACGGGCTGAGGAGTTTAACGGTTATCTATACGATAAAATCGTTCAGCTTCGGGATAGCTTGGACCAAGATTGCGATGATCCAACCGAGATGGCGGAGACACGTCTTGTTGAGGTTATTTGGGATGAGTTTGATTCTGTGGCTCTCGAGGACGTGGACAGGTTGCTGGGGAGGTTGCATGCAACTACATGTTTACTGGACCCGTGTCCTTCCTGGCTAGTGCTGGCTGCTCAGGAAGTGACACGAGGCTGGCTCCAGGGGATTATAAATGCTTCTTTGGTTGAAGGGGTTTTCCCCGCCGCCTTGAAAGAGGCGGTGGTGAGACCTCTCCTGAAGAAGCCTTCCCTGGACCCAGCTATTTTGGGAAACTACCGTCCAATCTCCAACCTTCGCTTTGTGGTTGCGTGGCAGCTCCCCCAGCACCTGGAGGAAGCTGTCTATCTAGACCCGTTCCAGTCCGGCTTCCGACCCGGTTACAGCACGGAGACGGCTTTGGTCGCGTTGGTGGATGACCTCTGGAGGGCCAGGGACAGGGGTTGTTCCTCTGCCTTGGTCCTATTAGATCTCTCAGCGGCTTTTGATACCATCGACCATGGTATCCTGCTGCGCCGGTTGGAGGGATTGGGAGTGGGAGGCACCGTTTATCGGTGGTTCTCCTCCTATCTCTCCGACCGGTCGCAGATGGTGTTGACAGGGGGGCAGAGGTCGTCCTCGAGGCGCCTCACTTGTGGGGTGCCTCAGGGGTCGATTCTCTCGCCTACCCTGTTCAACATCTATATGAAGCCGCTGGGTGAGGTCATCAGTGGTTTCGGGGTGAGTTATCATCTGTACGCTGATGATACTCAGCTGTACTTTTCCACCCCGGACCACCCCAACGAAGCGGTCGAAGTGCTGTCCCGGTGCCTGGAAGCTGTACGGGTCTGGATGGGGAGAAACAGACTCAAGCTCAATCCCTCCAAGACGGAGTGGCTGTGGATGCCGGCACCCCGGTACAGTCAGCTGCATCCGCAGCTGACTGTTGGGGGCGAGTTAGTGGCCCCAAAGGAGGTGGTTCGCAACTTGGGCGTCCTCCTGGATGGACGGCTGTCCTTTGATGAACATCTGGCGGCCGTCTCCAGGAGGGCCTTTTACCAAGTCCGCTTGGTCCGCCAGTTGCGTCCCTTCCTTGACCGGGATGCCTTATGCACAGTCACTCACGCTCTGGTTACGTCTCGGTTGGATTACTGCAATGCTCTCTACATGGGGCTGCCCTTGAGGTGCACCTGGAGGCTGTCTATCTAGACCCGTTCAGTCCGGCTTCCGACCCGGTTACAGCACGGAGGCGGCTTTGGTCGCGTTGGTGGATGACCTCTGGAGGGCCAGGGACAGGGTTGTTCCTCTGCCTTGGTCCTATTAGATCTCTCAGCGGCTTTTGATACCATCGACCATGGTATCCTGCTGCGCCGGTTGGAGGATTGGGAGTGGGAGGCACCGTTTATCGGTGGTTCTCCTCCTATCTCTCCGACCGGTCGCAGATGGTGTTGACAGGGGCAGAGGTGGTCCTCGGGCGCCTCACTTGTGGGGTGCCTCAGAGGTCGATTCTCTCACCTACCCTGTTCAACATCTATCTGAAGCCGCTGGGTGAGGTCATCAGTGGTTTCGGGGGGAGTTATCATCTGTTCGCTGATGATACTCAGCTGTACTTTTCCACCCGGACCACCCCAGCGAAGCGGTCAGTGCTGTCCCAGTGCCTGGAAGCTGTACGGGTCTGGATGGGGAGAAACAGACTCAAGCTCAATCCCTCCAAGACGGAGTGGCTGTGGATGCCGGCACCCCGGTACAGTCAGCTGCATCCGCAGCTGACTGTTGGGGGCGAGTTAGTGGCCCCAAAGGAGGTGGTTCGCAACTTGGGCGTCCTCCTGGATGGGCGGCTGTCCTTTGGTGGACATCTGGCGGCCGTCTCCAGGGGGGCCTTTTACCAAGTCCGCTTGGTCCGCAAGTTCGCTTGGTCCACCCTTCCTTGACCGGGATGCCTTATGCACAGTCACTCACGCTCTGGTTACGTCTCGGTTGGATTACTGCAATGCTCTCTACATGGGGCTGCCCTTGAGGTGCACCTGGAGGCTGCAGTTAGTCCAGAATGCGGCTGCGCAAGTGGTAATGGGAGCCGCTCGTGGCTCCCACGTAACACCACTGCTCCGTAGTCTGCACTGGCTTCCTGTGGTCTTTCGGGTGCGCTTCAAGATTTTGGTTACCACCTTTAAAGCGCTCCATGGCTTAGGACCCGGGTACTTACGAGACCACCTGCTGTTACCCTATGCCTCCCACCGACCCGTACGCTCTCATAGAGAGGGTCTCCTCAGGGTGCCGTCCGCCAAACAGTGTCGGCTGGCGGCCCCCAGGGGTAGGGCCTTCTCTGTGGGGGCATCGGCGCTCTGGAATGAACTCCCCCCTGGCCTACGTCAAGTGCCTGATCTTCGGACCTTCCGTCGTGAGCTAAAAACATACTTATTTACTCAAGCGGGACTGGCATAATAGTTTGATTTTAAATTGGGGTTTTATTAATATTCTTAAATATTTTAAATTTAATTTTAATTATTAGCCGTTTTTGTAATTTTGCTATGTTTTAATCTGTTTTAATTGTACATATCTTGTATTTTATCTCTGGCTGTACACCGCCCTGAGTCCTTCGGGAGAAGGGCGGTATAAAAATTTAATAAATAATAAATAATAATAATAATAATACATAGCAGGGCACTACATAAAGAAGTTTAATATATAGAGGGAGGCCCTGAAAGACTGTTTTCTCCTCTTCCCCACTTTTGGTTTCCTTTCACATATGCAGAAGCAAGAAATGAATGGAACCGAAATGAAAACAGTTTGAGTTGACTGTCTGCACACAATGGGAAAAAAAACCCTTGGGTCTTCGCTTCTTTCCTTTTACAGCATTCCTGGCCCTGAATTCCTCCCTCCATTGTTTCCCTGGAGCAAAAATGTCTTAATACCTTTGATCTTGTCTTGAAATGATTCCCATTATAGAAACAATACACATGCTCTTGGGAGGGGGAAGGGTGAGTGAGTGACCAACTCACTTCCAAGAGGGGAACTAGGGGTCCTTTGGGCACAATGAATAGAAGTCGCATCTTTGAAATATTAGCCTGTGTCCTGTCTGATGGTCCCCAGCATGCAGCACAAGGATCCTGGCAGGTTAGGTAGAAACCTGATTTTATTATGAAGCGATCTGATTAATCTAAAGCCCTGGAAGTGGATGGCAAGGGATCCTCAAAAGGCATTCAGGAGAGGAAAATTGATGGACTTTCCCCTGTTTGCAGCCTTGCAGGGACACAGTAAGTGCATGCTAATTGCAGAGTTGTGGGCATTAAAACCCACAGCTGTGTTTGAAGCACAGTGCAGACAGTTTGTGGCACCTGCTTTCAATAGAGGGCTGCTTTGGAATCATCTCCTGTGCTGGGGTGGGGGCAGGGGTGGGGGGAAGGTTATGGAAAAAAAATCCCAAGGTACCCACAGCTGTTTCTTCCTCTCTCTAGCCAGTTTTTTGTCAGGATCTCTCTGGCTTCAGGCAAGAAGGATGGCTATAAAATGACCCTTTTCTGCCTGCTGACCTGATCTGGTTGTCTTGGGGATGGCATTGCAGAGACCAATTTGTTAAATGAAACTTTGGAACGTGATCTAATAGGGCACATGCAGGAACAGATCATATATATATATATATATATATATATATATATATATATATATATATATATATATATATATATATATATATATATATATATATATATATATATATATATATATATATATATATATATATATATATATATATATATATATATATATAAAATACGAATCTTGGAAAATCTCCTTTTCCTGAAACTGCCTGTTTCTTGTATCAAATGAGAAGATGCTAGAAAGGCAAGCTGGACACATGATCTGTAGCTCCAGCACCAAAGGAGATTCATGGCCAGATTGCAGCCGAAAATAAAGCAAATGTCCAACATGTTTCAACCTAAGGTTGGAGGCACAAACCCAGTTTGGATTTTGGCTTTAGAACAGCATGAAGGTCCAAGAGAGTCAATCCAGGGTCTGCCTATCTATCGCATTGCCATGAAGGCTGGGACAGACTCCGTGCAGCTGGTATTTTCACTTGTGGAATCTATCCAAGAGGCCCTAGAAGTAGGGCATTGCTGAATTGCAACTCAAGGACAATGACAACTGCATATGGGAAGCACATTTTTGAATTTCCTTTTATAACTGTGTATACTAAGTATTCTGGATGCAGATGCTTGTTTTGGTACCTGTGTAAAACCTTAACCTTGAAAGTTGTTTGGAAAAAGGGGGGATGGGGTGCCCTTTCCTGAAGCAATGTCCCCCTATCCGCAGGAAGAATTTTATACAAGAATTGGTGCCCAAGGATGTTGCCTAGCAACACATGCTGAAAATGGTGGCCTCAGTGGGTTAGCTGGACCACCAAGGCATAATCCCTTAACCTAATTCACCAGGGAAAAAGAGAGCTTCACTGACAAGTATAGTGAAAACGTATGTTTTTGGTGCTTTGAATCAGTCTTTTTACTCCTGGCAATTGCCTGGACAAGTTCCTGCAGTTTTTGTTATGTCTAACAAAGTCCTCGGAGTTACGACGCGGCTGAGCCCTGACAACTGCCAAGTGGTCTCTGATTGGCTAAGACGCGCCGGAGGAAAAAAGCGGGAGTTGGGAAGTCCTGTCATTGGTTTAAGTTCCTGAGGCAGCCAGTATATAAGGGCTGTCACCTAGAGAGTTGGTTAGGTGAATACGTTATCGTTTTGATCAGTTGTTGTGTTGAATAAAGGTTGTGTTCTTACAACCTCTGTGTGAGACTCTTTGTACCCACTAGTCACCGATTTAATAGTTTTCTTGGTAAGATTTCAGGGGGTTGGGCTAGAAGACTTCAGAGATCCCTTAAAACACTATTGTTCTGTGTTCTAAGTGGTTTGTTTACTTCCTAGGGCTGAGAGAAAGCAACTGGCCCAGTTGACTTTGTGTCTAAGGCAGGACTAAACAGTCTTCCGATCTCTAGCCCAGTGCCTTAACTTAACTTAACTTAATTGGTGAAATCCAAATTTTTTTACTACCGGTTCTGTGGGTGTGGCTTGGTGGGCGTGGCTTGGTGGGCATGGCAGGGGAAGGATACTGCAAAATCCCCATTCCCTCCCCACTCCTGGGGAAAGGATATTGCAAAATCTCCATTTCCACCCCACTCTGGGGCCAGCCAGACGTGATATTTGCCGGTTCACCGAACTGCTCAAAATTTCCACTACCGATTCTCCAGAACCTGTCAGAACCTGTTGGATTTCACCCCTGGCCTTAACCACTATGTCAAACTAGCTAGTTTAATCAAACTGGCTATTCCACACAACAAATCCCTCAGGAAGAAGAACAACATCTATCTTGAGTTATTCCAACTTGTTCCACATCTGGTCCCAGATGCAGATATAATCCCCTGGATATTTTACTGCATCTGGAGGCTGATGGAAGATGGGGGGTGGGATTGGGGTCAGTAGAATTTCCACTGTCACAGGTGGCAGAATGAAGGCCAGCAGAGTGTCCACTCCAACTGCAAGTGCATCCTTCTTCTGGCAACCAGAATCAGTGGAGAACTGGTGGGGCTGCAGAGAAGCAGCAGGTGAAGAAGCAGAGTAGATCATAGAAGCAAAACCTTCACTTACTCCTCCATCAAACTCTGCTCTGCAGAGTCCTAACAGTCCTAACAGCTAATGGAGGAGTTGCACCAAAGAAATCAGGAGGGCTCAGTGTCAGAAATTGGCACTCCCTAGGAAAAAAAAAATGATTGGACGGTTTAGCTCCAAAATAACAAACATTCTGGGTGGTGTTTTCCCTCCATTAAATATCGATTTTACAAGATCCTATGAGATATGACTCACAAGCATTAGGCTTAATACTGTAAGAAAGAGCCCCAGGAACGATTAACACATTAATATTACATATTTGTTAGATTAAAAAACTATCCTCAACAATTCCACTGCCAATTTTTCATGTTTTGTTGTCCGGCTTTAGGGGCATAAGCGAATAGACAGGCTGGGTGGCCACAAAACTGGCTCTGAGTATTATAAGTGGTTTGTGAGTTGCTGTAGAACATCTTAGTGACCTTATTGTTGAACTTTGGATGTAGGAAGAGTTGTGTTTCCTAAAAGATCCTGGAATTGGGCTGATCTGCATCCAGCGGGGCAGAAGGACAGGCGGGGGAAGCAACATCTGTTGCTGCCATAGGGGAGGTTCCTTCCTTTCCCCTCCAGAAGCCCCAGACTGTTCCAATTTAAGGGATGCCTTTCAGTTTTGCAGGTCTTGTTCCACTCTAATTTTCAGTTCTCTATTCCATTCCATTCTATCACCGCCTCCTCCTCCTCCTCCTCTTCCTCCTCCTCCTCCCAGCTCTCGAATGCCTCCTGTGTTTCAAAAGCATCTTCACCAAAACCTAATTGCTGAACTTTCCCAGAAGGAAGCTTGAATGATTGCAAAGGAGAGCATGGCAGGCTCTCTTCTCATTACTAATCAGGCTCAACAGGGTGGGTTGAGGGTGAGCTGTGGCAGAGAGAGGAAAAGAGGCTAAAAAGCCACCGGCATCAGAGGCAAAGCACAGCAGCTGGGCAGGTGGCAAGGCAATTTTGCAGCGCTCGAGGCACAAAGCCCCAGACGCAGCATGCATACATTTCTCCGAGGCAGTAACAAGATGTATTGCACTTTTAACAAGTTAGACAAGCTGCTCTGGGTCTGCCCAATGTGAGACTTTCTCAGCCATTTTGTGAGATAGGAACAACGGGGGTGGGGTGGGGGTTCAGACGAACTAGTCCCTGAACCACAGCCATGCTCCTCACAACAAATGGAGCATTTCGCGTAGCCCTTCTTGATCCCAGCTAATTCCGTTTATTGATTTTTGTGAAGTTATAACCTGATCTAGGGCTCACCAGATTCAACCTGAGAAGCAGTTTTGAATGCTGGGACTCATCTCTGGAGGAAGCAATCCTATAAAGCGTCTCTGAGGATATAGAAAGTGCCATTGCTGTGTAATCCTATCCAGCCTCTACCCAGGCAGCAGAAAGCTTTCCCCCACAACTGAGTTAAAGTTTACTACTCTACCCATCTTTGATTCAGGAAAAAAAAAACCCTATCCTGGTGCATGATTTGCTTTCCCCATTGCTGATCCCTATCTGCTTCTGTTGACTGTTTCAAGTTATCATAGTCATCTGTCTTGCCTCCAAGGCAATGGGTGATAAAGCCTAACAGATTGTACCTCTCTTGAGGCTGCCCTTGGACAGTCTTGGAATAAGGAGGTAAACATAGGTTAGTGCTAAGGGCAACTTAAGGTTATTTGACTCATAGGCTGGGGATATCATGGACGCAACATCTTGGGGAGAGAGCAGGGGGAAAGAAAGAGGTTTCTAGGACAGGGGTCTCCAACCTTGGTCCCTTTAAGACTTGTAGACTTCAACTCAAAGAGTTCCTCAGCCGGCTTTGCCGGCTGAGAGACTCTGGGAGTTGAAGTCCACAAGTCTTAAAGGGATCAAGGTTGGAGACCCCTGTTCTAGGATATGTTTGGGCAGATGAGAAAGATTCTTAATAAAACCAGCAGCATTTCAGAAGTTACAAGTTGCTTGAGAAGCTAACTTCTGACACACCTCTTTCTAGAAACTGAACAGCGGTGACAGTATCCCACGAAAAAATGAGTGAAATGTGAAATGAACAATCGAAGGCTCAAGCGATGATGTGGGAAAGTAACATCCTAATGCAGAGTTTCCCAACCCTACGCACTTGAAGATCTGTGGACTTCAACTCCCAGAATTCCCCAGCCAGAATTGTGGGCTAGGGAACTCTTGGAGATGAAGTCCACACATCTTCAAGTGCCCAAGGTTGGGAAACATGTCCTTAATGCAGTGCTTGCAAAGATTTTCAGTCCATTGGGGTGATTCAAGCTTACTAGAGAGGACCACAAAATCAAATGATCATGTCAGGTGGTCGATGGGTTCTACGACACATCAAAATCATCTTCCCTTTGTAAAGATGTGCTATGGAGCTTGGCTTTGAAACCTGCAGAGAACTGTGACTGTAGTTCTTTCACTAAAGCACACGCCGTCTCTAAAGATGAGATGTTCTCTTTCCCATGATTTATATGGAGCTTTTAAATATTATTGCCAGAAAAGTAATAGGTCTGTGATGGCAAACCTATGGCATGTGTGCCAGAGGAGGCACTCAGAGCCCTCTCTGTGGGCACACGCGCCATCAGCAACTGCTCTTCTGGTTTCCAGCGTGCACATGCAGGCCAGCCAGATGATCTTCACATGTGCTCGAGCCCCGGAAACCAGAAGGTCAGGTGGCCAGCATGCGCATGCATTCCGGTTTGGGCACTGGATGCCGAAAAGGTTCGCCATCATTGTAATAGGTGGCATCCATGTTATATCATGCTTTAAGTGAAGAATTCCTTGAAAGACATTGGGTGAGCTGATGGGATGACACAAAATGTCCACACTGGAACAGTTCTGAGAACAAAACCAAGCAGGCTGGCTATCCCAGCCCTAATCCAAGCATCAAAGTTCACCCAACAAATCTGAACCATAAAACTGTTGGTATTCGCTTCGCCCAGGTGGAATGTGGCTTCTACATTACACATAATACTGCAACGTTGTAGACCAGGGGTCTCCAACCTTGGCTACTTTAAGACTTGTGGACTTCAACTCCCAGAGTCTCTCAGCCAGCAAAGCTGGCTGAGGAATTCTGGGAGTTGCAGTCCACAAGTCTTAAAGTTGCCATAGTTGGAGACCCCTGTAGTAGACAGTATCAATTCCTATTATTGAAGACAGCCAAAAGACAAGACTTGCATTTTAGGGCATTAATTAAAACCTGCCCTAGAAAGAATGGCACTCAGTCTTCTGGCTGTAAAAACTTCTCCTATTCATCCAAAAGAAAAAAAGAAGCCATGGCTCCTTACAAAGGATCACAAGTAACAAATCTGTCTTTTGCAGCAAACAGGCAAATTCTAGCAGGGATGTGGAAAAGCAAGTTCTAATATTCACATTTCTTTTTGGAATGTCTTAATAGGTCGAGAACTTTTTTTTGGGGGGGGTTGGCTTTTTCCTATGACTTCTCACTGACACATTAGGATGCTCAGGACTCTCCTAAGGGAGATGGTGTGCTCATTTTTTTCATTCCCCCCCCCCCCGGATTGTTCCCATCAGAAGCCAACCCCCATCAGATTCCTCCCCCCCCCCAACTTCCATCTGGGAGTCTTAAACCTATGCAAACGCCTCCCTCCTCTGCTGCTGACCTCAGCAGAGCTTCTCAAGGAGAGACTCACCCCCATTGGAAAAACCTCTAAAATTTGAGTTTGGAGGAGGGAGGGCTCACGAGCTATTGGACATCCAGCTGCCAACAAGATGAATGCTTGGAGTGAAAAATATCAGCCGTGGGAATGAAATCAATTGTTGGCTGGAAGGGCTGGTCTGGACATGAATCCCTAACTCTAGTAATTGGGCTCTACCAGGCCAAACACAAATCAAGTTGTTTTCCCCAGGAACAGCATTACAAATTAACATTCCAAATCCACCTCCATTTTCCAAACCGCCCTGGCTGTTTTATATTGCCTTTTTAAATACACACGTGGGCACATGCACAAAAAACCCTATTAAGCCGTTTAAGACAAAAGGACAGTTGTCAGGAAGAAGATTTGTAATCAGTTCACATTTATTAAGTGTTAGACCTCCTGATGTTCCCCCCCTTTCCCTTTCTCCCCCCCCCCCTTTGCATTTTCATAAAATAGACTGAGACCCAGGGATTCTCCTAGGCCACCTTTTCTAATTAAAATAATTACAAGCTCCTAGCATCACTTTGGGGCATATTTATTCACTTTAAATCTTGAAAGCTGGCTAAAAAGAATCCGGCATTTCAAGCAGGACTGGAAGAGTTGTTTCTTTGCTAAGCAGGACGGAATTTTGCCCCCATCAATTACTGGAAAGGAGGATCTTTATGTTGTGCTGCTTTTGAAAAGCTGAAAGGCATTTCTTAGAGGTCTGCCATTTTAAAGGAGAGCAGCAAACATACAGGAAAAGCAATGTAGAATTTCCTTTTTTCCAACGGAGACGTGCGTGAAATGATGGCGGCAGGCAGGAGCCAGTGGGCAGCAAACTGGTTGGATTTCCAACTGAAATCCAAGGCCCAGGCAGGCAGTTCGGCAGAGGCAAATAATAACCAACCAAGAGGAATGGATGACAAAGGCAGAAACCAAAGCTTGGTGTTTATACCATGGCTGCCACGGCCAACTACAGCTGGGTTTACTGCAGATTGCAAAACCACCTTTGCTTTATTCTTAAGACAAAGATAGATTCTTTTGCTTGCTAAAACTAAAATGCTATGCGCCACAAAACTCCACCAGCATCAAACTTCTGTCACCACTAGTGATCCTACCTTGCCTCAGGCAAGATGCCAGCCAATGATGCCTTCCTTGTTTATGGCACATTAAGGACAGGGGTTAGTAGATACCTGTAGCTAGATTTCCTTACCCCGGCCCCACTCAAAACAGGGAGGAAATGTCTACCATTTCTTCTCTTTAATGTCATATTGGGTTGAAGGAGATAGCCCATTTTTAACAGGCTAGCAACTAGCAAATTCGGCGTGGCTTTGCAAAAGTCTTTCGCTCAAACCAAGTGTATCAGCTGTTATTAGCTGATGATGTGGCCCTTCTGGACACAGATCTCCTTACTATTAAGTGAGGCCATGCTTAAAAACAGCTTCAACAACAGCAGGCAGACTTGGGAGAGGCTACCCTGAGAAATAGAAGAAAGGGAAGTGCTATGCCAAGCAACACACCTTTCACCATTCTGTCTGAGCAGCTGCTGTTCTGATCCAGGCCTCTTAGCAGTACAGAGGCAGAGCCCTGGTATTGGTCAGGGGCTCAGATTTTTCAGTCTGAAAGAACCAGAGTCCCATAGAATAGGTGGGACTTGGAAGACAGGAACCAGAGAAGAGGGGATATACCTGCACCAGGCTTAAGTGGTCAGTAGGTGCTGGGCAGAGTCCATCACTTGTGGTCAACTGACTGACAGAACATTGGTAAAATTTGCAAGATGCCTGGCGGTGATAAGAGGGGGGGAGGAACTCTGCTTGATCATTCATACAGCTAAGAATGACTTAAACTGCTTCAGGAATGAAAGGAAGTGGCACCATTAGGACACAGCTGAAAAAAATGTGGCTGCCAGGGTGCATTTGTGCCATAATTAGATGCATGTGAGGAATCGGATATACATAACTACAGATACTGATTTTATTCCTAAGTAGAAAATCTCAGTCTCTAAAAGGGTGAAGAGAAAATAAAATAAGACCACTGAGTCTACTTGCACCATTATCTGTAAAATCCTTGGGCAACTACCTATATCTGGCACCCCCCAGGCTGTTCTTACCATTTGACCTAGATGTACCATTAGGCTGCTACAATGGAGGAGAAGCATTTTGGAAATACCACTCACTTTTTTTCCCTTGCTGCAGCATCCGTCTAGCTACCCTCTTAATTTCCTAACCCCGGAGAACCGCTACAGCATCAGAAGGAAGTTAAATGGCAACCCCCAGCTGATTACAATGTTCCAGCCAATCATTGCCACCAGGAGGGCTGGTCAGGAGCCCCCCAGGAACCTCTTTGCCCAGCGCTATCCCTACCTTTTGAAGTTGAGGATCACCTCTTGGATATGCAATGCTTCTCCTTCAAATCAGTTCATACCATATCATGTTTTCTATGTGATTGACACAACCCTCAATGGCTCAGTTAACAGATTCCACCAAGCTCAAGGTGGCTTTTGGCTTATTGTATTGTAATAAATTTAGGTTAATGTACCAGGGTTAATGGCTGAGCATCTTACAATGTCCCAAGCATTCAGTTAGTTGCAGTTAAACAAGCCCTGGCTTAACGTGAAGTATGAATCTATAAGTTGCTGTAAATTTGTCTCAGTGGTAAAGTATTGGAGGCAATATAATGAACTTTCCATTTGTAGATTTCAGACTCCATAAATGATTGACTGAATTCACACATAATTTTAGCCTATATTTCAATTATGGTGTAGTCAATCAATCATGTGAAGCAAACCATCACATACCAGTGTGTGTCAAACACATCTTTGTCAATTGACTGAGGAACAGGCATGCATGAATTCACATTTGGCAACCACAGCCAAACACTGTATGCTTAAATCTTGGCACGAGGAACTTCCTAAATCCATGTTTTTTAGGTGAGCTACACACAATTAGAAATTGTATGGGTTTGAGACATGAAAGATAGTCCTTCCTAGTACCTCAGAAAGGTGTCTACATCCCTGCAGGTTCCATAACCCAACTTTTATGCTTTGAATTCTTGGCTCATGCAAGAATTAGAAATACCAGAACTTTCAATAAACCTCAACTTGTAAAGTCCAAGAATATATCTTTTACTTTCCAGAAGCTACTGGATAAATATTTATACTCAGAATTAACAGGAAAATATTAAGCATTGATATTACTCATCTCACTTCCCTCTCTAATAAAACATTTTGTAGGGGCATGTAAGTCTTTTTTCAAACTCCATAGCCAATAAGAATAGCAGTGAGCAGAAAGATAGAAATGGGCCTAGAGTGACATACAGAAGAAACTCCAAAATCCATTTCCCTTTAATAGTTGGCTAGAAGAGGGAATTATTAGATGGACTTATCTAAAAATGAAAATATACTACCTCATAAGGTCACCCCTCGTTTGTGTAGTGAATATTTCAGAATGAGGATATGTCCAGATAAAGTTTTTATTGTAAAATCTTCTTTCTTCATCCATCACCTTTTAGAAAGAACCTGGACAAAATCATAGAGTTGGAAGGGGCCAGACAGGTGATTAAGTTCAACCAGTTGAGAAACCCAAATCAAAGCATCACAGACAGAAAGATGGCTGGTTGGCCTCTTCTAGAAGCCAGTTAATGAAAGGACCCCCACAACCACTCTCGCTAATTGATTCTACTACCATCAAACTGTTAGCACTTTCTTCTAATGTTCAATCAAAATGTGCCTTAAACTGATTGTTCTGTTCTGGAACAAGGGAGAAGAGTTCCTGTCTTTCTTCAATGTGGTATCCTTTCAGGTATTTGAAGGTTGCCATCAAAGCGGGCTCCCGCCCTTAGCCATTTTTTCTCAAGGCTAAACACACCCAGTTTCTTCAATCTTTCTTTCTTCATAGGTTTTAGTTTCCAGTTCTCTGATCATCTTTCCTTGTCTCTCACTGAACCTGTTCCAATTTCTCTCAATCCTTCTTAAAGTGTAATGCTCAGAATTAGCCACTCAAGATGGTGTCTGATGAAAGCAGAACAGAGCGCCATGATTACGTTCTATGATTTGTAAGTTGCACTTCTATTGATGCAGCCTAAAATTGCATTTTCCTTCTTGGCAACCACATCACACTGCTGCTCATATTTAGTTTGCAATTAACTGTTTCAAGTTCTTTTCCCATCCTACAGTCATGCCTTTGATTTTTGTTTCCTTGGTGAAACACGTCTGTTACGATCTGCTACTCTAGATGGCACTTTCCAGATCCCACTGTCGGACGGATTAGTTTTCAGAATCTTCTTTTTACCTACTCTCTTTTCCTGCTAAATTCCTTCCCATGTTTTTTCTCCAGGATACAATCAGTGACAAAGAGCTGAGAGCACTAGAAACTTCTTCAAGGAAGCACCCCAGAATAGGTATTTAATTCATAACTCTCACAGGACATTATTGTTTGTTTAGTGTATATGGCTTACTTTCTGCTCCTTATATCTGGTTTATTCTCCCGCCTGCTGCCTTGTTAAGTATCTGAACTGAAGACAGTATTGCATAAAGTTAGAAAAGGGAATCAGGTTTGAATCGTGAAACCATAACCAGACTAGAGAAATATATATTGATTTAAACCTTGGTGCTAAGTATGACTTGTTTTAACTATGACTTATAGACCAAATCACAAGTAATTGGTTCACAAACATGCTGAACTAAAACCAAATAAATTACCTAATAGTTTAGTACAATGTGTTACACCCACAATGCAAATGAAATGTCAATAATTTGGAACATTTCTCAATCTCCAGAGAAGTCTAACATAATTGGTCTAATCCATTCTATACATGTTGCATTCCATTGTCTACACTACAGCCTCATCCAGCATGGTCATTAGCCATGTTGGTTTAGGAGATTGGAAATGCAGTCCAATACAGCTATTGGCCATTAGAAGCTATCATTGCATTTATTCCCGACTTCACCATAACTGTGATGTATATCAAATATGTGCCTTAGATACCCTTACTGGAACAATCCAATTTCTAATCCAAAAAGAGATCCTCATTAGTGACATACAATATCCTCTAGAGTTATCCTTCAATAAACAGGACAGGCTTTAAATTGCCTCAACAAGGGTGGACATTGGTAGAACACCCTGTAAATCACACTAGTTGTGAAATGGTCAGAAACTTTCTATAATAGCTTAGCTTAAACTGGGTTTATTCCACCTCTGTGGATATTGGGGTTAAGTGAATGATGGTGTGTGTTGCTTTACAAGGCTGTGAAATTATTTTCTTATAATCATGTTTTATCAACTTAATCTCTTTCCACCAAATGCTAACCTGAGAAAGGTGTCTCAAAGCATGAAAGCATGAGTAAGTACTCAATTCTTTGAACCATCAGGCAAGCAAATATTATAAATACAAATGGTATATAGTTATTGTACCCAAGACTACATTTCTTTCTGCCCTTTTTTTCCAAAATTCCATTTGATTTCTTTTAAAAGACTACTAACATATATTAACAAGGAAGAGAAGTATAGTACATTCATAAGGGACATTTTAAATTAAATTATTAAGGTAAACTAATTGTGGTTCACACCTTCAACAAACAAAGCAATGGGGACATCATGACAAAACAGATAAATCAGTAGACTTGATTGAGGAAAGGTGCAAAATGTAATATCACAGCATTTAAAAATTACAATTTTTGTTTTTAATTAGCCATGGAAGTTGGCTGGGTGACTTTGGGCCAGTCACTCTCTCCCAGTCCAAACCCAGCTCACAGGCTTGTTTTTGTAGGGAAAATGGGAGAAAGGTGTGTTGGATGATTTGTAAAAATAAAAAAGGTGATGAATGAATGAATGAATGAATGAATGAATGAATGAATGAATGAATAAATAAATAAATAAATAAATAAATAAATAAATAAAAAATACAGCAGAGACTCAGGTGGTTAGGACCCTGGCTTGGAGGTTAGCAAGCCTGTGTTTGAGACCTGAATGTTGCTGGGTGGCAGGGTGAGTTCCTGTCCCTCCTTCCAGCTCCTTGATGGGACATGAAAGGAGCTCCCATGAGCATCCCCCCTGACCCCGGACAATGGTGATGTCACCAACTAATCCTTTCAACCCAGAAGTGCCTTAAAATGTGCCTCTGGCATGAATGGGAACAGGGAAATAAACAAACAAACAAGCAAGCAAACAAACAAAGGATGGATGGATGGATGGATTTTTCTGGTTAAAGAACTTAACCTGGTACTTTCAGGTTGCTTTAAGCTACAATTCCCAACAACTGCAGCCACTACATAACATCAGGTTTGAGTTATTTGCAGGTGATTTCCCATCAAGATGGCTGCTCTTTAGAATAGTTACATGAATTGAATTTGGTAGCTCCAACATATCAGAACTGCCAATAGCTCCAAGGGGAGAGTGTAGCCAAGCCCTAGCAAATAATCATAATGCAGGATGCGACTTGCTAGCTGAAACAGCTTTTTCTTAAACTATCAACCTACCAATAAAAAGAGACCAAGCATAGCACTTTGTTAGTGATTTCATCTGCATGATATAAATCAACTTTGAATACATAATTCACCACCACAAAATTATTTTAATAACTGGAACTGATGCCCTAGAAACCATTTTTCTTTTGTAACCCAAGATTTGAGGAAAAACTAGTAGGATTCATTCTACTATTCACAGTCTACTCTCTGTGTACGGGTACAACTTTTGTTGTGTGCATGAATGAAATAAAAAGAATTGCACAGATACATGTTGATATCTAGGGGTATAATATCCAGGTTGTAGAAATCTGGACAACTATTTGATTGGTTGACAGCAAACAAGCATCTCAGAGGTGTGATTTGCTGCTTTCTAACAGCCATCTGGAATTTTGTTGCCCAGGTATGTTTCTACAACCTTTCAGTTTTCCTACTTGCTTGAAATTCAGGATAGGATGTATTGTGCTATATATTTATATGTGTGTACATATGTGAATGTGTGTGCTTTACACGTATGTGGCTGTATTGCAGTACATTCATAAATATTTCAGAACTTATTCACTGTCTGCTCCACTATACTTCCTGAATTGGCAAAATAAACTCAATGTAAAAGCGGATGAAAAAAAATCAACACAGGAAGAAAAGAGCTCTTTAAGTCCTGAAGCGTTTCAAAATAGAATCCTTCCAAATATCAGTCTGAGAAAGAGTGTTCCATCTGGTCTTGCTTTGCCAAGACAAACACAAAGAAGAGAGATCCAGGAGCAGACTATGGGTTAAGCCAGAGTTTCTCAATCTCAACAGTTTAAGATGCTTAGTCTTCCATTCAGAATAACAGAGTTGGAAGGTGCCTTGGCTTGGAGGTCTTCCAGTCGAACCCCACTGCTCAAGCAGGAGACCCTATGCCATTTCAGACAAATGATTGTCCAGTCTCTTCTTAAAAACTTCCAGTGATGGAGTAGCCACAATTTCTGGAGGCAGCCATTCCACTGATCGTTCTAACGGTAAGGAAATTTCTCCTTAGTTCTAGGTTGCTTCTCTCTTTGAATAGTTTCCATCCATTGCCTCTGGTCCTGCTTTCAGGTGCTTTGGAGAATAGCTTGACTTCCAGAACTCCAGAATACTCCATCCAGAATGCGGGAAGGTTGAATTCTGGGAGTTGTAATCCACACATTTAAAAATTGCTGAGGTTGAGAAACAGTGGGCTAAGCCATAAGAACTCATAGGAACTTTGAACAAGATACCTGGCTAAATTCTGTGGTAGCCTCTCACCATGCTTTTTCTCTTTTGCTGCAAGGCTAGAATTAAATAGGGGAAAAGGAAAAAGGTCAGCCTCATTCTAAGTGCAGCCCCTAAAAATTTGGAGGTCAGCCTTATTAACCTTAATCATAGTGGCAAGACTGATATTCAAAATACCAGGGGACTTTGGTACCATTTTAATAGGCTTACTTTTATTCTGAGAAAGTAACTTATATTAAATATAATTCCTTTTTTATGGGACAGTCAAACTGCATACTTTCACTTCTCCTTGTTAGTTTCTTAAAGCCTCTACTTCATAACCCTCCAATTACAGCATTTAAGATTCCTCACAAATCATTTTTGGAGGGTGTATTCTCATGGCGTTGGTTTTGTCTCTCATTCACAGCCCACCGTGGAGCCAGCTTACATTCATATTTAGTAGCTGTACCAGTTTGGAATTGTGTTTCCCTTCTTCCAATACAAATCTTGCCATATAAATGATCTACTACAATGTCTCACTGACAATGTAGTTGATGGTATGGGCCGGGGGTAGGATCTGTTCAATTTGCATAAACCTTACTGATATTTTGTGAAGTACCTGTTGAATGTTCATGGGCTGTAGTTTTCTTTTTCTTTAAAAAAGAAATGGATGTCTTTGAGTATTTGGGTACCTCTGTCTGTTGAAGAGGTATTTGGTTGGGTATTTGGGTACCTCTGTCTGTTGAAGAGAAGGAAGAAAAAAAAATGCTCTAGTCATTTCTCTATTTTACCCACGGGAGCTGAAAGAGTCAAATGACTAAAGAATTGTGTGTGTAAGTGAGCAGATTGTGAAAATTGACAAAACGCTAGTGATGGGGCAGGAATTGGCTGAGATCCTTTAAGTCCTCTTCTCCAAATCCTGTGCAAGACTGCTACTTCTACTTCCTGGTACCTACCTACTTTATTCTATGTTGGGCAGGACAAAGATGGAGGATAAAACTACTATAGGACCCATTCTTGGCTTCCCCAAAACATTATTTTGAGCCAGAGCATTTGGGGACAGGATTTGTGAGATAGGACAGAGCCACTTCGTCTGTATGGAGAGATAATGCCAGTCTGTAATGGTACTAAACCCGTGTCTAAAACAGTCCAATTATTCTAATAGTCAGACTTCCTTTGAATGCAGAACGTTTGCATAGTACCAAAGCAAGTTTTGACAGGGGTGCAAAATTGCAGCTCTAGTCATCTGACAAAATTTACTTCCTCGGTCCCATCCCATATTGTTTCCCCAAAATCCGGAGAACACACACAACCAAGGGAATCTATGAATCACTTCTTCTAACTAACCTGTCACATATTACAATTGAAAGAGAGCATCAAGAACTTGGCCATAAGGGCAGCAACATAAACCAACTTATTTTTCTGCCAACTCAAAGCATGCTTTTCTTCCAGCGTTGTCACTATGACAGTGCTTTGTTTTTGTTTTGTTTTTTAAGAATACAATAGCAGCCTGTAAGGTACCTGTTAAGCTGATCCAATGCTTTGAGACCAAGATAGACAGAATTCATCTTTTTGTTTTCAAAACATGTCTCTCCCATATAATCCTCTTAATACAAGAGCATAACTGTTGAAAACTAGTTGGCACCTTTATCATTCAACCATAGGGTCATTACGGAGATAGATTCAGTTGCCAGCTAATGTTTTTATTTGCTGTTTAACAGATTTTAACAGATTAACAGAGTTGGAAGAGACCTTGTAGGTCATTTAGTCCAACCCCTTGCCCACACAGGAGACCCTACACCATTTCCGACAAATGACAGTCCAGTCTCTTCTTGAAAGCCTCCAGTGATGAAGTTCCCACAAGTTCTGAAGGCAACTTCTGTTCCATTGGTTGATTGTTCTCACTGTAAGAAAATTTCTTCTTATTTCTAGGTTGAATCTCTCCTTGATTAGTTTCCACCTTTCAGGTGCCTTGGAAAATAGCTTGACCCCTTCCTCTCTGTGGCAGCCCCTCAAATATTGGAACACTGCTATCTCCTCTGGTTCTTCTCTTCACTAGACTAGCCAGGCCCAGTTCCTGTAACCGTTCTTCATATGTTTTAGTCTCCAGTCCCCTGATCATCCTGGTTGCTCTTCTCTACACTTTCCCCAGAGTCTCAACATCCTTTTTATAGTGTGGTGACCAAAACTGGATGCAGTATTCTAGGTGTGGTCTTACTAGAGTGGTATTAGTACCTCACTTGATCTTGATTGTATCCCTCTGTTAATGTAGTTTAGGATTGCATTGGCTTTTTTGGCAGCTGCTGCAAACTGCTAGCTCATATTTAGCTGGTTTTCCACTAAGACTCCAAGATCCCTCTCAGAGTTACTGCTATTAAGCCTGGTTTCACCCAATCTATATGTGAACTTTTGATTTTTCTTGCCTAAGTGTAAAGCTTTACTTTTCTCTACACTGAATTTCATTTTGTTAGATAGAACCCAGTGTTTAAGTCTGTCAAGATTCATCTGGATCCTGAACCTAGATAATCCTGCCAGCTTAATATCATCTGCAAATTTGGTAAATTCCCCTTCTATTCCTCATCTAAGTCATTTATGAAGATATTGAAGAGTACTGGGCCTCAGATGGAATCTTGTGGTATCCCACTCCCTACTTCTCTCCATGTAGACCCATTAAGGATTACTTGTTGGGTATGGTTTGTCAGCCAGTTACGAATCCATCTGGTGGTGATGCGATCTATCCCACTTTTTTCTAGCTTACCAAGAAGTAGGTTTACTTTGTTGAATGCCTTGTTGAAGTCTAAGTATATTATGTCCACAGTATTTCACTGGTCTATTAATTTAGCCACTATGTTGAAGAATGAAATAAGATTGGTTTGGCATAATCTCTTTTTAACAAACCCATGCTGGCTGCTAGTTATTACTTTACTCATTTCTAGGTTTTGGCAGATCTGTTTTTTTATTATCTTTTCTAGTATCTTCCCAGGTATTGATGTTAGGCTGTAGTTTCCTGGGTCTGTTTTTGTCCTTTTTTGAAGATGGGAACCACATCAGCTCTTTTCCAGTCCTCTGGTAGTTCCCCAGTGTTCCAGGATTTTTGAAATATGTAGTACAATGGTTCTGAGATTACATATGCTAGCTCCTTTAAAACTCTGGGAGGTAATCCATCAGGTCCCGGTGATGTGTATTTGTCAAGATCAGACAGGTGTTCTCTTACTATCTTTTTGCTTATTTTAACTTTTATTTCTAGTCTGTCTTTTGCAGTTACATTTTTGGTAGGTTGGGTGGTAGTTTCTTTTTGCGTGAAGACCGATGCAAAGAATGAGTTAAGAAGCTCTGCTTTCTCTCTGTTGCCTGTTACTTCCTTGCCGTCTTCTCTATTTAGTAGACCGATTGTTTCCTTGATTTTTTTTCTTAGAGTTTAGAGTCATGACATGAGACACTTTGGATTCACTGCACAACGCAAGAGCCAGAGAGGGTGGCTTTCAATTATCCTCCATATTCTAATCTATTATGAGGTTAGTACTCAAAGGTAAAAGAGGAGGGGCAGGAGAATCTGCTCAACAGCGTCTGGAAAGGAAGCTCAGATGATCCTTCTCCATCCAGTCTCCCTGGAATAAACTCTTAAGTATTTTTAAAACCCATAATCTTTGGCAAGTGGATAATGCATATTAATTAGGCTGATTGTATTGATTTTATTTGGAGTGCTATGTGTAAGAATACTTCTTTTCCTTCCGTACTCACGTTTCTCCTATAAAATCTTTATATCAAAGGCTTCATTGTTTTAAAAAGGAAAATTCTTATTAAAGCTATTCCCAGCTGCACAGCTTCCCTTTGTGATTTCAGGATCGACAAAAGTTTTGCAAAGTTTGTTGTGTGCAAAATTTGCAAATTGCTCTATTTTCCTGAGCACTGGATAGAAGGGAGAAATACTAACAGAAGAAATTCTCTAGACAGACAGACTAGGATATGTTGGAAGGTTCAGCCTGACAGATGACAGCCCGTTTGATTGTTTGATTGTAGAACTCTTTGAAGCAGGGGTGAAATCCAGCAGGTTCTGACAGTTTCTGGAGAACCAGTAGCGGAAATTTTGAGTAGTTCAGAACACCGACAAATACCACCTCTGGCTGGCCCCAGAGTGGGGTGGGAATGGAGATTGTGCAGTATCCTTCCCCTGCCACGCCCACCAAGCCATGTCTACCAAGCCACGACCACAGAACTGGTACTAAAAAATTTTTGATTTCACTACTGCTTTGAAGGGTTTGATTGGAGAACCCTTTGAAGAAAAGGTCTGTGCTACTCGGTGTCTCTTCTCCCATGTCTTAACACATATCTGCCCAGAAAAAGGTGGAGTACAATAGTTACAAGTGTCTCAGCACATGGAGAAAACCTGGCATTTGTATATTTACATTTACAGGAGGTAGCAATTTTATGAACGGATAAATGTTTCCATGACAGTCATTTTGTGAGATTGCTCAAAATATGCTCTCAAAAATTCTGAACAGCAATAGCAATAGCACTTAGACTTATTTACCGTGGTGGTGCAGTGGTTAAAATGCAGTACTGCAGACTACTTTTGTTGCCTACTGGCTGCCTGCAGTCTGGCAGTTTGAGTCTCACCGGTTCAAGGTTGATTCAGCCTTCCATCCTTCCAAGGCCAGTAAAATGAGGACCCAGATTATTGGGGGCAATAGGCTGACTCTGTAAACCACTTAGAGAGGACTGTTAAAGAACTGTGAAGCGGTATATAAGTGCTATTGGTATACCACTCCACAGTGTTTTGTAGCACTTTCTAAGTGGTTTACAGAGTCAGCAAATGACCTCCAACAATCTGGATCCTTATTTTACTGACCTTGGAAGGATATGTTCTGATCCAGCCTTAGCAGAAACAAGAAATAGACTGCTTGTTATGAAAAAACCCTCTTGATTTAACTCTTGTGAATTAATTGCATTCACCCACCAAAAAGGCAATAGTCTTTCAAGGAGTTAACTGCAGTACAGACCTTATCAGTTCCTTGCGATAATTACAAGGCTGTGAGCTCCCAGCCGAAAGGCTGAAAATTAAGTTCTGGTAAGCAGTCTTTGTGGCACAAAACACAATGAGCAAAATCTTCAGAAATACGAACTGTTGTCTCCTACGACAACCACTCCCCTTTCCTTCTATTTATTCCCCAGCCAGGGAGGGACCATTCAGCATCCATATATGCTTTGCTTCCTGAGTTGACTTCTTGTCCTCCGTTGCTCACCTCTTCTAACTGCTCTGCGCATACGTGCATCTAGATCAGGCCTCAGCTGTTCTTCCTCATCATCCAAAGGCAACTGCCTCTCCGGTGGCTGGGAAATGTGGGATGGTCCTGGCTCTATCTCTGTGTCTGACATAGCGAATCCATCAAAGCCTTCTCCAGACTCCAGTTCTGGCCCATCGTCTGAGTCTGCCACTAGCTCTGCAACAGGATGGAAGACTGAGTCAACCTTGAGCCGGTCAGAATTGAACTCTTGGCTGTAGATAGAGTTAATCTGCAATACTGCAGTCTAACCACTGCACCACAACAAACAGCCTCAGCAACCTAAAAAGATACACTCACCTCTTTAAGTTGAAGAATTTTATCTACTGTGGGTAGAATGGATTTGGAGAGAAGCAATGTGTGTTCGTGTAGCTCTAGTTCCGAAGAATCCAACCTTGGCATCTTTAAGACACATGGTCTTCAGCTGCTGGCTGGGGAATTCTGGGAATTGAAATTCACAAGTCTTAAAGTTGCCAAGGTTGGATATCCGTGCTCTAGACTTTAGGGTGGGTGGGGGAGTGTCACTTTTCTCTGACAAGACTAGCATTTCTGCTAGTGAGGAGTGGGTTGACCAAAGTATCCAGTGGTAGAATGGGGAAATGCCATCTCTCTGCTTCCTCACCCAAAGTATTGTCCAGTTGTTAATGACATACAGGTTTTATGACGAGACCTATAGGAAAGACTAAAATATACATGGACCCAGCATGTGCACGCGTTTTCAGATGTCTCTCATCAAAGAGTGGGAAAGAGTGTTTCTTGGGGCAGGTGACTTGCAGTGAGAGGCAGGTAATTGTGAAGGTTTGATTGCCAATACTGATGACCAGGGAGGAAGAGCATTCCACTTCTACCCTTCCTCCAGCTTTTTTTCTTGGTCTGCAGTGCAGGTTCTCTCTTGTTCAGATATCCAATCTAATCTGAAGGTGAAGAGAGGGAGAGATAGGAAAAACTAAGCAGGCTGTCAGCCCCAACGCGTGGCCATGTGTTGGGGCTGCCATTCCAGTGGGTGCAGAGGTTCTGGCGACGCAGAGGCTCCCATGGCACCCTGGCTCCTCAGCTTACCTCCTGGCCACCAAGCAACAGGAAGATCCTCTCCCGGCTTACGCCCTCACTGCTCATCAGCTGCAGGCGCTGGGTGATGATGTGGTTTTCGTCATGGCAGCCTCCTCTGGACATTTAAGGCACTCGGACTGGCAGCAAGTATTTCTGAATGGACTGGGCAGCGAGTGCAGCTGGGAGCTGTTGACTGAGCAGCTGTTGAGGGCGGCTGAGAGGCTGAGTTACAGAGAAGTTTGAAAAAGGCTGTAATGGTGACTAATCTGGAGAGGCGTGGAAATGGCTGGAATGCTGGCCAATCTGGAGTAGTGGCCAGTGGGCTGGGTGTGTGCGGGAGTAATGCCTAATTGTGGTATCTAATGGAACCATGATTAATGAGTAGGGAAGAGCCAGGTTAAGGGTCACCTGAGTGATAAAGCTTTATAAGGTGGTGGGGAGCACAAAGCATTAGCTCCAACAAAATCTTCCTGTATTGCTTTATGGATGTTAGTTCATGCCAGTAAAGGATTCAAGCCATCATTTGTGTGTGTGGCATTTTCTTTATACACTGGAACCTGATACAGGCCTGGATCACCATGCAACCCACCCCCACAATAAGTTGTCTTTAAAACAGTGCCCACCAAAACCTAGGAGATATTTTTATTTATTTTATTTATTTATTTTGTCACAACAATATATATAAGCATCACATAAAAAGATTATATAGTATATAAACATATATATGAGGTAATATAAGGAAGTATAAGCATATATATATATATATATATATATATATATATATATATAAGAAGAAAAAAACAAGCAAACAATAGGATAGGAACGGTAGGCACGTTTGTGCTCTTATGCACGCCCCTTATAGTCCTCTTAGGATACATCATAATTAGATACATCATAAGTAGCTGTCATCTGAAAGGCCTAAACTATCATTGAATGAAGAAAGCTGCCTTTCTGGGCCTCATTGTCATGTCTCTCTAATCATGGCATGAACGTGTCCTAGTCACCTGGTCTTCATGACATTCCTTTTGTCTTATCCCCAGCCCATGGCTGTAGCAGCCAAGTTGCCTTTGGATATTCCAGTTTTAAAGTGGTATTTTCCTCTTCCTTCTTCCAAAATAACATTGCCATGGATATGATCAGGCAAGCTTCATTGACTATTGGCTGCTGCTGACACAGTAAGATATGGAGTCTGCTCCTACATGCACTTTAGGCAACTGTGGGCATGTGTTTCCCCGCTTCCTCCCAGTCACTGTTCTCCATCGCCATTTTTGGGGGGGCTTGGTTTATAGGACAGAGCATAAATCCTATCCTGTACAGATGTCAATTTAAACTGGGAAAGTAAGTTGGGATCCATCATTGATGTGCTGCTATTTTTACCATCATTGGGTGCATTAGATGTTTTCTGTTATCTCTATAAACAAGGAGTGTTATGCGTGGTGAAATCCAATTTTTTTTACTACCGGTTCTTTGGGCGTGGCTTGGTGGGCGTGGCGTGGCTTGGTTGGTGTGGTTTGGTTAGCGTGGCAAGGGAAGGATAGTGCAAAATCTCCATTTGCACCCCACTCCAGGGGAAGGATACGGCAAAATCCCCATTCTCTCCCCACTCCTGGGAGAAGGATATTGCAAAATCTCCATTCCCACCCCACTCTGGGGCCAGCCAGAGGTGGTATTTGCTGGTTTTCTGAACTACTCAAAATTTCCGCTGCCAGTTCTCCGAACTGCTCAAAATTTTTGCTACCGGTTCTTCAGAACCTGTCAGAACCTGTTGGATTTCACCCCTGATGTTATGTAACCATACTTTTTACTGTTTTTATCATTTGGGATAAAAAAAAAGTACGCCATTTTGCATGATGATGATGATGATGATGATGATGATGATGATGTTATCCATTCAGTTATGTCCACCTCTTGGTGATTCTATAGGCCAGGTTTCTCCACACCAGAGAAAGCTAACTCATCACAAAAGGAGGTATTGACGTTATTACAGGCATTACAATTTTATGATTATATATGGGCTACTTCCAAGTTCAGCCATCTCTGAGGATAGAACTAGATTACTCAAGAATGAAACTCCATATTTATTCCTTCCTGCTTCCCACTGTGTGCCTCTTTGCTTTGATCTGTCAGCCACTCTATTTTGGGTATTGTCAGCATTCTTTCAGAAGAGCACTAGATCTACAGTACATTCAAAAAGAACCTGAAAAGTAACTGGCATAGACAATTGACACACCTGTGATCTATTAGTCAGGCAACTTGGCAGATGGGTTGGTTACTAATTGTATTTAATAAATTTGTATCCCACCCATCTCCCAATGACTCTAGGCAGTTCAGGAGTAAAACATAAAAAACAAGAATGAACAAGAATAAAATATAAATGGTAAAAAATCAGGCAGCAATAAACATGTTCCAACATCACTCAAAAGGGGGCTTAGGTCACTCTTCTTTAATAAATATATGTCCTATCCATATTGAACCATAGTGGCGCAGTGGTTAGAGTGCAGTACTGCAGGCTACTTCTGCTGACTCCTGGCTGCCTGCAATTTGGTAGTTCAAATCTCACCAGGTTCAAGGTGACTCAACCTTTCCGAGTTTGGTAAAACGAGGACCCAGATAGTTGGGTGCAATATGCTGACTGTAAACCGCTTAGAGAGGACTGTAAAGCACTGTGAAGCAATATATAATTCTAAGTGCTCTTGCTCTTGCTATTTACTATGCCTGCCCCATACCGCTCCATGCTAAGTAGAGTGACTAGTGGCTACTTTTTCACCAATTGATGATACCTGGTAAGCGGAGAAGCAAAGTTGGGGAAATCCATCAATCACTTTATTTAAGTTGTCCATCATTAAAATAGTAAGTGCAATACCAGTGACTGGCCTTATCATTAGAGAAACATGGGGCTCAGCAATCAGGCAGTAAATTTCACTCTAGCATATTTTTTTGCTAGCTAAAGGATAAGTAGACATGTTTTAATATATATTTCTGGCTGAGCCCTGACACAGGCGGAACCAATACAGAATAGTAAGACCCTGAAGATCACACAGTGGAAGAAGATTCCTGATGGACACTTATGATTGGGCAATGTAAAAGAAGCAGAAACCTCCAAGGTCAAAGGTTCCTTGTTAAAGATCAAGGAGCATTTTTAAAAGAAAGTATGCTATAACCCTATTGGGTTGAGGAGGGCTAGGTCAGAGTGTCACTTGTTCTATAGTTGACATGGATTCTTCTTAGGTTGACCTTTGCACCTGTCCATCTCTAACTAGCTGGCAGGACCAGATGCAAGCAATACTCAAGAGCACTATTTTAGAAGCCAAGAGAGAGACGGGGATGAGAGAGAGCACAAACAATAAAACTGGAGGACATATTCAGTGGGCAGCAGTGTATTTCAAGAATACTTGGTGCTGTGCCACCAAAGTGATGGTCAGTTGACCACCTCTCTTTGCCTTTAAGAAAAAGAGTTGGGGTTCATGCATTTGAACTGTTCACTTTGCACAGAAAATTTATCTAATATCTCCCAATTGCATTGCACTACACCCTCTTTGGCTATACTGGCTGATGATCCTTATTATTGTAGTATAACTTCCTTGGAATTGCCAGAGTCAGGAAGGCAGGGATCTGTAAAATTATAGCTAGGAGGAGGAAAATACTACTTCAAAACTGGAACAGCCAAACTGGAACAGCCAACTTTTAGCTGCCATAGCCATGGGCTGGGAATAATACAAAGGGAAAAGCCCAAATCAGCTTAGAAAACTGTAGTAACGTCAAAGTAAGTGGTGATGATGTTATCTAATCATCCAATTCTTGATGATTCTATGCACCAGATCTCTCCACATTTCCCAATCTTGCACTACTTCTTTGAGTTTTTCTATGCTCTGGTTGGTGTCAGCTTTGGTGGCCTTGTTCTCTGGTGGCCTGCTGCAATGTCTTGATGGGTAGATGCAAATATATAAACCAGATAAAGCTGGTATGTCCTTTAAAGAAGAGGTCTATCTGTAAGTGAAGACCATCTCCCATTCCTAAATTTTAAGAACATATTTTACCCGCACATTCCAACATTTCTATAAAAATGGGAAGCGGATAATAAGCTTGATTAATGCATTTTGAGATTTATGTTCTTGTTGTGGTTTATTTATTTATTTATTTATTTACATTTATACCCCGCCCTTCTCCGAAGACTCAGGGCGGCTTACACTGTGTTAAGCAATAGTCTTCATCCTATTTGTATATTATATACAAAGTCAACTTATTGCCCCCAACAATCTGGGTCCTCATTTTACCTACCTTATAAAGGATGGAAGGCTGAGTCAACCTTGGGCCTGGTGGGGCTTGAACCTGCAGTAATTGCAGGCAGCTGTTGTTAATAACAGACTGTTTAGCAGTCTGCGCCACTCAAGTTGCTTATTACTCAACTTGGTGTAACTAAGACTGCATGATATTCCTGAACCAAGCTGTAAATTAGGGTATGAGTAGAGTACAATTTCACAACAGCAAGGATACAGATATGGCCTGACTTACAAGGGATGTTCGTGGCAGAAGATAGTGTTAGTGTCTTGCAGTTCTGATTCTACAAGCCAGGATAAAAGAAAGGTGAAAGATCACACTGTGGAGTTCAAAATGTCATACGAAAAATCCTGATTTTTTAAAAAAGTAATTCAAAAAGAATCAATGTAGTGGATCTGAAATGATAGAGGCGGGGATTGGATCTTATGGTTGGGTTGGAGAAACAAACTCATGGATCACTTCACTTTCTCAGGGGGTTTCTATAGTCTAAGGCCAGTGTCAGCAACCCACGGCTCCAGAGCCGCACGTGGCTCTTTGGGCCCTCTGCTGCAGCTCCCTGTCCCATCACTGGCTGGCCCCACCCCACAACCTCCTCTCCCAATCACTCCTCGCCTGGCCTTGGAAATTGATACAGAGAGAAAGATACAGAGAGAGGGGGAGATAGAGAGGAAGGGGGAGAGAGAGTGATACAGAGGGGAGAGAGAGAGAGAGAGACAGAGACAGAGAGATACAAAGAGAAGGGGAGGGAGAGAGAGAGAGAGAGAGAGAAAGAGAGAAGCGGGTTTTGTGATTCCCTGTGTTTTTAAACAACCAGTTCTCTATCCTAATGATCGGCTGGGTAGGTGTGGCTAGGGAAGTCATGTGACTGGGTGGGAGTGAGTGACATGGAATTGGCCATGCCCACCCAGGTTTTATGGCTTTTTGAGTGTTTAAGGTTGCAGATCCCTGGTCTAAGGTCATGTCTCACTTGCCCAAAGGTAAAGACAAACAGGTGCTGATCTTGCCCACAAAGTTGTCCTTATCTTGTTCCCATCAGGTGTGAAAAAGGCTTATGAAGTCTTCTGGTAACAAGCTTATAACCACAGTCTTTCCTCTCCCAGGATTTGCTAAGCAGAAAGCAATAACATACCTAATCTCCCCATTCCTCTCTGTTTTTTTCTACCAGCTCCTTCCCATGCTCCCAACATGGCAGAGGAGAGGAAAGCAGTTTTCCAATATTTCGCTGGGGAAAGAAGAGGGGCTATGTTTTTATTACTCCACTTTAACACTATCCTGAAAGGTATGTTTCTTGTTAGGCAGCATTTCCCCTTTTTTTCCTTATTGCTACATCCAGAAAAGAGTAAGGGTTGCTGAACTGGGTTTTTGTTACTTACCTGCCTACTTCAGTGTGTCTAGGAAATATTTTAAAAGCAGAATATTATACCTTCCTGGATGAGAAATGGAGAAACATATTTTAAAGACAAAGGAGCTCCCTGCAACTTCCTGACTCCCCCCCACCTTTGTCAATGGGCCATTAAAAGCCTCAGCTAAGCTCACTCATTCTCCCCACCTTTGTCAATGGGCAATTAAGGCTTCAAGCAAGCTCACTCAATCCCCCCATGATTTGCAACACAATACAACTGAAACTCACCACATGGCAAGGCTCAAGCAAGCTTGAGAGACAGCCAGCAAGGCTAGCTAAGACCCCACCCCTGGGAGTCTGACAACCAATCAGGATACTCTTCCTGTGCCCCAGAAAGGTCAAAGCTCAGAAAAATCATAAAACCAGGGAGCACACAGGATCTCAGCCCTTTTCTGTTCAGGAACTCAAGCCATGTGGTCCTGACCACCATTAAACCATCTTTCCAAGCAGCCTCCATGTTTCCAGTGTCTTTGTCCCCACTTGGAACTGAACCCAGATGGATATTTCTTCCAACAATTGGCGACCCAGATGGGACTCCAAGCTAACCTAACCAATGGACCTGGCCCAGGTAAGCCTCCCTTGCTAGCAGCAGACCCATTGAGTCTGTGGGTAAGTTTTCCTGGACCTTGGCCATTTGGAACTAGGTTTTAAAGGGTTTTGAGTGTTGAGCTCAAAGGCTGCTTGGAAAGAAGGTGAGTACCTCTAAATTTTAATTTTAAGCATGGAAAAGCATGGGAAATATGTGTATGCCTGCATGTGTGTGAATGAGAGAGCCCTTCTCCCAATCATAGCTGGATCTTGCATCCTCTGTGCATTTCCTAACCGCAGAAAGACCAAAAGTCTGGAGAGCATGGGGGTTTTGCCAGAGCACAGGACCTTCTGTTAGGGAAGGAAGAAGTGTGTGTGTGGGATTCCACCTAAGGAAACAGTCTGATTCCACCTCTTTGAGCAACCTCTAGCCGCACCTCTGCCTACTGCTAGCTCCACCGAGCCGTGACCGGTAGGATAGAGAAAGCAAGGGGGGGAAGCCAAACGTGGAACTTTGTGTTTATTGGGAGCGGAAGCCGGCGAGAGGAAAGTAAGTGTGAATGAAGCAATTAAGAGAGTAAAGGAGAAAAGGAGAAAAAAAGGCAGGAGATCTGCTTGGGGCCCTGGATGCCCGGAGGCTGCCAGTACTGCCTGGTATGCTAAAAGGAAGCAGGAAGCAGTGTTGAAGAGGTGCTCGTACCTACTGGCAGGGCAGTAGGTCCTCTGGGATCACCTTTTTGATCCAAACGGAAGCTCCCTTAACAGGAAGGTGCTCATACTTGACAGAAGGGGTCAAGTCCTTCCCAGAACTTTTTCTGAAAACTGTAGGAGGATCCACCGGCTAAGCCAAAGTGAAAATAAAACCTCACATCGGAGAGGAAACATGGGAAGCAGTAGCTCGAGGGTGGAGGAAATCCCTGGAAAACCTGCTGGGGCCTGGGTGCCCGGAGGCTGCCAGTTTTACCTGGTATCGGAAAAAGAAATTGAGGAAATTGTGTAATAAAGATGAGAATAGGAAACAAATTTGGCTAAATAAAGGTACTTAAAAGAAAAGGAAATATATAAATAGGAATGTTTGGGTTTTGTTTGTTTGTTTGGGTCTGCAGGTGTGGCCTGGAGGGGGGGGAGAGTCAGGGGATGGAGGCCTCATTATTTCTTCCACCTGGCCTGCTTCTGGCTCCTGGAGCTGAGCCAGGGGAGCCGGTGCTCCTGAGGTAAGTCCTGATGGCCCTTCCCCCTCACTTTCCAAGTCACTTTCTGGCAGCAGGGCCGGCTCGTGGGGCACAGACACAACAAAAACAGGGGTGGGGATGAATAAGTCTCTTCTCTACAAGGAGTGACATATTTACAAACTAGAGGCTGAGTCATTTGGCAATGATTCAGAATAGATGCTCTAGAACAGGTCTGCACGACAGGGAAGTGGCCACACCGACCAGTTAACAATATTGTGGGCTACAAAGAAATACCTGGCGCTCCAACAATCTGCTTGGTGACTAGCAGAGACTTTGGAGGTGCTCAGTTGCCCAGCAACAGCAAATACAACAACTTTTTGAAAAAAATACTGATGAGTGTGGTACAAGGGTGCTTGGCCAGCTGCATATTGTACAGGCCTACTCTATGCTAGTGATTAGCAATGGGCATAACAAAAGCTGCTGGGTTACAAAAATCCAGAAAAAGTAGCATCAATTCTACCACACTTCTCTAAATTCCAAGATGGCAGGAACAATTGGATGATGATGATGAGGATGATGAGGATGAGGATGAGGATGATGATTTTGGATGTGTTGGGAATGAATGAGCAGGAACAACAAATAATTGGAATTCTCTGAAGAGTAGCAAAAAATTTCAAGAATGGATGTTACATTGCACCCATTTTCTTGAGGGTGGTTTTTCCAAAGGTGAAATGCACATAGAGCTGAAGGGGAATGGCAGCAAAGTCAGGGGAGGAAAGCCAACATGTTGCCTTTAAGAAAGGGACACACCCAAGTCAGGTTCCCCCCCATTTGGCAGGGAGTTTGGAATAAATGTAATATTAGCAGGAGAATGATTGGCAATGAGGGCAGGAGATTCAGAGCCAGCATTGTCTTGGGTCCTTTCAAGGATTGGGTGAATAGCATCATCACTCCATTGTGGAAAGTGAAAAAACATGAGATTGTAATTAGAGCTCTGGCATCCTTGAGAAAAATATGAACATGTTTGCTTGATGTAATCAAATTCAGACATGGTTTCTCGCGAACCTGCTCCCGGTTCCCTAAAAATGCTGAAACAGCTGCCTTGGGTAGCTGTCAGCTTTACTAGTCTGCACAGGGAGCAAGGAAGACTAGGAAAACTGCAGATTGAAGCAGGAAGGAAGGCAGTGCTCGGTGCTTCTCATTTGCATGATTTACGGGATGGTAAATCTTGGATGGCTGCAGGTTTCCGGAAAGGAAAGCTGGTTCCTCCCTTCCCCACCATACCTAATTTACATATGAACTCAAGGGTCCAGGTGAGTGGTAACCTGGAGCTACTAGGTGATGGTGTGTAATGACAGAAAGGAGAATGCTTGTAGTATCTTGATATTCATACTATGAATCACAACCTGAACGTGTTCTGCCTATTCCCCTGTGGAGTCTCAATGTTCTTCCAAAGCTATTGCATAAAATCAGAATATTCTGATATCTGCACCACTTTAAAAGATAAGACGTTTCCTATGTTTTTTCTTGTATACTAAAAAAAGAGAGAGAGAAACCCTACAGTTCATGAAGAATTCCCCTTTTCTACATTGCAAGACTTCAAAGTATGGTCCAGCAGCTGCAGGCCATAAATGGATTGACCATTGTTGTATTCCATGTACTACTATATTACAGAGAGCCAGATTGGTATAGAGGTTAAGGCACCAAGCTAGAAACTGGGAGACTATGAGCTCTAATTCCGCCTAAAGCCAGCTGGCTGACCTTGGATCAGTCCCTCTCTCTCAGCCCTAAGAAGGAGGCAATGGCAGAAAAAAAATAAAAAAACCCTCCCCAAGAAGACTGCAGACAGTTGCCAGGAGTAAAAACGAAGTCAAAGAAAATAATAACACCACCAAGACCTTATAATAATTGACAGACAGACAGACAGAAGATCGATTGATTGACAGATAAATAGATCAGAAAGAGAAGAAGAGAGGAAAAAAGAAAGAAAGAAAGAAAGAAAGAAAGAAAGAAAGAAAGAAAGAAAGAAAGAAGGAAAGAAAGAAAGAAAGAAAGACAGACAGACAGACAGATAGGCAGGCAGGCAGACTGGCAGGCAGATAAATGGATAGATAGAGATATATATCTGTGATCTAGTGAGATATATATATATATGTGTGTGTGTATGTGTGTGTGTGTGTGTGTGTGCGTGCACGCAGGTTTTGGTATGTTCGGGTCTTTTTCCGTGTAAGATTGGAAGTATTTAGGCAACGTTTTGATGAGATCTCACTCATCATCTTCAGGCTTTGGCTTTGTAAGAACAAATATATATTTGTTCATATATATATATATATATGTTTTCTGAGGTTTTCACGGGTGTTTGTATATAGGTCTTTGGTTGTTCGGGTTTTCTCCCGTGTAAAATTGGAAGTGTCTTGGCGACGTTTCGACGAAGTCTCATTCGTCATCTTCAGGCTTCAGCTTCGTGCTTCTGGGAGCAATGTGTGATCGCAGCTGTTTCTTCCTTTTAACTGCTAGTGGGGGTTTGAACTGATTGGGTGGGAGCTTGGCTGTGCTCTGATTGGATGGGGTTTTCTGTGCTCTGATTGGCTGGGGGTGTCCTGTGTTGGTGGGGCTTGATTGTGCTCAGTCTAGTCTGTGCTGCAGGGGATTTGAGCTGGTGAGCTGCATAGCTGCATAGCTGCATAGCCAAACAACAGCTATGCAGCTCACCAGCTCAAATCCCTCTGCAACTCAGACTAATCTGAGCACAACCAAGCCCCCACCCAAAGAGAACACACCCCCAGCCAATCACAGCACAAAAAAAACCCCATCCAATCAGAGCACAGCCAAGCTCCCACCCAATCAGTTCAAACCCCCACTAGCAGTTAAAAAGGAAGAAACAGCTGCAGTCACACATTGCTCCCAGAAGCACGGCTGAAGCCTGAAGATGACGAATGAGACTTCGGCCAAGACACTTCCAATTTTACGGGAGAAAACCCGAATAACCAAAGACCTATATATATATATATATATTTGTTTTCTGAGGTTTTCACGGTGTTTGTATGTAGGTCTTTGGTTATTCGGTTTTCTCCGCGTAAAATTGGAAGTGTCTTGGAAGTCTCATTCGTCATCTTCAGGCTTCAGCTTCGTGCTTCTGGGAGCAATGTGTGACTGCAGCTGTTTCTTCCTTTTTAACTGCTAGTGGGGGTTTGAACTGATTGGGTGGGAGCTTGGCTGTGCTCTGATTGGATGGGGGGGGTTTTGTGCTCTGATTGGCTGGGGGTGTGTCCTCTTTGGGTGGGGGCTTGGTTGTGCTCAGATTAGTCTGAGCTGCAGGGGGATTTGAGCTGGTGAGCTGCATAGCTGTTGTTTGGCTTCGTGTTCGTGGCGGTGCTACATCTTCATAGTGGGTGTCAGTCTGCTGCATGTATGGATTGGAGGGGTTTGAAATGGCTAATGTTGCAGCACCACAGACAGAATCAGCAAGATCCTCCACAAACACAACATCAAGACAACATTCTGCACAAACCGAAAAATATCCACCATCCTAAGAAACCCCAAAAACAAAATTGAGTTAGATAATCAAGGAGTATATGAAATCCCATGCACCGCCTGCCCCACCACATACATTGGACAAACCAACAGAAGAATAAGTGCACGCATTGAAGAACACAAGAACTCAGTCAAAAAAGAGGAACCAACTTCTTCCCTGGTCCAACACCTTAAAGCCACAGGACACGATATTGACTTTAAAAATACCAGAACTATCGCCCAAACTGAACACTTTAACAACAGAATAATCAGAGAAGCCATTGAGATAGAAAAACGCCCACACAGCATGAACAAACGAGATGATACCTCCCGCCTACCAGCCATTTGGAAACCCGCCCTTATTGACAAACGTGTCCCTAACACGAGGAATGACACCAGACCCACACTCACGAGGTCCACACAAGATGTCACCACCACACATCCACCCAGAAAGCAGACCCAAACCCACACTGATCATGAAGCACGACCAAGGACCAGAAGCCAGACCGCAGCTGCAACATTAGCCATTTCAAACCCCTCCAATCCATACATGCAGCAGACTGACACCCACTATGAAGATGTAGCACCACCACGAACACGAAGCCAAACAACAGCTATGCAGCTCACCAGCTCAAATCCCCCTGCAGCTCAGACTAATCTGAGCACAACCAAGCCCCCACCCAAAGAGGACACACCCCCAGCCAATCAGAGCACAAAAAAAACCCCATCCAATCAGAGCACAGCCAAGCTCCCACCCAATCAGTTCAAACCCCCACTAGCAGTTAAAAAGGAAGAAACAGCTGCAGTCAAACATTGCTCCCAGAAGCACGAAGCTGAAGCCTGAAGATGACGAATGAGACTTCGTCGAAACGTCGCCAAGACACTTCCAATTTTACGCGGGAGAAAACCCGAATAACCAAAGACCTACATATATATATATATATATATCACTAGATCACAGATCTCCATCTAACTCAACTTTCTACTTGGCAGACAGATACTACATGGGATCTCAAGCAGATTTTTCTTTCATCCATTGGTTGATCCTTCCAAGTGGGATAAAGGCATCATATCTCAGAGCTCCTTTCTTCTGTGCCACCATATTAAAATCCTGGGCCAGCAACATGGCTCTGAGAGCTATACTACTTCAGAGATGAGCAACCTATGATCCATCAAATGAGGCTGGATTACAACTGTCAGAATCTCTTTCTATTGGCCGTATTAATTGGAGCTGCATATTTCAGCAACATCTGGCAAATCCATCCATTCTTCACTCCTACCAGGATCTTTCTCCAGCAATAATAAATAAGGACAAAATGGCAGAAATAATTTACTAGGAATAGAGACTAAACCAATGGGATTGTCCTTGGCATATTGAAGCACACAAAACATTAGCAATAATAAGAATCAGAGAACAAAAAAATCGATTTGTGGTTGGTACAAATGGCGGTTTCACAGCAGCAATTTATGCGTGCATGCATATTTGAGGGCTCAATCATGCCAAAAATAGGAGACTCAGGGGATTTTTAATTAATTATTTTAATCGGGTTTTTAAGGGGAATTTTAATGGGAATTTTAAGGGGAGGGTGGGAACTGACGGGTCTGGGTTGGAGGGAGGTAGTGTCGGGTGGGGTGGAGGGTTAGGGCGGGTGATGGGGGTAGCCCGTCGGGAGGGAAACCAGTTCCAGCGCATGCTCGTGGCGACTATCAAATGGGTTCGGAGGTTATGGGGGGGGAGTGTGTTCCTCTGTGTGAGGGTCTATTTGCACGGTAAGTGGGAGGGGCAGATATGGCGGAAGGGGGGGATCGTATCGACATGGGGGTCACGCGTTCGATGTATGCAGGCGATCGCGTGCCCCGGTCCCCCTGACTTCTCCCGTTCCCCGGATGGTCAAGACCCTCAGAGCCTGGGCCTTCGTCTGATGTTATGCAACGCACGGTCCGTGGCCAATAAGGCCCCCCTAATACATGATCTGATTCAGGGGGGTGCCGCGGATATTATAGGCGTTACGGAGACCTGGTTGGGCACTGAAGGGGGTGTGCCCCTGGTCGAGATGTGCCCACCGGGTTCCCCTGCATTCCATCAGCCGAGGGCCCAGGGTAGGGGTGGAGGGGTGGCGGTTGCTATTAAAGAGAGTCTAGAGCCGAGGGAGACCACTGTACCTCAGATTGCCGGGTGTGAATCCCTCTTTGTGAGGTGGGGTCATAGATGTCAGATGGGCTTGCTGGTCGCGTACCTGGCTCCTTGCTGCGTGACAGCTGCCCTGCCCGAGCTCCTGGAGGTGCTTGCCGGGGTGGCAGTGGAGACCCCCAGACTTTTAGTCATGGGGGACTTTAACTTGCCATCTGCCGGCTCGTCATCGACAGTAGCTCGGGAGTTCTTGGCCTCCATGACGGCCTTGGACCTGACTCAAGTAGTGGATGGCCCCACTCACATCGGGGGAGGCACACTGGACCTGATTTTTGTCTCTGGTCAGTGGTTGAGAGATCTGGACTTAAAGGAAATAGTCATTGAACCTTTGTCATGGTCAGATCACTCTCTCCTTCGCCTGGACTTTCTGACCGCTACCCAACACCGCAGGGAGACGGAACCATTACGTTGGTACCGTCCCAGGCGCCTGATGGACCCAGAGAGGTTTCGGACGGAGCTTGGGCCACTTCCTGAGGTCTGGCTCACGGCACGGCAGAGGAACTAGCTGCAGCCTGGGAGCGGGCTGCGGCTGGGGCTTTAGACCGTGTCGTGCCTTTGCGACCTCTGACCCGCGCAGATCCCAACCGGCTCCTTGGTTCTCCGAGGAGCTGAGGGGATGAGACGCCGGAGAAGACGCCTAGAGAGTTCCTGGAGGACCAGCCGTTCAGAGGCTGATCGGACACTAGTTAGATCCTATACTAGGACCTACCTAGTGGCACTGAGGAAGCGAGGCATTGCTCGCCTCCTCCCTCATTGCGTCGGCAGATAACCGCCCAGCTGCCCTGTTTGGTGACCGCTCCTCCTTCACCAGGGGAGCGGGATGACCCGTGCAGGGGCGTGCTGAGGAGTTTAACGGTTATCTATACGATAAAATCGCTCAGCTTAGGGACGGTCTGGACCAAAATTGTGGCGATTCAGACGGGTATCTGAGGCGGTCTTGGTGATGTTGTTTGGGATGAGTTTGACCCTGTGACTCCGAGGACATGGACAGGTTGCTGGGTAGATTGAATGCCACCACGTGTTTACTGGACCCGTGCCCTCCTGGCTGGTGCTGGCCACTCAGGAGGTGACACGAGGCTGGCTCCAGGGGATTACGAGTGCTTCCTTGTTGGAGGAGTCTTTCCGCCGCCTTGAAAGAGGCGGTGGTGAGGCCCTCCTCAAGAAGCCTTCCTGGACCCGGCTGTTTTAGGTAATTATCGTCCGGTCTCCAACCCGCTCGCGGCGAAGGTTGTAGAGAGTATGGTGGCATATCAGTTTCCCTGCACCTGGAGGAAACTGTCTATCTGGACCCGTTCCAGTCCGGCTTCCGACCCGGTTACAGCACTGAGACGGCTTTGGTCGCGTTGGTGGATGATCTCTGGAGGGCCAGGGATAGGGGTTATTCCTCTGCCCTGGTCCTATTAGACCTCTCAGCGGCTTTTGATACCATCGACCATGGTATCCTGCTGCGCCCGTTGGAGGGATTGGGAGTGGGAGGCACCATTTATCGGTGGTTCTCCTCCTATCTCTCCGACCGTCGCAGACGGTGTTGACGGGCAGAGGTCGACCCGCGGCGCCCCCCTGGTGGGGTGCCGCGGGGGTCGATTCTCTCGCCCCTTCTGTTCAACATCTATATGAAGCCGCTGGGTGAGATCATCAGTGGCTTCGGTGTGAGGTACCAGCTGTACGCTGATGACACCCAGCTGTACTTTTCCACACCGGGCCACCCCAATGAAGCTATCCTAGTGCTGTCCCGGTGTTTGGAAGCCGACGGGTCTGGATGGGGAGAAACAGGCTCAAGCTCAATCCTCCAAGACGGAGTGGCTGTGGATGCCGGCATCCCGGTACAGTCAGCTGAGTCCGCGGCTGACTGTCGGGGGCGAGTCATTGGCCCCGATGGAGAGGGTGCGCAATTTGGGCGTTCTCCTGGATGCACGGCTGTCTTTTGAAGACCATTTGACGGCCGTCTCCAGGAGAGCTTTCCACCAGGTTCGCCTGGTGCGCCAGTTGCGCCCCTTTCTAGACCGGGATGCCTTGTGCACAGTCACTCACGCCCTTGTGACGTCTCGTCTGGACTACTGCAATGCTCTCTACATGGGGCTCCCCTTGAAGGGCATCCGGAGGCTGCAGTTGGTCCAGAATGCAGCTCTTGCGGGTGATAGAGGGAGCCCCTCGTGGCTCCCGAGTGACACCTATCCTGCGCAGGCTGCACTGGCTACCTGTGGCCTTCCGGGTGCGCTTCAAGGTGTTGGTGAACGTCTTTAAAGCGCTCCATGGCATAGGGCCGGGTTACTTACGGGACCGCCTGCTGCTACCGAATACCTCTCACCGACCCGTGCGCTCTCACAAAGGGACTCCTCAGGGTGCCGTCGGTAGCGACAGTGTCGTCTGGCGACACCCAGGAAGGGCCTTCTCTGTGGGGCTCCCGCCCTCTGGAGCGAACTCCCCAGGACTTCGTCAACTTCCGGACCTCAGACCTTTCGCATGAGCTTAAAACTTACTTATTTATCTGCGCTGGACTGGGTTAGTTTTTTAAGTTATGGGTTTTTAATGGGTTTTATCTCCAAATTTTAATTGTGGCCAATTTAAATAAGTTTTTTAATTGTATTTTAATTATATTTATAGTGTATTGTGCATTTTTACTTGGCTGTGAACCGCCCTGAGTCCTTCGGGAGAAGGGCGGTATACAAATTTAAATAATAAATAAATAATAAATAAATAAATCTTTTCTGGAGTGACCTGATTGTGTAACTACTAACGAAGCAGAAGAGAAAAGAAGGATAATAATAAAACAAATACAAAGTCGGGGGGGGGGGGGAGAATCTGAATTGCAAAAAGAACAAAACTTGAAAGCTAAGGAATGATCTTCAAGGGCAAAGGTAGAGAGAAGAAGCTCAAGGGCACTCTAGTTTCATTTTATTTGACATGATAAGATGCACAGGGTCCCTGCTGAAATATTTTGGCAACATTCTACAGGTCTATCCGGTTGATATGGTTTCAGTTTTATTTGTGTGCTGTCCCAGTTCTGTAATAACTTGAGAGCACTATATCTTGAGTCCCATCTCTCAGTCTTGGTTGGTTATGGAAAAGTTCCCACCATCTATCTTGGAATCTAAATTTATATCAACCTCCTAACTAGGTAAGGAAGAAGATCCTGACCCATACATGACCCCTTACAGGGGATATAGTCTAAACTCTAAATTCTAATGCAAAGGACAACATGTTTTGGGATTCCAAGATCTATTTTCTCTTTTTATTAGAAACAGGTGTCCGGTGCAAGGATTTACTTTCAATATTGCAAGTGCCGTTCCTTTCGTCCATATATCTATTCCTGACTCTCCATCCTTAACCTCCTTAATTAGAGCATCTCATTTGGGAAGGTCTAGTCAGGCTGTCGCTCTAACCAGCTTTCTTTATACTTGAAAATCTAAAGGAGGTAAGATCTGCTTAGGACTTGAATTGGACACTGTAGAAACATTCAAATTGTAGGCAAGATTTGAAAGTTTAAAACATTACAGAATAAAGTTTTCAAAAAGAATTAATGAGTACAGTTATAAAATTTCAATGTTATATTAGAACAAGGTAGAACAAGAAGCAATGGGTGGAAACTGATCAAGGAAAGAAGAAACTTAGAACTAAGGAGAAATTTCCTGATAGTTAGAACAATTAATAAGTGGAATGACTTGCCTGCAGAAGTTGTGAATGCTTCAACACTGGAAATTTTTAAGAAAATGTTGGATAACCATCTGTCTGAGATGGTGTAGGGTTTTCCTGCCTGGGCAGGGGGTTGGACTAGAAGGCCTCCAAGGTCCCTTCCAACTCTGTTGTTGTTGTTGTTGTTGTTGTTGTTGTTGTTGTTGTTGTTGTTATTATTATTATTATTATTATTATGTTTTAAAAATTCAAGATCAGCGAAGATTGGTTGATGTGCCATTGCTGGGTAGATTGCCGCTATGAAGGCAGCCATTCTATTACTGCCAAATGTTTTCTAATTTATTACTCAGAAGTTCACTGCTTTTTTTTAAAAAAAATACATTAATTATTCTAACCTAATTGTTGCACAAGATATTTATTCGGGAAGGTCCTCCAGACTGTTATTTGCAGCTGGCATAAGGTGAATATAAATTTGTAAGAGCAACAGCTTGATTAACTGACAACTTTTTGTAAAACCTCAGTTCCTTTGACAGTGGAAAATTTAACTCAATTAAGAACTTGGTGATCCATTTGAATTTATACACAACAGAATAAATTAAATTTAGACTGTCCTTTTATTTTTCAACTAAGTCAATATGAAAGTCATTTTAAACCAGTTTTTAATTTGTGGAACCAAATAGCAATAGTTCGGAGTGAAATTTATTGCCTTTCTTTCCATTATTGGTCAAAAAATGGACATATTTGGTTAGGAAGAGAACCACCAATTAGTGTATTTACTTGCATCATTATTTCAGTGTTGCCAACCATTTGCAACTGCAAATTTCATATAAAGTCTATTTAGAAGAATGCACAAAAGCTAGGGACACCAAATGCAACATTTTTCATATTGCAGTCTATATCACTGAATGCTTTTATATGTGCAGATCACAGATATGTCTAATATACCATGTGCACATGTGACAAAACACTATATTCTTATGTGGCTCAACATTGCCCCCTAGAGCATCTGGTGAACAGCGGGCATCATGCCAGATGACGTGCATAGGTTAGATCTTATCTTTGTTCTCCAATAAATATTTGTTTGCCAAGCTCATTTTTAAAATCAGCCCACCTGTCTGGAAGGAATACACACACACACACACACACACACACACACACACACACACACACGGAATTGTTAAGAAGTGGTCCAACCACTACATTATTTTCTGATTTGTTGGTTAGCCTCTGACATCACAAAGGGGGGGATGTTCCACTATTGGATAAATCAGCATAGTTTGTGGCTTTTATTGATCTCAGCTTCTCATAAACATGTGACTTTGCTTTCAGTCTGACTGTTCCTAGGGAAAATTGGAGGCCAAAATGCTTCCTAAAATATCTGACTGAAACCTTGACAAAGCATTTGAGCCAACTGCTTATGTGGTAAAAACCAATGCCACTCCAGTAGATGATCTGCCATCAACTTAAGTTAAATAGACTGCAGATTTTATTTAGAATGCTCCTTTTATGTAAATTTTTTTTGCATTTTCTGGTTGTTTTCTCTCTTTTCCAGATAGACTTTTGGTACTGTAATGTACAAGGCTGCATGATTTCAAATGTTCTCCCGTTCTTAAGATGTTCACAAGATTTTTGTTAACTTCTACATGGGCCTTTCACCAATGGAAATTGAAAGTTCCTTCCAATGTTTTATTTTGGTAAAACTGTGTTGATAAGAAAAGAGGCCCCAAATTAGGCTTCCAAAGTTGGGTAATCTAAAGAAAACATTAATTGATGTTGACAGTCAAGTAGTAATCTCAAATTATAATTAAATGTCTTCTTAGAATTACACCCACACTTCGGGATTGAATCCCACCAACAAATCCATGACAAGTTTTTAGCTGTACCACAATTATGGGACAAATACATGTATGTCCATGGGGGGGGTGTCAAAAAGGGTCAAGATGGCCCTGTATGAACAAGACCAGTGGTGGGTTTCTACCGGTTCACCCCGGTTCAGGTAAACTGATAGTGGCAGCGGGGGAAGCTCCGCCCACCCGCCCTGATGTCATCATGGACGCTCTGCACATGTGCAGAAGTGCCATGCACAAGTGAAGTGAGCACACGCACACGCGTGCTTACAGTTCCAAACCAGTAGCGAAGGTAAGTGGAACCCACTACTGAACAAGACCTTGTACCTTCTTCATGAACACGCAATGCAAATAAAAAAAGAGATCAGGGGGCTGTACAAAGCTGCTGGTCTTGTACGCCTTTGTGGTCCACAGACTATCTCAATTGTTCTAAATCAGGCATGTCCAACCTTGGGCAGCTTAAAGACTTGTGGACTTCAACTCCCAGAATTCTCCAGCCAGCATTCTGAGAGTTGCAGTCCACAACTCTTAAGATTGCCAAGGTCTTTACTGAAATGAGTTAACCAGTGCTTTATTTGTGTTTAACTGCAACTCGAACTGAAAGTCTGCTTAATATTCAGGACAAGCAGGTCACTACAGTAATACAATGCATGTAAAATCAGACATGCAGGCTTTATATATTCCTTCGCTTTGATGCTTGACACAGGGAAAGCTGAGCATGGGAGGTCAGCTTCCCCCACCTCAAATAAATGCAAGTATATCCTTGCCTCCATTCAGCCCAAGAGGCTTAGAATTGCAAGGCTGAAATCCAAGAAACACAAGGAAGAGGACCAGCGGGTATCTTCTATTTGTTACCCTTTGTGTTTGTTTAAATACTTTTCTTGGCTGCATACCTCTTCAGGTCTGCCTTCATCCTGTAAACTCCTCTTTTTGTTAGCTTCTCCATTCTTCCAGTCCAATGGAACGACTTGTCTCCAGAAGTTGTGGGTACTCCAACAGTAGAGGTTTTTAAGAAGAGATTGGACAACCATTTGTCTGAAATAGTATAGGGTCTCCTGCTTGAGCAAGGGGTTGGATTAGAACAGGGGTCTCCAACCTTGGCAACTTTAAGACTTGTGGACTTCAACTCCCAGAATTCCTCAGCCAGCTTTGCTGGCTGGGGAATTCTGGGAGTTGAAGTCCGCCAGGCTTAAAGTTGCCAAGATTGGAGACCCCTGCCATAGAGAATCCATCCTTCATTAGTTATGCATTTCCTCCTGTGTCCCCTGCATAGACACACATCTCTTCTTGTGCATTAGTTCCTCTGCAAATCCTATGCCTCCTGCCTCTCTTCCCCTCTCCCTTCACTTCAATTCCTCCCTATGGGGAAAAAAAAATCTGCTTCTTTTCTTCCTCACAGGTGCTACTCAATACCCCCTCCCTAGCTTAGCTTAGCACAGCACAATTATGCAACTCCCCATCAACCCTTGAGAGAGGCAAGCTTGTCATAGCATTTAAGTAGTATTCTCCCCTCCCCTCCTTCCCCCACTCCCTGCATCCCAATACAGTCCAAAGACAGCCTTGAGGCATGTAAAATCTGTTCCACTTCATCACCCATTAACTTGGAAGGGAAGTTAGAAAAATGGGCCTGACTAAGGGTGTGCTTGGGAAGTGTTGAGAGGTGCAGGGATGCCTCCTCCTCCTCCTCCTCCTCCTCTCACCAACCAGCCCCCACCACAACCATTTCTCCCCCAATTTTTGCCCTCCACGTCAGCACTTTGTACTCCCTTCTGCCTTCCTTTCATACCTATCAAATTCTTCCTGTTTTTTTTTTCAGGGAGCAATCATTAACATTCTTCAGGAAATCCAGCCCAGCTCTTGAAGGAACCCTGTATGGGGCCACACTAGCCACTTTTCATAGGACAGGCTTGCAGGATTTGGCTCTTTTGTTGGCCTTCAGATCCACCAATGGGAGCCTGGTGCAAAAGGAAATAAAAGAACAGCTTACCTTTAGCATTCTAGAATTCTTGGCTCAGTAATCTGTTTTGAAAATCAGAAGGGAGCCCAGTCCCAGCTCCATTTAAAAAAAAGTGGGGTGGGGAATCCATTCTTCCTTACAAAGGCCCTGCCCCTTTTTCTTTCTTTCTTTCTTTTTTTTTCATCTCGGCAGAATAATTTAGGAGGGGTCATTTTGTTGTTGCTATTATTAAGTGATGTAAGTGAGAAATGTACTACAAATCATTACCCCATCTACTTTTTACTCATCCCAATAATAGAACACCAAATTACTAAACTCGGCTCTAATGCACTATTTCACACCCGGCTGCCTGTGCAGAGATAGGGAGCCTCCATAGCTACCTTTCCCAGACCAGGGATAGCAGATTCAACAAGATGTCAGGGGTAGGGGTGGGTGGGCAGGGAGACAAATTCTTGCATATTCTTTCCCTCTAGATCCCACTCCAGATCGTACTCAGAACCCGGCAATTAGTTACCGAGATTTTGATATCAAATGTTAGTAGTTCTACAGAAGAACGTT